>NC_140960.1:112194984-113394984 GCF_014529385.1 Adiantum capillus-veneris
GATCTCGTTACAAGAAACCGTCAACAAGCAAGGTGAAGAGTTGCGCGCACTTGCAATGGAGAATGGTACTTTAAGAGTTCTCGTTGTGGAGAATGAGCACCTCAAGAAGGTTCTTGAAATGCAAACAACACGCTTGATGCATCTTGAGAATGAAGTTCAAGAATGTAAACGCTCTCTTGTTGACATGAATGTAGTGAAAGAGCGCTTGAGCAAAGTTGAGAGTGATCATGTATTGAAAGAGGAAACGATAGATACAATACGACATGATGTATGTGAGATGAGAAATGCATCCAAATCATGGGCTGATATATGTAAGGATAATGTGGTTTCTACATCTCCTATCACGCAAGCCGTTGTCCAAGCAAAGAATGTAGAGAATGTGGACACTCAAGAATTGCAAGAACGACAAAAACGCTCAAAGAACATCGTCATTCGTGGAATCAAGGAGGAAAGCATGGAAACACCCCAATCTCTTGCGGTTGCTATTGAAGAGTTTTTTGCTACACACTTTGGCATGTCAGGAATCATGGCTTATGGTGCACATCGAGTTGGAAAACAAGGAGTCCCTCGCTCGGAGAAAGACCTATTGTATGTACCATGGCTGATGAGGTAAAGAGAAAGATCATCCTTGACAATGGTTGGATCTACCTCAAAGGAACGGGTTGTAATGTATATGAGGATCGCACTCTTATGCAACAAAATGTACGTCGCAAAGCATACGAGGAAAGAAGCAAGAAGGTTAAGGTATCATCTCAAGAAGAAAAGTCACTTGAGGAGGATGCAAGTCCACCCAACAAATAGGGACACATGATCTATGAGACCAACTCACGCTTGCGAATAAGCTTTTGGAATTGTAACGGGTATCCATGGAATGCGGGAATTGGCATTGATGAGCTTACCAATGACTCCGATGTGATACTTCTTGTCGAAACATGGGAGCATGATGCGCAACAAATTCTTGGATTTGACAAATACGATGTACATTCTTTGATGTGGGCCAAAAATGCAAAGCAACGAAGAGGCCAAGGAGGCGTAGCATGTATGACCAAAAAGGGTTTGAATGATGTTTCCATTGTCAAAGAAGATAAGTATAAACGCTACTTATGGCTGAAAATCAGCCCACCAAATGGTCAAGTCATGTTTGTGGCCGGCTGCTACATTCCTCACTATGACTCCAACTTTTATGCTCGCTTGAATATGGATAGAGATCAGCCCTTTGTTGAACTAGAGGAAGACATTGCTCATTACAAGGATCAAGGTGAAGTCATTGTTTTTGGAGACATGAATGCTCGCACAAATATGTTACAACACGACACACAACAAGTCGACATGCCGCATGTATCAAGAAGAGTGGATGACTCATACATGTATAATCGAAGTTCTAATGATGCAAAAGAAGTGGATCACTATGGAAAGTCACTTCTACATATGTGCAATAGTACCGGAATGCTCATTGCAAATGGTGTATCTCTATGGCAAGCCACCAATGACTTTACATGTAGAAAGCACAATGGTGCTAGCGTGATTGACTATATGTTGTTCTCAGAAGCCACTCTAGAATGCATACAAAGCTTTACACTTGGTGAATGGAATCCGGAATCGGATCATAGGATGTTATGTATTGACCTCAAGTGTGGTAAACGGCCCGAGCATGTAGCCTCCAATCATGATGTGAATCATTTGTACCTACGTCTAGACTTCAAACGAGCACTTATATATGCTGATATGGTGGACCAAATGTTAAGCATGATAGAGCATCAAGGGAGCCCAACATTAGAATGCAAGTGGAAATTTTTCAAAGAAGTAATTTTCTCTTGTGCGAGGAATGCTTTTCGGTGAAACACATGTCTTGCAAAAGCTCTAAGAAGGGTAGCACCAAGAAGAAATGGTTTGACATGGATGTAGTCAAGCCCGAAAACACTTGCTAAGATTGGATGCAATCAAAGACAAGGAAGTTTACTTGGAATGTTCACACACATACAAAGCACTTGTTCAAAAGAAGAGGAGAAGGTGGGAAGTCGAAAAACAACTTCTTTTAGCACAAGAGAAAGCACATGCATGTGGCAAGTTTTGGCAAAATCTAAAAGGCAAGCGCGTTGAGAGCTTTGGTGACTTGACTCTTGAGGATATGTATATGCATTGTAAGAACCTCTATGAGCAACCCAATGTTGATAAGATGGAGGGTTGTAGCTCCCTTCCATTTATGTCTCCCTTCTTTACCATTGAAGATGTATGCCGCGCGCTTGAGAAAGTTGCTACTTGCAAGGCAGGTGACCTTCAAGGTGTCAAGGCTGAAATGATTAAATGGACAAGCAAGAAAACACGATATTGGATATGCGATATGTTTAACCTTGCACTTCAGTATGGCATGCCTCATGATTGGAGTGCAAATTGGATCAAACCTTTGCACAAAGGAGGAGATGTAAACAATGTGAACAACTATCGCACTATAATGGTTGGTTCTTTGATGGCAAAGTTATTTGGATGTATCATGGAGATGAAGATAAGTGAATGGGCTGAAAAGAATGGCAAACGTGCGCTTGGCCAAGCAGGTTTTCGAAAGCATCATAGCACTATTGATCACCTTGTCACTCTTCGAGTTCTTATGGAAGCGTCTCGATTGAAAGGAAAAAAGTTGTATTGTTGCTTTGTGGATTTCAAGAAAGCTTTTGACATGGTACCGCGAGGAAATCTTTGGAGACGTATGCAAAGCCTTCAAGTGCCGAGAGAATTTATGCATGCAGTCTTTCGCATCTACCAAAAAGTGATATGTCGATTACGTATGGGAGATGGAATTTCAGAATTTTTTTGCAAGCACTATTGGTGTCAAACAAGGATGCCCACTTTCCCCAACCCTCTTTGGGCTACTCATTGATGAATTGGAATACATGGTTCTTGATTTTATGCAGCAAGAAGGCATAGAAGAGGTTAAGATTGGAAATGCGGTGATCATGCTTTTGCTTTATGCCGATGATGTAGTGCTCTTGGCACATACCTTAGAAGATGCACAAAAGCTTATGAGTGTCTTGGAACGCTTTTGCCTACATAGCGGGCTGATCGTGAATGGATCCAAAACCAAGGTTATGCTTGTAAAGACCCTCAATGACGAAAATCCATGCATTGTATACAACAATGAGAAACTTGAAGTGGTAGACCACTTCAAGTACCTTGGCCTTGAGGTTCCATCCAATCATAAATGGAAGGATTGTGCAATGCGTCGCTTGGAAGCCGGAAAGAGGGCTTATTATGCATTTGAGAACATGTGCAATGCAGGAGAGATCAAGTGTTGGGCTCTCAAAAAGTACCTCTTTGACACATTGGTGACACCGGTGCTTCTTTATGGAGTGGAGGTGTGGGGTGGAAGCATCGGGAAGTCTACTTGGAAAGAGTTTGAGAATGTCCAAAAGTGTTTTCTCACCAACTTTCTCCAAGTCAAGACACAAACACCCTACATGCTCTTACTTCTTGAGTCCGGATCGCTTCCCATTGAGGTCTTGGGCATGGAAAGGGTTGTGGAGTACATGCGTAAGACACAACGTAGCCCTTTGCATCGACTTCCTAGAATCGCATATGAAGCAAGTCAAAAGGTTCAAAAGACATGCAAGAGCAAAATACTAAGTTCGGGGTGGATGCTTGATATCAAGAAATGGTTTGGAAGATGGGATGCATGTCACTTGGTCAAGGATGCGTCGATCGACTCCCAAGTTAATGAGGCCTTCTTACAACGCCAATGTATCATGGCTTGGGAGAAATCCGGAGGTTCTCGCTTCAGCCATTACACCACACACGTTGCCCCAAACTACAAATCTCTCTTCTTCTCGGAACGAGGTAACCGAACCCATTCCTACATCCTTGAGCCCATCCCGTTGAGTGCGATCCGCACCATTGCCTCCATTCGTCTTAGCTCCCATTCTCTACGCTGCGAGACAGGACGTTGGGGCACTGGCGAGGAGTGTCATCGACTTTGCACCTTATGCCCTCGTCAAGTGCGAGAGAGTGAGTACCACACACTACTTGAGTGCTCAGCTTTTGACCACATTAGGTCCTCTTTTCCCCATATATTCATCAGCCATGAGCTCTCCCTACATACCTTCCTCTCCCAACCACGATGTGGACTCTCTATTGCGACGCTCATTTCAGCCATTTTTGAGCATCGAGAGTCACTTATGAACTCCACTCACACCACGTGACATGTTCATTTGGTCCCATAGGTCATATTTGACCTCCCAGGATGATAATAGAACTATCTATCTATCTATCTCTCTCTCTCTCTCTCTCTCTCTCTCTCTCTCTCTCTTCTCTCTCTCTCTCTCTCTCTCTCTCTCTCTCTCTCTCTCTCTCTCTCTCTCTATGTCTCTGGTTTGCACTCAAGGCCTGAGCCTGTCACGAGCCCACTCTTGTTCGCACGCTGCAGGGCACACCGGCCTGAGCAAGGAAATTAACGCCATGTGGCAGGGGGGGAGCCGAAATTCTCTATCTTTGGTTCTCACTCAAGGCCTGAGCCTCTCACTGGCCCGCTCTCGTTCGCACGCTGTAGGGCACACTGACCTGAGCAAGGAAATTAACGCCATGTGGCAGGGGGGGGAGCCGGAATTCTCTGTCTTTGGTTCGCACTCAAGGCCTAAGCCTCTCACCGGCCCGCTCTCGTTCGCACGCTGCAGGGCACACTGGCCTGATTATGTAGGGGGGGGGAGCTAGAATTCCCTCCTCGATTATCCTTAGTATAGATTTTTTCCAAATGTTGGCGTCCTCCCTTGCTCCAGAGCTCCCTTGCTCTCCTCAACTACTGGTTCCGAGCAATCTTCCACTTCTCCTCTTGCTTCCTCTTTAATTGAGCCCTCCCATCCAGTTCTGGCATCCAATGCGCCTGGGCCTCGGAAACCCCGTCCTTCACGCAATGGACGTGGGGCAGTGTTCGGAACAATGTGTCAGCTTAACATCGTGCGTCCGTTTTCAATTTCAAAGATGCCGGTTGACGGCAAGGGGAAAAGGAGAAATTCCGCTCCAAAATAGCAAAAAATAGTGTAAAAATCCTAAAAATAAACCACAGCTTAAGAAATTTCCTCTTGGCAATTTAAAGAAAGGAATTTGTGTGTTTGGAAAAATGATTTCTGCCTGAACACTGACGTGGGGTCTCTCTCTAGCGCGCGCGTCCCTCATTTCTCTCTGCATTCATGACCTCAGCGGCAATTCAGCTTGGCTGGTCTTTCGCCTCACTTTGGATGCTCGAACGCCTCTCTCTCTCTCTCTCTCTCTCTCTCTCTCTCTCTCTCTCTCTCTCTCTCCTCTCTCTCTCTCTCTCTCTCTCTCTTTCTCTCTACTGTCTTCTCAGAGCCCCAAGAGCGGTGGCATCAACAGCGGCTCAACCTGCCTCTTTCGTCTCAGCTTGCCCTCAAGTTGCAGAGCACACTCACTGTTTCTTGAGAGTGCGCTGGATCATTGTGCGCTTGCCATGTGGCAAGGGGGGGGAGCCGGAATTTCCTCCCCCTTTTGAGGACTTTGAGGCTACGCAGTGCAGTCCAGTTTGAGTCTCTCTCCGCTTGTGCGAAGAATTCCAGACAGTCTCTCTCTCCCCCCCCTCTATCTCACTATCTACTTATGTGACTGTCGGGCTTCAAGGGACACTGACGGAACTAAAGAGTATGCGCCATTGCACTCTAGTTTGAGTCTCTCTCTCTCTCTCCCTCTCCCTCTCCACTCGTGCGGGGAATGCCATGTAGCCTCTCTCTCTCTCTCTCTCTCTCTCTCTCTCTCTCTCTCTCTCTCTCTCTCCTCTCTCTCTCTCTCTCTCTCTCTCTCTCTCTCTCTCTCTCTCTCTCTCTCTCTCTCTCTCTCTCTCTCTCTCCCGCGCGCGCGCGCGTGTAAGTCCAAACTTTGAAGCATTTATTAAACGTATGTTTTGAGGACTTTGAGGCTACGCAGTGCACTCCAGTTTGAGTCTCTCTCCGCTTGTGCGAAGAATTCCAGGCAGTCTCTCTCTCCCCCTCTATCTCACTATCTACTTATGAGATTGTCGGGCTTCAAGGGACACTAACGGAACTAAAGAGGATGCGCCAATGCACTCTAGTTTGAGTCTCTCTCTCTCTCCCTCTCCCTCTCCGCTCGTGCGGAGAATGCCAGGTAGCCTCTCTCTCTCTCTCTCTCTCTCTCTCTCTCTCTCTCTCTCTCTCTCTCTCTCTCTCTCTCTCTCTCTCTCTCTCTCTCTCTCTCTCTCTCTCTCTCTCTCTCTCTCTCTCTCGCGTGTAAGTCCAAAATTTGAATCATTTATTAAACGTATGTTTTGAGGACTTTGAAGCTACGCAGTGCACTCCAGTTTGAGTCTCTCTCCGCTTGTGCGAAGAATTCCGGACAGTCTCTCTCTCCCCCCCTCTATCTCGCTATCTACTTATCAGACTATCGGGCTTCAAGGAACACTGACGGAACTAAAGAGGATGCACAACGTGTCCGGGGAGGGGCCGGAATCCCTTCCCCCATTATATGCTCCTTGGGAGTTGGAGTCCAATTCTCTCTCTCTCTCTCTCTCTCTCTCTCTCTCTCTCTCTCTCTCTCTCTCTCTCTCTCTCTCTCTCTCTCTCTCTCTCACCTTAGTCTCTTGCTTCAGCTCTACCATGAAGTCAGTGTTGTTAGGCCTCCATACTTTTCTCTCGCTCCGGCAATACGAAGTCTTACATCTGCACTCGCTAAGTGAAAGCAATTTATCCCGACGACGGGCCGCGGCACCATTCTCTCTCTCTCTCTCTCTCTCTCTCTCTCTCTCTCTCTCTCTCTCTCTCTTCTCTCTCTCTCTCTCTCTCTCTCTCTCTCTCTCTCTCTCATTCGATCCCGGTGACAGCTATTCCTGTGTTGCGCTCGCCTGAAGCAAGAGGGCTGACGCGTCTCCGAGAGTGGAGGCCGAAATCCTTAGCTCTAATGTCTCTCTCTCTCTCTCTCTCTCTCTCTCTCTCTCTCTCTCTCTCATCCTACCTACAAATTTTGAGATTTACCTCTAAATTTTAAATTGAATATAAGAAAATTTGTAAAGTATAGAAAATTTTAGTGTAAAAACTCTCAAATTTAAATAATTCACCTTTAAAATTTCTCATACACTGGTTTGCCAAGTTTCGAGCCCTGCTTCCAGCCTCTCTCTGTCTCTGTCTCTCTCTCCCTCTCTCTCTTCCCCCCCTTCTCTCTCTCTTTCTCTGTCAAACACACACTTGCGGGATTCACTCTCCTCTCTCTCTCTCTCTCTCTCTCTCTCTCTCTCTCTCTCTCTCTCACACACACACACACCACACACACACACACACACACACAAAAAAAAAAACGCAGCCGTTGTTTGACCTAGTAGACAGCAATCCACTCTTTTGATCATAACTTCTTCATCCGAACTCCGATTTGGGTGATCTATAGCCTCAATCGAAGAGCACGAAGTCCTCTACGCATTGATGTAAAGACAGAAATTTTCAAAATTATGGAAGGCGTTTCTGTAGCAGCATTTCTGAAGTGAACAGGTTCAACAAAATTGATTCTCATCTCCTATTTTACATACAATGTCTTCCGGCACGCGCAAGGGTTCTTCTTCTTCAACAAGGTCCACAACCATTGTGGAAAATGATCCAAAATCTCCTAAGTGTGGAGATAGCAACACAACCACCCAACCAACGACATCGGAAACCATGATCATGGTGTACTTGGTATCATTGCAAGAGACCGTAAACAAACAAGGCGAAGACTTACGAGCACTTGCAATGGAGAATGGCACACTAAGGGTACTTGTGGTTGAGAATGAGAATCTCAAGAGGACACTTGAGATGCAAACAACACGTTTCATGCAACTTGAAGAGGAAGTCAAGGAATGTAAACGCTCTCTTGTGGACTTGAATGCTTTGAAGGAGCGGATGAGAAAAGTAGAGCATGGCCATGTATTGAAAGAGGAGAAATTTGACACTATGAGCCGCGATGTATGCGACATGAAAAATGTATGCACAAACAAGTCTTGGGCTGATGTATGTGGTAGCAATGTGGTTTCTAATTTCTCACTCATGCAAGCTATGGTTCAAACAAAGAATGTTGAGAATGTGGATGTGGAGGAGTTGAAGGAACGGGAGCGACGTTCCAAGAACATTGTTATTCGTGTAATTCCCGAAGAAAAGTTAGAGACACCTCCTTCTCTTGCCATTGTTATTGAAGATTTCTTCAAAACCCACTTTGGCATGTCCGGAGTTATGGTCTATGGAGCACATAGAGTGGGGAAGCAAGGAGCTCCTCGCTCGGGAGAACGGCCAATTGTATGCACCATGCCGGATGAGACCAAGCAAAAGATTATCCTTGATAATAGTTGGATCTATTTGAGGGATACAAAATGTTTTGTATGTGAAGATCGCACTATTAAGCAACAAAATATGCGTCGGAAGGCATATGAGGAAAAGAATAATAAAAACAAGGAGATCTCTCATGAAGAAAATGTGCCCAAGGAGGAGGCAAGTCTCTCAAGCAAATAGGGATGCGTGACCTATGAGACCAAGTTACAATTGAAAATATGCTTTTGGAATTGTAATGGATACCCATGGAATGCGGGGGTTGGCATTGATGAACTAACAAGCAAAGCCGATGTTGTACTTCTTGTTGAAACTTGGGAGCATGATACACAAAGGATTAACGGCTTGGAGGATTACAATGTATATTCATTGATGTGGTCAAAGAATCTCAAGCAACGAAGAGGACAAGGAGGGTTAGCATGTATGGTTAAGAAAGGATTGGAAGATTTTGTATCAATTGTGAAAGATGACAAGTACAAACGTTATGTATGGCTGAAAATTATGACACCAAAAAGAGCACCCATTTTTGTAGCCGGTTGCTACAATCCTCATCATGATTCTCCCTTTTATGCTTGCATGGATAGAGATCAACCATTTTCTGATTTGGAAGAGGACATTGCTTATTTCAAAGGTGAAGGTGATGTTATTGTATTTGGGGATATGAATGCTCGCACAAAAACATTGCAACATGATACTCAACAATTTGATATGCCATACATTTCAAGGGAGTTGGAGGAAGTTCACTTGTATGATCGTACTTCAATGGATGAGAAAGAGCCGGATCACTATAGAAAGTTACTTTTACACATGTGTAATAGCACGGGTATGCTCATTGCCAATGGTGTATCTTTGTGGAGTGGAACCAATGGATTTACATGTAGGAGACATAATGGGGATAGTGTGATTGACTATATGCTACTCTCTGAAGCCATCATGTATCGCATAAAGAGTTTTATGTTTGGTCAATGGACCCCGGAATCCGACCAACGCACCTTATGTATTGACCTTTCATGTGGAGAAGCAACTAAGCATGATAATCTCAGCCAAAGGAAAGAGAAGTTATCACTATGTATGGATTTCAAACGGGCACCAATGTACATTGAAATGGTTGAGCAAAAATTATGGATGACAAAGCTTCAATGTGATGCACCATTGGAAACTAAATGGGAAGCTTTCAAGAAAGCTATTTGTTCTTGTGCGGAAGAATGCTTTGCCATAAAGCATCTCCATGGTATCAACAAAGATAGATCACGCAAAAGGTGGTTTGATAAAGAATGTCAAGATGCTCGAAAGTCCTTGATAAAGCTTGATGCAACTATGGACAAAGACAACTATCAACGTCATTTGCATACATACAAGGCATTGATTCAAAAGAAGAGAAGAAGATGGGAAGTAAAGCAACAAGAATTTCAAGTCCAAGAAAAGGCACATGCATGTGGAAGATTTTGGATAAACTTGAGAGGCAAGCGGGTTGAGAATTTTGGTAACTTGAGTCTAGTGGATATGTACACACATTGTAGGAAATTATATGAGCAAGCAAATACTCAAAAAATGCCATTTTATGGTTCACTCCCATGTATGCCGTCTTTTTTTACTATTGAGGATGTATGCGGTGGGCTTGAAAAGTTGGCCACTCGCAAAGCGGGAGATCTTCAAGGTATCAAGCCGGAGATGATCAAATGGATGGGAGATTTTACCCATGAGTGGATGTGTGATATGTTCAACCTTGCACTTCAACATGGTATGCCTTATGATTGGAGTACTAATTGGGTTAAGCCTTTGCATAAAGAAGGGGATGTAAAGAATGTAAGCAACTACCGGACTATAATGATTGGGTCTCTAATGGCAAAGTTGTTTGGGTGCATAATGGAGATGAAATTGAGTGATTGGGCTGAAGAGAATGACAAGCGTGCAAAGGGACAAGCGGGTTTTCGTCGATGCCATAGCACCATTGATCATCTTGTCACTCTTCATGTTCTCATGGAGGAAAGTCGGTTGAAAGGCAAGCGATTGTATTGTTGTTTTGTGGACTTTAAGAAAGCCTTTGATATGATTCCACGTAACAATTTGTGGAGAAGGATGGAAGAACTCCAAGTGCCAAGTGAGTTTATGCTTGCGGTTTCTCGAATCTATGAGAAGGTGATTTGTCAATTGCGCATGGGAAGAGAAATTTCAGAAATTTTTGTAAGCACTATTGGGGTTAAACAAGGATGTCCATTGTCACCAACTCTCTTTGGTCTATGCATCGATCAATTGGAACAAATGGTACTTGACTTTATGCAAGAAGAAGGCATTGAAGAGGTCACTATTTGCAATGCGGTAATCATGCTTTTATTGTATGCGGATGATGTAGTGCTTCTAGCACACACTTTAGAGAACTTTTGCTTGCATAGTGGGCTGATTGTAAATGAATCCAAAACAAAGGTTATGCTTGTGAAAACCAACCATAAGGAGAAGCCATGCATTGTGTACAACAACGAGACACTTGAAGTTGTTGAGAGCTTTAAGTACCTTGGCCTTGAGGTTCCATCCAATCACAAGTGGCATGAATGTGCTATGCGTCGTTTGGAAGCGGGAAAGAGAGCATATTATGCATTTGAGAACATGTGTAATGCGGGAAACATCAAGTGTTGGGTTCTCAAGAAGTATCTTTTTGATGCATTGGTGACACCGGTTCTTCTTTATGGAGTTGAAGTGTGGGGCAGGAGCATCTCAAAGTCTACTTGGAAAGAGTTTGAGAATGTCCAAAAGCGTTTTCTTACAAACTTTCTCCAAGTTAAGACACAAACACCATATATACTCCTACTTCTTGAGTCGGGATCTCTTCCAATTGAGGTTATGGGCATGGAAAGGGTTGTGGAGTACATGATAAAGATGCGTCAAAACCCCTCACATCGACTTCCTACAATTGCATGGGAAGCAAGCAAAAAAGTTCAAAAGACGCATAAAAGCAAGATCTTGAGCACGGGATGGATGCAAGATATAAAGAAGTGGTTTGGGAGATGGGATGCATTACACTTGCTACATGATGCTTCAATTGACTCTCAAGTGAATGAAGCTTTTCTACAACGCCAATGTATTACGGCTTGGGAGAAATCTGGTGGGTCACGATTCATACATTACACCACCTATATTGCCCCCAACTACAAAACCATGTTCTTCGCTGAGAGAGGAAACCGTACTCACACTTACATGCTTGAGCCTATTCCCTTGTCCGCGATACGCACTATCACAGCAATTCGGCTTAGCTCCCATTTCCTTCGATGCGAGATAGGGCGTTGGGGCAATGGAGAAGAGTCAAATCGATTGTGTACATTATGCTCACTGCAAGTTCGAGAGTCTGAGTACCACACACTACTAGAGTTCTCAGCTTTTGATCACATTCGAACTTTCTTCTCTTACATTTTCAGCCATAACTTAGACCTACACACTTTCCTCTCCCAGCCAAAGTGTGGGCTCTCCATTGCGACTCTCATCACTACAATTTTGGAGCATCGAAAGTCACTCATCAGCCATACACATACTAAATCACATGTAGCTTTGGTCCCATAGGTCATATTTGACCTCCGAGGACGATAATAAAATAAATGAATCCAAAACAAAGGTTATGCTTGTGAAAACCAACCATAAGGAGAAGCCATGCATTGTGTACAACAAGGAGACACTTGAAGTTGTTGAGAGCTTTAAGTACCTTGGCCTTGAGGTTCCATCCAATCACAAGTGGCATGAATGTGCTATGCGTCGTTTGGAAGCGGGAAAGAGAGCATATTATGCATTTGAGAACATGTGTAATGCGGGAAACATCAAGTGTTGGGTTCTCAAGAAGTATCTTTTTGATGCATTGGTGACACCGGTTCTTCTTTATGGAGTTGAAGTGTGGGGCGGGAGCATCTCAAAGTCTACTTGGAAAGAGTTTGAGAATGTCCAAAAGCGTTTTCTTACAAACTTTCTCCAAGTTAAGACACAAACACCATATATGCTCCTACTTCTTGAGTCGGGATCTCTTCCAATTGAGGTTATGGGCATGGAAAGGGTTGTGGAGTACATGATAAAGATGTGTCAAAACCCCTCACATCGACTTCCTACAATTGCATGGGAAGCAAGCAAAAAAGTTCAAAAGACGCATAAAAGCAAGATCTTGAGCACGGGATGGATGCAAGACATAAAGAAGTGGTTTGGGAGATGGGATGCATTACACTTGCTACATGATGCTTCAATTGACTCTCAAGTGAATGAAGCTTTTCTACAACGCCAATGTATTACGGCTTGGGAGAAATCCGGTGGGTCACGCTTCATACATTACACCACCTATATTGCCCCCAACTACAAAACCATGTTCTTCGCTGAGAGAGGAAACCGTACTCACACTTACATGATTGAGCCTATTCCCTTGTCCGCGATACGCACTATCGCAGCAATTCGGCTTAGCTCCCATTTCCTTCGATGCGAGATAGGGCGTTGGGGCAATGGAGAAGAGTCAAGTCGATTGTGCACATTATGCTCATTGCAAGTTCGAGAGTCTGAGTACCACACACTACTAGAGTGCTCAGCTTTTGATCACATCCGAACTTGCTTCTCTCACATTTTCAGCCATAACTTAGACCTACAGACTTTCCTCTCCCAGCCAAAGTGTGGGCTCTCCATTGCGACTCTCATCACTACAATTTGGAGCATCGAGAGTCACTCATCAGCCATACACATACTACATCACATGTAACTTTGGTCCCATAGGTCATATTTGACCTCCGAGGACGATAATAAAATCTATCTATCTATCTCTCTCTCTCTCTCTCTCTCTCTCTCTCTCTCTCTCTCTCTCTCTCTCTCTCCTCTCTCTCTCTCTCTCTCTCCTCTCTCTCTCTCTCTCTCTCTCTCTCTCTCTCTCTCTCTCTCTCTCTCTCTCTCTCTCTCTCTCAGACATCGATGGGCAGCGCCTATTGCTGGTCTCTCTCTCTCTCTCTCTCTCTCTCTCTCTCTCTCTCTTCTCTCTCTCTCTCTCTCTCTCTCTCTCTCTCTCTCAGACACGGGGGATCCGGATTGACTCGTCTGGGCAGTGGGGTTGCGGGCACCTCCAAATGGGTTGGACGCATGAGGTTGATCGAAGGAGTGTGACTGTCGTTCGATGCTGAGCTGGGCAGGGCCTGCAAAGACTGCAACACATTAAATGTTGCACCGCCGTCTAAGTTACTCACCCGAGTTTGCATGCCGACGATGGGATTTGCTTTCTCTATTCGCCGACGCGCCGTCCATCTCTCTCTCTCTCTCTCTCTCTCTCTCTCTCTCTCTCTCCTCTCTCTCTCTCTCTCTCTCTCTCTCTCTCTCTCTCTCTCTCTCCTTTGTGCGGTCTCACTGTGTCACTCAGTTGCAGAACGCATTGGTCGGATGAAGGAGCATTCAACACGTGTCAGGGGGGGAGCCGGAATCTCCTCCCCCATTATCTATTAGTATAGATGCAAAAGGGAAGGACAGAACTTTTTTAGGACTAAGTTTAAGCAAGTCCAGGCAGCACTGTTGATAGAAGCTATTTTTTTCTTGGAAAATGTGAAAAAAGGAGGGGTCCTTGCCCCTTGGAAGCAAAAAGGAAAAACTTTCTTTTTTTGGAGGGGAAAAAAAAGAAGTGCCGCATGATTGTTCAGATTTTTTTGGGGGGAGCTCGGGAGAGAGCAAAGAGAGAAGGAGGAGGGCTTTCCTTTGGAAGTGAGGAGCGGAGGAGAAGGGTTTTCTTGGCCACCACGGAAGTGTGTGCTTGTGCACGAAGAAGCCATAGCACAGACTATTGCGTCGAAGGTCTTCCCTTGTCGAGGTGCGGCTATGGTGATGGAACGGAGTGGGAGGGCTACCGAATGGTTGTTTTGAGCTCGCCGAGGGTGTGTCGGCTTGGAGCTAAATTGTAAATGGTGCTTTACGAGGTTAAGCTATCATTGTGGTGCAGTTTTGGACTGATTTCTTCTTTCCCTCTTCTTCTCTGCTCTGTTGCAAGTGTATTCGGGTGTGTGTCGGCATTGTTGCCCCACTGATAGTGTGTGTGCAAAGACAGAGAGATTGTGTGTGGTGTTATGTGCGAAGGGCGGCAATCGTTGGTGCATTTTCTATGGGTGAGGGTTGTGTTATGCTTTGAGTGGTCTCAGGTGAGTCTGTGTGAGCGTGTGTGCGTGTGCGGTTTGGTGAGAAGTGCGAGTCGAAGGTGCTCGCCAAGTGGATTGGGGTGCTATGTGTGCCCTGGGCTATAGGAGGCAGCCGTGTTAGCGTGTTGGGTGCGTCCCCCATTCCCCCTCTCCATCTTCTGGTGCCCCCACTGAGGAGCACGCTGATAGCTCCCCGGTGATGCGATTGGAAGCAAGGATGTGGCAAAGCAGTGGCCCAATCTACAGTGGAAGCGAGGATGCGGACGACTGGCTGGCGGATTTTGAGTTGTTCCTGCTATCATTGCAGATGACAGGTGATGATGACAAGATGCGTATGGTGCCCTTGGTGCTACGAGGAAAAGCGAAGGCTTGGTTTGATGGTTTGCAGGCAGCAGACAAACATATTTGGACAGGTTTTAAAGAGAGATTTCTACTGCAGTTTTGCAAGGTCGTGTTGGTGAATGAAGTGGAAGCGCAGATCAAAGGCCTGCGGCAAGATATAAGTGTCAATTTTGAGTTTTTTATGGCTGAGTTTGAAGCTTGTTGGAGGCAGTTGGTGGCTGTTACGCATGTGGTTAATGGCGATTGCTTCAAGATGGAAAAGTTTCTTGCATGTCTGCATCCTGTGGTTCGTGAGAAGGTTGACGATGAAGAGCCGCGAAATGATGGTGATGTGGTCCAAGTGGCCAAGGTCAAGAGCAAGAAAATGAAAAGAAAGATGGAGCTCGGCTTGCTTAAGCCGGCAGAGTATGAGCCTATTGTAGCAGCAGGGTGTTCTTTGGGCCCGCCGAGGATGGTGCCAATAATGCAAAGTATGCAGCCTGTTAAGGTAGGGCCAATGGTGAATTTTGCTTGTTCGAAGGTGCCTGTTTGCAGGATGCTAGTGCCAATGGTGGATGTGCTTGCCAACGAGGGCAAGCCATGTGTTCAAGAGAGTTTGTATGCAGCGAAGATGGTAGATGCCAAGTGTCAAGTGAAGCTTGAAGAGACAGTAGAGCCTATTCTTGTGGAGTCTTTGCTTGAGAAGATGGCAGGTTATGGCCAGGTTGTAGGTACCAAGAGCTTGGATTTGGAAGATGAGAGTGTGCAGAGCCAAGTTGGCAGTAGCCAAGCTTTTTTGGCGCTGCTAAAGGATGTGAATACAGGTGCCCAGTTGGTCTATGACAGTGATGGTGATGGGAGTTTGAGCTCGAGTTTGTGGGATACAGGTGAAGAGGACGGGTCCACATCCTATGGCGAAGAGACTGACTCTAGTGAGCCTGAGATGGTACAGGTAGAGCTGCCTGGTTTGGTATATAAAGATGTGATGGTTGCCAATGTGGCTGAAGAGCAGGTGGAAGTGCCCAAGCTTGGGGTTGGGGATATGCATGCAAAGGTTTTGTGCGGCACCATGGTTATGGTGATGTTGGTTAAAGTGGCCGTGCAGTGTGCTTTGATAGTGAAGCAAGTACGGAGCTTGGCCAAAGAAAAAGCTGCCATGGAGGTGGAAAGTGAACGGGTTGAAGAGGACGGTCTGCAAGAGGCATTGGTGGAGCCATGTGGCTCTCTTGGTTCGGATGAGCATGAGGATACGGTGTTTGAGGATGCCACAGGCATGGACTGCGATGGTATGATGCCGTTAGAGAGGCCTTTGGGTGATGACAGGTGCATTTGTCCATGGGTGAAGAGGAAGAGCAGGCTATGGGTGCTGTGAAGCCGTCAAGGGAGATGTGCCATTGGGTCGTGAAAGCCATGCTTATGAGTGCAGCATTGCAGTGGGCATGTCGCCAGTTACAGGAGTCTGTGGAGGAGTCCTCCACTTTACATGGTTGGGTGGGAGGATCAGGTTTGTCCGTCGATGTTGGTTTGTCCATCGATGCAGGTGTGTCTGTTGGTGTGGCCGTTGGGCAAAGTGGTGAGCACGATAGTGCTCTTTTGAGTGCTTGGATGCCAGTGGTGGCTGCATGGAGCAGTGAGGCTATGTTGTGTGCACTTTGGATGCACTATTGTGTTTGTGTTGGGTTGCAACACTACAAGGAATTTCTACTTGTGGATGGACAAGACCAGTGCTGCCAGGTGTTTGACCCTGGTGGATGATAGTGGATAAAGCAGGGGGTTGGGCAACCCACCTAAAGGAAGGCCAGTATACATAGCAAGAGCTATGTATATAGTGTACATACAGGTTGTGGTATTCTTTTTGTGGTTAGTTTGGTGGTTTTCTCAGTGTTGGTGTGGTTAAGCCGTTTTGGTGTGTAGTGAGTATGCTTTTGGTTGAGCATAAATGCTCAACGAGGGGTGGGCAATGATGGTACAGCCAAATGTTGTTGACGGTAGAAATGGGCACAAGCGGGGCTATGTGGTCGAGCAGATGCAGGCCCAGGTGATAATGCAGCTGTGAAGTGCCACTATGGTTAGGTGGATCGGGAAATGTATGCATATGATGGTTTTTTTGGCCAAGAATGTGTTGTGAGACGCCAAACTAGGTGATGGCCTTATATGCCCAAAGTGGTGGTTTTGTGTGCCAGGGTGTGGTTCTGGATGAGCTTTTCGAGCAGGTCCAGACGGCTCGTCAAACGGAGCCCGGATGTGAAAGATATGGCACCTTGAAGTGGGATGCATTGCAGATCCTCGCCGGATTGGGAGGGTCCAAGTGGTTGGCGAGAGACGATGCGAGTTGATATGCTTGAAGTGCTCGATTTGTGGAGCATGTAGGTCTTCTCGGACTGAGAAGCGGGCTCACAGATGGAAAGTTATGGCCAATTGAAAGTTTTCCGGGGGCCGGGTGTGTACCAAGTTGTCCGCATTAAAAGGCGTGTCGCTAGGTGTTTTTCTTGCCTCGATCAGGTTTGGCAAGGTAGCATGCACTACGTGGAGTCAGTAGAAATTGACGGCTTGCAAATCAAAATCGTGGGCGACGAGACACCCCAAGGCGAATGGGAGACGCTCTCAAATATTTTCATGGATTTTTGGCGATCTCACTTGACAGGCTCGAGAAGGATGGTGTGTGGTAAATTGCTCATGGTTTTGGATCAGCAAGACGGGATTCCAATGCATTCATGAGGTGGGCATTTGGCAAATTCGGTACGAGGAAGCACCGACAGCGTGGAGCTTGTGCCCAAAAAATCCTTTTGTTGGTGGGTGTTAAAATGCAAAAGGAAGTGGTGGTTGGGATTTGGAAAAGGAAAGGGGTTCTAATACCTTAAGGGGAATCCAAAAGGGAAGGACTGAACTTTTTTAGGACTAAGTTTAACCAAGTCCAGGCAGCGCTGTTGATAGAAGCTATTTTTTCTTAGAAAACGTGAAAAAAGGAGAGGTCCCAAAGGATTAAAACGTCAGCATTTTGGGGGGAGCTCGGGAGAGAGCGAAGAGAGAAGAAGGAGGAGGGCTTTCCTTTGGAAGTGAGGAGCGGAGGAGAAGGGTTTTCTTGGCCACCACGGAGGTATGTGCTCGTGCACGAGGAAGCCATAGGATAGACTATTGAGTCGAAGGTTTTCGCTTGTCAAGGTGCGGCTATGGTGATGGAACAGAGTCGGAGGGCTACCGAATGGTTGTTTTGAGCTCGCTGAGGGTGAGTCGGCTTGGAGCTAAATTGTAAATGGTGCTTTACGAGGTTAAGCTATTATTGTGGTGCAGTTTTGGACTGATTTCTTCCTTCCCTCTTCTTCTCTGCTTTGTTGCTAGTGTATTCGGGTGTGTGTCGGCATTGTTGCCCCCCTGACAATGTGTGTGCAAAGACGGAGAGATTGTGTGTGGTGTTGTGTGCGAAGGGCGGCAATCGTTGGTGCATTTTCTATGGGTGAGGGTTGTGTTATGCTCTGAGTGGTCTCAGGTGAGTCTGTGTGAGCGTGTGCGGTTTGGTGAGAAGTGCGAGTCGAAGGTGCTCGCCTAGTGGATTGGGGTGCTGTGTGTGCCTTAGGCTATAGGAGGCAGCCGTGTTAGCATGCTGGGTGCGTCCCCCATTTCCCCTCTCCAACGAGGTCAAATTGACTCCAAATGAGCCAAAACTGGATGAGTTGCTTTAAACTATGTTGCAGACAAGTCCGAACCTCAAAAGTGACTGACCAACTCAAAAGATAGTGTAGTTAGGAAAATCGATGATTTCAGAGTCGACAAAGCACAAAGTGATGCCGGCAAGACCAAACTTTACCAATTTCAATTTGAGACTTGTTTTAGGTGTATAGAATATGTTTAGGTCAAAAATTTTAAGTTTTGCAAGCAAAATGTGACTATTGTAAATAATCGCGATTATTTACTTTTGCACTATTTTAGCTTGAAAGTTGCAAAATCACCTCACATATCATTTGTACACACCTAATACATGCCAAAAATTAAGTATGAGCAAAAATGATCACATATAACTTGGAAAATTGCCAAAAAACGCAAAGAAGTCTTTGCAAGCCAATTTCTGAGTTATGGACCACATTTCTTGATCAAAACCACCTCATATCCCATACACAAAGTCTAAACAATGCCTAAAACCAAGTTGTACCAAAAAATATTGATTTTGGTAGAAAAAATCACGATTATTCACTTTCATGCCAAAATGAGGAAATTTTGCTATTTTGCTATCATACATCCAAAGTACATGATGACATAAGCCCACTAACCAAGTTTGAACCAATTTGGAGCTCAAAATCTCAAATTTCCTTTATATCTATTGTTTCAGAGACCTAAAGCCAAAATCTCGTACCATTTTCATCCTAGCCATCCAAATAAGCTCATATTTTACTCAGAGTATCTATTTGGTATATACTTCAAGCCTGTAATGCCAAATTTGCAAAAAGTTGAAAAATTTACTCAACTGTAAATAATCGTGATTATTTACTTTTGTTGTAAATTTTTGTTTGGACTTTATAATTTTGTTCCTTACATGTTTTTACGCATCTATGCTTGTTCAAAAATTGATTTGAAGCAAATTGGACCAAAATTGTCGACATTTCAGACTGAAGGAGAGTTCAGAGAAAAATCAGTCAAATCTGCTAACTCTGACAGTTCACTGAATAGGAGCCATTCCAGCAGCAGAGAGGGCCTAGAAGAAGCTCAACCGAAAAGAAAAGTTTCAAGAGTTACCAGCATATCAACTAGACCCTGATTCAGTCAAGAATGCAAAAGCGACCTATCTCTCAAAGAAACAGCTTGAGGAGCAGAACACCATAGTGTTCACCGACACATGGTAGAGCGCGGAAGGACATCGAGTAGAGCTACAACTTCTACCCAAAGAAGTATATGATGTCACCGCAAAGCCCGAAACCAAAGAAGCCAACAAAAGGCTAGGAATCAGAGATTTCTATGAACAAGAGCCGTGTGGGGTACCAATCCAAAAAGCTTATGAGCTTTTGTCCACGATCAAAGAAAATGAAACTGTCCAGATCTCTGACCCACAAGGAAATAAAGTTGAAGTGGTGATTACCAAGGAGATAGTGGCAGAAGCACTCAGACTGCCCAAAGAAGGAATGACAATGAGGGCAAGAAATAGGAAGACGGCTGGAACTTTCACCAAAGAGACCACGGCGGCCACATTTGCAGACCTTATCCACAAACAGGTGGAAGAGCTTGCAAGGTTATACCACCAACACTTCCATTTCCTTGCTAAGAGGCCGCCAAGGTATACAACACCCAATCATGTGGTTGCCACAACCTTTACACAAGTCCTCAAATCAACGACTAGGCAGTCAATTGACCACGCACAATATGTTTTGTCCACATTGAAAGGGACAAAGAAGGAAAAATCACATACCTGGGTGCACCGAGGTTTTGACAAGGATTGCTTACCATGCCATCGGCATGGCCGACACCTTGCCGCCTTCCCCAGATAAAAACAAGATCCGCCAAGCAATCATACAAGTCAGATGAACAGTCTATTGAGAGATCGCCAGAATGGCACATCAATGAAAGCTCGAATAACAAAGAAAGGAGAGCGTGGATAGAACAAATAAAGAGAAAAGTCGTGGAAGCACACCAGAAGGAACCCGTACAAAAGCAAGCCCCGTTTGAACGAGAAAAACACTCTTACCAACGCAGCCACCAAGCACAAGGGAAAGACCCGTTAAAGTGGATACCCACTGAGCTTAAACGTGCTAGAACAAATCATCATACCAGGAAACAAGCTGAAGATCCCACCGAATTACTCGAAAAGATGTACCAAGAAGAAGAATCTTTAAAGCTAAAGGAAGCCCAAGAAGCGAAGAGAAAATCTACAGTGGAGGCAAAACAAAAAAAGCAAGCAAAGCAAGCCACTGCACAAGGCAAAGCACAACATGCTCAAGGTGATGTGTCTCCCGGCATCTCTTCTCCCGTTTCCAAACACCAAGATCACCCATGTCGAGCCCACCACCATTACCAGCAGGTTAAAAACCACAGCAAGTGAACAAAAAGAGCCTGAACAGCAAAAGGCAGCTAAATCTACACAAGAACCTGAACAAAAAGAGGCAGCTGAATTAGAAGAAAAGTCCATAGAGTCTACACAAGAATAGGAAAAGGAGCACGACAAAGAGCCAGAAAGGGCAGCCAGTCCTGCACCAGAAGGGGACACCATAAAGTTTGAGCACACAAGAGAACAGGAGGCCGAGGAAACACCCTCTAACTCAACACAGCATGAGAAGGCCGAGGCATCCACAAAGCCTCAAGATAATAAGACAAAAGAAGATCAATGATAACCACGAGGGCATTAGCAACGAGCCGCCATGAGGCAACCAAAGGACACACAAGAAGCTACAGAGACATCAAGTCAGTTGACACGAAATGACGACTGGCAATCAAATGACGAAGTCATCCTGCAAGTTAGCGAATATGCTAAGCAAATGCAGGATATGACTGAACGACTACGCTCAGCAACACTTGGCAGTAGCACAAGGGCCAAAGAGTTAGAGATGGTGATTGACGCACTCCAAGGGGAGCTTGTTTGCGGGTCGCCGCGACGGACGTCCATAGCATAGCTCTCAAGCATCAACATATTTTTCAATACAGGGGAAGCGACTCGGATGAGGCATGGGAACTCACTAGGGTGTCAATCCTAATGAAGTGAACTCGAAGAGATGCAACTACTAACTCTATAAGTAAATCAATCGCATTACTGCCAAGTAATCTGCCTATGTCCTCCTACACCGTTCCTCAGTCATCACGCCCGTTTACCATGCAAATCATATCGAAATCGCACGAAATATGAAGGGAAGCTACAGGGGACTATCAAGAACATATCCTATTACTGTCACAGCATTCTGGAGAGGTACAACGATCGCGATCATTCATCCCAAAGTCAGCAAAAACAGCGAAACAGGTGATCCTAATGGGTCATTTTAGGGTTCCTAAAGCCCCTCCTTGGCTCAAAACAACGTAAAACACTCATATTGACACGCAAAACAACAATTTAAGGCCTCAAACTCTTACTTGAAAACTTACACCAAATCTTGAATGATTACACTTGAATGAAAGAGCAAGAGGAGAGGAACACAATGCAATAATCAAATCTGAATTTGGATTACCGTAGCCGCAATGGGAAAGATTACAAGTTTGAACAAGAAGGAGCTCTCAAACGTACGCTGTCTTCTCAGTTCTCCATTAAAAGATGATCCTCAAACTTACAAAAAATGACCTTTATAGATTAGGTCTTTACAAAATGGCTTGTCCGGCCACAAGCTCCCAAACCTATAACTGGCTCTCTAATATACAATTACTCCCATAAGAATAATCATACATCCTTTGATAATTTCCCGGCTTAGAGATGCTTCTTTACAAAAGAATTTTACAATGGTTTCTCAGAAAAATATGGTCCTTCTGGCAACGGCCGCTTGTTACTTCGTCCGCCAAACACTCCCCCCTTCCTTATCCTTGCACGCCCTCGTGCATGATCAGTGCTTTGGCCGTTGATGTGGCTCTAATGAAGCGAGTGTCGCTGAAAAACTTCTTGTTCGCAGGACGGCTTTGAGGGCTTCTTAATGCTGTCTAAATGGATTTTCAGATAAGGTGTGTTGGTATGCTACGTACCTTGCCTTGAGGTCCTTCGCCATGGGATGGAAAATCTTTGAATCCATTTCGAAGAATCCTGTGAGACGAAGGCCTCTTCAAATGTCTGCAAGTAGTGTGAGGGCAGGTACATTAGCCTAGAGTACATGGCCATCAAGATGTGTTGTGGCGGTGAATCCTGTAGATTCCAACAGATGCCTCTGTGTCCTTCCAAGAACAGATTCCACGGATGATCGTCGCCTTCAGTGTCTTTAAACACCTGGATGCAGGTGACGATCATCCGGGATATCTTTACTAACATTTGGCATGCCAAATCCGGGACATCCCGCAGCAATGTGGCTGTTGAATTCAGTGTGCTGACCATGTAGGCCATCGTAGGGGGTTGCTGCGCTGTCAGAATCAGGTAATTTAGCTTGTACGGCCTTGACCCCTTTCATGTGGTGAAATATTTCCAAGTGTGTCTTCGAGAGACTGGGTAGAATGTAGGATCTATTTGTATATGTTGAGGAGCGTTGTGGTAATTTGTTAGATCCTGTGGCCATTTGTCCAACCACTTTTGCCTCCACTTGGGGTGGTCATCGACAAGCATCTGAGCTTCTTCCACTGTCAGTGCAATGCCTTCATAACCCCCTTCTTTGTTTCTTGGCAAGGCTGGCCACATCTTTTCTTTCCACAAAATTGCTTCATGGTATATCAGAGGAAACGGGAGGTACTCATGGCCAAATCCTTCCACCTGCTCTTCTAGTTGTAAGTATGCCAGGGCTGCTGACTCTAGTATCTTCTTTTCATAGAGCATGTACTCCTTGGCTGGCCCCTCTGGCATGTCCTGAATGCTCTCATTGATTTCATCTCTTATATCCAGATCGGGCCCTTCAAATTCCTGCTCCTATTGCCCTTGGTGTGATGTTCTAGGCAAATCTGGCGCTTGTTGTCCGGGCAGCAGTTGCAGTTGAGTCTGGGCTTTGTCTGCTTTGATTTGCTATTGAAAAAGTAGATCCTCTTTTTCCTTTAGCAGCGTGTCACCGATCTGCTTCTGATTCTGTAGTTCAACACTTGCTTGAGCTAGTCGCTGCTCCATATCTTTTAACTTTAGCTCATTTGCCGTCGTCTGGGCCACCATCCCTGATACGAGCAACTATCTTTGAAGATTTTCTTGCTCTAGCTCTGATTTTAGTGCTGCTATAATGTTCACTGGTGTGGCATCGTCAGATGTGGAGAACAATGCCCCAGCAGGTTCCTGATTCGCCATTAAAGTCGTCAGAGTGCCTTTGACAATACCGTAGGAACTCCTAAGTCTTTGGAATCTTGCACTCTCGTAGGCAAGCTGCTCCCTTGCTTTCTGGACTCTTGCCGTCAGCTCTTGTCACTCCTTCTCTTTGGCGGTCAAGTCTGTCCTGACGTCCACCAAGTCTTTGATTAGTGACTGAGCCTGCTGTCGCTCAAGGTCTCTTTCCTCCATTGTGCGTTCTAGTTGCGTCCTCAGGCTCTCTAACCCTTCTTGCCCAGATGCTTGCTTTTGTTGGGCTTCCTGTACCTGCCTTTCCTTTTCATTCAGCACCACATGCTGAGACTGGAATTTCCGTTCTAATTCCTGTAAGGTTTGCTTGTAATCAAAACCAGCCACTGCCTGGCAAGCTTCGTGGTATCCGATGGATTATGTCGATGGTATAAATTCCTTTTGTGAGGTTAAAGGGGGAGTAGTTGGCTATTTTTTGTTCGATGGAGAAGGGGGAGGAGGAGGAGATTTTGGTGATGGAGGATGCTTTTCTACGCTAGGGAGGAGGTGATTTGGGCAAGGGAGGAGGTGGACTTGATTCTTCTCGTACATGTCTCTTCTTGGAAGTCTCTTCCCCTTGTTGCGAAGCAGATGCTTCTGCTTTTCTTTTCTTTAAAATCCTGATTATTCTTTGGCAGGTAAGATCTGCCGCCCGTCGCGCTTCCAGATTCCTCTCTCTTTGGATCTTCTTAAGTTGATCCGCCTGATTTGTCTCATCAGCCGCGTCTTTCTCCTTCCTTCCTTCAGTGGACTGCGAAGAAATGTCCACTTCCGCTGGCTTCTGTTTTACTCTTAACCTTTGCTTCTCAGCGCGTAGGCGAGTTGCATTTTGTATCCTTTCTTGCCTTTCCCTTTCGAATCTTCTTTTTTGTGCCTGTTGTGTTGCAGCCGCTCGAGCCTGTCTGTCAGCCCGTAATTTGGTTCGTCTTTTCTCGACTCTTTTTTGAGCTTCCGCATATGCTTTTTGCAGGTCTGACTGCGGTACTGCACTTCTCTCCCCTCTTTTTCTCTCGAGCGGCTTTGTTGAATCTTCCTCCTCGCTTTCCTCAAACTCTGAGGGCCCTTTGTCTTTGGAATCTTGAGACTTTCCTTCATCATCTGTCTCCGTTTTTTCTTTATCACTCGAACTTTTATTGGTGGCCTTTGCTGAGCGCGATGATGTCGCGTCGGGGGTCGTCCTTACGGAGTGAGCAACCAGCTTGGCTTTCTCGATCAGGGCCGTTTGAGAGCTGGCAGCTGGCAAATCTTTGATCATTCTTAAAGCCTGGTATGCTATTCTGGTTAGCATCGGCCCTGCGTTCATGTAGCTTTTGTTTTTTGCCGAGCTTTTCAAATTTGCTTCAATCAAATTGTCCAGAATGTAGGAACCGTAGTCGCAGCGAATGGTTCTATTTTCTGTCGTCGCTAGAGCCATGACTACGACGATGTGCAAGATTGGCTCGGTGTAGCGAGGAGGCTTTTGTACTCTGAAATGCTGGGAGATCAATCTCATCGGAAATTCCAACTCTCCGTATATCATGTCACTGTATTTGTATTTGTTTCCCTTTGCTTTGACAAATGCTTTCTCATTATCCAGTGACTTTGTCTTTGCCAGCAGATCATGTTGCCCTGGGAGGAAACTCAAAGCTTCGTTGATGATTTCCTTCGTGATCTTTACTTTCACCTTCGATCCATCCTTATCCGTGAGCATTGCCTGCCCATCATATTGTATCGAGCTCATGAGCTCATGAGCTCATGGGCCCTCATGTAATCTGTTCCCCATGGTTGTAATTTGAAAAATTGCTCCAAGTGTACAGCTCGCACAGCCTCTATTACCTCCGGCCTTTGGTGGAGGTTCCATATCTCTCGTGGCATGATAGTTGTTTTTACCAAGTCACCATCCGCATCCTTAAACTTTGAGATGAATATGTGGGTAGGGATTTGAGCAAGTATTTCATCTGAGATGTGAGCCTTTTCATTTGTGGCGAGCTCCTCCACTTTATATGGTGCTGCTGTCCACTGCCTTTCTTTCTTTTGGCGAGGCATTCTGTGTCAGGAGAATCACAAGCTGTCAGGATTTTCCCTTCGTAATCAATCGCATTTAGACTTTTAGTAAAAAAACAGTTCAAAAGTTAAAACTGATCATAACTTGAACAAATTTCATCCATTTTTGTCTATATTTCACCAGTGGGACTAGGAAGACTAGAGCTATGACTGAGCCAGTTCTGGGTCTGAGGTACACCGATCGCGATCGTAGTACAGAGGCCAAAATTAGATTTGATCACATGAGTGGGTTGGTGATAGTTGGAGGGTCATTTTGATCCACGCTCTGTGTCATTTGAACTACTTTTGAGTTTACAGGTCCCATTTCTGGGTTACAAGGGAGTTTTGGACTAGACTCTGACTTTTTATGAGTTTTTGCTCTCCAAATGGCTTGAAACTTGGTTGGTGACTTGAACAAGATGTATACAAGGGATCTGATAGGTTTTTGTCCAAATCTGAAGTTGAGGTACACCGATCGCGATCGATGTCCTGGCCTTTTTTGGGTGAAAACTAGATGGTCATGAACCCCTATGTCTGCCTAGCCCACTGATGATTTATTTTCAAGTTTGGACTTAAAATGAACAAATTAGAGCAATTTTTCACTGTTTGACCATATTTTACTAAGATTAACCATATTGGGTTTTCCTGATGAAATTGGGTTGGATCCTGGAGTTAGTTGAAGTTAGTTTTAGAGCCCCCAAAGCTTCCATGAGGTTCTGCTACCATCAGCCTACTCCATTGTCTGATTTTAACCTTATCATGCACTTCATACCCTGTCTTAGGAGGTTTTCTAGATTTGTGCATTTTTGAGGCACTTCTTGGATATGCATGTGATGCTTGAACATCCTTAAGTGACGTTTTGGTTTTGGCATTGGCTCGGCTCCAATTCTACCTTTGTATGATCATTCGAGACTGAAATGACTATATCTGTACTTGTAGGAGATTCTGAGATCCATCCGAGGTTTTCTACAAGTGTTCTGACTCTTAGTTGGACAAGTGTACCTTTCAAACCATCCATCATTATTTTTAACCGGATTTTGGTTAGATTTTAGTTTGGATTTCAAAAGACCCCAAATTTAGCTATTCTAGCCTTTTTCAATCAAAAATGCTAAAGTCTGCTTAAAACCCAATTTTCTCACCCAATTGAGATGAAACCTTTCTCATGCACTCAATAAATCATGTAGATCATGCTCATGAAGACATCCTATGGTTTTGGTCTTAAAATAATGCGTTGGGCCCAATTTGGATAAGATGTCTGGCAATTTCCGTATGTTGGCCTTATCCTGTCAAAATATGGTCAAGTTCCCGCCTCCTAGTGAATATAGGGTAATTGGTACCTTCTAAACACATTGGTCAACTCAGATTTTCAAAATTCTCACTAGAACACCCTGTAGACATCCTACACATAGGATTTCTACTGCTCCTTTTCTCAGACTAAAGTGTTACTTTACCTTCCCTATGCTCTCAACAAGTGTCAATATGCCTTACAAGTGCAAAAGTATGCAAATTTCTCTCAATTTTAACCTTTTTTGAACTTTTACGTTTTCTGAGTCCGCCTTTTAGCTCTTGGGAAATCCAATAAGGGAAAAACACTCTATATGTTACTAGGGTGAAACCCACCCTCTGAACACACAGGTGACCTCAGTTTCCCCAAATTCCCTGCTAAAAACCCCATGGAGACATGCTACGCGTAGGATGTCTACTGTCTTAAAATTTAAACTTTTTCTGAAAGAAGTACTCCCTATGCTCTACAGCTCTCTTAGAAATACTCACAGAAACTTTTGAGCTTCAATTCAGCTTCTAAACACTCTTTTTCATCTTTTACAGCTCTTTGATGAGCCTAACAAAAAATATAACATGCATGAAGTGCTCCAGATCAAAAATCATGATGTCCTACTTACCCTAATCCTACTCATCATGTGAGATGGTGATTTTGGTGTCTCGGTTGCTTTCTGGCCTCCCCGGACTCTCAAGCTATCCTTTCACCGCCTCTACCACTCCAACTCCTACTCTCCTACCTAATACTACCTAAGTCGAATGATCTAGGCCAGACACTTGCTCCCTAGACTCCTCCTAAGACCTAGAGAGTCCCCCACCCTCTGATCCTATCTAAATGTAAAATAAGACTCTGGCAAGCCAGAGAATCCCTATCCTAAGGGACTAGTATCGGTCACCTACCTAGGGTTTTTGTCCCCGACAGCGGCGCCAATGTTGGCGGGTATGCCGCGACGGACGTCATCACAGCGAGAACTCACCTAACAAGATTCGTCAACTAAGGACGAAGCTCGACCCGCAGGCGCGTGGAAGCAATCATAGGATGTCAACCTACACTCGACCTACTATTGACTACTTCCTACATAGGTCTCTACCCAATGTCTAAGTTACAGCCTTCAAGAGTACACAAGAGGAGATTTCCTACAACGCTTTCAAGAGCCAAATACCCATCAAACATTCTTGAAACGCTACGGAACTTGAAGAAAATCCTATTCACACCAATAGGTCGCTCTCCCTAAGGTCCGTGACCCAAAACCCCAACCCTAAACACCCGATGCAGAATCACGTAAGATGTCTAACAGATTTTTGCAGGTCGTCGTTTCTGAAAACTAAAGTGCCTAATGTGTAGCTCTACCCATTGCGAATGCGTGGATATGCTGAAATGAAAAAATGGACAATGTATGCTCATCGAATCACCAGATATAGCTCGTGGATCGATCTCGCAAAGCTGGATCATACACCCGCAATGTAGGTGTTGGCGTGTAGCTCTCTTTGGGAACAACACGCTGCACTTCTCCGCACTTGATTCTGACCACCAATGTGCGCGTAGTGTCAAGATAATCTCTCACTCTCTCTCGTACACAGAGTACGCTCAACTCACACAAACAAAACTTATGAAAAAATGACAAAAGGTTTTTTTGCATTAAGGTCAAAAGTGGTATAAATACCTTACAATCTCAAACCCTAATGTTCCAATTTAACCATTTACTAAGTCTAAATGTAAAAAATGGGATACAATTTGGAAGCTTCTGCAAGCCCCACTATTTACAAAGGTGAAATGACGATTTCTTCTCAATTAAGGAATGATTACAAAGGAAATTAGTATCCCGTCGGGCAATCATCCTCCGTTGAGTGTGTTCAACCGCTAACACACTTCCTATTATAATCGGATTAACCGAGCAATCGGCTATGTATCAATTACTAGCTAGTAGAGTATACAAAATAATCGAGATGGAATATTGCTCTTATGCATTAATCCTGAAGAGAAAAACCAGTACCTAAGTGAAGCACATATTACCATAGTAGGACTTCACTTTGCGAAGACCGAACTATGCGACGAATTTTGAGACTTGGAGTATCTTGGCCAACTATGAGGAGTGATGTTCGCTCTTTTGTAAAGGATTCTTCTCAATGTCAAAAACAAACACCCATACCTCATGTAGCGTTGTTTCAAATGTCGCATGTTCCTAAGTGGAGTAACTATCTAGTTACTTACTTATCAAGCCAAACATTTCCTGAGGATATAAGCAAACGCTGTCAAAGAGCAATTGAAACTGAAGCAACATACTATGCGCTTATTGGAAACCAATTGTATTGGAGAGGTAAGGATCAACATTTGCATCTTTGTGCAAATGAAGACGAATATATTTCGATTATAGACCAAGCACATGCTGGATTAGCTGGAGGTCACTTTTCTAGTGAAACCACCACAAGAGAAATCTTGATGGCAGGCATATGGTGGCTAACACTTTTTGCAGATGCCAAAGAATATGTTCAAAGGTGTGATGCTTGTCAACAAAAAAAAATTCCAACACGTGTAGATAGCATGCCCTTAAGACCAATGATGGGAGCTAGAGCTTTCGCAAAATGGTGTATAGACTTTGTTGGGCCGATACAACCACTTGCTTATAGAACCCAAGCTCAATATATCATTGTAGCTACGGACTATTTGACCAAGTGGACTGAGGCTAAAGAAACTCAAAATAATGATGCCAGAACCACTGCCGCATTCTTATATGAGTATGTATTCACGAGATATGGACCGCCAATAGAAATTGAAAGTGATCGGGGAACTCATTTCCTCAATGAGGTAATCGAGTATTTGCTTAATGAATTTATGGTCATCCATAACAAATTAGCTCCCTATCACCCAACAGGAAAACGGATAAGCTAAGCATATGAACAAAATTTTTAGCTCGATATTGACTAAAGTGGTTAGTTCAAGAAGGACAGACTTGGAAATGAATCTCCATGATGCTCTATGGGCTTATCGAGTTTCATTCAAAACAGCTTTGAATGCTACATCCTTTAATCTTGTTTATGGTCTTGATGCCATACTGCCAATAGAATTTCTATTGCCGACACTAAGGGTAGCAAAGAATCTTGAGTCGACTAGACATGAATTGCCAGAAAGACTTGAAGATCTAAAAAAGCTAGATGAGCAAAGGCTAATTGTTGTAGCTCACATATATGCACAAAAGCAGAAACAAAAACAGTTTTTTGATTCCCATCTCATTAGAAAAATCTTCAGAAAAGGGGACTTAGTTTTAGTGTATTCCCTTAAGCAACACATTCTCAAGTTTAAGAAAAAAGAAAATGGACAGTTTATCATTGAAGATGTGTCTCCAAGTGGAGCAGTTAAGCTATCCACCCTAGATGGTGAACCAATGGCTAATTGGATTAGTGGATGTCATTTAAAGAAATACAATTTGCCACTAACTAATGAATTGCTAGAAAGAATGCATGCAGCCAAGCAAAGGAGGATTAAACGACAGCATGTTATTGATGAAGCCCAAGTGGAAGCTCAGCTTCGGGTACTCAAACGGAAAGCTTCTCTCAAGAATCAAGAGATACCGATTCCCATAAAAACTCTAGAAATAAAGGACCGACAATGGGAATTGCCGAAAGATACCGTATCGAAAGTCGATGAATGGTTAGATGGAATGGACCTTCGCATCAAAGTACAACTCAACAATCATAGCACAAATGCTTTGGTCAATACAGGAGATAGAGTAAATGCAGTCAATTATTCCACGTATAAGAAAGCAACAACTCAGTCATTGACAGTAGGAATAAAGCAACAACTGAGTCATTGACAGTAGGAATAGCAACAATCAAAGGATGCAACAAGACCACAACACCAACATTGGGAGTAGTCAACTTGAACGTGATAGTACATGGATGTTCATGTCCTCATCAGTTTGTATGCTTACAAGTGAACACATGAATGAGACAATGATCCTTGGAATTTCCTGGATGCAGACATACAAAGTAGTACCAGCTTGGGATACAAATCAGCTCAAGCTATCACCTAAAGGCGGGCAACTCATTGTTCCAATTTCACCAAGCAAGGAGGAATGGAAAGGAATCAATCAGCAAACCAAACCACAAAATAATCAATCTTCTCCATCCTATTGAAAATAAAATGCTACAGGTAGCATGCAAGGAGTCGTGAAAATTTGGGTACCGAAAGCACATCTTAAGGACAAACCAATTCAAATCTGGGTGTCCAAAACATCATCGACAGCACCAAAGATGGTTCCAAAGGTCAAAACATAGAGACGAGCTTCTCCGCACAAGGAACTTAGCATAAAATGGGTTTGGAAGAAAAAGGAGCACTTATCTTCTCCGCAAACGGCAAAACGAATCAAGAAATGGAGAGTTAAGCCTCAAAAGACTCCACCACACCATTATGCACCAAGTAAACCAAGCTACCAATGGCGAGAAAAAGCTCAACAACAACCATGGTTGGTACCAAAATCTCAGCCAATCAGCGTCCTAAAGCATTCTGATGGTACAATCAAGCAAAGCGCACACATGCTAAAAATTTGGTCTTTGGTAGACAGCATCAGGCAAGCCTCGACATCAGAAACCCTTAGAGTTAATTACTCAAGACCCAACTTTTGCACAGCATAATGGTTTGAACTGCATTGATCTTCAAAGCATGGTAGAGCCAACCAAGGCTATGCATAGACACGATTATTCAGCCCATGCACACAGTCATCCCGGAGTACGCCATCTAGGAGGGGTCGAAGGGCACTAAGTAATTAAGGGCAATGTTTGAAGAGGGAGAAATTTTTTTTGACGTTAACGTGTAATTTTTTGCAAAATTACCTATTAATGCCCTCATAATTCATCAACAGGGGAAAATTCAGTGGTAAAATCTTTCCGATGAGTGTAAATAGTGTATATACTATAAAAAAATCATCAAGAAATAGTCCTTCTTGGTTATTTTTTTTCATTTTTCTCGATATTGAGACTTAAAAATGGAGAAATCCAATAAAAAACAATAAAGCTGAGTTTTTCAATGAATTTTCTTAATTATTGGATTTCTACTTTGCTTTTTTTAGCGCATTTTGTTATTTTCTTTGATTTTTCTCAATAAACAGGTCAAAAATTAATAATAAATAGCAAGCTCAGATGGAAAAACTGAAGACATGATGCTGATCAGAAAGACAAGGCGAACAAGCACAAAAATTTTCAATGAAATCAGAAGATGAAAGCGGGAAGCCTAAATTAGGCAACCATACCTACTTTTGCAAAATTCTTGCAGAATGAGCTACAGGAATCCGATCGGAAATTTTTTTGAGTCTAGCATAGATTTCACGGCCTAGTAGGACTAACGGGGGAATATTGGAAAAAATAGTTCAGAAAGTCCGGGTATAGATATTCCAAGTAGGCTAAAATCACCTCATTTCCACTTGTTGCCTTTGGAGAGACAACTTTTCGACCTCGTTTGCGTGTACTTTCCGGAGTCTACAATCACCCGTTTTCAGCACCGTCTCACACAAGACATGAGGGGTAAGTTATTTACTCATCAATGATCCATTTTGTACGGTCGGAAGCTAATCTAAACCCCTAGAAAAAACCCTAGAATCCAGGCAGTGCACGAAGACCTACGACCAAAAACAGACCATAGCGGCCTATCAACTCAGCCAAATTGGATGGGATTTGAATTGTAGCATGCCCTAACATAATAGAACGTTTCTATATCATCAGTTGACCATTCGGTAGGGGTCAAGGGGGTCCCTAGTAGAAAAGCTAGGTTTTTGGAAAACGCCAAAATTCGGTTCGGACTCCATAGACAGCTTGCCTACGAGGTTTATATACAATGTATATGATTGGTTTTGTGAAATCAATTAAGCAAAACCCTCAAAAAGTAGAAAACGGCTCAAATGCTACAAAGCGTCAAATTCGACATACAATGGTACAGCCAAATGCTGTTGACGATAGAAATGGGCACAAGCGGGGCTATGTGGTCTAGCAGATCCAGGCCCAGGTGATAATGTAGCTGTGAAGTGCCACTATGGCTAGGTGGATCGGGAAATATATGCATATGATAGGTTTTTTAGCCAAGGGTGTGTTGTGAGACGCCAAACTAGGTGATGGCCTCATATGCCCAAAGTGGTGGTTTTGTGTGCTAGGGTGTGGTACTCGATGGGCTTTTCGAGCAGGTCCGGATGGCTCGTCAACGGAGCCCGGATGTGCAAGATATGGCAAGTGGAAGTGGGATGCGTTGCACATCCTCGCCGGATTGGGCGGGAGCAGGTGGCTGGCGAAAGGTGATGTGAGTTGATATGCTTGAAGTGCTCGATTTGTGGAGCATGCAGGTCTTCTCCGATTGAGAAGCGGGCTCACAGATGGAAAGTTATGGCCAGTTGAAAGTTTTCTGGGGGCCGGGTGTGTACCAAGTTGTCCGCATTAAAAGGCGTGTCGCCAGGTGTTTTTCTTGCCTCGACCAGGTTTGGCAAGGTAGCATGCACTACGTGGGGTCAGTAGAAATTGACGGCTTGCAAATCAAAATCGTGGGCGGCCAGACACCCCAAGGCGAATGGGAGACGCTGGAGAGGGGGAATGGGGGAACACGCCCAGCACAAACAAAAGGGCCTTTCTATAGCTCAGGGTATTCACAGCACCCCTATCCTCTAACAAAACACCTTCAAAGAAACACTTAACACTAACAGACCACCGCCTGCTCAATTGCCACTACCCACACACTCTACAAACCACCACCCAAGATACACCTACTGCCACTGCCTGTCTCCTCCCTCACACACGCTCACAGCCACTCAATCTCACTCTCTCACTCAAAACACCAACGGTCCGGGGGGCACACACTTCCACACAGCCGGCACCGAGGAGGGACATGAAAGCAGGAGAAAGATAAGGGGGGAAGAGGAAACAACAGCACGGGAGGCAACTGTGGCTTGATTGCACTTCAAGAAACACATACACCGGCTTGCAATGCCATCACCATGGCCATTTTCAAGAAAAAGTTACAAAGGGGCTAGCTTGCTAGAGAACTCCACTTTGTAGGCTTCAAACGGCACCTCCAAAGGCCAAGAAAAAAACCCTAATTTGATTAATTTTTTATTTTTATAAGGGGAGGCTTTAACCTGGGAATTTACAATTTAATAGGTCCACCTGGCACCTTGAATTGGTATCTTTTGGGAAAGAGGGCACCGCTTTGCTCTATCTCTCTCTTCTTCACTCTTTGCACTTGGGGGGGGGGGGGCATTAGCGATGTCGCTATTGCCCCCTAGCTTTCATTTTTATTTTTTTATTTTTCACTTTTTTACTCGAGTCTTTTGGTTTAGCCTTATACTGCCCAATTTTTGACTTTGACTCTCCCTTTCCTCTATCCGACTCCTCTTTGCCCCCTTTGGCCTTGACCTTGGCTTGGCTTTGCACCCTTTGATTTACCCGCACTCTTTGATCTTCCCCTTTGCCCGGCCACTTGGTTTGGGCCCACTTGGCCTTGCCTCCGCGGGACTGCTCTCTTACGTGAGGGGGGGAGGCAATAGCGATGTCTCTATTGCCCCCCTACCCTCTTCTTCCAAAATTTGGGGCGCGGGATCATTCCCCCCACTTGGGCTGCCACATCATCACTGGCGATCACCATATACACCTCCCCGCCGCGGGCACGCCTCCTGGGCCGCCACCCCTCTCTGCCAAATGACACGCCAAAACAACCGGCGTCTCCACCTGCGCAGCGCCCTTGGCTTCGCCTGCGGACAACGCCATAGCCACACGCCACTGGAGCTTCTCCCACTCCCCTTCATGCTTAATTTGGGGCCCGCGGCCCAGACGACATACCCCGCGAGTTTGGGCCTCCTCCTCGCATGTGGGCCCATCCCGTACCATGTGGCAGCCTTAGAAAGTACCCCCTTTTCAAGTGGCCTTCAAGGCTTTGAAAATTTAAAAAACACCTCCATGGGAAACCCACTTCTCCCCTCCTTTCTCTTTCCTGCCAACTGGCACCCTGTGATCCATTCCCCGAGTCGTAAAGTGGTGCCGAGCCCCCACTTTGCCGGTCCCCTGGTCGTGTCATCTCCATTGCATTCCCATTCCCTAGAGCTCGCTATCCAAGGCCATAAAAAACTTAAAAAACCATCTGCAATTGTCCACTTTCTAAATGCTCCCAACTTCGTCTTGCCATATCTTGCCGACTAAGCATCCGATTGACGTGCAGTTGATTCCGACTAGCTCCACATGGTGAACACTCCCACCGAGAACCTTGGCAAGGCTCAAAAAACGCTAGATGGCACATCTTCCAATGCGATCAATTGGGCTCAGGAGACTCGGCCCCTGGAAAATCTTCAACTGACCATATCTTGCTATCCAGAGCTCCGATTCGCAATCCGAGAAGACGGGCATGCTCCACAACTCGATCTCTACACATGTATATATTATCATCAGCCCGGGCCACCTATCCCCTACTGCCCTGTCCGTCAGGGATCTGTTACATACTCTTTCTTTAAATTGTAATCTTGAGCACCGGGGCTCCGTTTGACGAGCCGTCTGGATCGGCTCCTAGAGCATGCTGAACTTCACATTCTAGAGCTTTGACTTGGCACTTTGGAAATCTTGGCCTGCCATCCTAACTGGACCATTCCGTAGCTCTTTTGGCCTTAGGAACCGCATCAGGCATACTTTCCCGCAATCCTTTGGCTGCCAAGGGCCTTGGCACCTGCCCTAGCCTTTTGCACTGCACTCGACTGAACCCTTTGCCTGGCATAGACCACTTGCTAACTCCGACCAGCTTTAGCGGCACCATCATTTCCCATCCACCTCTGAACATTGCCCTTTACTCAAAAATCCTTCAATCCCCTTAAGAGTCTCTCTACCTGCATAAGTGGCTGGAGCCACATATAGACCTGCAACATGCACCTGTACTTTGTTGCTAGCTAGTTGATCCGCCTCTTGATTCTACTCTCTCCTCACGTGCTTGAATTGGAATTATTCAAAAGACTTCAACATCTTCTTGATGGAAAAGAACCAATGCTTCAAAGAATCGCGCTTTACCTGCCATTGGCCTAGTAGTTGCTTGATCACTAGCAATGCATCTCCCTTCACCACCAACCTTGAAATGCCGAACTCTATGCACTGCTTCAAACCCAAATACAGAGTGAGATACTCCGCCTCATTATTGGTGTGGACATCCTCTAAATCATATGCCTTTGAAAATATTGTTTTGCCATGTGGGTCGTGTATCCCCACACCTCCTCCTGCTTTCTGCACTACCCTTTGATATGCTCCATCGAACCACATAGTAAAAGCATTCTCCAATTCGGGTTCCTCCTTAGCTTCATCTCTCACCACTCTTGGATAGGCCGGCAAATCGATAGCCTTGCTGACAAGAATGTCTGCCAGGTGAGACCGACTTGTGCGATCCGCCTTGAACTTGAACTCGAACTCCTGTAGCTCCAACACCCACTTCATAATCCTCCTTCCTGGCTTCAAATGTAGCACCACCTCTGACAATAGATTATTAGCCGTCAACACAAAAAACTTACGCACAATCAAATGGACTTTAAACTTCTTGCAAGCGAAGACTAGAGCCATCACCCACTGCTCCGCCTCGGTGTAGGTAGCCTCTCCTGGGCTAATAACCCTGCTCTCGAAGTATATCGGCTTGTAGCTTCTCCCTACCTTTTGCAATAGAACCGCTCCAATAGCAACTGTGCCCACTGTCATAGACACATAGAAGTCATCCTCTCGATTGGGAGGACACACTACTGGCAACTGACACAAAATCTCTTTAACTCTATCAAAAGCCTCCTGAGCTTCCTCATCCCACTCATAGCCATGCACTTGCTGAGCCCTCTTTTGAAGAGGATGCACATATTGCGACAGCATCCAAAAGAAACGTGACAAATACTTCAACTTATGAACAAATGAAGCCAAATCTTGAGCATCTGATGGTGGCTCCATCAACACCAACGCTTTCACCTTCTCGGGATCCGCCTCTAGACCGTTTTGCGACACCATATGACCTAACGTTGTGCTCGAGGCTATGCTAGCTTGCACTTCTTGGGGTCCTCCTTCTTCATCAAGCCTTTGAAAGCATAACTGGAGCTTTGATAGGTGCTCCAACCTTGAACTGTAGCAGCCGATATCATCGATGAAGACCCTAATATAACGGCCTAAGTATGGACCAAATACCCTGTTCATCCAACCTTGGAACGTGGCATATGCATTCACTAATCCGAATGGCATCCGGCGGTAAGCGAAGAAACCCTATCCCTATTTGAAAGTACCCCAAAAAGCCATCCATAATCGAATACCTCTCATGCCCAGCCACCTGGTTTAGGATTTCATCTTGAAACGGCAAGGGGTAGTGATTCCTCTTGGTCGCAGCATTCAATGGCTTGTAGTCGACACATACTCTCCATTTCCCATTCTTTTTAGGGGTTATGACCACTGGCGAGACCCACTGTGACTCCTTCACAGGATATATGATGCCTGCATCCAATAGCTTATTGATCTCCCGCAAAAGGGCTTCCTTTTGAATTTCTCCTAGTCTCCTCAGCTTCTGTGCTTTAGGCTTATGCCCCTCCTTAAGAACAATTTTGTGCTCCACCCATTTTGCACCTCGCAAATGCTTGTACTCCGTTGCAAACAGATTTGGATAGGAGTCACACAGTTGAACATAGCCCTCATTTTCCCCTTTGGTAAGGTCTTCACTTATCATGCTTGAAACCTCCTCTATGCTTAAACCATGAGCTTGAGGCTGCATACCTTCTTCTTTAGGTGGAGAGTCGTCTATGGTGACCCCGAATAAGTCATCATTTATCCTCAGCATGTCGTCCTCGCTCTCCTCTTCCTCTGTGCTAGTATAGCCTTCATCATAGCCCATCTCGGTCTCGTACTCATAGCTCGTTGTATCGCCCCCATCTTTAACTGCCATAGGACGAGAATGTCTCTCCTTGGTCTTCAAATCAAGCACAATTTGTTTGCCTCTCTCTTTGTCAGGCAAAGTGAACACTTTGCTCTCCCAATCTTGCTTTGCACCTATTGCCAAAAGCCATGGCCTACCCAAAATGATAGGGTAAGCATTATCCCCTGCTTTCATCACAAAGAAGTCAATCAGGCACTCTATGCCCATCACTTTGACCTTTACATCCTGTGCCACACTGAGACACCTGGCTTTGGTATGGTTGTCCATCCTCATGCGCACATTTGATCTGACTACTGCCTTGACCCCTGTCTCTTTCATGGCTGCTTCCGTCATGACACAAACCTGTGCTCCACCGTCTATGTAGGCTTGTACCTGCATCCTCTTCTCTATAATTGCATCCACAAGCAGAAGAAAGTCAGTGGGGCTACCTACCCTCAAAGCCATGTTTTGCACTGCTTGCACATTTCCCTTAGCTCTTGGCAGCCTGGTGCTAACACTGGTGGACCATTGCCTGCTTAGATTTGGATTTAAGGCTAACAATTGACCAAATGTAATATTTGCCTTTTGATTTTGAACATCACTCACCAGATTGTACTCAGGATAGCCACGTCCTAGCTGGAAATCCGCTTGCTTGATCTTACGACGCCTCCTCCTTTTGCTAGGCTCGGGCTTCTCTTTGTCTTCGTACACTTTCTCTTTGCCCTTGCGAGCTCTAGTTTCCCGTTCTACCTCTGTCTCCCTCTCAACTCTTGCCCTCTTATTGGCCAAAACTTCGACATCCTGCTTGTCCACCCCTATGATGTTTACTCTTGGAACCTCACCTCCGTTTTGCGGAGCTGGCTGCACAGGATTCTCCACCGCTTTCTCTCTTGGACCATTGTATTGTCCTTGACCTCGACCTCTACCAAAAAGCGGGTACATACCTCCTCTTTCTCTCTGCGGTTGAGGAAAATCAGGCGCATAATGCCCTTCTTCTCCACAATTGTAACACCTACCAGGCAGTGGTCGTGCCGTGTGGCCGTGCCCTGACCCTCGCTCCTCTTGGCTGTCCTCTATCCATGACACTGAGCCGCAACTCTTGCATCTGCTCGGATAAATCTTGCACTGTGCGCACCCAATTTTGCGGCACAACAGCTACACCTCGAATTCCTTGATTTTCTTCATGTCCAGCCTCCCTCGAACTCTGCGGTTGAACATGGGCCATCGTCTCGTAGCCTGACACGCCCTGCTCTATCTTCTTCTTTATCTTTCTTCTCTTCGACCGTGCAATGGCTACCGCACCATTATAGTTCTCTGGGCTCTCGAAATCAACATTCTCTCTCACCTTGGGATGCAGACACGCCATGAATTTGTCTAGCTTGAAATAATCTCCATTAGCCAATTGCATGGCTGCCGCCAACTCTGCCCAACATTCTTCAAAATGACCTAAAAACAAATTAAACTCTTCACTTACATCTTGCTTAAGCGCCTTCAGCTTTGCATCCATTTCGACTGGGGAAGTCTCCTTGCGAAAGTCGTGAAGAAACCTCGCCCGTAGAGCCGGCCATGCTTGCTTCGGTTCACCTTCCAGTGCGTCGTACCATGCTTTAGCTCTACCATGCATCACCAAAGGAAAAGTCTGCATTTTGCTATCCTCGTTCGGCATACGCAACGATAGCATGTACAGCTCGAAATCTGACATCCACTCGTCAGGGCTCTCTTCTCCTGTGAAAATCGGTCCATAGCTTCTACCTGCCATGACTTCCAACGCGAAAAACCGCTTCTTTTCGATCAACAAGGAGCAATCAGTGTCCTCCTCCGTGGGGGCACCAGAAGATGGAGAGGGGGAATGGGGGAACACGCCCAACACAAACAAAGGGGCCTCTCTATAGCTCAGGGTATTCACATCACCCCTATCCTCTCAGAAAACACCTTCAAAGAAACACTTAACACTAACAGACCACCGCCTGCTCAATTGCCACTACCCACACACTCTACAAACCACCACCCAAGATACACCTACTGCCACTGCCTGTCTCCTCCCTCACACACGCTCACAGCCACTCAATCTCACTCTCTCACTCAAAACACCAACGGTCCAGGGGGCACACACTTCCACACAGTCGACACCGAGGAGGGACATGAGATCAGGAGAAAGAGAAGGGGGGAAGGGGAAACAACAGCACGGGAGGCAAATGTGGCTTGATTGCACTTCAAAAAACACATACACTGGCTTGCAATGCCATCACCATGGCCATTTTCAAGCAAAAGTTACAAAGGGGCTAGCTTGCTAGAGATCTCCACTTTGCAGGCTTCAAACGGCACCTCCAAAAGCCAAGAAAAAAGCCCCTAATTTGATTAATTTTTTATTTTTATAGGGGGAGGCTTTAACCTAGGAATTTACAATTTAATAGGTCCACCTGGCACCTTGAATTGGTATCTTTTGGGAAAGAGGGCACCGCTTTGCTCTATCTCTCTCTTCTTCACTCTTTGCACTTGGGGGGGGGGGGGGCATTAGCGATGTCGCTATTGCCCCCTAGCTTTCATTTTTATTTTTTTATATTTCACTTTTTTACTCTCTTTTGGTTTAGCCTTATACTGCCCAATTTTTGACTTTGACTCTCCCTTTCCTCTATCTGACTCCTCTTTGCCCCCTTTGGCCTTGATCTTCCCCTTTGCACGGCCACTTGGTTTGGGCCCACTTGGCCTTGCCTCCGTGGGACTGCTCTCTTACCTGAAGGGGGGAGACATAGCGATGTCGCTATTGTCCCCCTACCCTCTTCTTCCAAAATTTGGGGCGCGGGACCATTCCCCCCACTTGGGCTGCCACATCATCAAGGCCTGAGCCTATCACCGGCCCGCTCTCGTTCACGGCGCTCTCGTTCGCATGCTACAGGGCACATTGGTTTGATTATGTAGGGGGGGGAGAGAGATAGGGAGAATGGCTGGAACCCCTTCTACTAACCATCTCGCTGGCTCTCGGTGTTCGCACACATTCTCTCTCTTTGCGTTCTCTCTCTCTCTCTCTCTCTCTCTCTCTCTCTATCTATCTATCTATCTATCTATCTCTATGTCTCTAGTTTGTACTCAAGGCCTGAGCCTGTCACCGGCCCGCTCTCGTTCTCACGCTGCAGGGCACACCAACATGAGCAAGGAAATTAACACCATGTGGCAGGGGGGGGAGCCGGAATTCTTTGTCTTTGGTTTGCACTCAAGGCCTGAGCCTCTCACTGGCCCGCTCTCATTCGCACGCTGTAGGGCACACTGGCGTGAGCAAGGAAATTAACGCCTTGTTGCAGGGGGGGAGCCGGAATTCTCTGTCTTTGGTTCGCACTCAAGGCCTAAGCCTCTCACCGGCCCGCTCTCGTTCGCACGCTGCAGGGAACACTGGCCTGATTATGTAGGGGGGGGGAGCTGGAATTCCCTTCTCGATTATCCTTAGTATAAATTTTTCCCAAATGTTGGCGTCCTCCCTTGCTCCGGAGCTCCCTTGCTCTCCTCAACTACTGGTTCCGAGCAATCTTCCACTTCTCCTCTTGCTTCCTCTTAAATTGAGCCCTCCCCTCCAATTCTGGCATCCAATCCGCCTGGGCCTCGCAAACCCCGTCCTTCACGCAATGGACGTGGGGCAGTGTTCGGAACAATGCGTCAGCTTAACATCGTGCGTCCGTTTTCAATTTCAAAAATGCCGGTTGAGGGCAAGGGGAAAAGGAGAAATTCTGCTCCAAAATAACAAAAAAGTGTAAAAATCCAAAAAATAAACCACAGCTTAAAAAATTTCCTCTTGGCAATTTATAGAAAGGAATTTGTGTGTTTGGAAAAATGATTTTTTCTTGAACACTGACGTGGGGTCTCTCTCACACTCTCTCTCTAGCGCGCGTCCCTCATTTCTCTCTCCATTCATGACCTCAGCGGTGGTTCAACTTGGCTGGTCTTTCGCCTCAGTTTGGATGCCCGAACGCCTCTCTCTCTCTCTCTCTCTCTCTCTCTCTCTCTCTCTCTCTCTCTCTCTCTCTCTCTCTCTCTCTCTACTGTCTTCTCAGAGCCCCAAGGGCGGTGGCATCAGTGGCGGCTCAACCTGCCTCTTTCGCCTCAGCTTGCCCTCAAGTTGCAGAGCACAATCGCTGTTTCTTGAGAGTGCACTGGATCATCGTGCGCTTGCCATGTGGCAAGGGGGGGGAGCCGGAATTCCCTCCCCTTTTGAGGACTTTGAGGCTACGCAGTGCACTCCAGTTTGAGTAACTATGTATGGATTTCAAACGGGCACCAATGTACATTGAAATGGTTGAGCAAAAATTATGGATGACAAAGCTTCAATGTGATGCACCATTGGAAACTAAATGGGAAGCTTTCAAGAAAGCTATTTGTTCTTGTGCGGAAGAATGCTTTGCCATAAAGCATCTCCATGGTATCAACAAAGATAGATCACGCAAAAGGTGGTTTGATAAAGAATGTCAAGATGCTCGGAGGTCCTTGATAAAGCTTGATGCAACTATGGACAAAGACAACTATCAAAGTCATTTGCATACATACAAGTCATTGATTCAAAAGAAGAGAAGAAGATGGGAAGTAAAGCAACAAGAATTTCAAGTCCAAGAAAAGGCACATGCATGTGGGAGATTTTGGAGAAACTTGAGAGGCAAGCTGGTTGAGAATTTTGGTAACTTGAGTTTAGTGGATATGTACACACATTGTAGGCAATTATATGAGCAAGCAAATACTCAAAAAATGCCATTTTATGGTTCACTCCCATGTATACCCTCTTTTTTTACTATTGAGGATGTATGCGGTGGGCTTGAAAAGTTGGCCACTCGCAAAGCGGGAGATCTTCAAGGTATCAAGCCGGAGATGATCAAATGGACGGGAGATTTTACCCATGAGTGGATGTGTGATATGTTCAACCTTGCACTTCAACATGGTATGCCTTATGATTGGAGTACTAATTGGGTTAAGCCTTTGCATAAAGGAGGGGATGTAAAGAATGTAAGCAACTACCGGACTATAATGATTGGGTCTCTTATGGCAAGGTTGTTTAGGTGCATAATGGAGATGAAATTGAGTGATTGGGCTGAAGAGAATGACAAGCGTGCAAAGGGACAAGCGGGTTTTCGTCGATGCCATAGCACCATTGATCATCTTGTCACTCTTCGTGTTCTCATGAAGGAAAGTCGGTTGAAAGGCAAGCGATTGCATTGTTGTTTTGTGGACTTTAAGAAAGCCTTTGATATGATTCCACGTAACAATTTGTGGAGAAGTATAGAAGAACTCCAAGTGCCAAGTGAGTTTATGCTTGCGGTTTCTCGAATCTATGAGAAGGTGATTTGTCAATTGCGCATGGGAAGAGAAATTTCAGAAATTTTTGTAAGCACTATTGGGGTTAAACAAGGATGTCCATTGTCACCAACTCTCTTTGGTCTATGCATCGATCAATTGGAACAAATGGTACTTGACTTTATGCAAGAAGAAGGCATTGAAGAGGTCACTATTTGCAATGCGGTAATCATGCTTTTGTTGTATGCGGATGATGTAGTGCTTCTAGCACACACTTTAGAAGATGCACTAAAGCTTATGGTTGTCCTTGAGAACTTTTGCTTGCATAGTGGGCTGATTGTAAATGAATCCAAAACAAAGGTTATGCTTGTGAAAACCAACCATAAGGAGAAGCCATGCATTGTGTACAACAACGAGACACTTGAAGTTGTTGAGAGCTTTAAGTACCTTGGCCTTGAGGTTCCATCCAATCACAAGTGGCATGAATGTGCTATGCGTCGTTTGGAAGCGGGAAAGAGAGCATATTATGCATTTGAGAACATGTGTATTGCGGGAAACATCAAGTGTTGGGTTCTCAAGAAGTATCTTTTTGATGCATTGGTGACACCGGTTCTTCTTTATGGAGTTGAAGTGTGGGGCGGGAGCATCTCAAAGTCTACTTGGAAAGAGTTTGAGAATGTCCAAAAGCGTTTTCTTACAAACTTTCTCCAAGTTAAGACACAAACACCATATATGCTCTTACTTCTTGAGTCGGGATCTCTTCCAATTGAGGTTATGGGCATGGAAGGGTTGTGGAGTACATGATAAAGATGCGTCAAAACCCCTCACATCGACTTCCTACAATTGCATGGGAAGCAAGCAAAAAAGTTCAAAAGACGCATAAAAGCAAGATCTTGAGCACGGGATGGATGCAAGACATAAAGAAGTGGTTTGGGAGATGGGATGCATTACACTTGCTACATGATGCTTCAATTGACTCTCAAGTGAATGAAGCTTTTCTACAACGCCAATGTATTACGGCTTGGGAGAAATCCGGTGGGTCATGCTTCATACATTACACCACCTATATTGCCCCCAACTACAAAACCATGTTCTTCGCTGAGAGAGGAAACAATACTCACACTTACATGCTTGAGCCTATTCCCTTGTCCGCGATACGCACTATCGCAGCAATTCGGCTTAGCTCCCATTTCCTTCGATGCGAGATAGGGCGTTGGGGCAATGGAGAAGAGTCAAATCGATTGTGCACATTATGCTCAGTGCAAGTTCGAGAGTTTGAGTATCACACACTACTAGAGTGCTCAGCTTTTGATCACATCCAAACTTGCTTCTCTCACATTTTCAGCCATAACTTAGACCTACACACTTTCCTCTCCCAGCCAAAGTGTGGGCTCTCCATTGCGACTCTCATCACTACAATTTTGGAGCATCGAGAGTCACTCATCAGCCATACACATACTACATCACATGTAACTTTGGTCCCATAGGTCATATTTGACCTCCGAGAACGATAATAAAATCTATCTATCTATCTATCTCTCTCTCTCTCTCATCCTACCAATAAATTTTGAGATTTACCTCTAAATTTTAAATTGAATATAAGAAAATTTGTAAAGTGTAGAAAATTTTAGTGTAAAAACTCTCAAATTTAATCAATTCACCTTTAAAATTTCTCATACACTGGTTTGCCAAGTTTCGAGCCCTGCTTCCGGCCTCTCTCTCTCTCTCTCTCTCTCTCTCTCTCTCTCTCTCTCTCTCTCTCTCTCTCTCTTCCCCCCCTTCTCTCTCTCTTTCTCTGTCAAACACACACTGGCGGGATTCACTCTCTCTCTCTCCTTCTCTCTCTCTCTCTCTCTCTCTCTCTCTCTCTCTCTCTCTCTCACACACACACACACACACACACACACACACACACACACAAACAAACAAAAGCCGATGGGCAGGATTAAAAACTGGCAGAATTTCTCTCTCTTTGGATAGTTTCCTATGACATAATACCTCTCTTCTTCTTCTTCTTCCTCTTGGGGGATTCTCTCTCTCTCTCTCTCTCTCTCTCTTCAAGTACCTTGGCCTATTAGATCACTTCAAGTACCTTGGCCTTGAGGTTCCATCCAATCACAAATGGAAGGATTGTGCAATTCGTCGCTTGGAAGCCGGAAAGAGGGCCTATTATGCATTTGAGAACATGTGCAATGCAGGAGAGATCAAGTGTTGGGCTCTCAAAAAGTACCTCTTTGACACATTGGTGACACCGGTGCTTCTTTATGGAGTGGAGGTGTGGGGTGGAAGCATCGGGAAGTCTACTTGGAAAGAGTTTGAGAATGTCCAAAAGCGTTTTCTCACCAACTTTTTCCAAGTCAAGACACAAACACCCTACATGCTCTTACTTCTTGAGTCCGGATTGCTTCCCATTGAGGTCTTGGGCATGCAAAGGGTTGTGGAGTACATGCGTAAGACACAATGTAGCCCTTTGCATCGACTTCCTAGAATCGCATATGAAGCAAGTCAAAAGGTTCAAAAGACATGCAAGAGCAAAATACTAAGTTCGGGGTGGATGCTTGATATCAAGAAATGGTTTGGAAGATGGGATGCATGTCACTTGGTCAAGGATGCGTCGATCGACTCCCAAGTTAATGAGGCCTTCTTACAACGCCAATGTATCATGGCTTGGGAGAAATCCGGAGGTTCTCGCTTCAGCCATTACACCACACACGTTGCCCCAAACTACAAATCTCTCTTCTTCTTGGAACGAGGTAACCGAACCCATTCCTACATCCTTGAGCCCATCCCGTTGAGTGCGATCCGCACCATTGCCTCCATTCGTCTTAGCTCCCATTCTCTACGCTACGAGATAGGACGTTGGGGCATCGACTTTGCACCTTATGCCCTCGTCAAGTGCGAGAGAGTGAGTACCACACACTACTTGAGTGCTCAGCTTTTGACCACATTAGGTCCTCTTTTCCCCATATATTCAGCCATGATCTCTCCCTATATACCTTCCTCTCCCAACCACGATGTGGACTCTCTATTGCGACGCTCATTTCAGCCATTTTTGAGCATCGAGAGTCACTTATGAACTCCACTCACACCACGTGACATGTTCATTTGGTCCCATAGGTCATATTTGACCTCTCAGGACGATAATAGAACTATCTATCTCTCTCTCTCACAGACACGGGGAATCGGGATTGACTCGTCTGGGCAGTGGGGTTGCGGGCACCTCCAAATGGGTTCGACGCATGAGGTTGATCGAAGGAGTGTGACTGTCGTTCGATGCTGAGCTGGGCAGGGCCTGCAAAGACTGCAACACATTAAATGTTGCACCGCCGTCTAAGTTACTCACCCGAGTTTGCATGCCGACGGTGGGATTTGCTTTCTCTATTCGCCGACGCGCCGTTCTCTCTCTCTCTCTCTCTCTCTCTCTCTCTCTCTCTCTCTCTCTCTCTCTCTCTCTCTCCCCTTTGTGCCGTCTCACTGTGTCGCTCGGTTGCAGAACTCATTGGTCGGATAAAGGAGCATTCAACACGTGTCGGGGGGGAGCCGGAATCTCCTCCCCCATTATCTATTAGTATAGATGCCAAAGGGGAAGGACAGAACTTTTTTAGGACTAAGTTTAAGCAAGTCCAGGCAGCGCTGTTGATAGAAGCTATTTTTTTCTTGGAAAATGTGAAAAAAGGAGGGGTCCTTGCCCCTTGGAAGCAAAAAGGAAAAACTTTCTTTTTTTGGAGGGGAAAAAAAAGAAGTGCCGCATGATTGTTCAGATTTTTTTGGGGGGAGCTCGGGAGAGAGCGAAGAGAGAAGAAGGAGGAGGGCTTTCCTTTGGAAGTGAGGAGCGGAGGAGAAGGGTTTTCTTGGCCACCACGGAAATGTGTGCTCGTGCGTGAAGAAGCCATAGGATAGACTATTGCGTCAAAGGTCTTCCCTTGTCGAGGTGCGGCTATGGTGATGGAACGGAGTGGGAGGGCTACCGAATGGTTGTTTTGAGCTCGCCGAGGGTGTGTCGGCTTGGAGCTAAATTGTAAATGGTGCTTTACGAGGTTAAGCTATCATTGTGGTGCAGTTTTGGACTGATTTCTTCCTTCCCTCTTCTTCTCTGCTCTGTTGCAAGTGTATTCGGGTGTGTGTCGGCATTGTTGCCCCACTGATAGTGTGTGTGCAAAAACGGAGAGATTGTGTGTGGTGTTGTGTGCGAAGGGCGGCAATCGTTGGTGCATTTTCTATGGGTGAGGGTTGTGTTATGCTCTAAGTGGTCTCACGTGAGTCTGTGTGAGCGTGTGTGCGTGTGCGGTTTGGTGAGAAGTGTGAATCGAAGGTGCTCGCCAAGTGGATTGGGGTGATATGTGTGCCCTGGGCTATAGGAGGCAGCCGTGTTAGCGTGCTGGGTGCGTCCCCCATTCCCCCTCTCCATCTTCTGGTGCTCCCACTGAGGAGCACGCTAATAGCTCCCCGGTGATGTGATTGGAAGCAAGGATGTGCCAAAGCAGTGGCCCAATCTTCAGTGGAAGCGAGGATGCGGACGACTGGCTGGCGGATTTGAGTTGTTCCTCCTATCATTGCAGATGACAAGTGATGATGACAAGATGCGTATGGTGCCCTTGGTGATACGAGGAAAAGAAGAGGCTTGGTTTGATGGTTTGCAGGCAGCAGACAAACATATTTGAACAGGTTTCAAAGAGCGATTTCTGCTGTAGTTTTTCAAGGTCGTGTCGGTGAATGAAGTGGAAGCGCAGATTAAAGGCCTCCAGCAAGATATAAGTGTCAATTTTGAGTTTTTTGTGGCTAAGTTTGAATCTTGTTTGAGGCAGTTGGTGGCTGTTACACATGTGGTTAATGGCGATTGCTTCAAGATGAAAAAGTTTGTTGCATGTCTGCATCCTATGGTTCGTGAGAAGGTTGATGATGAAGAGCCGCAAAATTATGGTGAAGTGGTCCAAGTGGCCAAGGTCAAGAGCAAGAACATGAAAAGAAAGATGGAGCTCAGCTTGCTGAAGCCGGCAGAGTATGCGCCTATTGTAGCAGCAGGGTGTTGTTTGGGCCCGCCGAGGATGGTGCCAATGATGCAAAGTATGCAGCCTGTTGAGGTAAGGCCAATGGTGAATTTTGCTTGTTCGGAGGTGCCTGTTTGCAAGATGCTAGTGCCAATGGTGGATGTGCTTGCCAACGAGGGCAAGCCATGTGTTCAAGAGAGTCTGTATACAGCGAAGATGGTAGATGCCAAGTGTCAAGTGAAGCTTGAAGAGACAGTAGAGCCTCTTCTTGTGGAGTCTTTGCTCGAGAAGATGGCAGGTTATGGCCAGGTTGTAGGTACCAAGAGCTTGGATTTGGAAGATGAGAGTGTGCAGAGCCAAGTTGGCAGTAGCCAAGCTTTTTTGGAGCTGCTAAAGGATGTGAATACAGGTGCCGAGTTGCCCTATGGCAGTGATGGTGATAGGAGTTTGAGCTCGAGTTTGTGGGATACAGGTGAAGAGGACGGGTCCACATCCTATGGCGAAGAGACGGACTCTAGTGAGCCTGAGATGGTACTGGTAGAGCTGCCTGGTTTGGTATATAAAGATGTGATGGTTGCCAATGTGGCTGAAGAGCAGGTGGAAGTGCCCAAGCTTGGGGTTGGGGATATGCATGGAAAGGTTTTGTGCGGCACCATGCTTATGGTGATGTTGGTTAAAGTGGTCGTGCATTGTGCTTTGATAGTGAAGCACGTACGGAGCTTGGCCAAAGAGAAAGCTGCCATGGAGGTGGAAAGTGAACGGGTTGAAGAGGACGGTCTGCAAGAGGCATTGGTGGAGCCATATGGCTCTCTTGGTTCGGATGAGCATGAGGATACGGTGTTTGAGGATGCCACAGGCATGGACTGCGATGGTATGATGCCGTTAGAGAGGCCTTTGGGTGATGACAGGTGCATTTGTCCATGGGTGAAGAGGAAGAGCAGGCTATGGGTGCTGTGAAGCCGTCAAGGGAGATGTGCCATTGGGTCGTGAAAGCCATGCTTATGAGTGCAGCATTGCAGTGGGCATGTCGCCAGTTACAGGAGTCTGTGGAGGAGTCCTCCACTTTACATGGTTGGGTGGGAGGATCAGGTTTGTCCGTCGATGTTGGTTTGTCCATCGATGCAGGTATGTCTGTTGGTGTGGCCGTTGGGCAAAGTGGTGAGCACAATAGTGCTCTTTTGAGTGCTTGGATGCCAGTGGTGGCTGCGTGGAGCAGTGAGGCTATGTTGTGTGCACTTTGGATGCACTATTGTGTTTGTGTTGGGGTGCAACACTACAAGGAATTTCTACTTGTGGATGGACAAGACCAGTGCTGCCAGGTGTTTGACCCTGGTGGATGATAGTGGATAAAGCAGGGGGTTGGGCAACCCGCCTAAAGGAAGGCCAGTATACATAGCAAGAGCTATGTATATAGTGTACATACAGGTTGTAGTATTCTTTTTGTGGTTAGTTTGGTGGTTTTCTCAGTGTTAGTGTGGTTAAGCCGTTTTGGTGTGCAGTGAGGATGCTTTTGGTTGAGCATAAATGCTCAACGAGGGGTGGGCAATGATGGTACAACCAAATGCTGTTGACGGTAGAAATGGGCACAAGCAGGGCTATGTGGTCGAGCAGATGCAGGCCCAGGTGATAATGCAGCTGTGAAGTGCCACTATGGTTAGGTGGATCGGGAAATGTATGCATATGATGTTTTTTTTGGCCAAGGGTGTGTTGTGAGACGCCAAACTAGGTGATGGCCTTATATGCCCAAAGTGGTGGTTTTGTGTGCCAGGGTGTGGTTTTGGATGGGCTTTTCGAGCAGGTCCAGACGGCTCGTCAAACGGAGCCCGGATGTGAAAGATATGGCAACTTGAAGTGGGATGCATTGCAGATCCTCGCCGGATTGGGAGGGTCCAAGTGGTTGGCGAGAGACGATGCGAGTTGATATGCTTGAAGTGCTCGATTTGTGGAGCATGCAGGTCTTCTCTGATTGAGAAGCGGGCTCACAAATGGAAAGTTATGGCCAGTTGAAAGTTTTCCGAGGGCCGGGTGTGTACCAAGTTGTCCGCATTAAAAGGCGTGTCGCTAGGTGTTTTTCTTGTCTCGATCAGGTTTGGCAAGGTAGCATGCACTACGTGGAGTCAATAGACATTGACGGCTTGCAAATCAAAATCGTGGGCGACGAGACACCCCAATGCGAATAGGAGACGCTCTCAAATATTTTCATGGATTTTTGGCGATCTCACTTGACAAGCTTGAGAAGGATGGTGTGTGGTAAATTGCTCATGGTTTTGGATCAGCAAGACGAGATTCCAATACAATCATGAGGTGGGCGTTTGGCAAATTCGGTACAAGGAAGCACCGATAGCGTGGAGCTTGTGCCCAAAAAATCTTTTTGTTGGTGGGTGTTAAAATGCAAAAGGAAGTGGTGGTTGGGATTTGGAAAAGGAAAGGGGTGCTAATACCTTAAGGGTAATCCAAAAGGGAAGGACAGAACTTTTTTACAACTAAGTTTAAGCAAGTCCAGGGAGCGCTGTTGATAGAAGCTATTTTTTCTTAGAAAATGTGAAAAAAAGGAGGGGTCCGAAAGGATGAAAACGTGAGCTTTATTAAGGGGAAGAAAAGAAGAGGAAGCAAGGGAGCAACGAAGAAGGCGCAACGAAGAAAACGCAGTTGTTGCCCCTTGGGAGCAAAAAGGAAAAACTTTCTTTTTTTGGAGGGGAAAAAAAAGAAGTGCCGCATGATTGTTCATATTTTTTTGGGGGGAGCTCGGGAGAGAGCGAAGAGAGAAGAAGGAGGAAGGCTTTCCTTTGGAAGTGAGGAGCGGAGGAGAAGGGTTTTCTTGGCCACCACGGAAATGTGTGCTCGTGCGCGAAGAAGCCATAGGATAGACTATTGCGTCAAAGGTCTTCCCTTGTCGAGGTGCGGCTATGGTGATGGAACGGAGTGGGAGGGCTACCGAATGGTTGTTTTGAGCTCGCCGAGGGTGTGTCGGCTTGGAGCTTAATTGTAAATGGTGCTTTACGAGGTTAAGCTATCATTGTGGTGCAGTTTTGGACTGATTTCTTCCTTCCCTCTTCTTCTCTACTCTGTTGCAAGTGTATTCGGGTGTGTGTCGGCATTGTTGCCCCACTGATAGTGTGTGTGCAAAGACGGAGAGATTGTGTGTGGTGTTGTGTGCGAAGGGCGGCAATCGTTGGTGCATTTTCTATGGGTGAGGGTTGTGTTATGCTCTGAGTGGTCTCAGGTGAGTCTGTGTGAGCGTGTGTGCGTGTGCGGTTTGGTGAGAAGTGCGAGTCGAAGGTGCTCGCCAAGTGGATTGGGGTGCTGTGTGTGCCTTGGGCTATAGGAGGTAGCCGTGTTAGCGTGCTGGGTGCGTCCCCCATTCCCCCTCTCCAACGAGGTCAAATTGACTCCAAATGAGCCAAAACTCGATGAGCTGCTTTACGACTATGTTGCGGACAAGTCCAAACCTCAAAAGTGATTGACCAACTCAAAAGGTAGTGTAGTCACGAAAATCGGTGATTTCAGAGTCGACAAAGTTTCAAAATCACCTCACATATCATTTGGACACACCTAATACATACCAAAAATTAAGTATGAGCAAAAATGATCACATATAACTTGGAAAATTGCCAAAAAACGCAAAGAAGTCTTTGCAAGCCAATTTCTGAGTTATGGACCACATTTCTTGATCAAAACCACCTCATATCCCATACACAAGGTCTAAACAATGCCTAAAACCAAGTTGTACCAAAAATTATTGATTTTGGTAGAAAAAATCACGATTATTCACTTTCATGCCAAAATGAGAAAGTTTTGCTATTTTGCCATCATACATCCAAAGTACATGATGACCTAAGCCCACTAGCCAAGTTTGAACCAATTTGGAGCTCAAAATCTCAAATTTCATTTATATCTACTGTTTCAGAGACCTAAAGCCAAAATTTGGTACCATTTTCGTCCTAACCATCCAAATAAGCTCATATTTTACTCAGAGTATCTATTTGGTATATACTCCAAGCCTGTAATGCCAAATTTGCAAAAAGTTGAAAAATTTACTCAACTGTAAATAATTGTGATTATTTACTTTTGTTGTAAATTTTTGTTTGGACTTTATAATTTTGTTCCTTACATGTTTTTACGCATCTATGCTTGTTCAAAAATTGATTTGAAGCAAATTGGACCAAAATTGTCGGCATTTCAGACTGAAGGACAGTTCAGAGAAAAATCAGTCAAATCTGCTAACTTTGATAGTTCACTGAATAGGAGCCATTCGAGCAGCAGAGAGGGCCAAGAAGAAGCTCAACCAAAAAGAAAAGTTTCAAGAGTTACCAGCATATCAACTAGACCCTGATTCAGTCAAGAATGCAAAAGCGACCTATCTCTCAAAGGAACAGCTTGAGGAGCAGAACACCATAGTGTTCACCGAAACATGGTAGAGCGAGGAAGGACATCGAGGAGAGCTACAACTTCTACCCAAAGAAGTATATGATGTCACCGCAAAGCCCGAAACCAAAGAAGCCAACAGAAGGCTAGGACTCGGAGATTTCTATGAACAAGAGCTGTGTGGGGTGCACATCCAAAAAGCTTATGAGCTTTTGTCCACGATCAAAGAAGATGAAACTGTGCAGATCTCTGACCCACAAGGAAATAAAGTTGAAGTGGTGATTACCAAGGAGATAGTGGCAGAAGCACTCAGACTGCCCAGAGAAGGAATGACAATGAGGGCAAGAAATAGGAAGACGGCTGGAACTTTCACCAAAGAGACCACCGCGGCCACATTTGCAGACCTTATCCACAAACAAGTGGAAGAGCCCGCAAGGTTATACCACCAACACTTCCATTTCCTTGCTAAGAGGCCGCCAAGGTATACAACACCCAATCATGTGGTTGCCACAACCTTTACACAAGTCCTCAAATCAACGACCAAGCAGTCAATTGACCACGCACAATATGTTTTGTCCACATTGAAAGGGACAAAGAAGGAAAAATCACATACCTGGGTGCACCGAGGTTTTGACAAGGATTGCTTACCATGCCATCGGCATGGCCGACACCTTGTCGCCTTCCCCAGATCAAAACATGTGGATAGTATCAGCACAACCTTCTCCTCAAGCTACAAGATCCGCCAAGCTATCATACAAGTCAGATGAAGAGTCTATTGAGAGATCGCCAGAACGGCACATCAATGAAAGCTTGAATAACAAAGAAAGGAGGGCGCGGATAGAAGAAATAAAGAGAAAAGTCGTGGAAGCACACCAGAAGGAACCCGTACAAAAGGAAGCCCCGTTTGAACGAGAAAAACACTCTTACCAACGCAGCCACCAAGCACAAGGGAAAGACCCGTTAAAGTGGATACCCACTGAGCTTAAACGTGCTAGAACAAATCATCATACCAGGAAACAAGCTGAAGATCCCACCGAATTACTGGAAAAGATGTACCAAGAAGAAGAAGCTTTAAAGCTAAAGGAAGCCCAAGAAGCGAAGAGAAAAGCTACAGTGGAGGCAAAACAGCAAAAGCAAGCAGAGGAAGCCACTACACAAGGCGAAGCACAACATGCTCAAGGTGATGTGTCTCCCGGCATCTCTTCTCCCGTTTCCAAACACCAAGATCACCCATGTCGAGCCCACCACCATTACCAGCAGGTTAAAAACCACAGCAAGTGAACAAAAAGAGCCTGAACAGCAAAAGGCAGCTAAAACTACACAAGAACTTGAACAAAAAGAGGCAGCTGAATTAGAAGAAAAGTCCATAGAGTCTACACAAGAATAGGAAAAGCAGGAGGACAAAGAGCCAGAAAGGGCAGCCAGTCCTGCACCAGAAGGGGACACCATAAAGCTTGAGCACACAAGAGAACAGGAGGCCAAGGAAACACCCTCTAACTCAACACAACATGAGAAGACCGAGGCATCCACGAAGCCTCAAGATGATAAGACAAAAGAAGATCATCAATAACCACGAGGGCATTAGCAACGAGCCGCCATGACGCAACCAAAGGACACACAAGAAGCTGCAGAGACATCAAGTCAGTTGACACGAAATGACGACTGGCAATCAAATGACGAAGTCATCCTGCAAGTTAGCAAATATGCTAAGCAAATGCAGGACATGACTAAACGACTACGCTCAGCAACACTTGGTAGTAGCACAAGGGCCAAAGAGTTAGAGATGGTGATTGACGCACTCCAAGGGGAGCTTGTTTGCGGGTCGCCGCGACGGACGTCCATAGCATAGCTCTCAAGCATCAACATATTTTTCAATACAGGTGAAGCGACTCGGATGAGGCATGGGAACTCACTAGGGTGTCAATCCTAATGAAGTGAACTCGAAGAGATGCAACTACTAACTCTATAAGTAAATCAATCGCATTACCGCCAAGTAATCTGCCTATGTCCTCCTACACCGTTCTTCAGTCATCACGCCCATTTACCATGCAAATCATATCGAAATCGCACGAAAATTGAACGGAAGCTAGAGGGGACTATCAAGAACATATCCTATCACTCTCACAGCATTCTGGAGAGGTACAACGATCGCGATCGTTCATCCCAAAGTCAGCAAAAACAGCGAAACAGGTGATCCTAATGGGTCGTTTTAGGGTTCCTAAATCCCCTCCTAGGGTCAAAACAGCATAAAACACGCATATTGACACTCAAAACAGCGTTTTAAGGCCTCAAACGCGTAGTTGAAAACCTACACCAAATCTTGCATGATTACACTTGAATGAAAGAGCAAGAGGAGAGGAACATAATGCAATAATCAAATCTGAATTTGGATTACCGTAGCCGCAATGGGAAAGATTACAAGTTTGAACAAGAAGGAGCTCTCAAACGTACGCTGTCTTCTCAGTTCTCCATTAAAAGATGATCCTCAAACTTACAAAAAATGACCTTTATAGATTAGGTCTTTAGAAAATGGCTTGTTCGGCCACAAGCTCCCAAACCTCTAACTGGCTCTCTAATATACAATTACTCCCATAAGAATAATCATACATCCTGTGATAATTTCCCGGCTTAGAGATTCTTCTTTACAAAAGAATTTTACAATGGTTTCTTAGAAAAATATGGTTCTTTTGGCAACGGCCGCTTGTTGCTTTGTCCGCCAAACACTCCCCCATTCCTTATCCTTGCACGCCCTCGTGCATGATCAGTGCTTTGGCCGTTGATGTGGCTCTAATGAAGCGAGTGTCGCTGAAAAACTTCTTGTTCGCAGGACGGCTTCGAGGGCTTCTTGATGCTGTCTAAATGGATTTTCAGATAAGGTGTGTTGGTATGCTACGTACCTTGCCTTGAGGTCCTTCGCCATGGGATGGAAAATCCTTGAATCCATTTCGAAGAATCCCGTGAGACGAAGGCCTCTTTAAATGTCTGCAAGTAGTGTGAGGGTAGGTACATTAGCCTGGAGTACATGGCCATCAAGATGTGTTGTGGCGGTGAATCCTGTAGATTCCAACAGATGCCTCTGTGTCCTTCCAAGAACAGATTCCACGGATGATCATCGCCTTCAGTGTCTTTAAACACCTGGATGCAGGTGACGATCATCCGGGATATCTTTACTAACATTTGGCACGCCAAATTGGGGACATCCCGCAGCAATGTGACTGTTGAATTCAGTGTGCTGACCATGTAGGCCACCGTAGGGCGTTGCTGCGCTGTCAGAGCTGGGTAATTTAGCTTGTACGGACTTGACCCCTTCCATGTGGTGAAATATTTCCAAGTGTGTCTTCGAGGGACTGGGTAGAATGTAGGATCTATTTGTATATGTTGAGGAGCATTGTGGTAATTTGTTAGATCCTGTGGCCTTTTGTCCAACCACTTCTGCCTCCACTTGGGGTGGTCATCGACAAGCAAAATTGCTTCATGGCATATCAGAGGAAAAGGGAGGTACTCATGGCCAAATCCTTCCACCTGCTCTTCTGGTTGTAAGTATGCCAGGGCTGCTGACTCCAGTATCTACTTTTCATAGAGAATGTACTCCTTGGTGGCCCCTCTGGCATGTCCTGAATGCTCTCATTGAGTTCATCTCTTATATCCAGATCGGGCCCTTCAAATTCCTGTTCCTATTGCCCTTGGTGTGATGTTCCAGGCAAATCTAGCGCTTGTTGTCCGGGCAGCAGTTGCAGTTGAGTCTGGGCTTTGTCTGCATTGATTTGCTGTTGAAAAAGCAGATCTTCTTTTCCCTTTAGCAGCGTGTCAACGATCTGCTTCTGATTCTGTAGTTCAACGCTTGCTTGAGCTAGTCGCTGCTCCATATCTTTTAACTTTAGCTCATTTGTCGTCCTCTAGGCCACCATCCCTGATACGAGCAACTGTCTTTGAAGCTTTTCTTGCTCTAGCCCTGCTTTTAGTGCTGCTATACTGTTCACTGCTGTGGCATCGTCAGATGTGGAGACCAATGCCCCAGCAGGTTCCTGATTCACCCATTAAAGTCGTCAGAGTGCCTTTGACAATACTGTAGGAACTGCTAAGTCTTTGGAATCTTGCACTCTCGTAGGCAAGCTGCTCCCTTGCTTTCTGGACTCTTGCCGTCAGCTCTTGGCACTCCTTCTCTTTGGCGGTCAAGTCTGTCCTGACGTCCACCAAGTCTTTGATTAGTGGTTGAGCCTATTGTCGCTCAAGGTCTCTTTCCTCCATTGTGCGTTCTAGTTGCGTCCTCAGGCTCTCTAACTCTTCTTGCCCAGATGCTTGCTTTTGTTGGCCTTCCTGTACCTGCCTTTCCTTTTCATTTAGCACCACATGCTGACACTGGAATTTCCGTTCTAATTCCTGTAGAGTTTGCTTGTAATCAAAACCAGCCACTGCCTGGCAGGCTTCGTGGTATCCGATGGATTCTGTAGATGGTATAAATTCCTTTTGCGAGGTTGAAGGGGGAGTAGTTGGCTGTTTTTTGTTCGATGGAGAAGGGGGAGGAGGAGGAGATTTTGGTGATGGAGGAGGATTTTCTAGGCGAGCTAGGAGGTGGACTTGATTCTTCTCGTACATGTCTCTTCTTGGAAGTCTCTTCCCCTTGTTGCGAAGCAGATGCTTCCGCTTTTCTTTTCTTTAAAATCCTGATTATTCTTTGGCGGGTGAGATCCGCCGCCCGTCGCGCTTCTAGATTCCTCTCTCTTTGTGTCTTCTTAAGCTGATCCGCCTGATTTGTCTCATCAGCCGCGTCTTTCTCCTTCGTTCCTTCAGTGGACTGCGAAGAAATGTCCACTTCCGCAGCCTTCTGTTCTGCTTCTAACCTTTGCTTCTCAGCCCGTAGGCGAGTTGCATTTTCTACCTTTCTTGCCTTTCCCTTTCGAATCTTCTTTTTTGTGCCTGTTGTGTTGCAGCCGCTCGAGCCTGTCTGTCAGCCCGTAATTTGGTTCGTCTTTTCTCGACTCTTTTTTGAGCTTCCGCATATGCTTTTTGCAGGTCCGACTGCGGTACTGCACTTCTCTCCCCTCTTTTTCTCTCGAGCGGGTTTGTTGAATCTTCCTCCTCGCTTTCCTCAAACTCTGAGGGCCCTTTGTCTTTGGAATCTTGAGACTTTCCTTCATCATCTGTCTCCGTTTTTTCTTTATCACTCGAACTTTTATTGGTGGCCTTTGCTGAGCGCGATGATGTCGCGTCGGGGGTCGTCCTTACGGAGTGAGCAACCAGCTTGGCTTTCTCGATCAGGGCTGTTTGAGAGCTGGAAGCTGGCAAATCTTCGATCATTCCTAAAGCGTGGTATGCTATTCTGGTTAGCATCGGCCCTGCGTTCATGTAGCTTTTGTTTTTTGCCGAGCTTTTCAAATTTGCTTCAATCAGATTGTCCAGAATGTAGGAACCGTAGTCGCATCGAATGGTTCTATTTTCTGTCGTCGCTAGAGCCATGACTACGACGATCTGCAAGATTGGCTCGGTGTAGCGAGGAGGCTTTTTAACTCTGAAATGGTGGGAGATCAATCTCATCGGAAATTCTAGCTCTCCGTATATCATGTCACTGTATTTGTATTTGTTTCCCTTTGCTTTGACAAATGCTTTCTCATTATCCAGTGACTTTGTCTTTGCTAGCAGATCGTGTTGCCCTGGGAGGAAATTCAAAGCTCCGTTGATGATTTCCTTCGTGATCTTTACTTTCACCTTCGATCCATCCTTATCCGTGAGCATTGCCTGCCCATCATATTGTATCGAGCTCATGAGCTCATGGGCCCTCATGTAATCTGTTCCCCATGGTTGTAATCTGAAAAATTGCTCCAAGTGTACAACTCGCACAACCTCTATTACCTCCGGCCTTTGGTGGAGGTTCCATATCTCTCGTGGCATGATAGTTGTTTTTACCAAGTCACCATCCGCATCCTTAAACTTTGAGATGAATATGGGGGTAGGGATTTGAGGAAGTATTTCATCTGAGATGTGAGCCTTTTCATTTGTGGTGAGCTCCTCCACTTCATATGGTGCTGCTGTCCACTGCCTTTCTTTCTTTTGGTGAGGCATTCTGTGTCAGGAGAATCACAAGCTGTCAGGATTTTCCCTTCGTAATCAATCACATTTAGACTTTTAGAAAAAAACAGTTCAAAAGTTAAAACTGATCATAACTTGAACAAATTTCATCCATTTTTGTCTATATTTCACCAGTGGGACTAGGAAGACTAGAGCTATGACTGAGCCAGTTCTGGGTCTGAAGTACACCGATCGTGATCGTAGTACAGAGGCCAAAATTAGATTTGATCACATGAGTGGGTTGCTGATAGTTGGAGGGTCATTTTGATCCACTCTGTGTGTCATTTGAACTACTTTTGAGTTTACAGGTCCCATTTCTGGGTTACAAGGGAGTTTTGGACTAGACTCTGACTTTTTTTAGGTTTTTGCTGTCCAAATGGCTTGAAACTTGGTTGGTGACTTGAACAAGATGTATACAAGGGATCTGATAGGTTTTTGTCCAAATCTGAAGCTGAGGTATACCGATCGCGATCGGTGTCCTGGCCTTTTTTGGGTGAAAACTAGATGGTCATGAACCCCTATGTCTGCCTAGCCCACTGATGATTTATTTTCAAGTTTGGACTTAAAATGAACAAATTAGAGCAATTTTTCACTGTTTGACCTTATTTTACTAAGATTAACCATATTGGTTTTTCCTGATGAAATTGGGTTGGATCTTGGAGTTAGTTGAAGTTAGTTTTAGAGCCCCCAATGCTTCCATGAGGTTCTGCTACCATCAGCCTACTCCATTGTCTGATTTTAACCTTATCATGCACTTCATACCCTGTCTTAGGAGGTTTTCCAGATTTGTGCATTTTTCAGGCAATTCTTGGATATGCATGTGATGCTTGAACATCCTTAAGTGACCTTTTGGTTTTGGCATTGGCTCGGCTCTAATTCTACCTTTGTATGATCATTCGAGACTTAAATGACTATATCTGTACTTGTAGGAGATTCTGAGATCCATCCGAGGTTTTCTACAACTGTTCTAACTCTTAGTTGGACAAGTGTACCTTTCAAACCATCCATCATTATTTTTAACCGAATTTTGGTAGTTGTTGGTCAAATTTTTCCTTTTCGGTGGTGTTTGACAAATTTGACCCATTCCATGAGCAAAATTTGTGCATTTTCCTTGAACATTCAAGAGTGTGTACATTTAACTGAGTAGTTGCAAAACTTGCATCTGGGGGCACCGATCACGATCGTACCATGGAGGCCAAAATTGATTTTGACACCAGCAGATTGTAGGCGAGGCTGAGGGGAGATGTTTTGCATGTTCTGTCCCAATTTTTGTCAGTGAGGTACACCGATCGTGATCGGTGTACCACCACCAAATTGTGTTTTGACCATATGGCTTTGTTCTTGACCTTGTGGGGAGCTCATTGATGTGTTCTGTGCCTGAAAAAAGTTTTGTTTGAATGCCTCTAGGGGCCCTTGACTTCTTTTGACCCGATTCGACTTTGATTTGATTCCTTCGCCCGTTTGTGCAAAGATTCGCGCTTGCATGCGTAATAGACTTGATCTTTACTTGATAAGGAACATACCTGTGAAATCTGGTGTGAAATGCTGGCTCCGACCGTCCGTACGGGGTAGAAATGTGGCAGCTCGCTCTAGGTCAAAAAGCTCTCTCCTTCTCTCTCAAAAAGTGAAAATGAACAATGAGCTAGAATTTGGCCTACCTAACCTATATCTTCCTGAGATTTTCATGACACAGGGCTGATTTTCCTCATCTTTGATCCCGATATAATCCGCATACCACTTGTGGGTCGAACCGTTTGTCATTCCGGCGTCGTATGACCATTTGAAGCGATTTTGGCGAAATGTAGTCATTATCATTAAGGCCGAAATTTGACATCTTCAGATTAGCTTCATATCTTCCATGCTTGATAACCTTATCATGATACTTCGGCGTTTGCTTCCAGAACTTGATTCCGACACTTGTGAGCGAGATTTTTTAGTTTTTGATGTTTATTAACGAAAATCAAACAAAATAAATTGAAAATACTTATTAACTGACAAAAATTAGCCAAAATTATTATACTCACCCCTAAGCATATATTTTCTCTAGAAGCATCCCAATGCTCCGGATTTTGTCATTACAGCTCATTATTATGCTGGTCGAATGATACAAAAATGTTAAAATTCCCAGGTTTTGATCGAATATGTTCGAAATTGAACTCTAAATAATGAAAAAAAAAACGCACATTATGTACATATATACACGTTGAACCCCTTAATGGCCTTGACTGTTGCTAGATTCATCAATTACTCCCCCCTTCCTTGGCTGAGTCGTCCCGGACAAAGGTTTGGTGCATGTGCATGGGTTTTGGAATCTGTGTCTATGCATGGCCGTGTAATGTGGCCCTATTCTGATGTTTGACACAATGCGTTAGGTAACAATATGATGTGCAAGATGTGATAACTGAATGTAGTTTTCATTGGCTTTTGATGGCGAGGGTAGGTGTTTATGGAACAGAAGAGCTTGAAGTCGAATTGCTCTTTCCTTGATTGTGGATGTTGTGCTGGCGACTATTTTTGGAACCCATCTTTACGATTCTGCTTTAGTTTTCACAGGTTTCCAGTGCCATTTTGGAGATTCAGGCTTCTTGTTTGGAGTTTGGGGTTTTCTTTCGAGCTCTGTCGTCGAATCTGTAGTTTTCTCCAGTTTTGGTTGCCATTTCCACTTTGGAGTAGCTTTTGAAGATCTTTGAGATGATGTTGCTGCCGTCTAGAGTTTGTCCTTAGGTAGCCATATCTTGCTCGGTTTGTTGGTCAGCAAACTTTTTTCTATCCATACTTTCCGAATAACCTTTTGTGTTGTTTTTGGATGATTCGCCGGTTGCTTTTTGTCTATGGGGATGCTTGGCCACGAGTGATCTTTTTTGGCGAATGGAGTCATGTACACGTTAGAGTCGTGTGTGTACCTTAACGCATGTTCTGACCATTCAGTGACTGCATTGTACGTTCTCATCCATGGAACTCCCAAGCATATTGATTCTCTGATTTCTCCATCTTTCATTACGAAAAATTGATGAGGAAAACTATTTCCATCAAGATTGATTAGTAAGTTTACTATCCCCAATGTTGGCATTGTTGCACCGTTTGCTGCTTGTAGATCACGTGTGGATTGTACGAGGGGTTCATCTGTGAGCATCCTGTAAGTGGAGAAGTTGACCGCATTGACTCTTGCTCCTGTGTCAATCAATGCTCGTTGATATCTGCCATGCGGGAGTCTGACATTGATGTGAACATCAATTCTTGTTTTCCATTGCTCATCACTTTGAAGTATAGACAAAGGAATTTGAGCCGTGTCTACTGGTTGAGGAAGTCTTTTTTGTTGTAAGGTTTGTTTTCGTTTTAAAATCCTGATTTTGGCCTCCTCCTGCGCTTGAGCTTTTGTTTCCTTTGCTTTGTTCTTGCGCTCCTTCGCAGCGTGTATTTTGACAAGCATCTCTGTGGTGAGTGGTATGTTGTATTTCTTTAGTCTGCAACCACTAATCCAGTTAGGCATTTCCTCTCCCTCTAATGTCGCAAGTTTAATGGCACCGCTAGATGATATGTCATGAATCACATAGGGTCCATTTCCTCACTTTTTGAGTTTCCGGGAATGTTGTTTCAGGGTATACATTAAGACGTAATCCCAGTAGAAAATTCCTTGTTGATAACATGTTGATCAAAGAATGATTTCATGTTTCGTTTTTGCGTGTAGATTGATGCAACGGCTCTCAATCTAGTTTTATCCCATTTTTCCAGGACATCTACCTGATTGGATAATTCATGGCCCGTCCATTCTAATTGTTTAGCGACTCGAAGCGTGGGGATAAGGAATTCAAGTGGTAAAATCGCTTGAATTCCATAAACCATGTTGAACGGAGTCGTTCCGATCGATATTTTGTAAGCCGTTCGCCTGTTCGGCAAGAGCGTTCGTTCCTACCACCCACAGGTCGTTCGCCTGTGGGTGGTAGGGAGCGGATTTCCTGTGAATTACCATGAATTCATCCAATAGGAATTCGATCACTTCATTGATGAAGTGAGTTCCTCTATCGCTCACTAGCTCAATTGGTAAGCCATATCTGGTGAAAATGTTCTCATAAAAAAATTGTGCTGTCGTTTTTGCATCATTTCTGGTTGTCGCTTTGGCTTCCACCCATTTTGTTAGATAATCTGTTGCCACAATAATGTATTGAGCATGTGTTTTATATCCCGGAGGCGCTATCGGTCCTACAAAATCTATTCCCCATTTCACAAACGCTCTTGCCCCCATCATTGGCCTTAAGGGCATATCATCTTGTGCTCTAGGAATTTTTGTTTTCTGGCAATCGTCACATCGTTTCACAAACTCTTCAGCGTCCATGAATAGTGTAGGCCACCATATGCCTGCAATAAGAAATTCTTTGGCCATTTTATCAGCTGAGAAATGTCCACCAGCTTGTCCACCGTGTGCTTGCTCTAATATAGGAATGTATTCTTTTTTAGTCGGGCACATTCGCAATTGATTGTCTTTTCCCCTCTTGTAAAGAGTGTCCTTAATCAGTACATAGTTTTCTGCCTCTTTCGTGATTGTTTTGATTCGAGATCTACTCATCCCTTCAGGAAATATCCTGGTGGTAAGGTATTCCACAATGTAGTTACTCCATCGGGGTGCCACAGATAATCTGAATAGAGTTGCGTGCTCTATTGGCTTTTGAAGCGTGCATTTAGCGCAAGATTTGACATGCATATGAACACTATGTCGCATTTTCAGCCAATACACACCCATTCTCATCAATCTTTGATACATCTGTGCATGCCCATTGTGAATCCCCGTTGTTTGTACGTGAGCTTGGTTTAGGTACAATTCCCGTAAGCCTAAGGATTTGATCCAATCCTTGTTTGTATAGCCTGCCCGCCAACATTACCAATGATCTAGATGCTGCAATGGTAGATGGTTGTCTTGTCACATTCAATGACCCGATAGTCAGCAAAGGAATTACATCCTCGCTCCATCTTGGAACCATTTCTATGTTGAAAAGATATGCATCTGGCAAATCATCATCAACTCCTAGAGGGTTTTCTCCATGCATCATTCTAGATAAATGATCCGCTCTTTGGTGTGTAGTTCCTTTTTTGACTACTATTGTGAAGTCAAACTCAAGCAGTATGATGAACCATCAAACAATTCTCCCCGTGGTTTGTTTACTAAGTACAGCAGTGCTTGGTGATCAACAAAGAATACAAATTTATTAGAAAGTAAGTAGTGTCTAAACTTTTTTACCGCATAGACCATACCCAATCCCTCCCTCTCCGTTGTCGTGTAATTCTTTTCTGCATTGTTCAGTTGTCTACTGGAGTAACTTATTCGAAAATCCATGTTGTTCTCTCCAGGTTGTGCAAGTATGCATCCTATTGCATATGCTGATGCATCTACGTGGATGTGAAATATCCTTTCCCAATCCGGAGCCTTCAAAATTGGAGCAGAAATTAACCTCTGCTTCAAAGTTTGAAAAGATTCCTCGCACTCCTCTGTCCACTCAAATTTAGTTATCAGCATGTAAAGTGGTTTTGCAGTTATAGCGTATGAGTAGATAAATCTGCGATAATATCCACAATGGCCCATAAATGCCTGTACCTCTTTCACCTTTACTGGTCGTGGTAGATCAACAATGACGCTTATCTTCTCCATGTCTGTCGAAATACCATTTTTGGAAACTATATGTCCCAATATTTTGCCCTGTCTTACCATGAAGACACATTTCTCTGGATTCAAGCAAATCCGATACAGTCTGCATTTTTCGAACACCTTGGTCAAGTGCTCTATGTGCTCCAATCTTACAAGAGAGTGAACACACACGTCATCCATGTAAATTTCTAAGAACTGTCTTAGATATTCTTTAAAAGCATGACCCACCAGCCTTTGAAATGTGGTTGGTGCATTTGTTAAGCCAAAAGCCATTACCCGGAATGCAAAAATACCCATTTCAGTTGCGAAAGCCGTTTTGTGCTGATCCTCTGGCTTTATTGCAAGTTGGTTGTAACCCGAAAAGCCATCTAAGAAGCTATAAGCCTCTTTGCCTGCCACCCTTTCTATTACATGATGAGTAATGGGTAGGGGATAGTTGTCGCAAATTGCAGCCGCGTTTACTTTCTTGAGATTGACACACACTCTTAACTTTTCGTTTTTCTTCGGGACCACCACAATCGATGAAACCCAATCGGTGTGCTCAATTTCATAAATAAAATCTGCCTCATTAAGTTTATCTATCTCCTCCTTGATCTTTTTCGCAAACGTTTCATTGTAAGTATAGGGACGTTGTCTGCTGGGTTTGGCGTCGTTCTTAAGGGGTATTGTGTGTTGACAGATACTTGGATCCACCCCCTTAAGATCTATGTATGACCATGCAAACACATCTCTATACTGTTTAAGAGTAGGTACCAGAAGCTTTTCCTCTTCTTCAGTAAGATCCGTGACAATATATGCAGGTTTTGGATCTTCTCCTGGCCCCGCTAGATCTATTCGTTTGGCTTTTTTAGGACCGTCGTACGATATACCCGGTTCCTTCAATTCTCTCATTGGTTGTTGCACTATGATTTTCCTATCTTGTATGGTATATTTCTTATAATGGGACGGTGCATCCATCTTGTCAGAATTCGTGTCCTCATTTGTTTCAAAGTCAGTCTCTCTTGTTTGAGTTGCTCCTTCGTTTCCTGCAATTTGTTTTGCATGGCAATTTGGCTGTTCAATCTTCTTGTTTTCATCCTGTCTCGTTTCGCCTTCCAGGATTTTCGCTGGGTTCTCACGGATAAACTCTCGTGTTCTGTGGGTATCGGCAACTCGACCTTTTCCTCCACGGACTCATTTTTTCTTAAGTCCTTGGCTTGGGCTCTTGTTATCGCATTGATCTGGATCATGGGATCGGTTTTCGATCCGTTGCTTGCACTTGGTATTACCCCCACAATATTCATAGTCGCTTTTTCCTTGTTGTCCGGATTTTTTGGGCAATTTGGCAATATGTGATTCACACCACATCTGTCACAAAACCCAAAATTTTTCACTCTTTCGCCTTTGAAAGGGCAGTTACACTCCCAATGATCCGTACTTCCACAGCTATAGCACTGTCCAATTGATAGTTGAATTTGAGGAGGTGGTCCCATAGGTTGTCCTGCTCTATTAGGATATCTTCTTTGTTTGTAATTCTGGTTTGCAATGAACATTAACGTTCTATCGTCTACCAAATATTAATCTCTCAAAGGTTGTGCTACATACGTTGGTGGTGCCATACCCTCATTATTTCCCCACGGTTGATATGCTTCGTCTGCGTACATTTGTGATTCAGGTTCTGTTGCGTAAGGCTCATTCAGTTCCTCATAATAAGAAACTTGAAGTGTACTATTTGTTCCTGGTGATGCTTCACAAGGTTGAACATACCTAATCATGGCCCTATTCTTCTGTGGTGATGGAGGTTGTTGACCCAACATAGGTTGGGGTCTGTCTGTTCCTGCTACCAGATTCACATTTGGTCCAACTTGATATCTTGGGGGAGGTGGTTGGGATGGTCCTGCTGAAGGCCCATACGGTCTTTCCCTCACATAGTTTTTGTTATAAAAATACTCTTTCGTGCTATGATTCCTCCATTTTTGTTCTATGGCACACCATTTTTGTACTCGTCCATTCGCAACTGGTGCTTTTGGCTGTTGTGGGCACCACGGCATCGGATGATCCCCCCCACATGCGTCACACTTCCTTGTCTGAGACTGTCTCAACACCTGATTTGATCTCATATGTTGTTGCATTCTCTTCATTACCTCCTCTATCAATTGATCAGCTGTCGGCATCAAGGATGCCTGGGCATCTTTCTTGGTAGAGGGTTCGCTTTTAATCGATGAAGAGCCACTGGTTACTGAATCAGTATCCTCTGACACTTCCCCATATGCTTTGCAGTTATCGACAAGATAGAATGCTTCCCTTGTAACCTGTTGAAACGTGCTACAGGCTTTCAAGTGAAGGTCCTTTTTCAAGGTTTCATTCCTAAGTCCTTCAACGAAGAGCACAGACAATCTCTCGTCCTGCGGTAATTCTCTCCTCGGGCACCTCTCAATGTATTGCTTGAATCTCAAGGTTGCTTCCTTCACTTTTTCATTCTCCCTTTGTTTAAAAGCGTATATCTGTGATACAGTATTATGATTTATATCCCATTTTGAGAATTCTTCTGCGAACTCGCGCAATACATGTTTAATATTCGAAAAAGTTTCAGGGTTTAAAGGTTGAAACCAGGTTAAGGCCGTCCCTTCCAAGGTCAGCCCGAATCCCTCGTATTGAGTGTGAAAATCAGTGATCTGTTCTGCTCTTAAGACTTGCTTGAAGAGCGATACATGGGCATATGGATCCCCCGATCCGCTATACTTCTTTGGCATGCACTTCGCTACTTGGGATGGTCTGATCCATCTATGGTCAGCGGTCAATCTCATTGCTCCCGTGTCTCGACTTAATCGTTCTCATGCATCATGGAGGTCGTAGGTTGCTCTCGTTGGCTCCCCCGCCCCAAATCTACTACTAGGTGGTAAATGTGATGGGGTGGCTGCAATTGTCGGACCTACAGCCGTATGTGTAGAGATAGGAACTGCACTACCTCGATTAGTAGCCATTGATTCTCTGGAATGTAACATTCCCATTGGGCTTGGCATTGAATAATGAGGTCGACTGAAAGAATCAGCTACATGAGTCTACCCTCCACCTGTGGTCAACGGTTCTGGCATGACAGTTGTAGGCGTTGGTCTTAGTGGGCTTGGAGTGACATAATACTGATGAAGTGGTCCCCCAAAGTACGTATATCCTTCCAATTCTTTTTTATCGATTGCTGCATATCGTCTTCCATACTTGTCGTATGCTGCAATTTTCGTTTCCGCTCCCTCTGTGTAGGTGAAGACATAAAGTCTTTTCCGCTCGGTCATCTCCCCGACGTAGGGTTCCTCGCATCTATAATGTTAGGAAATAAGACGTAGCTAAATAGATAATTGAGTAGATTACTTAATGGAGAGAGACAGATTTATATACACGAGATTATAGAGTAGAGAGAGAGAGAGAGTACACACGATATACGCGGTTCACCCAATGTGGGCTACGTCCACGGGAAAGCAGCCACTCAATGGCTTTAGTACTTCAAAACAAGAAGTAGTTTACAAAGGGATTATACCCTTAATGGAGCTCCCGCCTTGCTTCACTCTCACCACCTCACACTCACCTTGTTGCATCAACTTCACACTATGAAATGTGTGTAGAAATGGCCTCCTTTTATAGGCCAAAAGGGTTGCCCTCTCTTATGAGAGACAGCCATGTGTAGCCGCCCTTGTGCGAATAAGTCCAAATCGGACCCTCCAATCCGTCCATGTGTGGCCGCCCTTGAGAAGACAAGTCCGCTTTTGAATTCGGCCACCGGCCATTGACTTCCGACCACCGGCCATCGGCCATTGACTACCGGCCACCGGCCAACCGACTGGTTGTTTTCCGACCACTTTCCGGCCGCCGTCCGGCCATAATATTCCGGCGAAAAAGAATATTCCGTCCTTTAAAGTTTCCCCCTGATTCTTGTCCGTGAAAATTTTGGTTTCCGGTGAGTGATTTTCCTTCACGCACGATGGCTTCTCCTCATAATGGGGGCCTTACAAATGTGCGCTTTTACCACAGAAAATTACAAGGGTAAATCAAGCTCCATACTTAACATATAATAGAGATCTTGCTCTCCATTATTATACTTGTATAACCCCAAGTAGAAATTATCCGTGTTGATTCTCAACGTTTCGTTTTCTCACCTTAATCTCGCATTAGGTAAGCTCATTGTTGGCGCCTTTTCCTCATGTTCCTCGTCTATTTTGGCTTTTGAGCCCATCAATCCCCACTTGTCTACAATGTTAGGACTCAGGACTACCGAGTACATGATACCCTCGTCATCTAGGTACCTGTCTCCGCTATAGCTTACAAGCACTAAGTCCCTGAACTCACTTGGTCTATCTTCTATTTTCACACAGTAGCCGTCCATACCATCTTTGTATATCTTGGCACCTTGCTTGTTGTCATATTGATACTTCATGAACAATAGCTTTAGTGTGGCTGATGGGTCTGATGGTCCTGCTGCCATGTTTTCTCTTCCGTTTAGTTTTATTTGTCCCAAGTGTTCTGTGAAATACTCGGAAGATCTCTCTGAAGAAGTGTCGGAGATGACTTCTTCAAGGATCGGCTCTAACGGTTGCACTATCCCTTGGTTTACACTCTCCTCCATTGATGCAACACCGTTTGATCCGCTAAATTTAGGTGTCTGGTGTTGATTTGTTTTTCCGATCTCAAAAACATGAAGAAAGTGGGATTTACTAATTGAATCCAAACCTCTTACCTGGAGATGGAAAGATCTTCCAATTCTTGCGACTGCATGGGTTGTTACTTGATCGGTCTCTGCAAAAAATGAATACACTGAATGGCTATGATCACTGTATCATTCCAACTGTCAGCAGATTGAACACTTCAAAATGATCTCAACACAATTTTGCTTGCAGATTATTGACAGTATGTCCAATTTGAGTTTTGAAAACTCCTAGTATCTTGTATAACCTAGGTCTATGAGCAAGTCAAAAAAGAGCTGGATCTGGGTCAGAGGTACACCGATCACGATCGTAGTTCTGAGCCCAAATTAGATGGATCTTCACCAGCTTGTTCACTAGGCTATTTTAAGACTACTTGCCATACACTTTTGTATTTGGACTCAAAAAGGTCAAGTTTTTACCGTTTCTTGGTTGGAAGTGCCTGTTTTCCCAAATTTATCAGTTTGATTGGATTTTGATGTTTGATTTGGGATTTGAGAGATACCTGGGGTTGTCCTGTGTACATGCTATCCCTCTGTATGGTTCCTTCTCAGTTTTGATGTGTTTTGGTCTACTGAAAGTCAATTTCGAAGCCAGTTTAGCAATTTTTGACTTGGATCCAGATGGTTTGACAGGTATTTTGAGGTTTCTGGCTCTAGGTCCTTTAGAATTTTATGTTTGTATACACCTGGGGATCCCACATATGAAATCTTGTCCAAATCTGACACTGAGGTACACTCATCGCGATCGTAAAGTCTGAGCCCAAATTAGACCAAATTTGGGATGCTTGTAGACACTGATGTTTTAAAGCTATCCCCAAAGTCTTTTTGCATTTGGATCACCAAAAGCCAAGATTTTGCACTTTCTGGGTCTGTCAGGCTAGTTTTACCCAAGTGGCCCGATTTCCTTGATTTTTGATGTTTTTGAGTGTGGTTGCTTTAGACAAAGTTGTTTAGAATCTTATTAGAAAGGCACATGTCAAATCTTGTCCCAATCTGACACTGAGGTACACCGATTGCGATCGTAGTACCTGGGCCAAATCTGATGAAATTTTGTCTGCTCCCTTTGACAAGTGTTTCCTAGTGTTTTGTGCTACCACTTTGTGATTTGAATCAATATCAATCCTGTTTGGTCAGATTTTTAAAATTTTAGAGTCTTATGGCTTTTTTGGCCAAAGTTATGGTTTTCTGGTTTCTCGGCTCTGACTTTTGCCCCAAATCTGGCTGGAATGTGATTTACTTATCCTACTCCTAAGTACAGAAATGAAAAAACATAAGAAAATGAATCAAACAAAATAAATACGACGGATTTCGGGTGAGATTTCAGTACGCAATCAAATTAGAGAAATTGAAGAACAAAAATGCTTTAACACACTCACTCACAGCTCCCTAAATCTCCTAACAGAGGATCTAGCCGATCCACTGGCTCTAGACTCCACTAAGCTCTAAACCCTTGTCTAGCAGCCTAACTGAGGTGTAAAATGGATTTGTGGATTGATCTTTTTTAAGGAGTCTAACTGCGCACTCGATCACTCATCACCTAAGGTGCATTCCCCGGCAACGGCGCCAATGTTTGCGGGTCGCCGCGATGGACGTCCATAGCATAGCTCTCAAGCATCAACATATTTGTCAATATAGGGGAAGCGACTCGGATGAGGCATGTGAACTCACTAGGGTGTCAATCCTAATGAAGTGAACTCGAAGAGATGCAACTACTAACTCTATAAGTAAATCAAGCACATTACCGCCAAGTAATCTGCCTATGTCCTCCTACACCGTTCTTCAGTCATCATGCCCGTTTACCATGCAAATCATATCGAAATCGCACAAAACTTGAAGGGAAGCTAGAGGGGACTATCACGAACATATCCTATCACTATCACACCATTCTGGAGAGGTACAAAGATCACGATCGTTCGTCCCAAAGTCAGCAAAAACAGCGAAATAGGTGATCCTAATGGGTCATTTTAGGGTCCCTAAAGCCCCTCCTAGGGTCAAAACAACATAAAACACGCATATTGACACTCAAAACAGCGATTTAAGGCCTCAAACTCGTAGTTGAAAACCTACACCGAATCTTGAATGATTACACTTGAATGAAAGAGCAAGAGGAGAGGAACACAATGCAATAATCAAATCTGAATTTGGATTACCGTAGCTGCAATGGCGAAGATTACAAGTTTGAACAAGAAGGAGCTCTCAAACGTACGCTGTCTTCTCAGTTATCCATTAAAAGATGATCCTCAAACTTACAAAAAATGACCTTTATAGATTAGGTCTTTACAAAATGGCTTGTCCGGCCACAAGCTCCCAAACCTCTAACTGGCTCTCTAATATACAATTACTCCCATAAGAATAATCATACATCCTGTGATAATTTCCCGGCTTAGAGATGCTTCTTTACAAAAGAATTTTACAATGGTTTCTTAGAAAAATATGGTCCTTTTGGCAACGGCCGCTTGCTGCTTCGTCCGCCAAACAGAGCTAGACAATCGACTCAATGTCGTCACCGATTTATAGAGGCAAGTGCAGGAGATGAAAGCGAAATCTGAACAACATCAGCTCACGAGGGATAAGCATCAAAAAGAAATGGAGAAACTAGGTGAATTGCTTACTAAATTGTCAGATGCATGCAAAGCAAAGGATGAGCAACTGACAGAAGTTACAAATGAACTTCTAACTACAACCCTCTTAATTCAAAAAATTTAGGTACAGTTAGATGTATCCAATGCCTCTCTACAGTACTTAGAACAAAGGATAAATGATCAGGCGATATTCTTGCGACAAATATGAGAGAATCCAATCGTCGCCTTGATTAAAGGAATAGATGAGGTCTACAAGGCGTTAGAGAAGAAAAACAAAGACCTCGAGGTGGAGCTTAAGTTGGAGGAGTCTCAGCGTAGAGACCTCGCTTTAATGCGGGTCCAAAGAGAAGAAGAGCTGCTGAAGGAAATAGCTGTACTTAAAAGAGTAAACCACCTACTGAGAGAGGGACGGCCGGAAACACAAGAAGAGGTAGGCACTTCAGAGAAACCTCAAATAGAAATCCCCTCAGTTTCATTTGCTGAAATGAAGACACAGTCAGCAGTAGAGATAAGTGGCAAGGAGGAGTTTCAAGTACCCATTACCAAAGCAGACACATTGCCAATGTTCCAGCTATCAAAGGCTGATGAAGATGCACTGAAGGAAAAAAAATTACACAAGAGGTAGATGAGAAGTGGAAGGTAGCAATGGATTGGGACCTGAAAGTACTTCATTTTGTCAATGTCACACAACTCACTCCCAATCAAATCAATGCTCAATGGCACCAACAATCCCTGCCCTACCCTCTGATTAAAGTAGAGCTGCTACAAGTGAAAGAAAGGCTTTACGCCGACATGAAAGTCGAGGGCGTAGATCAAGACCACCCGAAGTGAAGGTTGAGCTGGTTGAACAAGAATCTAAGGTACTTGACTCTGTTCACAACAGCACATGTAGCCCTACAAAAGGATCTTACCTTCTGTCCTGTACCAAGAGCAAGGACCTGGATAGCACTTGAGGCATTACTGAAGAAGCCGCCAACTTGGTCGAATTACCCCAGATTGCTTGCTCTAGAAAAGGAACCACCGATTGAAGAATACATGGTGAAAACCCTCAAGGGTTCCATGTCATTCTTTAGAAGTTTATCAGATTTGTCATGTGCAATGTTATACAAAATCTGCCGAATGCTGCTCACTTGCATCGAAGTGTTCCATGAGCCAGAGAAAGTAGGTGCCCCTTGGATGTCATTCCTTAAGGGTAACAAAGGGTTGTGCTATGATCTCAGTGGCCAAACTTCTGAAGAAGTCCTCTATGGCTTCTACGCCAGGTGTATGTTTCTACCTTCTCACAATATGCTGGCGTTCGAGGAAGCGATCTACATGGATTTCTTCACTTGGCGAACAAAAATATTTGGGCCAGTGATCGGTAACCTGACATCAAGGCTTGTAGGCTACTCACAAGTGGAGCTGAAGAACAAAGTCACCATGCAATTTTTGCAAGTGCTCGATAAAGAGCGAAAGATCAGATACCAAATGTTGACGTGCAAATCAACCGCATCTGAAGTCCCATTTTTCTTGTACTATTCACACGATGAGCTTAAATGTAATTAATTCTTCAGGCTCCAAATAATTTTCGGAACATAAGTCATTGTATTTGCTACTCAACAACACCCTTGATAGGAAGTAGAATTCATTTTTGATGAGATGACACCTCCAAGGCTGAGGTATAAAAGGCAATCTTTTGTAAACCTAAGGGGTCTCTTTTTAATCATTTTTGGGGGTTTATCTAAACGTACGGTGGTGACTGCGTACTGTGTGTGAGAGTGAGAGAGGTCTTCTTCTCTTCCCCTTGCATGCTATGACTACTACATTGTAGAAGTGACTATGCCATCGTGTTAGCAACGGCGAGAGCTACGCTTCGACGCCAAGCATGAGCGGTTTCAGTCTCTTCGCGAAGAGCTCTTTCGTGAGCTTCAGAGTGAGTTTTCTCTCTATCCGTGTGGCCGTTTTGTGATTGCTTTATGTCATTGCGTTCACGGCGAGTAGAACTACACTTTAGGACTAAACATTTCCAGATTCGACGACCTGTAAATTTTGGCTTGTCTTTATACGCGATTTCTGCACCATATGTTACGGGTTGTGGATTAGGTTAGAAACTTCAGGGAAGTGTCCTCTAGGTGTGTAGAGTAGGATCCTTGAGTTTCGTGACGAATCGACAATGTTTGACCATGTTTCGGTGAACGGAAGTGTTGTAGGAAAGATTGCAGTTCAGTATGATTAGAGTGCTTTAGAACGATTTCCTTTGGTAGTGATTGTCTAGAGAAGGTCGAATAGTTGAGTGACAATCAACTATTTGTTTCCATGCGCCTGCGGATCAACTCCGTCCTAGGTTGACAACTTGTTGTTGGCTTGGTTCTCATTGTATTAGCGTCTGCGAGTAGTGTTTCTGCACGACAACATTGGCGCCGTTGCCGGGGACGAGAGCCCTAAGTAGGTGACCTTTGACTATTCCTACGAGGTAGAAGCCGATTTGGTTCGCCAAATTTCCTTGTATCTTAGATAGGAACTAAGGATCAAAGAGAGGTTCGAGGGAGTGTGTGTCTCGCCTGGGTCTTTCATGATTGACAGTTAGTTAGTTTAGAATAGTTGTATCGGAGAGAAAAGGGCTTACTAGTCTGTGTGTGGCAGTGAAGCATTTTTTTACTCATAAATGCAAAACCCCACATGATGTGTAGGAGTAGCTTTATGTAAGGGATCTGATTTTGATCTAGAGATATTCAACGATTACTTATTTGCTGAAGTGTTTGTTAACATTCACGATCTCTAAAAAGTCGATTTTCATGCTAAAAATGCAATAAACAGGTTCTTGTTGACATTTTTTCATGATTGATTGCTGCTATGCATATAAGAGGGAATTTGCAAGAGTTCTGTGAAGAAAACTTGAAATTCTGTGAACAGAGACTTTATACGCGTATAATGTCTCAAGGGGCATCTGGAGACCAAATTTGACAAATCTGACTGAACCAGGGTGTTCAAAAAGAGGGTATTACCTTACGTACACCTTGAGACTAGGGTTTTGACCAACCCTTAGTACCCAAAAGCCAAAAGACAAAGTGTCAAAAACGAGAAAAAGAGAAAAACTTGTGGTTCTAAGCATATTTTGCATAAAAATTGGTAAAAGTTCTTGAAACCCAGTGATTAAAGACTTGGGGATTCTTGTGTTCTAATTCTGACCAAAAACTCAGCTAAAGTCTTTATACGCGTATAAAGACTTACTGAACAGATCTGGCTCAAATGGAGCAAATGAATATTCCCTAGTGTTCTAAGGCAGAAAAGAAGTACCTAGCCAAAATTTGACTGCTTTTGAAATTCATATGGGCTAGAAAGTGCAAAAAAAGGCAAACCCGGACTAGATAACAACTTGATTTGTTCATAACTGACACCAAAAGGGGTGAAAACAGAAACTGAGAGTATCTAGGAGTTCCTTAGGGTGTAGGGAACATCCAAAACAAAATTGGGTCAAATTTGTGTCAGAAGTCTTTATACGCGTATAAAGACTCATCTCCTAGGATAGACACCAGATTTGGGAGCTGACATCATAGGGTTGTTCAGTATCGTAAAGTCAACTAAGGGACCAAGTTTGGTGTAATTCTGCCACAGTAGTCTTTATACGCGTATCAATACTTGAGGCTAGATCTAGGCTCAAAAAGAGAAACTAATTGTTCCAAAGACATTCACTCAACCTTGAAATCCCAAATATTTTGTCAAAACAAGATTTGGACTTAAACAACGAGTCCAATTTCCATAATAGGTGTGAAAAGTTGGGACTTACCCACCTAGTGCATAAACTTTGCATACAGTCATTGATTGAGGATTGATTGACTAGTTCTAACAGCTGTGGATGGCTAATGTGAATGCTCATATTTTGATGAAGTTTCAGAGGCTAAATACTTTCTGAGAAAGCAGGAACTAGGGATTGCAACTATACAAGGGAGCAGGTCAAGGAAAAGACACGAACAACAGAACTTCTCAGATAAGAGGTTTGTTTGTTTTTTTTATAAAAAGGTTGTTTAAGAGGTAAGTTTGATGAATTTGAGATCAGGAAGACACATTCCAAGAGACCAAAAAGTAGCAGGAGACCAAGCTAGCTTAGTGTCCACCGAAGAGAGTGTGACTCAGGCAAGGTTAGATCCGCTAGCACCGATTATTGAGGAAGGTAGTGATACTGACACTTTGTCAGACAAATCTTTCTTTGTGATGGGTAGTCAACAGCCAGGAGGTTTCACATACGACGGACCGATGCCAGGAGGAAGCATCTCCCTGAATCCTTTGAATGATTCCAAGCTCATTGTGATCTTCTTAGAAGGAACAAACTCGAGGGGATCCCTAGTCTATTCTGACTATCGAGGACGCAAGTGCATTTGTATCGAAGAGAGGCCGGCTCAGAGATTGGAGATAATCGGAGTCTATGATGATGGAGATAGATTCCGAGAAGAAAAGGGGAACCACTATCTAATAGTCAGTAACCTTGAAGATTACAACAAATATGGAGATAACATGGCGAAAGGGAAAATGGTTTCAGAAGCTCAAGAACCGCCACCAAACATTGATGGGCCCGGAGCTATTTTTATGTATGAGAAGAAAACAACCACGGTTCCAACTTATAACGAGAACGTGGGAATCTACAAGCATGAGAGTGAGGGTATAGTCACTTACTTTTGTAGAAAATAACCATACATAAATGAATTAAGCAAAGACAAGGCTCTTTACTTATTCTCTTATGAAACTGCCATGGGGAAGGGTATAGTTTTTGTTGATAGATATGGGCGAGAATACCAACGTATTCTCCCAGAGGAGGTAGAAAGGGCAACAGGTCCAGGAGCATCAACACATGCCCCTGAAGAAGTGCCAAGAGCCACCTACACCCCAAGTAAGTCTACGGATCCTTTTTCAGATGAGTATGATGCTACCTCACATTCCACCTGACCGCAAGCATTCAACAACCAAAACCAACCACCAAACCAGCCATCATTGCAGGCATGGCTTCGACAGAGTGCAACATTGGAACAAAAAAAAACCGAGAAGGTTATCAAGCCGCATGAGGGCTAAGGGATTTTCAAGAAACACCCCTCTATTCAAAGTATCAAGGAGAGAGTAAGCCAAAGACTCAAGGGTCAACTGAGCCTGGAGGACCACCCATAGAACGAGTTCGAAGAGATGAACCGCCTCCAGTGAGAACCATTAGAAATTATGGCTTAGGAGCACCACTGGGAGAGGAACCAGCCTATTACAGAAGACCTGAGGAAGTATATCAATTAGGACGTGGAGATCCAATGATGAGGTTTGTAGACCATCGGAGAATTAGACCTTCTCAAGTGCAAAAATAGGTAAACAAAAAATACACAGGAAGCAGAGACCCAAGAGATCATGTAGCAGCCTTTGTGCGTGTAATTAGAGCCGAAGAGGTGTTAGACTTCCCTACCCAATTTGCAGGGTTTGGACTAACCCTAGAGGATGATGCTGCCACTTGGTTTGACTCTGTAGAGCGTAGAGACTTTGAGTCTATGGAGGAAGTGTTTGACGAGTTTACTGAGGAATTATCACAAAGGGGGATAACTCATAATACTGTCTCACAAATCCATCAATTAAAACAGAAGGAAGGGGAATCTGTGCAAAATGCAGCCCTAAGACTAAAGAGATATGTGAAGTATGTCCTGTGGAAGAACTGCCAACTCAGTCCAGGCTCATGCTGATATTCATCCAAGGACTAAGGAATGCGGATCTCCAGAAAGACTTACATATGAAGAGGAGCACGACGTTGAATGAGTTGACCAAGGAGGCTCTTTACCTTGTGGACAATTGTGCGGTCTACAAAGAGGGGGAGTTTAAGGACTTTGATGACGATTCGTCTTCACAAAAAAGTGGAAGCAAGTCTTCTAAGACAACACCGAAAGGAGAAGTAGCTGTAAACCAGGAGCAGCTTGTAGATGAAGTGCTAAAAAAGATTAACTTGTACGCCAAAACCCCAGGCTAAACAGCCCAAGTGGTGTGCTATTGAACAAAAATGGACAAACCATGGGACCGAGGAATGCTATTATAACAAGGGATATGTGAGAGAGAGACCTTACGCTCCCCAAGCTCCGGTAGCTTCTCCTCAAGCTCTACCGATGCCTAGATATCAAGCAAGCAACTTACCAGGACCAGTAGGAGTAGAGAGGCCACAGCCAGTATTGGGGCAATAGCCACCCCTACCAGGAATAAGGCCGGGCATAAGGTACACACCAACATTAGAAGAGTCAGAGGAGAAGGCTTTGGTACCTATGCATGCATATTACGAGGAACCAAGTGGATATATAGCAAATCCTGTCTATTATCCACGTGAAGAACCTAAAATGCCAAAACCTTGGAGCATGATTGGAAGTACGGGACCACCAACAACTGCCCAAGCTGTAGGAGAGGGAAGATACAGTTTGGATGAATGAACATTGATGTTCATAGCCAGTGGGTGCATGGGCGGACATAGACATGCTTACCAACAAAGAGGGGCACAAGGAGCACCTCAACAACCCAAGGGACCCTGCTACAAGTGTGGTGGAGATCACTGGCTAAGGGACTGTCCTCACGATGAGATCATCAGAGTCAATGCGTATTGCCTAGAATGTGGAATTACTCATTTTATTCTTGAATGCCCTAAAAACCCTAGTAAAGGAGCAAAAACTACTCTAAACATGCTGAAAGCAGTGCCATCCAGTGGAGGGCCGGAAAATGAAACGGTAATACCCATTCAGGTAGTTACAAGGGCACAAGCTCAGAAAAGGACAGACGAGCCCATAATTGAAGAGCCAAAAACCGATGCCCCTAGTTCAGAAACAAAAAATCAACGAAGCACTTGGAAAGCTAGAAAGGCTCGTATGAAAGCTAGGAAGGAACGAGAGGAAACCGCTTTAGCGGAGGAGCTGAAGCAAACAAAGGAGAGGTTGGAGCGATTAGAGGATCTAACTAGTTTAAGCTCACACACTGCGGCAACCATAGAGCCGAAGGAATTAAAGGAACCACAAAGTGCAGGATCGAGAGGATCTGTACTAGCTGACAAGGTAAATGAGCAGTTGGATGCACTTCTAAAGGCTTATGAAGATAGACTCAAAAAGAACCAAACCCGGGAGCAAAGGTGGATGACTTATCCATATGCAGAAATAGAAAAACAGAGGTTGGAAATGTGAAAAAAGATGATCGAAACAGCTCAATCATTGATGGAAGACCCGTTGGGTAAACCTGCAAATTGGCATGAGGCACCAGCTCCAACCCCTATCCAACCAACTTTAGAGAAACATGTAGAAACAAAGGAAAGACTCACTAATGCCTATGAGTCCAGAGGAGAGCCTATCATAGTGCCAAATACCACAGATGAGGCAAGTGACGGGTTCCATCCTAAAATATTGACAGAAATGGGTAAGGACTGTAACGATCCTATTAGCCAACGAGGCTAATAGGATGAGTAACCACATGAATAGCACAAGAAAAGAAAAGAATGTAATCTTACCTCCTATTGAAGAATTTGAGGCCAGATCACAAATAAACTTTGAGATACATTCACAAGGGGGAGACCAAGGATCAATTAGTTCGGGGCACAGCCAACCAGACTCGCTGAGAACTTTACCCTCTTACCTAGGAGAGTGTGAATCCAAGTCGGAAGTGAGAGCAATCCCATCTCAAAGACTTTCTTCTAACAAAGTGATGGATTCGCAAGGATTGATTGAGTTATTGTCCACCCCGATGGCATGCACCATCACATTAGCAGATTTCCTAAGGTTACGGCCAAACATGTGGACCACAATAGGTAAATTCCTAGAAAAATTTGGAGTGAAAGACCCCACCTTGAAGCTACACGAAGGGATCAGAGAGTTGGACAGGCCTCAACTAAACACTAGGTCAGTACCATTAAACAAGGTTGGAGAGTATTGTGAGGGAGAAGATGGAAACACCACGCTACTAGTAGAATTCCAAGGAGTAGTGTCCAAAGCTATTCTTGACAGTGGAGCGGGAGTTTCTATCGCCACCAAGGAAATCTGGAAAAAATGGGGAAAACCAGCTTTGAGGGCTACCAGAATGAAATTACAATTGGCAGATGGGTTCATCGAGAAGCCTCTAGGACTTTTAGAAAAAGTGATTGTCACTTCGTGCAGAATCGAGTATGAGCATACATTTGCAATAGTCGATTTCGACAAAAAGAACAATTATGAGATCATCTTGGGATGACCATTCATGCGAATATTGAAGATGGTCCAAGATTGGGGTTACGACCAGATATACCTCAGACATGGTGAGACAACAACTAAAATACCATAGTTACAAAGATGTGAACCAAACACCTAAAAGACCATAGTTACAAAGATGTGAACCAAACACCTGTGGAAGAGTTTGATTCAGTAGTAGCAGGATCAGAAATCCCGGCATGGTTAGGGAAACAAAAAGAGCTATGGATGTGCGGAGCTTCACATTGTGGAAGCCTAAGAAGAGAGGAATGCGTCTTAGAAAGAGCGATAGAAGACAAGGAGTATATTTTGGAACCTTTCCTTGAAGATGCCTTGGAACCTCTAGAATGGGAACACATACTAGCAACATTGGATGTCTGTAACATTACAGATAGTCCAACAACAAAATTTTGCGATAAGGATGGCTATGATGTGCTACCTTATTACATGGTAAGCATTATACCAGGAGAAGATGAGACGATAGAACCACCAGAACAAGAAGATTTTTATAACTCCTCTAAACATCTGGAAGTAAATGATGATGCAGATAATGAGTATTCAGACACCTCAAGTGAGCGTGGAAGGAAAACCGAGAATATCAAGTTTTATGATTTTGCTAATCAACACCCTAGACGCCAGAAACGCTTTAGGAGGAAACGAGCAGGAAACAAAGCGAGAGAGAACCTGATGCCCAGGATAAAAGGTAAAACTCACTATTTGATGCTTGTAAAAGTAGAGGATTGTGTAAAAGATCACGTATCAGGAAGATTCTCAAAAGATCGAAGGGAAAGAATGCAAGAGGAATTAAAACAGGAACGAAAAGCTAAAACAGAAACAAAATCACAGAATGCTCAAAAATAAAAAAACGAAACAACAAAAGACCAAGAGTGGACCAAACTGGAGCGTAAACAAAAATACCAAGAACTGAAATGGTCTTTAAGAGAGATATGGACTACTGAAGAAGATAGTGATGCTAAAGGGGAGTCAAAGAGGGGAACATGAATGTACCATCACACTATCGGAAATTTACTATCCAGGACATAAAAATCATCATAACACCACCAGTCAGGGAAAGAACCAACCAAGAAATCTTACGATGGGCCAAGAAATGCAAAAAGGATAGACCTTGCAGAACAAGGTGAAAAGCCTCAGCCGATCTATATAGCCCCAATGATTTAGAGCCTGAAGAAGAAGAACGGCTAACACAACTCCTCAAGAAGTATAAAGATGTGTTTGCATGGTCGTATAAAGACCTCAAGAGACTTTATCCATTGATATGCCAACATACAATTCCTTTGAAATCAGATGCAAAACCTAGCAAACAACATCCTTATACATATATTGACACATTTGCTAAACGAATCAAAGAAGAGATTGATAAACTGATGGAAGTTGAATTCATCTATGAAATCGAACATAGAGATTGGGTGTCACCCATTGTGGTAGTTCCCAAAAAGAATGGAAAACAGCGAGTGTGTGTAAACCTCAAAAAGGTAAATGCAGCCACCATACGGGATAATTATCCCTTGCCAATCACAGAACATGTACTTGAGCGGGTGGCCGGGAAACGGGCTTATTCCTTTCTGGATGGGTTTTCAGGATACAACCAACTGGCAATAGCAAGGGAGGATCAACACAAAACAGTGTTTGCCACAGAATGGGGAGTTTATGCGTATCGAGTTATTCCTTTTGGCTTAACTAATGCCCCGGCTACCTTCCAAAGGTTAATGACTCACGCATTCAAGGAATACCTAAGAATATTCTTAGAAATTTACATGGATGATCTTTGTGTACACTCTCTTCTACGAGAGGAACATATCAACCATTTGCAAAAGGTCTTTGAAAAATGCAGGACATATCGAATCTGTCTTAACCCAGAAAAGTGTGTATTCATGGCTAAGCAAAGCCGCATCTTAGGACACATTGTCTCAAGAAATGGCATAACAACTGACCTAGACAAAGTCAAAGTCATTGTAGACCTACCCAGGCCTACTAATGCGAAACAAGTGCAATCCTTCATGGGACACTGCGGATATTATCGAAGATTCATATACATGTACACGGTTATCGCACAACCTCTGTATCGTTTGCTAGTCAATTTCGATTGGACCGAGGAGTGTGAACTTCATTCCAAAAGCTGAAGGAAAACCTTATATCAGCACCTGTACTGAAGGCACCAGATTGGGAAAAGATATTCCATGTTCACATTGATGCTTCTGCATATGCCATTGGAAGTATTTTGGCTCAACCTGGAGACGAAACAATGGATTTTCCAGTTTGCTATGCGAGCCGACAGCTAAACAGTGCGGAAAAGAAATACACAACCACCGAGCAGGAAGGGTTAGGAATGATTTATGTTGTAAAGAAATGTCGGCATTATTTGCTTGCAAACAAATTTGTGTTCTTCACAGATCATCAAGCCCTTTTGTATTTGGTAAATAAACCATGCAATATAGAGAGAATTGTACGCTGGTTTATTATATTGCTAGAGTTTGACTTCACAGTGGTGGTAAAAGAGGGTAAAACCCATCTAGAGCGGATCATCTTTCAAGGATACACAACGGGGAAGCTCCTAAAAGAGTAGATGATGACATACCAGATGCTTATCTTTTCAATATTGAAATGGTACCCAAATGGTCTCATGATATTGTTAGCATTCTTTCCTTTGGAAGTGGGTTTGATAACACGGAATACAGATCTAAACAACAAATAATTCGACAAACAAAAAACTTCCAGTTGATAGCAGGACGGTTGTATCATTTTGGATTGGACCAAATCCTACGATTATGTATAAATCTGGAAGAATTTGAGTGCTACCTTGACGAAGCACATGTTCAGGATTGTGCATTTCATTGTTCAACAGTGAAAACAAACCAAAGACTAAAACAATTAGGGGTTTATTGTCCAACTATGTATGCGGACTCACATTCTTATGTTACCAATTGTACTATATGTAGTGCCAAATGACCAGTGGATCACGCGACATTGTTTCATGTAAACATTGCACCTGCATGGAGTCAATATATCATTGATTCTTAACCACCAGGACGTTCCCTAAGAACATCACAAGAGCACGGAAAAAAGCTATAGAGTTGGAAGCTCGTGACTTTCAGTTGATTGGGAACCAACTCTATAAGCGAGGAAAGGACAATCAACTTAGAATCTGTGCAAGTGAAAGCGAATACCTGCTGATTCTAGAACATGCACATTGAGGGATAAGTGGAGGCCATTTTTCGGGCGATAAGACGGCAAAAATTGTCTTAACCGCAGGTATATGGTGGCCTACATTGCACATGGATACTGAAGAGTTTGTAAAGCGTTGTGACGCCTGTCAGCGCACCAAGGTGCCAATAAAAAGAGATGAGATGCCACTACGGCCAATGATGGGAGCAAGAGCATTTACAAAATGGGGCATTGATTTTGTGGGACCTATCTCACCCCTTGCATATCTCACCCATACCAATATATCATTGTGGCTACAAACTATCTCACAAAATGGGTCGAAGCCAAGGCAAGCCAAGGCAACACAAAAAGCAGATGCCCGCACCACTGCACAATTTTTGTATGAGAATGTTTTCGTATGATACGGGTTGCCAACAGAAATTGTCAGTGATCGTGGAATACATTTTCTTAATGAAGTCATTGAATATCTGCTAGAGGAATTCATGGTCATACATAGGAAATCTGCTCCATACCATCTACAGGCCAATGGACAAGTTGAGGCCACAAATAAAACACTATGCACGGTTCTCACTAAAACAGTGTCAGAATCAAGAACAGATTGGGATCAGCGGCTACACTCAATACTATGGGCATACAGGGTAGCTTACAAAAGATCAATAGGAACAACACCGTACAACATGGTGTTTGGCCTAAATGCTATACTACCCATAGAGTTTTTACCAACTCTACGAGTAGTAAAACGCTTAGAATGGACAGGGCATGAGCTATCTTCAAGAATAGATGATCTTGAAAAGCTAGATGAACTACGTTTGAGAGCTGTAGCTTCAATCTATGCTAAAAAGAGAAGACAAAAAGAACTCTTTGACAAACATGTGCGCACTAAAGAGTTCAAAACAGGTGATTACGTACTTGTTTATACTTTGAAGCAACATGCCAAGAAACTTAAAAAGCGAGGGATGGGACCATTTGTGATTAGTGATCTATCACAAAGTGGAGCTGTCAAGGTTGCTACATTAGCAGGTGAAGAAATGCCAAACTGGATTAGTGGATGTCGACTGAAGAAATATCATCTACCACTCACACAGGAGATGCTCCAACAAATTCATCAAGGAAAACAACGAATAAAGGAAAAACAACGAGTACAAGAGGAAGCTCAAGCAGAAGCAAAAGAACGCATTGCAAAACGACAACTTCTGCGACAACAACAACAAAGTGGAGCACCATTGCGGATCAATGCTATTCGACTGACAAAGTTAGATGAAGACAAAGTGGAGCCAATAATTGCGGTCAAAGTGGGCAACAATCAAGTTAAATCGATAGCATTGCTTGATTCTGGAGCTCAAGCAAATTTGATCTCTTACGGATTATACCAACAACTGAAATCCACAGGTCAACTTCATCCTACTCCTCAAGTGATGCAAAGTAGTACATCACACCCGTTGAAAACATTGGGATGGACTATATTGCATGTACAAATACATCAATCTATTTACCCACACAAATTCTATGTGGTGGAGGATGAAAGCATACAACACCCAATGATGTTGGGACAACCGTGGCAAAAAGAGTACAATGTGCAAATAGATTGGAATGCAAAGGCAGTCAAAATTCAGCATGCACATGAACAACAGGTGATAGCCTTTGCTCAGCAATACCAGAATAATCAGTTGCAAGCCATGCAATCACTGGAAAAAGAGCCAAAAGCAAAAATGTCACCAAAGAACAACATGATACCCGAGACCAACAATCAGGTAAAGGCCAACCATGCTAATTATAGACATACGAAGTCACTAGCCGCAATGCAAAGTTCTAGGTTACCAAAACAACAGAAGCAAGTATGGATGCGGAAGGATAGAAATGACATGGCAGACAAACAACAATGCAACAAAAGAATTCCAATGAAGCAGATGGTTCAACCAAAAACCAAGGGCATAAAACAGATATGGATCCCAAAGAATATGCTCAGCCATAATGCAAATGTCACTCGCATTTGGATACCAAAACAAAAGCAAAAGAAACTCCCTTCATTACAAGCAACATCGAAAGGCAGACAACTGCATTTGAAAAAGGAAAACCGACTTATGTGGATGCCAATCAACAACAAACCAGTGGCAACCAAGGAAGTACCAAAACATCTACAAAAACCAGCAGAAACAAAATACCAATGGAAAGCAAAGGCAATACGGCCCATAGCCATTTCGGCCAAGCCAATCCTCTCCATAGAAACAGCTACGGCTATATCAACAGTGTCGGCAAAGCAATTGCCTTTTGCAAAAAAGAAAATTCAACAGAGAGCGGTAGAGCTACAGTTGTTACTTACAAAGAAAACAGGAAACCTCGACGGCGAATGCCAATAAGCATCTTGCTTATTCCCTTCTCTTGCACAACATTAATTTTTCCATGCATTGACCGAGTAGGCATAACATAGGGCCACATTAATCGGCCAAGCATTAGCACAACTTTTTCAACCTATGCACGGCACATACTCCGAGGCGATAACTTGTCGTCCGAGAGGACTCCGATTAGGAAGGGGGGAGGCATTCTCAATGCGGACCCAATGAATGTGAAAAGAGCAAAAAGGGCATGTTTTTCGACTATTTTGAAGGGTTTTGGTTTGATTGCGGAATTTTCTGGACTAACCCAAGTACATATGCCCTTATATAGCAAGAAATCTACAGATATATGAGGCCAAATGCCAAATTAGGCCTCTAGGTGTGTGTATATAAGTAGAAATAGCCATTTTTCGGGAAAAATATTGGTAAAACGGAGAAATCCAGCCATAAAAATTACATGTGAGTGTATATAATGTTTTGTGGTGATGTTTGTGATTTATTATGATTTTTGGGGATTTCTTTTAATTTTGCTAATTTTCGACAGAAAAACTTCAAAAATACAAAAAGCAGGTGAAAACGATCTTAATGAAAAACAAAATATGGGGATTATCCGTTCCTATAGGACAACCTATGGTACGATGGAGGTGCAATTATGAGGGTGTAGCCAGAAGCGTGTTTTGGCCTTATTTTGACCGAAACGTCAAATTTCTCGAAAACTGGACAAACGAAGTCCAAATCAAGAACTTTTCGAGTCTAAAACGCATTTCGCGAGAATATGGGAGCACATGTCAAATTTCATCAAGAGTGGTCCAGGGACCCCCAATATAAGAAATTTTCACTCCATTTAAAGCTCATTTCTACTATTCACAGTTGACAGAGACCTCCAGCCACCTAGAGCGCTCCAACCTTCGCCGACTTTGTACGACGCGCACGGGATACTAGACAGTGCCAGATATGAGAGGTGAGATCACTACCATGCACTCTTGGTGTTCATTGTTTACTTTGTTGTGAAAAACTCTCAGAAACAGCAGTAGGGCAATGCGGGAAGAGAGAGAAAAGTAGCCATAACTCGACAACCACTAACCTGGTAGCTACAAGACTTGTTAGGGGGTTAACCCTGAAGTAGAAGAACATGTCAATGACCCCAAATGCCAGATTAGGTCAGCTGGAAAAACCCTAATTTCTCAGGCCTCCTATAACCTGATCCGGAAAAAAGTTGTCAGAACGGAGTGAAATTTCACAAGGAGATACCTTTTAGCATAGCTTGAGGGCCTGTGAAGTTTTTCCAAATTCCGATCACAAAAAAATGGCCTTAATACAAGAAACGGCTTCGAGCTTGCAAAGTGTCATTTGGTTCATACGGGCAAACGAAGCGACCGATTGCCCCGAAACTTCACGAGCAGCATCGGCATACCACCAACCATCTGTGCTTAAGGCCAAAAGTGCAAAAAAGCGGCTATCTGTCATCACCAATCAAAAAGACGCTTTAAGAGCGACCCAAAAGGGGTGTTGGAGAACCCAAATGCGGCAACAACCACACAAAAAGGTTCTTACTCACTTCCCGAAGCTAGGAAATTGATATTCAGTAGGAATAATGGTGGGAAGATGGCTCAAGGACCAAACAACAACTTCGAGGACTGAAAAGGCAAAAGGAAGTTTCTATGCTCAAGTAATGACTTTTAAAGTTGAAATAAAGTATTTAGGGCTTAGGGCAAAGTCAGGATTCAAAAAATCACATTTTTGCAACAGCAGTCTTTATACGCGTATAAAGACTCACTGCCAATTTCACAAGGAGTTCATCACAAACTGATTCATATTGCCATAGTACATACTCTCAGCATAGGACCTACCAAGTTTGACTGGGTTTGGAGCTAGTTGGGTTGGAGCATCTAATGCCAAAAAAACGCAAGGTTTAGGCGTAAACCTAAACTATAACCGAAACACTAACAAACTTGCTCCAAATCCAACCAAACTTGATCCAGGCACTATACAATGCACAGCAGCAAAATACATTGAAAACAATTAAAAAAATCTAGATGTAGTCTTTATACGCGTATAATGACTTCATCTTCTTCTGGAGGTCAAACTCATCATTTTTTGTTTTCATCTTATCCAATATCATGAATACATGCCAAATATCCAATTTGAACAAGTTTATGACTAGTGGGATAAAAAAGAGTGAAAAAAGAATGCCAAAACCACAGATTGAACCCCAGCCTCAATGACAAACCTCAAAAGTCAAATTTGGAATGATCAAAGGGCTAACCATGCCATGGGGACCTCACAAATCAAGTTCATCCTCATTTTGACCATCTAGACTTTATACGCGTATAAAGACTACAGAGGCAAAATTGAAGGAGTTGTTAACATTTTTCACATTTCAGGGTTGTAACACAACTGTTATAGCTCAGAACCCAAGTTCTACCACATTCAATAGCCTAATGACCACTCAAACCCCAATCACAAGGGTCAACACACTAGATCTCAAATTCATGGTTTAAAGAAGCTGATGTCTAACCCAAATCAAGTTTTGGTGCAAAGGGGATGTAAGCCTAGCCAAAGTCTATCCATGGTATCAAATTAGATGAAATTTGCCAACTTAGACTTTATACGCGTATAATGTCTCTCAGGCCAAATTTGACATCCAATCTCAAGCTTCACTTATCCCAAGCCTTTGCTCCTATCTCAGAGGTATTCCCACCAAGTTTCATCCTCAGAAATCCTCTTAATGATTTTCAGTCAACAGAAAGCCCACAAAAAGCGTGAAATCAGAAAAAGGGTCAAAACTTGTTCAAATGACATCCAAATTGGAATCCAGGCCTATACATGTGACCTACCAGCCAAGGGCTATGCACACATTCAAAATCACCACCATCTATTCACATAGACTTTATACGCGTATAAAGTCTCATTGGACTATTCTGAGCATGATTTGCACTTTTTACAACATGCATAGCACCCCTAGGCCTAAATAGCTTGTGTTTCAATTTTGAAGTTATATGGATGCAAGAAGATGATATTATGCCAGATTTTAAAAGGATCACTAACTTTGACATTCTGAGTACACCAGGATTAATGGAGTCAAGCCAATCACCAGCAAAAAAGAAAAGGATGTGCCTGAAGGACATCATTGCAAAGACCGAGCCGTACACCATACCTCAAGAATCACTAAAGCCTGTAAAAGCATGGATAGATGACGGAACACTTGAGGATGAAGGGATCTCAATATACCAAGGCACTTTCAGAGATCCTCAAGGGAACACATTTGATATCCCTATGAACCCAAGAGAAATCATTGATTATGCAAACAAAGAAGCTCTGCTAACTCAGCTGGAAAGGGCAGACTTTCACAATCTCTTCACTGCGGAGCCAGCAGGTGTGGATCTACAAAGAGTTTATGAGCTCACAAGCACAATTCAGAAGGATGGCAAGGCTGTGATCACCGACTTGGACAACCAAAAAGTCGAGGTGATGATTACACCACAGGTGATAGCAGATGCCCTAAGTATGGGAAATGAAGGGAATTCTGTCAGGGAAAGAAGAGAAACTTTAGAAGTTTATCACCAAAAGAAGAAGCCAAATCAGACTTGGGAAGACATGGTGGACCCAAGAGCAGCCAGAATCTGCAAGCTGTACAATCAGTATTTCCATTTATGCAACAAAAGACCTCAGAAATATACGGCACCACCACATGCCGTTGCCACGACAGTGACATGGGCTATCCGAAGCAATGTGCCTAAAGCGGTAAACTATGCACAGTATTTGCATGAACAAATAGTACAAATGGGGACAGAGAAGCCAAGATACATCGGCGGGGGAGAGGTCTTAACCAAGATAGCATATGAAGCCATTGGAGCTAGAGGAAAATGGCATGCACCCCCATCACAGAATGAGTGGCTGAGAGAGGAGGAGGATGTAGAGGAAGAGCCACCTGTAGCACCACCCATTCGCATTGCGACTAGATCCCGAAAGAGATTAGAAACAATACATGAAGAGGAAGCGGAACAACCTCCGCGATAAAGGCAAAGCAATTATGACCAGGGAGCCAAAGCCCAAGGAGACCACTAGCCAAAAAGCCGCAAAGATAGAACGGCTAATTGACCAATTTAGAGCCGAAAAAGCCTTGAAGGGAGATTTTGAAGAATACTGGGTGCCAGATCCAGCAAGAGTCGGGGGCAGCTCATCCTGACCACTCGAAGATCAATTTGATCATTATATTAAAGCATACGAAGAGTCGGAAAGAGTGATAGAGCAACAATCTCTAGAGCCTTTCACTTTAGATGAAGTGGAGGACATAAAGAAGAGATTGAAGGAAATACCTGCTGAAGCAAAAGATGCCCAAGAAGAAAAGAAGGAAAGTGGGAAATCACCCTCTCCAAGGCCACTCTCTCCTTTACCTAGCCCTCAACCTTCAATCACCCCTCCAAAGAGCTCACCAAAAGAGAAGGGAGAGGTGCAGACACCACCAAAGGATAAGGAGGAAGAAGACAGATGCACTTTTCAAGACCTACTCAATGTAGGCTATTCAGAAAAAGAAGCGGCCGAGGGAGTGTACGGAGTGCCACACCCACCATGGAAGGAAAAGACTGAAGAAAAGCCGCCAGCACAAGTTGCGGAAAGAGCACAGGGGGATAGAAAATCACGAGAAGAATCTCAAGAGCAACAAGAGCTACATGAAGTGCCGAGAATGGAACAGATTCCCCAAAACTACATTTGGAAACCCTTGGAGCGCCCGTATAGGCCTCCTCCATCAGGGGTGATGTTGAGCATGGTGTACCAAGTTCCATTTTCGGGCCAATTGATCGGCCTACTAGAAAGAACATACTGCAAGATAATGAGAAAGATGTAAGAGACATGCACCAACTTCTGGATTGAATCAGGACGCAGTCTCTTACACTAGCTGAGGAAAACAGTATGCTCAGAACAAGAGAAGAGAACATGCAAGATGAATATGATCATCTCTTTAAAGACCTTCAAGATGCAAAACTAAGAGCAGATGATGCAGAGCATGAACTTGAAGATGTATCTAGAATTTTGAAAGAAGCTAAAGCGGAACGAGATGGACTAACACTCTAGATGGCAGAGGCCTCCAATGAGGTCCGAAGTGTCACATTTGAAAAAGAAAAGGTGGAAGATGAGTTAGAAGCCGCCAAACTTGAGATCATGGAGCTGAAAGCCAGATGGAACTTCAAGACACCACATCCAAAGGCTACGGGCAACTCCAAGGGCAGTGAGATGCCGACCGAAAGACAACAGTAGAGAAGTGCAGCCCTCGAAGAGCAAATCAAAGGACTACAACATTCTCTTAAGTCTGAGCAACGACAAAGGACTCTTTCAGCTGAAGATTTTGTAAGAGAAGAAGAGAAGCTAAAAGCCAACAACTAGCAGTTAAGCCAACAACTCGTGGAGCTTCAAGAATTGCTGGTCGACAATGCAGCTACAGCTACTTAAAGGGAATTAGATGTACAAAGAAGGCTGCAAGAGCTCCAAGCAGGACCGAGCACGGGGGAGATAGAGGTGAGTGCTCAGACAGAGCACATGAAAATACTAGAAGGGGTTGAAGACCCTAAGCCTATTGAGGAAGAGATGCAGCAGAAAGAGGAAAAGGAACAGGCTCTAATAGCCGAAGAGGAAACCCGATTGAAGCATATGATAGAACAAACTATAGCGGAAGATCACAAAGCTGCCATAGAATGGGAAAAAAGAATTATCCACTCATTGGGTGCTCGAGGGATCGCCACATCAGTCTTAAGAGAAGAGTGGATGCAGCCAACACTTCCATATCCTCTTTTAAAATACGAAGTCGAAGCAGCCAAAAAGAGAATTCAAGCCGAAGGAACAATAGCCATATACGAAAGAGATCTACAAAGCAATGCAGATGTGAAAAGAATCGTAGATTCTCAACCCAAATGGAGAAAAGCCTGGCTCATCAAATATCCGACATATTTGAAGAATTTTGTGGAAGCACCTAAGGCTATAAGGGATGATTGTGCCTACTTCCCAGTGCCACGTGTCATATCATGGGCCAATCATCTCAGATTATTGAGAACACACGCAACATGGCTAAATTACCCATCATTGCCACCACCTAGTGTAGGAGAGAGAATAAGTGCAGCCTATATGGTGAAAACCCTAAAGGGCACCATTAGGATATTCACTGGATCTCCTGACCTAGCGTACATCATGCTAAGAAAAATATGCAAAACCTTACTGGCCTGTCTTGAAGTGTTCGCGCCCTCCAAAGCTACTGACTCAAGTCTCCTATCAACGGGCGACACATTCGCCAAGATGGTCTACGACCTCTCAAAGCAGTCATCACCTGAAGTGTTGCATCTACTCTATCAGAGAGTTATGTTTTTGCCAAGCTATCATATGCAGGCATTCAAAGAGGCGTTTTATATAGGATTTTTCACTTACGACAGCAAGATCTTTGGCCCTACTATCACTCCGGGGAATGTAAGATATGAATCCTATCTCAAATTGATAAAGCCACCGGGCTTCCATTAGCAGCAGGCATAAGAAGATGGCCCAGGCGGCAAGTCAATCAGACAAAGATCATGTCAGGGACGACCTGAACGCGGAAGGGGGGATTGTTGACCTGCAAATCAACCGCATCCAAAATCCCATTTTTCTTGTACTATTCACACAATGAGCTTAAATGTAACTAATTCTTCAAGCTCCATATAATTTTTGGAACATATGTCATTGTATTTGCTACTCAACAACACCCCTGATAGGAAGTAGAATTCATTTTTGATGAGATGACACCTCCAAGGCTGAGGTATAAAAGCCAATATTTTGTAAACCTAAGGGGTCTCTTTTTAATCATTTTTAGGGGTTTATCTGAACGTACGGTGACTGCGTACTGTGTGTGAGAGTGAGAGAGGTCTTCTTCCCTTCCCCTTGCATGGTATGACTACTACATTGTGGAGTGACTATGACATCGTGTTAGCAACGGCGAGAGCTACGCTTCGGCGCCAAGCTTGAGCGGTTTCAGTCTCTTCGCGAAGAGCTCTTCGGTGAGCTTCAGAGTGAGTTTTCTCTCTATCCGTGTGTCCGTTTTGTGATTTCTTTATGTCATTGAGTTCACGGCGAGTAGAAATACACTTTAGGACTAAAAATTTCCAGATTCGACGACCTGTAAATTTCAGCTTGTCTGTAAGGTCTCTGACCCCAACCAAAAAGAGCACCCTTGTACCATGAAATGATCATAATGGAAAAAAATTACTATTTTTAGCAGTTTTCCGAATTCTGTCAGTGCCATGATGTTTAGAATGTTATAAAGCTTCAAAATTTGAATTAAAATAATTTTTGTGAAATTTTCCAAATATAGTAAGTTTTTGGTCACCCGACCCGTCTAGTTTTGACCGTCTCAAAAATCTGCACCCGTACCCCGAATTTGAAAAAATGCATTTTCGGACCCCGGGGGCTGCTAAATATGGCAGGTACTCGGGATAGTACGCCTTAGTTAGAGCTCAATATAGCAATTTATAGCATCAAAATCCGACTCGTATGACCCGTTTTAGCCTAAAACCAATTTTTCATAAAATTGTCCGGGGAGGCACCGGGGGCCCGGGGCTGTGTGGGAACAGGTTCCAGGCCACTCCAGACCAGCTTTAGCAGCTAGGGGGCGCCCTTTGTCCTTGTGGGAGTCCTGGGAAAGCTGCGAAGCCAGTAACTAGGTCTCAGAGTCAGTTAACCTAGCCAACTTGACACTTGGTGGGTAGGGAACTGGACTTGCCATGCTTAACTAGAGAAGCTCCCAGATGCATTTCGCAACCTAGATCAATTTTCAGCCTAGAGGAGCCTATTTAAAGGCCTGCACACACACACACACACACACACACACACACACACACACACACACACACACACACACACACACACACACACACACACACACACACACACACACACACACACACACACACACACATGCACACACACACCTACACACACCTTAGGGAGGTGCTGTCGGTACACACAAAGTTTTTGAAGGAGAAGCAAGGAGGGAGGTGCTGCCGAAATTCTCATCTTGAGGATTCATTGGATCACAAAAATCAGAGGATTCTCAGCCCCTAATCACGGCAATCATGGTTTAATTACTGCTCTTCTTAATTCTCATCTTTATTCTCCAAATTCCTTAGCTACTATGCTTAATCCTAGCCATAATTCCCTATAGCTGCTCTATAAATCTCCATAGCTATACTCCATTACATAATCATCATTCAATTAGCTAAATTATGCAGCCATTCATCATCCTGAACCAAGGATTAATGCATGATTAGAAAGGATTCTCTCTCTAGGCAGCATAGTTAATAAATTGTCAGCCAGTAATAGTGTAGATTTGATGAAATTCATTCTTTTACCACTCAATAGTGTTGTAATTAAATTAGACTCAATCTTCTCCCACATTAAAATGTGATTAAGGCTGAAAATTAATCCGTCATTAGGCCATTAAGAAGAGAATTTTATGTCACACATGCCTGCGGCAATTCTGCATCTTCATATTGCTCTAGGAAAATTAATGTTAGGAAAATTCTGAATTTCTTAATCATCTAAGCCAAGTAATTAACCTTAGAGCCATTTCCCATAGGGTAAGTAAGGAATTATCCATAAAATTGCTAGGTCTCGAAGGAAAAATCTAATCTCTTGCCTAAGGAGGATTCTTTAATAATTCTAATCTGCCATTTGGTTGTTATGATGCTCTCGGACTTTAGCTCTTTTCTTCAAGTTTATCATTTAAAGTAGTGAGTATAAAATGGCCCCGGTTAAGAGAACTCGCTTCGGTGGTGCCCACGACCACGAGGCGGGAACGAGCAATACAAATGGAAAAGGAAAAGCTCCCATGGTCGAACAAGCACCGGCCATCTCAAGAGCCAATGACGAAGAAATGGAAGAGGTAGATCACAGTTTTATTCAAGTTGTTTAATTTAACATTGCATGCGTTTAGCTAGGAATGAACATATACCCAAACATGCTGGAGAAATCCGACGGAAACCTCGGCAATTGAATTCATTTGTATATTAAAGTCTAAAGTAGGAAAGAAATGATTTACGGATATACTGTTTGCAATAGGAGAGAATGTCTGCTAGGGAAAATTTAGCTCGGCATGTTCATTATATTTCCAATGTTGAATTAGTCATGAACCCCCTCCTGATCACAGGGGGCAGAGTTCCTGGTTAAGGGCTCTTGAATCCACGACTGCTGGTTAAGCAGTGGGAATGTCCATGTCGTGCTTTCTATGCGGTGGACATACCTAGTTGTATGGGCAGCTAGGCGACAACGGGAGGAGTAAACTCTCGCTGGAGGGGGGATGTTGTACCTCCAGAACATTGGAATTTTAATGAATAAGTTTGAGTAGAATTTTTACCAGAATATTGTCTTGGTGCCGCTTTGCAATACTGATTGAAGGGCTGTCTTAACGAACAATGTGATTCAAAATTAATCAAGGAATGTTTATGTTGAACAATAATTGTGGTAGTAATTAGGTCACACAAGGAAGTGTGAGTGTGGGGGTGGAAAGTGGGGGCTTGGCTCAGGTTGCCAATGCCTATGAGATGGGTGGTCCCGATTGGTCGGGAACTCTCTGTCCCCATAGTGCTTACTTTGATATTAGTAACACTCATTGGCCCTAGAGCGGTGAAATCTCGAGAATATGTGCCTCTGAAACATGGGGAAAAAGGAACTCGGGGTTTCTCTCCTCTTGGAAGGTGGGTCTTAGGATCGCTAGATAGTTTAAGTATGCTTCCCCTGCGAGGTGGAGCTAGATCTCCTTGCTAGTAGGCTCGAACTCGACTCACCTTGTGATGAGAGATTGTCCGTTAGCTGAACCCTGAACCATTTTGTCTGCTTCCGCTATAGATCTAGTGGCCACCAGGTTCACCATCAGATCCGTTGTTTGATACGGCGGGGTGGGGACCTCACATTGTCTTTATACGCGATTTCTGCACCATATGTTACGGGTTGTGGATTAGGTTAGAAACTTCGGGGAAGTGTCCTCTAGGTGTGTAGAGTAGGATCCTTGAGTTTCGTGACGAATCGACAATGTTTGACCATGTTTCGGTGAACGGAAGTGTTGTAGGAAAGATTGCAGTTTAGTATGATTAGAGTGCTTTAGAACGATTTCCTTTGGTAGTGATTGTCTAGAGAACGTCGAATAGTTGAGTGACAATCAACTATTTGTTTCCATGCGCCTGCGGATCAACTCCGTCCTAGGTTGACAAATTGTTGTTGGCTTGGTTCTCATTGTATTAGCGTCTGCGAGCAATGTTTCTGCACGACAACACCAAAAGTCACTCAATGCGCTTAAAGACCGCCTCGCCAACCGTCAACCCGAAGACTACTTTAGTCTATAAATCTGTGTCAAGGGACGACACAGGCGAGGAGGGGAGAATGTTAGCAGCATGCTAACACGGACACCATGAATACCATTTTTTGGAGTTCTCATTGTAAAAATACTTATTATTTTGATAAATTGGGAATATTGTAACTCCTATTTTTTGGATAAACCTTGTAATTGATAAGTCGGGGCTACAAGCTTCCAGATTGTATTAACCTGTCATTGCCTATCTTTAGTTAGAGCTCCAAGATTATTAGTTTTGACCACCAAAAAGCTTGGCTAAGGTATAAAATCCAATTTTTGTAAGTTTTGGATAATGAAATACACAGCATGAGCTAACGGTGCTCACTTCTCTCCTTCTCGCGCTTCCTACTCCCTCCCTGGTTGTCACATTGCAGTTGTGTTTGTTGCATTGCAACTGCAGGTAAGAGCTCTACACATTGATGTAAACACATCACAGTATTTTGTAGCTTTTGGCGTCACCGACCCATGGCCTAATTTCATCATAATTAAGAACTTACACTTCAAAATCAAAAACTAAGCATAGACGGGCTATTGGGGCAGCATTGCTAAGCATTTAGATGCATTCTGGGCCAAAAACAACTAGCTCAAAAATCCACTGCCGTTAATAATCACAAATTTGGCACTTGACCTAAAGTGGGGTTTGAGACCATAATCATGTGTGCTTAGGTCTTATAAACTCGTCCTAGAAGTTTCATTACGATTGGATATCATTCGATGATGTAATGGATGTGATTTGTTTGCCGATGAGCAATTGGCTTTTGGTGATTTCAATCACTCGAGTGTAGCTTGAGTTAGATGCGAGTTGTTAGTTGTTTTCCGAGATATTGAACAACCTCTTGTAGCCTCTATGCACTAGTCGAGTCAGCTTCATCCCATGGATTAAACATTTAATCGTGGTTCTCACTAAATCTGCAATAAGATAGGATGGTGAGGTTAGACACGCATCCCACAAGGTTGATGAGCCGACACAAGATATTCTTGATGGTATCCCTTCAAAAGGGGTGCCAGATAGACCTTTGCAGTGTTATGAAAGGATGTTAAGTAGCATGGATGCAGAGGATGACATTGATGAGTTTGAAGATTGTCTAGATCATCTCGGTTGTGAGCAGGTTATCCATGGAGATTCTACTTACATGCTTATACAGGGGTTGCAAGAGGAGGCTAAAGCTATTTTACATGATCAAGCTAAAAACCCAAGTAAAGATTCCTCTGCTGATATGGGTCTATATTGTTCCAAGGTTCTTCACAATGGCTATGAAGCTAGAGGGGGTGATGATGCTAAATCACCATGGGTACTAAAAAAGGCGTAAAAATTTCTTCATTTCCTTGGACAGTATGCCAATTAATTTAGATGTTATTTTTTTAATGATGCTTATGTCAATGAGGGTTTGGCTACTAGTAAAAGGGATCCAATGCTCTTTAAGGCTTGCTAGTAATGAGCTTAAGTTTCCAAGAGTTGCACTATGGGTGTTGCACTATGCCTTAGGTGATGCTCTAGTATATGGTGGGGCCCATCAATGTTATGTTCTCTTAATGGTATTTGATCCAAGAGATTCTAAGGATATTCAAAAATAGGTTCAATATGGATGGTTACTTGTGGATATGCATTTTGGTTGCATGCTATTCGATCCAAGAATAACGCACCTAAACCAGAAATGTTTAGTGTTGATTGATTCAAAAAATGTATGCTCATGCAAGTATTATGCTTCTCCATTATTGGGACAATTTCTTATTATTCCATTTGATCTTGGGGGACTACTAAAGTGCAATTTGCAAACTCAAGGATATCACTTATTTTCTTGTAGCAGGCTACTTGGCACTTGGTTTTGTTTTTGGATTTATGCAATGAAGAAAAGAGTTTTGGGTTTTGTGGTTGGTAATCTTATATGGCTAGCTTCCAATTGACTTTTATGGACAATTGATGAAGTATCTTCACATCTTTTGAGTCGGTTAGGTTGCCAAAACTTGAGAAGAAGGACTTGTCGACCATTCCATGTGCAAAGAGACTATGGAATACTTGAGCTTGATGGAGTTCCCTAAATCAATCTTGATGTTCAAGTCGTGTGCGTAATTAAATGGAGCACTTAACTCTGGCAGGGTTCAGTAAACAGATTTCTCATAATTGAGTGCTTTGGAGATACGACCAATACGGTTCAAAGATTTGTGATGGGCAGCTACCAAATAATTGAGCTAGACCATTGATGATATGGTTTAAGCCTTATTTTGTTTTACATGTACTTACTAGTTATGTGAGCTTGATGGCAAGCAGCTTAAGGTGTTTATAGCATTTACAAATTGAAGACCGGTTGGCACAGACCGGAGGCTGTGCAAGTTCAAAGGGGGTGGATGTCATGCGGCTCCGCTTCCATGAAGGGAAAGTGAGTAGAAGGAGGCAAAATAAACTTCTTTGAAAGCTATGCATTTAGTTATGAACAGTCATGGTCTGTCCGATATGTTTGCATGTTTGAAGGGGAGTTTCACTTCCAAGACCTTAGTGTAGAGCTGTTGAGACATATAACAACTCCCAATGTGATTGCAAACTTAGAACATCCCCATTCTTAGCATGCTCATTTAAGTGATTGGTGAACAAGTGATGACCAGAACAAGCCAATAGTTAAAACTAGAGCTTCATTATTATGCTGGAGACTGGTCAGGCATGGAGAGTGTCCTTTCCCCTAAAAGTGGCATTACAGCGTGCGGCGGTGACTTAGTGAAAGAAAGAATTATGTCCACGCATCGTTGATTACACCTTACATACCCATTAGGTTCTTTGGCTCAGGTGAAAGATGACATGGCAGTGCGTCCTGGTATCAATCGGTCTCGCACCTGCCATGGGCAACATCTTCTGAGAGGAGCAAGGGAGCCCCACTAGCGATATCGCTAGTGCTAGGGGGGTTGTCCCGTGCTAGCTGTAAGAAAGAGAGAAAGAGGAGAAGTCACCTAGGGGAAGTTCCACGTGCAATGCAAGGAAAAGTGCTTGAAGCTGTATAAAAGTATTAGTTTGACATGCAATAAGGGTACTTACCAAAAAATGAGCAAAGGGGAATAAATACTTGGAGTAACATGGGAAAGTGGGGAAAATTGACACTCTCAAAAAGCTTTTTGAAATTGACAGTCTCAAATTGGTACTCATGCTCTCTCTTGGGGGAGGACACCTTCCAGAGCCCACTCTTAACCAAGCTCCCATAGCCAAAGCCTTACCTCATGCCACACCTTCCACAGCCTTCTCTCATGCTTAATCTGGGAAGCTCTGTCTTTTCCCCCTCATGCTAAAGCCTTGGAGATTTATCTCCTTCCCATTGTCATGGCCATCTCTAGCTCTCTCCCAAAGGCTTTGAAATCCATCAAGTCTATATTGTTAACCCAATCTTATTAGCCTGATCAGAATGAAGCCATAATCCAAGCCATAATCTCTTTCTCAATCCCAAGCTCATCAGCTTGGTTTTCAATAAGCCATAATTGATACTATCCCTCATATCTCTCTCTCGACCTTGAAGCAGCAGAGGAGGAACAAAAGAGAGGAAGAGCATCAAGGTGAGCTTGGCATGCCAATTAAGAAAAAGGGAAAAACACCATCATCCTCGGTACTATGATCATCAACTTCAACATTATCATCATCTAGATAACTAAAATTTGATTTTCTCTATTATCACCTAAATTAAGTCACCTTATACCAGCATGAGGAACCTAAACTTCTCAATTAGCATTTAATTTCAGCAACGGTACTGTTAATTGTCTGCCTTGGGTAATCAAGCTTCAAAATCTTGTTCAAGATGTCAGATTCAAGTGTTTAAACGTTGTCTACATTGATTGTGTTAGTTGCAACTCTCTCTCTCACACCTCTCTTAGTCAGAGCCCCCGTGCCTTCCCAGCTCACCTTTCGAACACAAACCCCCTGACAATGCCTGCTCCATCAATTGCTTCTCTTTGATCTATATACTAAGCAAAGCTAGCAAGAGTTGATTCCTTTCCAAAGAGGACTTTAACCAAAGAAAATAAATAAGCTTATGCTTCTCCTTTTTTTTCTATTAATTAGTATTAACTACGCTTACATAATCATAATATGAGAAGAATTATCTTAATTAATCTACATAATCCTTTTGTCAAGTCTTAAATATTATCATGCATTACTTTTGTTCACATCTTCTTTATCTATGAAGGATTTAAATCGATCGAGGTCTAACAGCTTGTGTAGGGACATAGTTTAAATGCATAAGCAAGTAATTTAGTGTGTGTTTTACTATCGCATACATGGTGATGTCTAAGAAATATGCATACTTTCTTCTCATATCCATGACAAACCATGTAAAATAAATCCAAAAGAGGAAAAAGAAAAAAAAAAGATTATGGAAGAAAGGACATAGCTCCAACTTTGTTCGTAGAGATCCCATAACCATGCCGCTATACATTGTTAGGAGCATTAATCTAGGCTCTCATACCACTGCTACAAATGAAATCTGCAATGGCCTTGAAAAATACTCAAAATAGCACAATACATGCCATAAAATGATAAATTGACATACCTAAATCATTGCACACGCACATAATCAAGCTTAACACAAACAGAGAGAGATAGAAAGAGAGAGATAGAGTGAGGGAGAACGTGCAGGTGCACTTCCTAGAGTGGAGTGCTACATCGGCACTGCAAGAGAGAAGGGAAAAGGGGAGAGAAGAGAGACACAAGCCCTGGGTGCAATCTTCCCCCGTGCAAGAGTGACCATTTCCCTCTTGCATGTATTTACTTTATAGATTTCTTGAATGGTCAGAGTGAGTACAAACTGGCCGGCCGGTGATAAATGGCCAAAGCTCATAAAGATCACTTGAATAATAAAATGTAAATAGAATGTATATCTGTTCACATAGGCCTTTGCTCGATTAAGCCTTCTCCACCTGTCAGCTGCAGTAAATACCAAAATATCAACTCCATTACAATCATAGGAGTTGACAAGCAAGAGGTTGAAGTCATGGCCAAGAAAAGGTCAAGAGAGGAAAGGGAGACAAAGACTGAAAGGGAAACCAATGCCCATAAAGGTAAAGAGGAAGTATGTGAAGGCAGGGAACAACCTGAAACTAGCAAGAGGAGAAGGCACCGTAGAATCAAACAAGCAGACTTTTAGCTAGGACGTGAATACCCCAAAGCTAACCTAGTAAGTGAGGTTCAAAGTCTGAAAGCTAATATGACCTTTGTACAATTTTTTTCTTTGAACACCACAATTAAGAAGGCAATGGTCCACCAATGCTAGTACTAGGCTACCAAAGGGCAAAGGCAATGTGCACGCAGTACAAAATATGGCTTTGAGGTATGGCAGTCCGGTTGATGTCCTTCCTCTTGTGGATGTGATCATTGACAAGCGGATGCAAGTGCATGCTTACATAGATGGTGGGGCACATGTATGTGTGATGATGGAAGCAACCATGAAAGAGACAGGTGTGAGAGATGTGGTTAGATTGAATGTACCAATTGAAATGCGCGTGCGGGAGCGTGTGTGAGTGTGTGCAGCAATGGAGAAGAGAGGACATGAGGAGACCTTGTGTTTGCAGGGGCTAAAACTCACTGTCTACATGTGAGCCCCCTTATTCTATTATGTACATAATGAACATGTATAGTGAGCGGGCATCTGGCCTAACCGGACACATGGAGGCTTTACCCCAACAACCTCCCACGTAAAGGCAAATGTGGCCGTGAGAGAGAAAACAAAACCGTACAAAACCTGTACAAGGCCATCACAAGTATGACCTCAACCAACGCCCACTGGCTCACTCAATCTGTGTGCATCCAGCTCTAGTTGTAGAGGAAGTATAGAGCAATCGACACCATACTCCTCACCAAATCCGCACACATCCTGCAAGTATCTCACCATACACTCCAAAGTACCCCTATGCTCAAGGCCAATGTCAGTCACTGCACGACTAACTGCTCTCACTACAAATGCACCTACTGCAAACGCAATCTTGGGTCTCAAGATTAGTATCTCGTACATTAGACTCCCAAATGCTGATGCAATCCTAGCTATATCTGCCAATTTGACCATCTCAGTCAAATTTGGCTCAGAACTGACACCCGAACTCTGATCCTTGGAATCCATCCTCGCATCCATCGCATGTCACATGCGCACCAAGAGCATCTGTCTATCTTGAAACCTTGTGTGGCAAGAGCAATGCCTAGCTCTAACTCACACGCATCAGCCTCTGGCCTAAGCATATCCATGAATGACTGAATCACGGCTGAATCCTCAACACTCAAGCCATCCATATCCGTCATCATATCCACGAATGAAATGCCTTGCTGCACAACTTTCTGCACAACTGGCTCAACATACTCACAAACTAGAGCATCATGCAACCTATTCGCAAAAGAGACATGCCTCATCTCTCTGTAGGGCTACGTACTCACAAAGACTGTGCAGTCTGCACATGACGTACTCGCATCGCATGAATCATGCCAAAACTAGCACCTCTAACTATGACTAGCTGTCCAAGATGCAATCTGAAACTGTGCTCATCCAGCACTACCTAGCATCCGTTGTCTCGTAACTCACTCACAGAGATGAAGCTCTGCGTCAAATCTGGCACAGGGCGTACATCTCACAACACGTATGATGCACCACTCAACAACAATAGTCTGACATCTCCTGCACCAACTATGTGATGCACTGAACCATTAGCTAGACACACGTGTCCAAGCATACCACTAGCATATGTGTAACCACTCACAACTCGGCGTGACATGAAATATAGCATTCACATATAGTATCCAATGTGAAGGTAATGTGTCATCAAAAACTGACATAAGAAATTCAAGAGTAAACATGGAAGCAAAGGTGACATCTCCGTCATGCATAGACACATACGCTACATCTGCTCCCACATCATCCAAAGTGATAGCATCCCGCCTGTGATGTCTCCTACGCTGTCTCATCTGCCAAAAAAAATGCCTACTTACATGCCCTGTATGACCACAATGCCAATACACAACATCTCTATGTCTATAAGATCGTCCTTTGACTGTAGTCATCTCTCTGGACTCATTTGTGCCAAAAGCATTGCACAATCTTTTCCATAACTCTCTAGTTGTACATGGATCCAAACCAATGCGATAGACATACTCACCAAGGTGTAACATGATCGTCGAACGTGCAAGCTCATCCAAGTCCTCCCACTCATTGTCAGTCATAGTCTCTGGCCTAGCATCCACGCCCTGTAGTGGCAACACTTAGCCCAACTGAGTCAATGCATCATGCATACCTGCTTTTTAATGGTCAAAGTTTGAACCATCAAACTTTGTATGGAAAATCACAAACCCTGACAATGATGTACATGCCAAATCCATGGCGATAACCTATGACAAGACCAAGCACAAGTCGATCAACTGACAATAGCCAAAGCTTGACTAACTCATACACCAAGTACTAAATACAACATAAGCTGGCATAAGCTGTCTAAGAGAAGTATCAGCAAATATGGCGATCAATGTAACAAACAAGTGAGCAAAACTGCTCAAATGATGCCAAAAAACCCTTCTCTAATCCAAGAGCACTATGTGACAATCAATGAAACTAGCATCAACAACTAGCATCAACAATCTCCCTCCTGAAGAGATTACCACATGTATGGAAAATGACATAATCCAATGAGAAAACACTCTCACAATGCGATGCCAAAACACTATGGCAAAGCAACCACTGAGTGCCAAATGCAATTAAAACATGATTGCAAACCATGCACATAAACAAATAAACATGCAAGAAAAATCCGACAGAGTTTTCACAGTATTTGGCTATCTAACCATAATAACCATACATGCCATAAACATGTTCAAAACCATGAGCAAATCATACGCAAAATCCGCACTCAAGCATACGTGAGCTGCCCCAAAGTCTCAACTCCTTGAGCACAAAAACACATAAGGAATACATCGTATCCAAAGGCATACATCGTATCCTCCCACCTGTGAGCAAACTTGCAGCCATTACCACTCTCACATCCAAGAGCAAACCATGTGTGAAATCCTCGACACACAATAAATAGCTGCTACTGCAAAAAATTCAAAGGTCAAAATCAATCCAAATGGACATCACCATTGCATTTGGAGCATGCTAAAACCTCAGGTTACACCCTAACCTTCCATAAATCGCATTCCGTATGCAAAAGTTATGCAAAAAACACTGTTTTGGAGCCCGAAAAATGCCCTGTGGAAATGAAAATCTGCAATCTTCCTGCAAATATGATTGTAAAAAAGCATAAACACTTGCAATAAACTCTTCCCTCAAGCTTGGGAATGTCCCTCAAGCTTCCATGAGCACAGATCTTGTGGTTGCCCACCGATCTCAAGCTTCCACCGAAAGCGAGCTCGCCATAGCCGAAAGCTCACTTCTCTCTAAAACTCCATCTATTGCGAAGCCAAAGCTTTGATACCAGCTGAAGTGCGCGTGTGGGAGCATGTGTGAGTGTGTGTAGCAATGGAGAAGAGATGAGAGGAGGAGGCTGTGTGTTTCCTGGGGCTAAAACTCACTATCTACATGTGAGACCCTTATTCTATTATGTACATAATGAATAAGTATAGTGGGCGGGCACCTGGCCTAACCGGCCACATGGGGCTTTACCCCAACACGAATGAGAATGGCCAATCACACAAAAGATAGGTGTCTGGGCATGGCCCAAGTCATGAAAGTGAACGTGATGGGTATTGAATGTCTAATAGATTTTTTTGTTATGAAAATAGGTGATAATGTATATCCTATTATTTTGGGAAGGCCGTGGATTCTCGGAATTGGAGCCAACCAAGACTGGGGAAGTGGTATGTTCACCCTGCCTAACAAAGAGAAAGGAAGACCAATAGTGTTGTATTTGAAGACCAGAGAAAGCAGTACTCATCCTATGGAGGCAAAAGGTGGTTGAGGAGGTGATGGGGATATGACTACGAGCTACGACTACAAAACAACAACTTCATATGATCGATTAGGACAAAAGTGAAGATGACATGATGAAGATTGATGCATATCTATTTGACATCAAAGTGGAGGAATCTAAAGAGAAAGAGCAAGTAGCACTGCGGGTTCATGGTTTAGGGGCTGAGGGAGTAGCAGGTATGCTGAGTGAGGATTTGTTCAAACAAGAGAAGGAAAACTATATGCATCTTAGTGCATCCTACCCAAATCTTTTTGTGACAGAATACTAGGATCTATAGGGTGCAAAAGGAGTGGAGCATAAGATTATTCTTAAGGAGGGATATAGGCCAAAGGCACAGAAGCTAAGAAGGCTAAGCGAGATACAGAAGGAGGCCCTTTGGCAGGAGGTTAACAAGATGTTGGGGATACAGGTTTCATCTACCCAGTGAAGGAATTAGAATGGGTCTCTTCAGTGGTTATTACTCTAAATAAAAATAGGAAGTGGAGGGTATGCATTGACTAAATACCTCTGAATGAAGCTACAAAACGGAACCACTATCCACTTTCATTCCAGGACCCGATACCAAATCACCTAGTTGGTCATGAAAAATATTCAATTATGGATGGTTTTTCAGGGTGTTTTCAGATAGGGATTGCGTTTTCAGAACAGTTGAAGACCACATTTATCTCCCCATGGGGATGCTTTGCTTATTGTAGGATGCCATTTGGGCTGGTTAATTCTTGTGCTACCTTTCAAGAACTGGATGAACAAGGTGTTTGTCCCTTACTTGGGCTGGTTTATCAGCGTGTTCATGGATGACATAGGTTGTTATAGCTCTAGAGTAGAGCATTTGTCAAAGTTGTAGCTGTGTTTTCAAAGACTGTATGAAGAAGGAGGGCAATTCAATCCAAAGAAATGCAAGTTAGTATAGCCTCAAGCTTCACTATTGGTCCATGTGGTATCACAAAAGGGAATCGAAGTGGATCCAAAAATGGTTAAAGGTCTAGTTCTTATGGAGCCTCCCTCTAGTGCTCAAGGTTTGGCTTTAAAGGTCTAGTTCTTATGGAGCCTCCCTCTAGTGCTCAAGGTTTGGCTTCATTTGTACATAAGTTGAAGTATCTATCAAGGTTCTATTTAATGTTGTCTTGATACGTATATTCTCTCCAAAAAAGAGATCAGCAGGTGCATGGGTTCCAATGGGATGGTGAAGCTTAGGAAGTGTTCGACAAGATCAAGTGTCCCAACCAACAGGACGACTTCTATATTGTTATGATGATAGGTACCGTGGCCATTGGGGCAATGTTGTTACAAAAAGTGGAAAATTGCTACAAGACAATTTATTTCAAGAACAAGGTAATTAATCGAGGGGAAGCAACCTATATAGAAGTGAAGAACTGGGTGATGGCTCTAGTATTTGATTGCAGAAAATTTAAGGTGTATCTCATTGTTCGTAAGTTTTATGTGTTGATGGTTGACAATCCATTGCTCAAAGTGGTGTTGCATCTAAAGCCAAAAAAGCGGAATATGAAGTGGGTGATAAAGTTACAGGAGTTCGAGTTTGAATTGAAGGTGACCATACGAGTCGGTCTCATTTGGAAGAAATTTTGGTTAACAAGGAAGATGAGTTACAAGTCTATCCAAGGGTGGTACGAGATGAACCCAAGGAAGAGCCTGACTTGGTAGGGGCCTTTACCTTATGGTTTGATGGTGCTTATAGGAGGGTGATAGAAAAATTTGGTGAAGGTGTCGTGATACGAGATTCACATGGCACGGTGGTTTTTTCGAAGGCCTATGATTTGGCGAATGTCCACACCAACAACGAGGCATAATACCTCACTTTCCATTTGGATTTTAAGTAGTGTATGGAGTTCGACATATCTAGGTTGATAGTAAAAGGTGATGCTTTGTTGGTCATTAAACAGCTGCTAGGCCAATGGCAAGAAAAAAGGGAGTCTTTGAAGCATTGGTTTTATGCTATTAAAAAATTGTTGTTTTTTGAAGAAGTTCAGTTCAAGCATATTAAGAGGGAACAGAATCAAGAGGCAAATCATCTTGCAAGCAAAAGTGCAAGTGCAAGTCATAGGTATATATATAGCAGTGTCCAAAAAAATTGTCCAATTTACAAAAGAGAAAATGGTGCAGAAAGCTCGTAAGTTTACCTTGATAGGAGAGGACATGATGGTTTATGGACGAGATGAAGTGTTGCAAAGAGTGTTGTACAAAGAGGAGGTTAAGATGGTGTTGAGACAGTGCCTTGAAGAGATTGGGCATCAAGGTAAAGACCAAGTTCTGTTTTGAGTTTTGCGAACTCGTTTTTGGTGACCTTCAATAGTGCAAGATGTGCACTATTGATATAGAACCTTCCATTAATGTCAAACAATGGGAGAAAGAAGGTTGATAGTAGAGTCACAAGGGGCTATCCTGTCCCAAAATTCTTTTGAAAAATGGGGTTTGGACGCCATTGGTCCACTCCCGAAGTCATCAAGTGGGAAGAAGTATATTGTTGTAGCCATTGACTACAATACCATATGGGTAGAGGCGAAGGCCATGAAGGAGGTGAATGCTATTGTGATGGTTCACTTTGTCTTTGATAACCTTTGCTATCGCTTTGGAGTACCATGGATACTCATTTTTGATAGGGGACAAGGCTTTAGAGGAAGCTGATGAAAGATTTGGTAGAAAAACTGGGCATCCAACGTTGGTTTTCCTTGCCATACCATCCTCAGTGCAATGATTTGGTGGAGAGTGCAAATGGAAAAATTATAAAAATTCTAAATAAATATGTTTATAAGTAGGATGAAAAATGGGAAATGAATCTCAAAAAATGTTTATCGGCGTATAGGACATCATACAAAGTAGCCACTAATTTCACTCCATCCAAGTTGGTGTATGGAAAAGAAGTGGTGTTACTGGTGCACACACAATAAGGGGCTTTGAAGGGAGCATGGCATATTGATGCCACACAAGAGGAATTGTTATAAGATTGGATTATCAAGCTTGAGATCTTGTGGATGGATAGAAAACAGCATCAGCGCACTACTATATGAAGCCCGGGGAGGTCACCTAATAAAAATGTAACCTATCATGTGAGTTCAACAGAAGGGTATTTAAAGTTCTTGAAACTTACAGAAATATATATACAGAAGGGCATTATTTTTTCAAATTTGAAAAAAACTTACACATTTTAAAAGAAAGGGGTACATTTTATTCTGTTAGCAGAAGATTGGCGGCCACACTCATCTGGAGACTCGCAGAATACGAAAAGAAAGAAATCCTATGTAGTCATTCCCTGATTAAGGAAAAAACCTATAATTTCATTTGTAAACACTTAGGGCTTGCAGAAGTTTCCAATTTTGTATATTATTTTTGCCAGTGGACTGGGTAGAATTTTACTTTCGAACATGAGATATTGTATTTGGAAGGTATTTATACCAAATTTTGACCTTAATGAAAAACCCTTTGTTCAATTTTATGAAGTGTCTGTGAGAAGCGTATTCTGTGTACGAGAGAGAGAGTGAGAGTTTATCTTGACGCTACATGCATAGTAGTGGTTGGAATCGAGTGTGGAGAAGTGCAACGTATTGCCCCCGGAGAGAGCTACACGCCAACACCTACATTGCGTGTGTACGGCCCGGCTTCGCGAGATTGACCCTCGAGCTATTTCTGGTGATTTGGTGAGCATATGGTGTCTGTTTTTGCATTTCATCATATCCACACGTTTGTATTGAGTAGAGTTACACATTAGGCACCTTAGCTTTCAGAAACGACGACCTACAAAAACCTGTCAGACATCCTACGTGATTTTGCACCAGGTGTTTTTGGGTAGGATTTTGAGTCACGAACCTTAGGGAGAGTGGCCTATTGGTGTTAATAGGATATCCCTCAAGTTTCGTAGCATTTTGAGAGCGTATGATGGGTATTTGTCTCTTGGAACCGTTGTAGGAAATCTCCTCCTGTGTACTTTTGAAGGCTGTAACTTAGACATTGGGTAGAGACCTTTGTAGGAAGTAGTCAATAGTCGGTCGAGTGTAGGTTGACACCCTATGCTTGCTTCCACGCGCCTGCGGGTCGAGCTTCGTCCTTAGCTGAAAAAACTTGATAGGTGAGTTCTCGCTGTGCTGACATCCGTCGCGGCGTATCCGCCAACATTGGCGCCGCTGCCGGGGACGAAAACCCTAGGTAGGTGACTGAGACTAGTCCTTGAGGATAGGGATTCTCTGGCTTGCCAGAGTCTTATTTTAAGTTTAGATAGGATCAGAGGGTTGGGAGTCTCTAGGCCTTAGGAGGAGTTTAGGGAGTGTGTGTCTGGCCTAGATCCTTTGACTTAGGTAGTATTAGTTAGGTTGTGGTGTAGAGAGTAGTAATTGGAGTGGTAGATGCGGTGAGAAGATAGCTTGAGAGTCCGTGAGAGGCTTGGAAGGCCTGGAAGCAACCGAGACACCAAAATCATCATCTCACATGATGAGTAGAAGTAGGGTAAGTAGGACATCATGATTTATGATCTGGAGCACTTCATGCATGTTATATTTGTTGTTAGGCTCATCAAAGAGCTATAAAAGACGGTAAATTGTGTTCAGAAGCTGAATTGAAGTCCAAAAGTTTCTGTGAGTATTATTGAGAGATCTGCAGAGCATAGGGAAGCCCATGACAGAGAAAAATTAAATTTTAAGGAAAAAAGACACTCCTACGTGTAGAATGTCTACAGGGTGATCTGGCAGGAATTTGGAGAATCTGAGTTGACCAGAGTGTTCAGAAAGTAGATTTTACCCTATTTTCACCTGGAAAATGGAAGATTGACCATATCTTGATAGATTGTGGCCAAAAGACAGGAATTTCCAGTCATCCTTCCCAAATTGTGCCAAGGCATTATTTTAAGACCAAAACCATAGGATGTCTTCATGTGCATGATCTACATGATTTATTGAATGCATGTGACAGGTTTCATCTCAATTGGGTGAGAAAATTGGAGTTTAAGCAGACTTTAGCATTTTTTACTGAAAAAGGCTAGAATAGCTAAGTTTGGAGTCTGTTGACATTCAAACACAAATCTAAACACACCAGTGAGCTCAACACATCAAAGGAAAGGCTTTGGACCAAGTAGGGCTAAATTCTGTTGCAGAAGACATCCTACGCGTAGTATGTCTAATGCATGATGGAAATTCCAAAATCCTATTTGAGACATACCAAGCTCTCATATAGCCTTAGACAAGCCTCCTACTCAAGTTTGGTCCAATTTGGAGTTGATTTGAGTGATGAATTCACCAGAATGGACATTTGGCTTCTAAAACAGATTTTTGATCAGTTGACCAGCTTATAGGTGTCCAAACCAAAAAGTAAGAACAGCTAGAAGCTCAGCACATTAAGGAAGTCTACATTGCAAATTTTGGCTGAAACAGAGCAAAAAGACATCCTACGCGTAGGATGTCTACAGGGTCATTTTTTGGACAAAATTAAATTGTTGACATACCTGGAGGTTCTAATTGACTTAAGAGTTCTAGAACTTCTTTCAAAAGTGAAATTGGACTTTTTTTGACATTTTTGATGGAGCAAGGACAGAATTAAGAATTTACCTTTGGACTGACAAACACTTGGGTGGTGTACAGTCCAAAATCGACAGACCTAATCAAGAGCATCAGAAGTGTATAGAGTACAGTAGTGGTTGGGATTAACCCTTCAATTATACCAATCATTACTAAAACCACCTCTAGCGGTTAAATGCTTTGATTCGATTGGCAAAATTAAACGCTTATGTACAGGTATATTCAGCAGCAAGGCAAGAAGTTGTGCGGAAAGTGATCCCTTGCCATATGAGTGGTTGGATTTGTGATAAATTGCATTGCTAAGTTTGATGAATTTAAGATCAGGAAGATATATTCCTAGAGACCAAAAAGTGACAGGTGATCAGGGTAGCTTAGTATCCACTGAGGAAAGTGTAACCTAGGCAAGGCTAGATCCATTAGCCCCAATCATTGAGGAAGGTAGCGATACTGACACTTCATCAGATAAGTCCTTATTCATGATGGGTAGTCAACAGCCAGGAGGTTTCTCTAGTGAAGGACCAATGCTAGGAGGAAGCACCTCCCAAAACCCTTTGAACAATGCCAAGTTCACTATAATATTCTTAGAAGGAACAAACTCTCAGGGAGCCCTAGTTTATTCTGACTATCGGGGACGCAAGTGTATTTGTATAGAGGAACGGCCTTCCCAGAGACTAGAGATAATTCAAGTCTATGATGATGGAGATAGATTCCAAGATGAAAAGGGAAACCACATCCTGAGGATTATAACAGGTATGGAGATAATGTGGAAAAAGGAAAAATGGTCTCAGAGACTCAAGAGCCGCCTCCAAAAATTGATTGACCTGGAGCTCTTTTTATGTATGATAAAAAAACAACCAGAGTCTCTACCTATGATGAGAATGTGGGAATTTACAAGCATGAGAGCGAGGGAGTAGTCTCTTACTTTCGATGCAAATAACCCTTCCTAAATGAATTAAGCAATGACAAGGTTCTTTACTTGTTCTCTTATGAAATTTCTATGGGGAAGGATATCATTTTTGTTGACAGGTACGGGCGAGAATACAAACGAATTCTTCCAGAGGAGGTAGATAAGGCAACAATTCCAGAAACATCAACATATGCCCCCGAAGAAGTACCAAGGTCCACCTATACCCCTTGCAAGTCAAAAAATCCATTTTCAGAGGAGTACGATGCAACATCACAATCTAACCAAGAGCAGACCATCAACTACCAGAACCAACAGGCAACCCAACCATCATAGCAGGCATGGCTTCAACAAAGTGCGACATTAGAACAAGACCGAAACATAGGTGGTTATCCAGCCACACGAGGGCTAAGAGAATTACAAGAACCACCACTCTATTCACAGTATCAAGGCGAGAGTAAGCCAAAAACTCAAGAGTCGGCAGAGCCCGAAAGACAACCCATAGAACGAGTTCGAAGAGATGAACCACCTCTTGCGAGAACCGTCAACAATTATGTCTTAGGAGCACCTCTGGGAGAGGAACCCTCCCACTACTGAAGGCTAGAGGAGGTATATCGAGTAGGATAAGGAGAACCAATGATGAGATTTGTAGACCATCGTAGAATTAGACCTCCCAGGTGCAAAAATGGGTAAACAAGAAATACATGGGAAACAGAGATCCTAGGGATCATGTAGCAACCTTCGTACGTGTAATTAGAGCTGAAGAAGTTTTGGACTTCCCTACTCAATTTGCAGGGTTTGGACTTACCCTATAAGAGGATGCCGCTACTTGGTTTGACTCCGTGGAGCGTAGAGATTTTGAGTCTATGGAGGAGGTTTTTGATGAGTTTATTGAGGAATTCTCACAAAGGGGGATAGCTCATAATACAGTCTCACAAATCCATAAATTCAAACAGAAAGAAGGGGAATCTGTGGGAAAGGCAGCCCTACAACTAAAAAGATATGTGAAGTTTTACCCTGTGGAAGAACTACCAACCCAGTCCAGACTTATGCTTATATTTATTCATGGACTTAGAAATACAGATCTCCAGAAGGACTTACATATGAAGAGGAGCACAACGTTAAATGAGTTAACTAAGGAATCTCTTTACCTTGTAGACAATTGTGCAGTCTACAACGAGCGTGAATTCAAGGAACTTGATGACGATTCATCCTCGCAACAAAGTGGAAGCAAGTCCGTTAAGACAACACCGAGAGGAGAAGTAGCTGTGAGCCAAGAACATCTTGTGGAGGAAGTGCTAAAAAAATTTAATATGTATGCCAAGCCTCAAGCTAAGCAGCCGAAGTGGTGTGCAATTGAACAAAAATGGACAAACCATGTGACGGAGGAATGTTATTATAACAAGGGATATGTGAGAAAGCGACCATATGCTCCCCAAGCTCAGGTAGCATTTCCTCAAATCCCACCGATGCCTAGGTATCAAGCAAGTAACCTACCAAGACCTGTAGGAGTTGAAAGACCACAACCAGTATTGGGGCAACAACCACCCCTACCAGGAGTACGACCGGTTGGTGTAAGATATGCACCAACGGTAAACAAACCAAAAGAAAAGGCTTTGGTACATGTGCATGCATATTACGAAGATCCCAATGGATATGCAGAAAATCCTGTCTATTACCCACTGGAAGAACCTAAAACGCAAGAACCTTGGAGCATGATTGGAAGTACAAGACCACCAACAGCTGCCCAGGCTGCAGGAGAAGGAAGATACAGCTTGGATGAACGAACATTATTGTTCATAGCCAACGGAGACATGGGCGGGCAAAGGCATAGTTACCAATAGAGAGGAGCTCAAGGAGCACCTCAACAGTCTAAGGGACTTTCCTCATGATGAAATCATTAGAGTAAACGCGTATTGCACCGAGTGTGGAGTTAATCACTTGATTCTTGATTTCCCTAAGAACCCGAGCAAAGGATCAAAAACTACTTTGAACATGCTGGAAGCAGTGCCTTCCAGTGGAGGGACAATAATACCTATTCATTCAGTCACAAGGGCACAGACTCAAAGAAGAACAAACGAACCCATAATTGAAGAGCCAAAAACCGATGCTCCTAGTGCAAAAATGAAAAATCAAAGAAGCACTTGGAAAGCTAGAAAGGCTCGTATGAAAGCCAGGAGAGAACGAGAGCAAATGGCTCTATCCGAGGAGTTAAAACACACAAAGGATAGATTAGAGCGGTTAGAGGATCTAATTAGTTTAAGTTCACACGCTGCTACAACCAAAGGGGCCAAGGAAATAGTAGAACCCAAAAGTGCAGAATCGGGAGGATCAATGCTGGTAGAAAAAGTAAATGAGCAGCTTGACGCACTTTTAAAATCATACAAAGCCAGACTCAAAAACAACCAAAACCAAGAGCAAAGATGGATAACTTATCCATATGCGGAACTAGAAAAACAGAGGTTGGAAATGTATCGGAAGATGATTGAAACAGCCCAATCCTTGATAGAAAACCCGCTTGCTAAACCTGCAAGTTGGCACTAGGTGTCAGCTCCAACCCCTATCACACCAACTCTAGAGAAATAAGCAGACACGAAGGAGGGACTCACGAGTGCGTTTGAGTCTAGGAGAGAACCTATCATAGTTCCAAATACAACAGATGTGACAATTGATGGTCTCCAACCTAAAACATTGGTAGGGATGGGTAAGGATTGTGACAGTCTAGATGACTTGTGGAAGCAAATACGGGAAGCAAATGAAGCTAACGGGATGAACCACCAAATAAATATCATTGGAAAGGATAAAAATGATATCGTACCTCCCATTGAAGAATTTGAGGCAAGATCACAAATGAACTTTGATATGCATTTACAAGGGAGGGACCAGGGGTCAATCAGTTTGGGGTACAGCCAACCAGACTCGCTAAAAACTCTACCCTCTTACATAGGGGAGTATGAAGCTAAGTCTGAGGTGAGAGAAATCCCATCTCAAAGACTTTCTCCTAACACAGTAATGGATTCACAAGGGTTGATTGCGTTATTGTCCACACCTGTGGCATGCACAATCACGTTAGCTGAACTCCTGAGGTTACGACCAAACATGTGGACCACCGTAGGCAAATTCTTAGAAAAATTTGGAGTAAAAGACCCTACCTCGACGCTTCAAGAAGGGATCAGAGAATTGGACAAGCCTCAACTAAACACTAGGCCTGTACCTTTAAACAAAGTTGGAGAATATTACGAGGGAGAAGATGGAAATACCACACTACCAGTAGAATTCCAGGGAGTAGTATCCAAAGCTATTCTTGACAGTGGAGCGGGAGTCGCTATCGCCACCAAAAAAATCTGGAAAAAATGGGGAAAACCGGCTTCGAGAGCAACCAAATGAAATTGCGACTTACAGATGGGTTCATGGAAAAGCCTCTAGGACTTTTAGAAAAAGTAATTGTCACCTCTTGCGGAATTGAGTATGAGTATACATTTGCAATAGTTGATTTCGACAAAAAGAACAATTACGAAATCATCTTGGAAAGACCATTCATGAGACAATTAAAGATGGTCCAGGATTGGGGTTATGACCACATATACCTCAGGCGTGGGGAGATCACAACCAAAATATACCTAAAGGACCATAGTCATAAGGATGTGAACCAGACACCAGTGAAAGAGTTTGATTCGGCTACATTGGCAGGGTCCGAAATCCCAGCATGGTTAGGGAAGAAAAAAGATCTATGGATGTGCGGAGCTTCACATTGTGGAAGCTTGAAAAGAGAGGATTGCATCTTAGAAGGAGCGATTGAGGAGAAGGATTATATTCCGGAACCTTTTCCCGAAGATACCTTAGAACCTCTGGAATGGGAACACATACTAGTAACATTGGATGTTTGTACCATTACAAATAGTCCGACGACAAAATTTTATGATAAGGATGGCTATGATGTGCTACCCTCTTACATGGTAAACCTTATACCAGCAGGGGATGAGAATGTAGACTCACCAGAACAGGAAGAGTTTTATAACTCGTCTAAGCATCTGGAATTAAGTAATGATGCAGATAACGAGTGTTCAAACAGTTCAGGCGAGCGTGGGGAGACAACCACAAATATCAAGTTTTATGATTTTGCAAATCAACATCCTAGACGCCAAGAACGCTATAGGAAAAAAAGAGCAAAAAACAAAATTAGAGAAAATCTGATGCCTAGGATAAAAGATAAAACTCACTATCTAATGCTTGTCAACGTAGAGGATTGTGTAAAGACCAAATATCAGGGAGATTCTCAAGAATTCGAAGGGAAAGGACACATGAGGAAATAAAACAAGCACGAAAAACCAAAACAGAAACAAAATCAAGAAAATCTCAACAATCAAAACAGGAAAAGACAAAAGATCTAGAGTGGACCAAAATGGAGCATAAAAAGAAATACCAACAACTTAAACGGTCGTTACAAGAGGTATGGACTACCGAAGGAGAAAGCGAAGGTAAGGAGGGTTTCAGAAAAAGGAAACATGAAGGTACCGTCCCACTATCGAAAATTCACCATCCAAGATAGAAAAATCATAATGACACCACCAGTAAGGAAAGAATAAACCAGAAATCTTACGATGGGTAGGAAAATGCAAAACAAATTGACCTCGTTGCGCTAGGCGAAGAGCCTCAGCCTGTCTATATAGCAACTGATTTAGATCCGGAGGAAGAAGAAATGCTAACACAGCTTCTCAAGAAGTATAAAGATGTGTTTGCATGGTCTTACAAAGACCTCAAGGGAGTTGATCCATCGATATGCCAACATAGAATTCCTCTTAAATCAGATGCCAAACCAAGCAAACAGCGTCCTTACACATATAATGACACATTTGCTTAACAAATCAAAGAAGAGATTGACAAGCTGATGGATGCGGAATTCATCTATGAAATCGAGCATACTGATTGGGTGTCACCCATTGTGGTAGTCCCCAAAAAGAACGGAAAGTTGCGTGTGTGTGTGTGTGTGTGTGTGTGTGTGTGTGTGTGTGTGTGTGTGTGTGTGTGTAAACCTCAATAAGGTGAACACGGCAACAATAAGGGATAACTATCTATTGCCAATCATAGAACATGTGCTTGAGAGGGTAGCAGGAAAACGGGCCTATTCCTTTTTAGATGAGTTTTCGGGGTACAACCAATTGGCAATTGCATTAGAGGATCAACACAAAATAGCATTTGCCACAGAGTGGGGAATATATGCGTATAGAGTTATGTCTTTTGGCCTGTCTGACCAATGCCCCAGCCACCTTCCAAAGGTTAACGACTCATGCATTCTAAGAATACCTAAGAATATTTTTAGAAATATATATGGATGATCTCTGTGTCCACTCTCTTATTTGAGAAGAATACATTGACCATTTACAAAAGGTATTTGAGAAGTGCAAAACATATCCAATCTGTCTCAACCCGGAAAAGTGCATTTTTATGGTACGACAAGGCTGCATCTTAGGACATATTGTCTCAAGAAATGGCATAACCACTGACCTAGACAAAATTAAAGTCAAAGCAGACTTGCCCAGGCCTACTAATGCCAAACGAGTATAATCTTTCATGGGACACTGTGGATATTATCGAAGATTCATATATATGTATGCGGTCATTGCACAACCACTATATCGCTTATTAGTCACTTTCGACTGGACTGATAAGTGTGAAAATTCATTCAAAAAGCTTAAGGAAAACCTTGTATCAGCACCTATACTTAAAGCACCAGATTGGGAAAAAATATTCCATGTTCACGTTGATGCGTCTGCATACGCAATTGGGAGTATTTTGGCTCAACCTGGAGACGGAACAATGGATTTTCCAGTTTGTTATGCGAGCCGACAGCTAAATAGTGCAGAAACAAACTACATCACCATTGAAAGAGAGGGATTAGGAATGATATATGTTGTAAAGAAATTTCGGCATTACTTGCTTGCAAAAAAACTATGTTCTTCACAGATCATCAAGCTCTTTTGTATCTAGTAAATAAACCATGCAATACTGGGAGAATTGTACACTGGTTTATTATATTGCTAGAGTTTGACTTCACAGTGGTAGTAGAAAAAGATAAAACTCATCTACGAGCGGATCATCTTTCAAGACTGCAAAACGTGGAAGCTCATGAAGGAGTAGATGATGACATACTTGACGCTTATCTTTTCAATATTGAAATGATATCCAAATGGTCTCACGAAATTGTTAGCTTTCTTTCCTTTGGAGGTAGATTTGATAACAAAGAAGACAGATCCAAACAACAAACATTTTGACAAACAAAAAACTTTCAGTTGATTGCGGGACGACTGTACCATTTAGGCTCGGACCAAATTCTACGATTATGTATAAATCCAGATGAATTTGAGTGTTATCTTGAAGAAGCGCACATCCAAGACTGTGCATTTCATTGTTCAACAATGAAAACACACCAAAGATTAAAACACTTAGGATTTTATTGGCCAACTATGTATGCAGACACACATGCGTATGTTAACAATTGTACTATATATAGTGCCAAACGACCGGTGGATCACGCAACATTGTTTCAGGTAACCATTGCACCTACATGGAGTCAATATATCATTGATTCTTAACAACAAGGACATTTCTTGAAAACATAACAAAAGCGCGAAAAAGGTCTATAGAGTTGGAGGCTCGAGACTTTACAAAATCAACTCTACAAGCGAGGAAAGGACAATCAACTTAGAATCTGTGCAAGTGAAAGTGAATACCTGCTGATTCTAGAACATGCACATGGAGGAATAAGTGGAGGCCATTTTTCAGGCAATAAGATGGCAAAAACTGTCTTAACCGCAAGGATAGGGTAGCCTACATTGCACATGGACGCTGAAGAATTTGTAAAGTGTTGTGACGCATGTCAGCGCACTAAGGTGCTGATAAAGAAAGATGAGATGCCACTACGGCCAATGATGGGAGCACCGGCATTTGCAAACTGGGGAATGATTTTGTGGGGCCTATTTCACCCCCTGCATATCGCACCCATACCCAATATAACATTGTGGCCACGGACTATCTCACAAAATGGGCTGAAGCCAAAGCAACACAAAAAGCAGACGCAAGAACCACTGCACAATTTTTATATGAGAATGTCTTTGTATGATACGGATTACCAATAGAAATTGTCAGTGATCGAGGAACACATTTTCTTAATGAAGTCATTGAATACCTATTAGAGGAATTCATGGTCATACATAGAAAATCTGCTCCATATCATCCACAGGCAAATGGACAAGCTGAGGCAACAAATAAAACACTATGCACTGTTTTGACTAAAATTGTATCAAAATCAAGGGCAGACTGGGATCAACAATTACACTCAACATTATGGGCATACAGGATAGCTTATAAAACATCGATTGGAACAACACCGTATAACATGGTGTTTGGTCTAAATGCTATATTGCCCATAGAGTTTTTGATTCCAACTCTACGAGTAGCGAAACGCTTAGACAGTCCATGAGCTCTCTTCAAGAATAGATGATCTTGAAAAGCTAGATGAACTTCGACTGAGAGTTGTAGCTTCAATCTATGCTAAGAAGAGAAAACAAAAAGAGTTTTTTGACAAGCATGTGCGTACGAAAGAGTTCAAAATAGGTGATTATGTACTTGTTTACACTTTGAAGTAACATGCCAAAAAACTTAAAAAGCGAGGGATGGGACCCTTTGTGATTAGTGACTTATCACAAAGCGGAGCTGTCAAACTTGCGACATTGGAAGGAGAAGAAATGCCAAATTGGATTAGTGGGTGTCGGTTAAAAAAGTATCATTTACCACTAACACAAGATATGCTTCAACAAATCCATCAAGAAAAACAACGATTGAAGGAGAAACAGAGGATACGAGACGAAGCACAAGCAGAAGCAAAAGAACGCATTGCAAAAAGAAGGCTTCTACGACAACAACAACAAATTGGATCACCGTTGCGAATAAATGCTATTCGATTAACGAATTTTAGTGAAGACACAGTGTAACCAATAATTACAGTCAAAGTGGGTATCAATCAAGCTGAATCGATGGAATTGCTTGATTCCGGAGCTCAAGAAAATTTGATTTCTTGCAAATTATATTATCAGCTCCAGCTCAAAGAACAACTCCATCCTACTCAACAAGCACTAGAAAGCAATACATCACATTCATTAAGCACATTGGGCTGGATGATATTGCATGTACAAGTACATCAAAATGTTTATCCCCACAAGTTTTATGTAGTTGAGGATATGTGTACACCACATCCAATGTTGTTGGGACAACCATGGCAAAAAGAGTACAATGTGCAGATAGATTGGAGTACGAATACGGTGATAATTCAACAAGCACAAGAACACCAAGTAGCCTTTGCTCAGACAACCATGAAGAACCCGACACTAGTGCCACAATCACTTGATAAAAAGCAAAAAAGATGGGTGACACTTAATCAGCAAAAGACACCTAAAAAGGATAAATAGGACATGGCCCATCCCATTCAATCAAAGAAGAAGCTACCACAGGCGACAAGGAATAAATCAAGGTCAGCAATAAGCAAACAATAGGTATGGGTATGGAAGGATGGACGTGAACGAGCCTACAAACCACAAGGCAGCATAGAAGACAACCTCAGCACAACAATGTTGAACAAACACCGAAAAGGATCATACAACAGATGTGGATACCGAAAAACATTCTCAATCGCCAAAAACATGAGACACGCATTTGAATCCCTAAAGTGATGTTGCAGGAACTCCCTTTAGTATAAGCAAAACCAGCAGCCAAACAAACGACATCGACAAATCAATCTATGTGGATACTGATCAATAGAACAGCCATCACGACCAAAAAAGAGGCCATAAACCTACAAACACATCCAAAACAAAGCTACAAATGTAAAGCAAAAGAGAAAAAGATTATGGCCATATAAGACACGACACTTCTCTCCACGGAGACCAAACGGCCATACCTACAGTAGCGAAAACCAGGGCACCGTCGTTAAGAAGACGATCAAACAACGAGCGGCAGAATTACAACTTTTAATTGCAAAGAAAATTAACCAACCAAACCAACAACAAACAGGAAACCTCACCGTCGAATGCCAATAAGCATCTTGCTTATTCCCTCCTCTCGCACCGCATTCAGTTTAACATGCATTGACCGAGTATGCATCAGGTAGGGCCATGTTACAAGGCCGTGCATTAGTACAATTTTAACCCATGCACAGCACATACCCCAAGGCGTACCTTGTCGTCCGGGAGGACTCCGATTAGGAGGGGGGGAGGCATTCTCAATACGGACCCGATGACCGTAAAAAGCAGCAAAAAGGGCATGTTTTGACTATTTTTGAGGGGTTTACGTTTGATTGTGAAATTTTCTGGACTAACCAAAGTACATATGCCCTTATACAGCATTAATCTATAGATATATGAGGCCAAACGCCCAATTGGGGCCGATACATGTGTGTGTGTATATATGTAAAAATAGCCATTTTTTGCGCAAAATATTGGTAAAACGGAGAAATCCGGCCATAAAAATTACATGTAAGTGTACATAGTGTGTCAGGTTGAATTTTTTGATTTATTTTGATTTTTGGGGTATTTTTTGGGTTGATTTTGCTATTTTTCTTTTAGATTTACTAATTTTTGGCAAAAAACTTCAAAAATACAAAAAGCAGGTGAAATGAGATCGTAATGAAAAACAAAAAAGATGGGGATGATCAGTGACTAGAAGACAACCCAGGGTGCAATGGGGGTGCAATTATGAGAATGAAGCGGGAGGCGTGTTGATTTTGACCGAATCGTCAAAATTCTCAGAAATTGGGCAAACGGAGTCCAAATGGTGAACTTTTCGAGCCTAAATCGCGTTTCGCGAAAAGTTAGGAGCACATGTAAAATTTCAAGAAAAGTGGTTCTGGGTCCCCCATTATAAGATTTTCTCACTCTACTTAGTGCTCATTTCTACTATTCACTTGTGAGAGAGAGCTCTAGCCACCTAGAGCGCACAGGACTTCCAGCAATCGATACGCCACGCACAGTCATCCGACGACCACCAGATATGAGAGGTAGACTCAACACTTTATGCTCTTCATGTATATGTGATGTTTTGTCGCCAAAACTAACATAGAACTCCAACGAGGTTTGCAGGAAAGAGACCTGTGAGCATTGGTAACCACCTAACGGCTAACCAATAACAACAAGACTTCATAGGGGGTTTACCTTGGCGTAGGAGACCAATCTTGGATGCCCAAAGGATTCAAGAAAGCAACGAAAAAAACCCTAAGTTCTCGAGCCCTGCAAGAGGCCACAAAGAGAAAAAACCGGCAAAAGTAACCCGAAAGATACAAAAACTCATGGGTAGAAGCTTCTTGACGAGCTCTGCAAGGCTACATGGGCTACATGGCAAAATGGCGACCCAAAGTAGGGCTAAGCTTCAGAAACGGCATCAGAAACGTAAAGTGTCGCTTGGCTCTCACAGCCAAGCGGGACGTGCCACCAAACTTCACGAGCGGCTTATCAAGGCCTTCAACAACCAAATCCTATGGTGGTAGACCACTACAAATCATCGGGGGCATGCAAACGCAATCATGGACGCTTCCAGAGCGACAGATCGCCAAACGAAGCTCATGTGAAGCCAAAACCACAAGAATCACATGGCAAGGTTCCCCAAGGGTTAATGAAGCTATGCTGGTCATCATCAAGAAATTTCATTGCGGAAAAGCGCTCCAAGAGTCAGAAATCACCTATGAAGCTCCGAAAGCCAAGAAGGGAGTTTCTAACTAACCATTTGATTTTTTAAAATTGAAATAAAGCACAAAGGGACCTAGGGAGGTCATATGCACATGTCAGTAGGACTGGTTACAAAAAAATGCACAGGAGACATCCTACGCGTAGGATGTCTCAAGGCCATGTTTGGGCACCAAACTCATCATTCAGCCATACACACATCTTCTACATGTCATTTACAGCTTATCCCTCAAGTTTCACCCCATTTGGACAAAAGTTGACCTCTTATGCATCAAATAACACAAAGTCAGAGCATAAAGGCAAGAATTGGTCATAGACCTATCAAAAATGATCCAAATCAAGTGAAACTTGAACCATACACTCTTCACATCATGTCAAAGCCAACTGTGAGGTCATATCTTCAAAATCACAAAAAAAGACATCCTACGCGTAGTATATCTCTAAGCTTGAAATGACCTCCAGATGGATTTTTTGGCCTTCACACATGTTTATCACATTCATACAAGCCCACCCACCAAGTTTCCAGCCAAACAAATCACTTTTTGGCCTCATAGCTCCATAGATGTATTTTTCAGAGTCCCATACACCAAAAATGGTCTTTCTACCCTCAAAACTTATCCAAATTCAAATCTAAGACCAGGGTGATGATCCACAAGCTATGCCCTATCATACTGACAGGTTTCATGCAATTCTGAACAAAAAAGACATCCTACGCGTAGTATGTCTCCATGGTCATATTGACCTACTGAGAAAAGTTTGACATCATAAATGGGACAAACATGCTACAAGAAGCCTACATATCAACTTTCAAGTCATTTGGACCACATTTGCTCATCATTACAAGACATCCTACCCATTTGTGTACCAAAAGCCTAAAATAGTCTAATATTTTACTTTTTGGTGTCCAAATCAAAATCCAAGCACATAGTTGTGATGCACAGGTCATGCCCTATCATCATGACAAGTTTCAAGCCATTCTAAGGAAAAAGACATCCTACGCGTAGGATGTCTTCAGGCTTAATTTGAAGCACAATTCTCACTATTTTCATTTGCAGGGCATCCTTAGTCCCTCTTGAGCTCATGTTTCAATTTTCAAGTCAATTGGATAGTTAAAACTCAGTTTATCAGCTAATCTATAAAAAATGCTAACTTTGAACTACTGAGTGCAATAGGATCCATGGCAGCCGCTAATTCACCAGCAAAGAAGAAAAGAATGACCAACAAAGATTACCTAGATGAAGTGAGCCATTTGTAATACCAGCAGGAGCCATAAAGCCCACTACCACTTGGTTACAAAGCAATTTGTTGGAAGCAAACGACGTCAGGATATACCAAGGACTATTCAAGGACCTAGAAGGCAATGCCATAGAGATGCCACTGATACCACAGGAACTCAATGAGTTCACGAGAAAGCCAGAAATAGTGTCTCTGTTGGAAAAATTGGAATTACACAATTATTTTGAGGCTTTGCCGGCAGGAATTGACATTCAGAGAGTTTGGGAATTCGTTGCCACAATCAAAGAGAATGGCATAGCCAAGGTGACAGATCTACAAGGAAAGAACAGAGTGATTGTAATCACGCCAAAAGTGGTCGCAAATTCCTTGAGCCTCTTTAATGCAGGAGACAGTGTCAACAAGAGGCGAGAAGAGATGAAGGTATACAAGGAAATCAAGAAGAACTACACCTTTGAGGATGTTGCAGATCGAATGGTGGCAACCATGTGCCAACTTTACAACCAATATTTCCATATTTGCACAAAGAGGCCTCAAAAGTGCACTGCGTCACCTACGGAAATTGGAACAACATTCACATGGGCAATGAAGACAAGCAGGACAGAGGAGATCGATTATGCAGCGTACCTACAGTACAACATTTTGAGGATGGGAACCCCAAATCCTACATACATTGCAGCACGGGAGATGCTCACAAAGGTGATATATGAAGCTCTACATGCTAAGGGCCACTGGCCTCTTCCTCCATCACAGATTGACTAGTTGAAGATGAAAAAAGACAAGGAAGAAGAGCAACCTACAGCTCCCAGGGTAACCACCAGACTAAAAAGAAAGCTAGAGACAGTGGAAGAAGAGCCTTATCAACCAACAAAAGGGAAGAAACCTACTGTACAAATGCTAGAAAAAGAGACCAAATCCCAGAAGGATTCTCGGCTAGAGAGATTGATGGAGAGTTTCAGAGACCAACGAATGCTTAAAGGAGACCTAATTGAATTATGGAAGCCCTCACTTGAGGCAATGTCTGGATCTTCTCGAAGGACAAATAGGGGTCGCTTCGAAGACTACATAAAGAATTTTGGATCCTAGATGCGACGGCTGAGAACATTCCAGTCATACCTTTTACTGACGAAGAGGTGATGATGTGAGGTGGCAGCTTCTAGAAGAGCAGAAAGGGGAAGAAAGAGAGAGGAAAACAAAAGCTGACTGAGATTTCAAAAAGAAGCCATCAACCCCACCATCAAGCCGCGAGTCAAGTCCTCCACCATCACCACCTCCTCCTAGTCCTCCTCAACCCCGACAAACTGAGGAGTTGAACAAATCTGATGGGCAACAAGACTCCAAGGAAGAGGAGAATAAAGAGAAAGAGCAGAAGGTAGAAATTGAACCAAAAGATGAGAAGCAAGATCCTGAGGCAAAAAATTATGGAATATTCGTGGATCTACTAGCTATTGGATACACCCGAGAGGAGGAAGCTCAGACAGCATTTCAATTATCAACACCTAAACCAAAAAAATCCGCATTGAGCCCTCTTTTAGTGGAGCTGAAGGAGAATGCAACAGACACCATGGATTTGCAACCACAAGACGAAGACTGGGAAGAAGTTATACAAAGATTTCAAGGATTGAGAGCCAGATTAATGGCTAAAGAAATGGAGTACGAAGGGCTGCTATTGAGTGAAGAAAAGGTGAAATCAGAAGTGGAAACACTCCAGAAGCAAAACCAGGAGCAGATGCATGGCCAAGCACAGATGCAAGCTAGATTAGAAGCAGCACTACAGAAATGTCAAGAGCTAGAAAATCAAAGCCGGGAAAGCAATCAGAAGCTGCTAACCTCTGAAGAGGAATACCAGAAAGTCAGCAATGCTCTTTCTAAAGCTGAGAAGGAAAGGGATGAGCTAACCCTATAGTTGGTGGAAGAGTCAAAGCAAGTGGAGAGCTTGAAAGAGGCTAAGGACAGGGATGAACTCTCATATGAAGCTAGCCAAGATGAGGTAATTGAACTCAAGGATCAAATCAAAGTAAAAGAGCAAACTATTCAGAGGTTGAGAGCATCGTTGGGCAGAGCAAGAGTTGCAGCTGCAACTAGCACGAGCCAAGAAAGACATGGATTTGAATAACAAATGATAGAACTTCAAAAAGAGATGACACTTGAAAAGAAGCAGAGAGTGATGATGGCGGAAGGATCAATGGTGATACAAAGCAGATTGGAAGATGAGAACAAATCTTTGAAGGCAGAATTGATGAAGCTTCAGAAAAGACTGGAAGATAATTCACAGAGCTGCAAACAAAGAATGCTGAGATAAAACAGAGACTAGAAGAAGCTGATAGGGTCAATGCAAAACTCAATGACCTATTAGTATCTATGACAGAACAAGCTCAGATAGAAAAAGACAATTTACAGAAGCAGCTGGATGAACTTCAGGGCCAAACAAGTGAGGAACGTCAACAAAGTTAGGGGCCGGCCGCAATGGAAGGAATTGATATAGAGAATGTGTCAGATCCGGTGGACACCATAATACAAGAGGACATTCCTGAGGGATCATTACAAGAGCCCCGGGATCTGACACAAGAAGAATAAGAAAATCTACAGAAAGCCATAGAAGCAGCTATAAAGGACACCGCAAAAGAAGCAATGCAGTGGGAGTAGAGGATATTAAAGTCGATGAATATTCAGAAATTAGATGCAAATGTCGTTCGACATGAATGGCTACAACCCTCTCTCCCCTATCCTCTTCTCAAATATGAGACTGCTACAATCAGCAAGAGGATCAAAGAGGAGCCCACAGTGCCACTGTACAATGAAGATGTCACCAAACCAGAAGGGGTTAAACTCATTGTAGAATCCCAACCAAGATGGAGGAAGGCATGGATCACTAAATACCCTCAGTATTTAGTTCATTTGGTACAGGCACCTAAAATGATCGGAAACAACCTCAACTTCTGCCCTCTACCAAGGATGCGGACATGGAAGGAGCATGAATTGCTGAAGAAAAGCCACCCCACGTGGCTCAACTACCCAAAGCTGCCAGGCTTGAAGGCAAGCAAGAGAATGAGTGAGCAATACATGGTGAAAACCCTAACGGGCACCATTAAATTGTTCATTGGCTCGCTTGACCTCTCTTGCATTATGCTCAGGAAGATATGTAAAACCCTTATGGCAGTCTTTGAGGTCTATAAACCTAGACAAGCCACAGATAGCATATTCTTCTTCCAAGATACAAATAGATGTGCTTATGAACTGTCTGCACAACCTTCCCATGAGGTGATACATGCCCTCTACCAACGAATAATGTTCTTGCCCTCATACCACCTCCAGGCCTTTGAAGAAGCCTTCTACACCGGCTTCTTCACCATCGATACAGATATATTCGGCCCTACATTACTGGCCCAACAAGCACGGTATGAGTCTATTTTGAAGATGCACGAAAGCCTCCACTGAAGCAATAGCTCTACTCTCATGTCGGGGACGACATGAACTAGGAGGGGGGGAGTGCTAGCAGAAGATTGGCGGCCACACTCAACTGGAGACTGGCGGAATACAAAAACAAAGAAATCCTATGTAGTCATTCCCTGATTAAGGAAAAAACCTATAATTTCATTTGTAAACACTTGGGGCTTGCAGAAGTTTTCAATTTTTATTTTTTTTTTTGCCAGTAGACTGGGTAGGATTTTACTTTGGAACATGAGATATTGTATTTGGAAGGTATTATACCAAATTTTGACCTTAATGAAAAACCCTTTGTTCCATTTTATGAAGTGTCTGTGAGAAGCGTATTCTGTGTACGAGAGAGAGTGAGAGTTTATCTTGACGCTACGTGCACACTGGTGGTCAGAATCTAGTGTGGAGAAGTGCAGCGTGTTGCCCCCAGAGAGAGCTACGCGCCAACACCTACATTGCGTGTGTACGGCCCGGCTTCGCGAGATTGACCCTCGAGCTATTTCTGGTGATTCGGTGAGCATATGGTGTTTGTTTTCGCATTTCAGCATATCCACGTGTTCGTATTGAGTAGAGCTACACATTAAGCACCTTAGTTTTCAGAGCTATTTCTGGTGATTCGGTGAGCATATGGTGTTTGTTTTCGCATTTCAGCATATCCACGTGTTCGTATTGAGTAGAGCTACACATTAAGCACCTTAGTTTTCAGAAACGATGACCTACAAAAACCTATCAGAAATCCTACGTGATTTTGCACCAGATGTTTTTGGGTAGGATTTTGGGTCACGGACCTTAGGGAGACTGGCCTATTGGTGTTAATAGGATATCCCTCATGTTTCGTAGCGTTTCGAGAGCGTCTGATGGGTATTTGGCTCTTGGAAGCGTTGTAGGAAATCTCCTCCTGTGTACTTTTGAAGGCTGTAACTTAGACATTGGTTAGAGACCTCTGTAGGAAGTAGTCAATAGTCGGTCAAGTGTAGGTTGACACCCTATGCTTGCTTCCACACGCCTGCGGGTCGAGCTTCGTCCTTAGCTGAAAAATCTTGCTAGGTGAGTTCTCGCTGTGCTGAGTCCGTCGCGGCGTATCCGCCAACATATTCTTAACAAAATTCACAAATAAGGGGTTTTACAAACATGTCTTGAATGCACGTGATATGGTAGTTTTACACATAGTGGACCCCCCCAGATATGAAGCAACGGGAGAAGCGGATTGCAAAATTCAACCAGAGTTTGCCAGATAAGAAGATCAAAGAAGGGTATTTGGTCATGAATTATGAGAGTTATTTGGAATTTACCTTCCAGAAAAAGCTAAAAAAGAAGTGGATAGGTCCGTACAAAGTGCAAAAAGCTTTCCCAAACGGAACCTATCAATTGGTACAGACAAATGGTAAGCTACTTAGAAATCTGGTGAATGAGGTGCGGCCTAAGCTCTAATTTGACAGGTGGATGGAATTGAGGGCAAAGGAAACTTGGAATGCACCAAGACAAGCATGAATTGAGGTTCATAGCGACGGCTTTTGCTTGGACTTTGCGGCTTGATGTTTCGATCACCGGGTGCCAAATTGCAGTTGGTTGAGGATATGAGGGGAAAAGGGATTTCCACATGCTGTGGGGGGCATTTTTTTAGGCCATAAGCTTGGGGGAACCATGCAGTGCCACATGGCGGGCCAATTAGCCCACATACGGGTGCAACTGAGTCGAACGCAGTGTACATAGTTAGAAGCATGCCCCATTGGGGGTATCACATAATGGAGAGGGAGCTCTTGGAGCATGGAGCCATGGCGGGTGTGCTGTGATGCTGTGCTAGTGGCTCGTGTGGCGAAGACGGACGAACTATGGAATTTTTGGGCAACCCCCCTCGCGGGGCAAGATGCTAACGTGGCAGGTCGACGTCAAGGAGAGCTCTCGTGCCCAATATTTTTTAAGGAGAAGTGGTGAGCAACAACGGCGCCGTTGTTGCCACCCTCAAGGGTGGTTGCATATGATAAGGTGAGAGCAAGATGCCGAGGCCTAAGGGGAATTCTAAGAGGGCTCCTAGTTGCCTATGTGAGCCCGATGAAACCAATTTGTTTTTATTTTTAAGCCTTGTAAAAACCCTATAAAGGGGGATTCACATGCAATATTTGTATCTTTTGGCCATTCTGTCTTGAGAGAGAGCTTGGTACCTGTTTTTTTGGAAGAAGAATAAGCCAAAGTTCACCATTGAAGCTTGGTTGTGGATTCTCCCCTTACCCCCTCTTCTCTACTTGTCTTTGCCTCTCTTATTGGAGTCGTGTGTGTGCATGTGCCCATCTTCCTTGTGGTATGGTGCAAAGAGAGAGAAAAAGAGTGGTGTTTGGGTATGTGCAATTGAAGCAAGTTTGTGGTGTGTGTTTGTGACCTCTGATTAGTGTGTATGCTTGCGTTGCCTGACTGTGGTCGGTGTTTGTGCATGGAAGTGATGTCCAAAGTCTGAAATCTAATATAACCTTTGGACAATTGTTGGCTTTGAACCCCTAGTTAAGAAGAGAGTTGTCCACCAACGTTAGGATACCAAATGGAAAAGGCAATGTGCAGGTGGTATAAAATATGGCTTTGAGGGTAGGTAGTCTGGTTGATGTCCTTCCTCTTGTGGATGCAGTCATTGAAAAGCAGATGCAGATTTAGTCTTACATAGATGGTGGGGCACATGTATGTGTGATGACAAAAGCAGCCATGAAAGAGACATGTATGAAAATTGTGGTTAGATCAAATAACGGATGATAATGACCAATCATGAAAAAGCTAGGTGTCTAGGCATGGTCCATGACGTGAAAGTGAAGGTGATGTGAATGTTTAATAGATTTTTTTGTTATAAAGGCAGGTGATAATGCATACCCTATTATTTTGGGAAGGCCGTGGCTTTTGGCAATTGGATCCAAACAAGACTGGGGAAGTGGGGTGTTCAAAGATAAAGAAAGGCAAATAGTGTTGGATTTGAAGACTAGAGAAAGTAGTACTCATCCTATGGCGGCAAAAGGTGGTCGAGGAGGCAATGGTATACGATTACGAGCTATGAGTACAAAATGGAGACTTCATATAATGAAGGCTATACAGATACTGATCAGGAGGAAAGTGAAGACAACATGATGAAGATTGATGTTGATCTATTTGGTGAAGGAGTACGAGCGGAAGTGCGACGCAAGAGATAGTGCGAGAAGAAGAGCACAACGATATGGTGAACTCGCTCTACTGTAATGTGTAGAGCATAGTGAGTTCTTATTAGGTTTTTACAAAAGAATATGTGTACATACCTGGCGGCCCGCCCACTTACCTGGGCGACCACATTGGGCTTTATACCCCAACAACCTCCCACTTAAAGTCCAATGTGGTACTTTAAGTGTGAGAGAAGCTACTATACAAGCTAATATACAAGAGATGTAGAGAAGTGATGTACTACCCTACACCTAACTGCTTGCGAAAATGCGCAAAGCTCTCTGAGGGAAGTCCTTTTGTAAGTAGATCAGCAGGATTTTCTGTGGTGTGAACTTTGACAAGCTGAAGTTGCTTATCCTCGAGCATTTCCCTGATGAAATGATACTTCACATCCACATGCTTTGTCTTTGAGTGATAAACTGGATTGCGAACCAATTGTATAGCAATTTGACTATCACAATACAACACAGGCATCTCTTCTTTGATTCCCAAATCTGTTACTAGTCGATTAAGCCAAATTGATTCTTTGCATGCCTCTGATGCTGCAACATATTCAGCCTCTGTAGTAGACTGAGTAACACAATCTTGTAATCTAGAACGCCATGATACTGCTCCACCAGCCAATGTAAAGACATACCCTGACGTAGACCTTCGGTTGTCTAAGTCACCTGCATAATCTGAGTCTGTAAAACCCTTTACACTTAGCTCCTAACTCCCATAGCATATACGCATACTATTTGCAGCTTTCAAGTATCTCAATATTCCTTTCACTGCCTCCCAATGTTTCTTGCCTAGGTTTGACATGTATCGACTTACTACTCCCACTGCAAATGCAATGTCTGGGCGAGTAGCAATCATTGCATACATCAAACTACCCACTGTAGATGCATATGGAATCTTATCCATTTCAGCATGTTCTTCCTCAGACACAGGACAATCTTGTTTGCTAAGTTTCACATATGGTGGCAATGGAACACTCAATGCCTTTCCCTTCTCCATATTGAAAGGTTGCAAAACCTTGTCAATATACTCTGTTTGAGATAACCAAATCAACTTCTTTGATCTGTCTCTCTCAATGCGCATACCAAGTATATGACTTGCCTCACCCATGTCTTTCATGTCAAACGATTTTTCCATTTTTGACTGCCATAAGGATCAGCCAACTGCCATCCTTAGCCTTCTTTGTATATAGACAGTGATCGAACTCACTACGTTTGTAGCCTTGAGAAAGCATAAACTTGTGGAATTTATGGTACCATGCCCTCAGTGATTGTTTTAAGCCATAAAGACTCTTTAACAATTGGCATACCCAATCTTCCTTGCCTTTCTCAACAAACCCTTCTGGCTGCTACATGTAAATTTCCACATCTAAATCACCATGCAAGAATGTTGTCTTGACATCCATTTGGTGCAACACCAAATCTAATATGGCAACCAATGTAAGAAAGCATCTCAATGTAGTCATCTTGACCACCGGAGAGAAGACTTCCTCAAAGTCAATGCCTTGTTCTTGCTTAAAGCCCTTGCCAACAAGACTTGCTTTGTACTTTGGCTGACTATCATGAGTGGTGATCTTATACCTGTAAACCCATTTACAGGGTAGAGCCTTTTTGCTGCGTGGTAATTTAACTAGCTTCCATGTCTGGTTTTTATGCAGAGATGTCATCTCTGACTGCATGGCCAATTGCCAATTCCCGGAGTCCTTGATTTGCACTGCTTCATTGTAACATGAAGGCTCATTGCAATCAGTCAACATGACATAGTTCATAGATGGAACAAACCTATCAGGAGGTCGCGTGACACGTCCAGATCTACGCACAATAGGTGGTTCAAGCGCAACCACAACTTGTGGTTCCACTCTATCCTGTCCTTGCTCCTCTTGAGCCCTGACATTTTGTCTTGCACGTGCAGGTCCATCTTCTTGGAAGACAACTCTTCTAATCTCCTCAACCCTCTCTGGTTTAGAATGATATTTGGATTCATTAAAGTGAACATCATTGCTGCGGACAACCTTTCTGGATTCAGGATCCCAAAGTCTGTACCCCATCTCACCAGAATTACCATAGCCTAGAAAGATGCACTTTCTACTCTTTGGCTCAAGTTTGTTCCTAAATTCCTTTGGAACGTGAGTATATGCCTCACATCCAAAGACTCTGAGATGCTTGTATGAGGGCACCTTGCCTGACCATACCATCTCTGGCATTGAATCCTTCTGCAAAACCTTGCTAGGAGATCTATTTACAAGATGAACAGCTGTTGATACAGCTTCAGCCCAAAACCCATTTGGCAGCTGTGCATTAGACAACATACTTCTGACCTTCTCTTGTATGTTCCTATTCATCCTCTTAGAAACACCATTTTGAGGAGGATTGTAAGGAGCAGTATGTTCACGTTTTATACCTTTTGACTCACAAAAGTCCTGAAAGGCCTTTGAAACATACTCTCCACCATTGTCAATGCGTAAGCATTTAAGCTTCTTGCCACTCTGATTCTCCACAAGTGTCACAAACGTTTTGAAAACACTAAACGCTTCATCCTTGTGCTCCCCCTAGAGATAGGTTAGGCATAGGTCCACACAAATCACTATGAACAAGAGCCAACTGTGTATCTCTTCTATTGCTTCTATGCTTATGTGGCTACTGTGTTTGCTTACCATACAGACAATGTTCACAGAATTCAAAATCATTAAATGAAAAGCCAGGCAAATAACAAGAACGAGACAAGATTTCCATTCCCTTCTTGGACATATGTCCTAACCGGCAATGCCACAAAGAAACGTTCGGCTGCTCGGCTACATTGATTACATTTTTAGAGACATTTGATACATAAATCATGTAAAGTCCTCCAGACTTTACTCCATGTGCTACTGTCATAGAACCCTTGGATATCTTCCACATGTTCTGTCCAAAAGTGGTGACGTAGCCAGCATCATCAAGTAAACCTGTGCTGATCAAGCTCTTTGTAATTGTGAGAACATGTCTCACATTCTTTAGCGTGAAAGAAGAGCCATTCTGAAACTTCAATTGAACATCTCCAACACCTAAGATCTCACATGTCTGCCCATTGCCTAGCCGAACATGATCTTTAGTGGTCACATAAGAAGTAAACCACTCCTTGTTTGGAGACACATGAAGTGATGCCCCTGAGTCTATAATCCAGTCACTCAGTGCATTTCCATCAGATGCTGTAAGAAGAGCTGAGTCCATTGTATTCTTCAAGAAGTAGATGTCTCCTGACACTAGACTGTCATCCTGTGCAACAGTGTTTGTCACATTTATTTCTTGAATCTTCACTGAGGACTTGTTCTTCTCACCATGGTCTTCAGCTTTCTCTTTGCCTTTTTCTACTTTCCATTCTCTGCAGTCTCTTTTCATGTGACCCTTCTTGCCACAGTGGTAGCATTCTATGTCACTCTTGCCTTTAGCACTGCGGGACTTGCTACGAGACTGATTTCTCTTTCCACCTTTGTACTTTTCTTTGGTCCTTCCCTTGACAACGAAGGTTGTTCCTTTGCCTTTGTCCATTGTCTTTCTATTGGTTTCTTTAGTAAGCAGACTTCCTTCTACACCTGCTATGTTCAAACCATCTGGAGGTGCAGAATTACTCAAAGCTGTGCGAAAAGTGTCCCAACTTTTCGGCAATGTGATCAACAGGAACATAGCTATAACATGTTCATCAAACTTGACACCTTGAGCTGACAACTGACTTTAGATGGTGTTGAATTCATTCAGATGATTGGACATAGGGGTCCCTTCTTTCATCTTCAAGTCAACAATCTTCTTAAGCCAGTATACCTGTGAAGCTGCACTCTGCTTCTCATAAAGATCACTTAGCTTTATCCATGCTTGATAAGCCGACATCTCGTCTGCTACATTGAAGTAAAGGCTTTCTACCAAAGTCAGCATAATGGTAGAAAGTGCCAATTCATCCATTTCGTTCCATTCATCTTCGTCCATATCTTCTGGTTTTATCCCCTTGAGCTTTATAGGTTTTATCTGCTTCTTTTGTACCAACACATGCCAAATCTGCTTCTTCCACAATGGGAAATTGGTTCCATCCAGCTTCTTGATATTGTAAAGAGCAGTGTCCTGTGATCCGGCCATAGCTACGCTTCACAGTGGTTTACTTTCCTGGGAAAAATTCGGCAGAGTTTCCCCTGTAAACTGACCTATGAACCAATATCAACCTGTCAAATGAACCAAGAAAGCTTCAGATTCTGCATAAATTTCGGCAGAGTCTCCTTTGTAAAATGGCTCTGGTGTACTCAAAAACAGACCAGAAAACAGCTCAAAAAACACTGTCTCTCTGACACTGTAAGCTGCGGGTAAACCTGTCCTGCACCTGTACTGTCTCTCACTGTACTGTCACTGTCCTGTAAGCATAGACTGTGACAATGCCTCAACGGCAGTAAAGCAAAGATGAAATTCCAACTGTCTAACTCACAGTCAATACATCCTAGCTGCCTATCTAAGGGTGCTCGAGGGATCGCTCCAAGACCTGTATCACCGAAAGGATCTCAACATTCAAGAATCCCCCAGCTCAATAAAACCTCACTCGACCCTCAACAAAGGTTGCAGTAAATCTCACAATACATAGACTTCTCACAAAGTCATACATCCACAAATTTCCCACTGTATGTTGTAACCGCTGCGGCGGTTGTTTGCTGCGTGACTCACAGCCAGCAAACCCTCAACAGACATACATCATCTCTGACAATACATCCCATGTGGAAGTACCTGCAATGTCAGGATGAAATCTGGAATATCAAGCAGCAAACACAAGCTACCTGATAAACTAGTGGATGTCGCCTACAGTCTGTGTGTAGATGCGCCCATGTCGTATGTGACACGCCTCCAAGAATTGTGAGCCGTCCTTCGATGTGTAGACAACCACAAATCAGCACTCTGGGAGTGTCGATATCCTCAGCACCTGCAGTCGTAGGCCGAAAACCCCAAATTTGTAGAGTCGGATCTGCACCCGTCGAGACCACGTAGTCGAAAATGGTCTGCGCAGACCTTTGTCGAAGCCGAACGGTGGCCAAGATGACCTCAGAATGAAATTTTGACAACACCAAGTCCTTCAGGATCTCCCACGAGATTTGGGGTCGTGTCTTCGCCTGTCGAATTTCACTCCAATCTGAGTTGGTGACTCTAGCCTCCTGCAGTGCTGCCCCGAGCCTCGATCTGAGCTCTGATACCAGTTGAAGGAGTACGAGCGGAAGTGCGACGCGAGAGAGAGTGCGAGAAGAAGAGCACGACGATATGGTGAACTCGCTCTACTGTAATGTGTAGAGCATAGTGAGTTCTTATTAGGTTTTTACAAAAGAATATGTGTACATACCTAGCGGCCCACCCACTTACCTGGGCGACCACATTAGGCTTTATACCCCAACATTTGGCGTCAATGTGGAGGACTCTAAAGAGAAAGAGGAAAGAGGAAGTAGCACCGCAGTTTCATGGTTTGGGGGCTAAGGAAGTAGCAAGTATGCTGAGTGAGGATTTATTCAAACAGGATAAGGAAAATTATATGAAGCTTTTTGCATCCTACCCAAATCTTTTTGTGACGGAATACAAGGATCTACAGGGTGCAAAAGGAGTGGAGCATAAGATTATTCTTAAGGAGGGATGTAGGCCAAAGGCATAGAAGCTGAGAAGGCTAGGCGAGATACAGAAGGAGACCCTTTGGCAAGAGGGAACAAGTTTTTGGGGATGCAGGTTTCATGTACCCAGTGAAGGAATCAGAATGGTTCTCTCCAATGGTTATTACTCCATAGAAAAATGGGAAGTGAAGGGTATGCGTCGACTACAAATTTCTTAATGTAGCTACAAAACGGAACCACTACCCACTTCCGTTCCAGGATAAGATACTAAATCAGGTGGTTGGTCATGAAAAGTATTCAATTATGGAAGTTTTTTTAGGGTATTTTTAGATAGGGATTGTGCTTGAAGAACAATTGAATACCACATTCATCTCCCCATGGGGATTCTTTGCTTATCGTAGGATGCCATTTGGACTGGTTAATGCTTATGCTACCTTTCAAGATTGGATGAATAATGTGTTTGGTCCTTACTTTGGCAGGTTTACCATGGTGTTCATGGATGACATAGGTTGTTATAGCTCTAGAGCAGAGCATTTGTCGAAGCTGTAGTTGTGTTTTCAAAGACTAGATCAAGAAGGAGGGCAATTGAATCCAAAGAAATGCAACTTATCACAGCCTTGAGCTTCACTGTTGGGCCATGTGGTATCACAAAATGGAATCAAAGTGGATCCAAAAAAGGTTAGAGCTCTAAGTTCTCATGCAACCTACCTCTAGTGCTCAAGGGTTCGCTTCATTTGTACATAAGTTGAAGTATCTATCAAGGTTCTTTTTAAGGTTGTCCCACTACGTATACCCTATCCAAAAGAGAGATCGGTAGGTGCATGGGTTCCAATGGGATGGTGAACCTTAGGAAGTGCTCGACAAGATCGAGTGGATTCTTTGTCAGCTACCTACAGTGTGTCCACCCAATCAGGCGGACAACTTCTATATTGCTATGACGATAGGTACCGTGGCCATTGGGGCGGTGTTGTTGCAAAAAGTGGAAAGTTTCTACAAGACAATTTATTTCAAGAGCAAGGTAATTAATCTAGGGAAGCAACCTATAGAGAAGCAAAGAAGTGGGTGATGGCTCTAGTCTTTGCTTGCAGGAAATTTAAGGTGTATCTCATTGTCCGTAAATGTTATGTGTTGATGGCTGACAATTTGTTACTTGAAGTGGTATTGCATCTAAAGCCATGGAGGCAGATTATGAAGTGGGTAATAGAGTTGCAGGAATTGGGTTTGAATTTAAGGTTGATCATATGAGTCCGTCTCATTTGGAAGACATTTTGGTTAACAAGGAAGATGAGTTACCAGTCTATCCAAGGGTGGTACAGGAAAAAGCCAAGGAAGATCCTAACTTGGTAGGGGCCTTTACCTTATGGTTTGATGGTGCTTACAGGAGGGTGATACAAAAACCTGGTGGAGGTGTCATGATTCGAGATCCACATGGCATGGTGGTTTTTTTGAAGGCCAGTGATTTGAAGAATGTCCATACCAACAACGAGGCATAATACCTCACTTTGCATTTGGGTTTGAAGTAGTGTATGGAGTTTGACATATTGAGGTTGATAGTAAAAGGTGATGCTTTGTTGGTCATTAAACAACAGCTAGGCCAATGGCAAGTAAAAAGGGACTCTTTGAAGCATTGGTTTGATACTATTAAAAAATTTGTTAAACTTTTTTGAAGAAGTTTAGTTCAAGCATATCAAGAGGGAACAAAATCAAGAGGCAAATCACCTTGCAAGTAGCAAGGTGCAAGTGTAGTTCATAGGTATATATGTAGATCCTGCCACTTATGCGGGTCAGGAAACCTTGAAGGAGATTGAAGACTTCCTAAGCATGGGCCAGTGTCCAGAAAAATTGTCCAAGTTACAAAAGAGAAGAATGATGTAGAAAGCTCATAAGTCTACCTTGATAGGAGAGGACCTAATGGTTTATTGATGAGATGGAAGTGTTACAACGTGAGATGTACGAAGATGAGGTCGGGATGGTGTTGCGGAAGTGCCATGAAGAGATTCTATTTTGAGTTTTGCAAGCTGATTTTTGGTAGCCTTTAGTAGTGCAAGATGTGCACTATTGGTGTAGAACTTGCCATGAATGTCAGACAATGGGAGATAGAAGGTAGTAGAATCACAAGGGGCTATCCTGGCCCAAAATGCTTTTGAAAAATTGGGTTTGGATGCCATTGGTCCACTCCCAAAGTCATCAAGCAGGAAGAAGTACATTGTAGTAGCCATCAACTACCTTTCCAGGTGGGTAGAGGCAAAGGCCGTGAAGGAGGTGAATTCCACTGTGGTGGCTCAATTTGTCTTTGATAACCTTTGTTGTCATTTTGGGGTACTGTGGGTACGTTTTTCTATAGAGGGCAAGGCTTTAGAAGCAAACTGGTGAAAGCTTTGGTAGAGAAATTGGGCATCCATCACCGATTTTCCTCGCTATACCATCCTTAGTGCAATGGTCTGGTGGAGAGTGCAAATGGACAAATTATAAAAATTCTAACTAAATATGTTTATAAATAGGAATCAAAATGGGAAATTAATCTCGAAAAATGCTTATGGGCGTACAGGACCTCATACAAAGTATCCACTAATTTCACTATTCCCAGATTGTGTATGGAGAAGAAGCGGTGTTACCGGTGCACACACAATCAAGGGCTTTGAAGGGAGCACGGAAGATTGATGCCACACAAAATTAGTTGTTACAAGATTGGATTACCAATCTTGAGACCTTGTGGATGGCTAGAGAAGCAGCAGTGGACTACTATATGAAGCAGCGGGAGAAGCGGATTGCAAAATTCAACCAGTGTTTTCCATATAAGAAGATAGAAGAAGGGGATTTGGCCATGAATTATGAGAGGTATTTGGACTTTACCTTCCAGAAAAAACTCAAAAAGAAGTGGACAAGTCCGTACAAAGTGCAAAAAGCTTTCCCAAACGGAACCTATCAAACAATTGGTACAGACAAATGGTAAGCTAGCGAGGTGCGGCTTAAGCTGTACTTTGACAAGTGTTTGGCAACGGATGTGAACCAAATTATAGCCATGGGTTTGGGAAACCCACCTATACAGGATTGGGTATGATGGACATGCAAATTTGTATATATTGTATATATGGTCGTGCTTTTCTCAGGTTGTTCAAGTGCTAGCCTAGTGTTGCAGGTTTCAAGTTTGTCAATACAAAAAGGGGTGCTATGCAGACCTGGAGATGTTCGTAAGTGCAAGGGGTAGAGATAAAGCAAGTACATGAGGCCTGGGGAGGCAAGGTGCATCTGAAATGTATGCTTGATGCGGTATTTTAGGCTACAAAGACCTCCAAAGCGAGCTAATTGGGATGGCAAGTCAAAGTGGCTGAGATAATGATTTGGTGCTCTAGAATGTGATCTCCAAGATGCTCTAGGCGCCTGTCCAAATAGCTCATCAAACGGGGCCACGATGTGAAAGATATGCTTGTCTGAAGTTGGAAGGTCTTGCAGATCCCCGACGGATGGGACAGATATGGATAGGTGGCTGGACTTGGAATGGATAGATAGATATGTAGAGCTCAAGTTGTGGAGCATGTTGGTCCTTTCAGATTGTCAATCAAAGCTCCATAGGGAAAGTTATGGGTAGTTGAGTGTTTACACGGCGGCCAGTTGTGTGCCCACCTAGTCGTATTGGTAAGCATGCCCTCTGGAAGTTTCCGGGCTTGGCCAGAGTTCTTGGGGATAGTGCAAACCCTATGGAGTTATTAGAGAGTGAGAGATGTCAATTGCAAATCCAAGAGGCAAGTTATGCAAAGATGAAGTTTGGGGCACCGGCTCGGAGTAAGGTGTCAGATGCTTTTTGCCCATTTTGGCGGCTTGGAATTGAGGGCCAAGAAAACTTGGGATGCGGCAAGACAAGCACGGATCGAGGTTGACAATGATGGCTTTTGCCCGAACTTTGCAGCTTGGTGTTCCGATCATCGGGTGCCAAATTGCAGGTGGTTGAGGATATGAGCGAAAAAGGGGTTTCCACATGCTTTGGGGGGCTTTTTTGGAGGCCATAAGCTTGAGGGAAACATGCAATGCTACGTGGCGGGCCAATTAGCCCACATGCGACCGCAGGAGAGTCAAAGGTAGTGTACATAGTCAGAAGTGTGCCCCATTGGGGGTACACAGAAGGGAGAGGGAGCTCTTGGAGCTTGGAGCCATGACAGGTGCGTAGCGGCGCTGTGTTGGTGGTGCACGTGGCGGAGACGGGCGAACGAGGGTGTTTTTGGTTGGGGGCGCTCAGGCGGGCAAGGTGCTGACGTGGCAAGCCCACATAAGAGAGAGCTTCCGCGCCCAATATTTTTGAAGGAGAGGTGGTGAGCAAGGATGGCGCCGTCGTTGCCCACCTCATTGGTGGTTGCATATGATAAGGGGAGAGCAAGATGCCGAGGCCCAAGGGGAAGTTCCCCAGCTAGATGGAATGGGAAAGTGTCCAATGTGTCGGTAGTATGCAAGAGTTGCTAATTTGAGATGCCAAGTGTTGGGCAATACACCTAAAATTCTAAGAGGGCTCCTAGTTGCCTATGCGAGCCAGACGAAACCAATTTTATTCTTTTTTAAAGCCTTGTAAAAACCCTATAAAGGGGGATTCACATGCCAATGTTTGGGTCTTTTGACCATTTTGTCTTGAGAGAGAGCTTGGTACCTGTTTTTCTAGAAGAAGAAGAATCCAAAGTTCACCATTGAAGCTTGGTTGTTGATTCTCCCCTTCCCCCCTCTTCTCTACTTGTCTTTGCCTCTCTTGTCGGAGCCGTGTGTGTGCATGTGTCACCTCGACCCGTCTTTCTTGCAGTGTGGTGCAAAGAGAGAGAAAAAGAGTGGTGTTTGAGTGTGTGCAAGCAAAGCAAGTTTGTGGTGTGCGTTTGTGCCCTCCGATTAGTGTGTATGCTTGCGTTGACGTGCTGTGGTTGGTGTTTGTGCGTGGAAATGTGAAATTTTGAAAGTGATTATTAGGGGATAGGGGTGATGTGAAAGCCATGAGCTATAGAGAGATGTTTTTGTGTCTACAGGGTGTTTTCCTCCTCCCCCTCTCCAGCACGTGCGCTGAACAGAAGGTGATGCCATTCGTATAAAAGTCGTGTCCCCTTGCTGCGGAGATCCGACATCCTAGATTCCTCACGTCTTGCAGATTGACCGCCAGCCATTGATCTCCTTACTCCTCTCCCGTGCCACTTATAGATGAGGTAGGTATCAAGGCCGAGTCTAACACCTCCATCACCTCAAAAACTAAGCCATAATCGGAACACAAAAGAGATACCATAGCATCAGGCTACAATGGTGAGCCAAGCAGCCAAGATTTGAGACGCCTCTACCACCAAATGGCAACGAATCACCTCGCCCATGGAGACAAAACTGCAACCAACAACACCACGAGGGGCAGATCCACGAACCAGGTAGCAAACAACCAAGGACACATCTCCCAGTCTGAATTCGAGGAAGAAGCTCCCCAGTGGAACCAAGAAACGACAGGGGCAAGGAGGTTCGCTCCAGGATAGAGCAGGGTCGCCGCAACCCTGGGTGCAAAATATATGGCCACTTGTGAGAAGCAAAAGGGGTGGAAATCCAAGGCAGCTTGGGGGCCCCCACCCTAGGGCCACCCTTGTCTACCGACACAATGCCTCGCTGTCACAACCACGCGTGCCGCGTCTAGGTCCGCCATCACCTCTGCACAAGGAGACATATGTCCTTGAGATGACTCGCCTTTAGGGCCCCCTCCCCGTTGCAGGAACGCGCGAGCTACCATAGATCAGCCCTACCAATGTTCACAAAAAAACCGGCCTTTAGTGTATTTTAAAAGGACCAAAATTGAAAATTCCAGATTAGCTTTGAGGGCTCCCTTGAAGGAAACGGGCTAAATTTTAAGGATTTTAGTGTAAAAACCGGTTAAATTGCTCTTAAGACCAGTAGATTTTCAAAGCTTTTCTTTTTTCCATTGGTTCCTAAAAAAGTTTTTGGTGAACATTGAGCCCTACAACGGAGTTCTCCCTCCCTTGCTCCCGAGCCGCAAAGCAAGCATAAAGTAACAACATCCACATTTAGATTGAGCGTTTTTCTATATTGTCCACTAGTGCTTGTGAGTGTTATGTGAGTGCATAAAGAACCAAGTTCAATTCATTAAAAATATTTTAGCAAAATCATTTACCCTATTTTATCAAAATAGGCTCCTTTACCCTCTTTGTACCCCTCCTAGGCTCGCACCATTTTCATAAGAAGGGAGTGGTCATAAACAAGTATTGCTTATTTGCAGCAAATACGGGGACATGACAGGTGCATGACCTTCTTGACATTGAGTTGTTGGCACGTCTGGTAGAGAAGTGATGAGTATTCTCATATATAGTTGTTAAGGAAGCTCTAACACTCCTCTCTCTCTCTCTCTCTCTCTCTCTCTCTCTCTCTCACACACACACACACACACACACACACACACACACACACACACACACACACACACACACACACCCACCGTATGCTATATTTTTATCTAAGATATAAAACACTTTACAAATTTGATGGGTCGCACTCCAAGAGCCATCAACTTATTTGATTGGTTATGATTCCTTGCTTGGATTTAAGGGCAAGGAATGGTATCTAGTTTACCAAGGTGTAGCCATTTGAAAAATTCTATGACTTGCTGTGACAATGAGTAGTAGAGCATAACCTAATGGGTCTCAAAACACAATAGGTTTGGTTGTTGACGAGAGCTTTGAAATGTTTATCATGAGGCAGATGTTGTTTGCTGCTTCGATTGTAAGAAGCATTGTAGCAACAATTCTACTATGTCAAATTTAGTCACGATTGTAAGAAGCATTGCATCTACGATTATAAAATTTAGTCACACTCGAGAAGGTGAGCTATCATCGTGATAACTTGAGCACCAGGTTTTGTACATTGTTAACCCTCGTGGCTCACGGACACCCTATCGCCTACGACGGACACCGTAACCGTATTATTTATTTAAGTAGAGTCAGGCACCGGGCTTGTCGGTCCAATAGGGAAAGGTAGAGTGATCGCCGATGAGAGGCGCACTCTAACACGAACATGCTAGGGTTAGTTGGCTAAGCATGGGCGCCCAAGTGTGAATGGGGTGAGCTCACATAAAAGCCAATTAAACCTAAAATCGAGTAGATGCTAGAAAACACATTGAAGTGTTTGAACAAGTATGTGATTCCTTAGGGGAACGCAACGAACTACATAAGTGCAATGCCTTAAGCTTGACATTAAGTGGGAAGGCTGGAGATTGGTATAGAACCCTAAGGGTGGACGAGAAAACAATCTACCCTACCCTTCGAAGGTTGTTTCTAAAGGAGTACATACGAGAAGGTGTGCTTTGGGGTGTAGCATCTCAGCTACAGAAGGCCGAACGTAAGGAAGGAGAGTCAGTAAGGGACTTCATTAGTCGTCTAAAGCACTTAAACTCTCGCTGCCCTATAAATGAGCGCTTCAACAATAACCAACTACTTGATTGATTCATTCGAGGGTTGAGGAATGAAGGAATCTATAATGGACTAGTGATTAGAGGTATCACAACCTGGGAAGATGTCACTGCCAATGCAATCCAATTAGAGGACAACTTGATGATAGCAGGCATGAGGGTGTCTACTGACACGAGATCCACTAGCTCACAAGCCATTGAGTATGAACCCATGACTGCAAATCCCATTGCCAATGAGCCAAAGGTATTTGAGACATTCTTGACAGACCTCACCAAGGAAATCCAAGAGTCTCTTAAGGATAATCGACCCCCTCAAAATAGTCACATGTATCCAAGAAGGGAGCAACAATGGTGTTCCATTTGCTTAGGTCCACATAGCACTAGTGAGTGCCCTACGTTTAGAGTAAAATTTAATGGAACTTGCAACGCATGTGGTAGGTATGGTCACCAAGCTAAGGATTGTTTAATGATCAAACGTATGATGGCAAATAGACCACCTGTAGCCTGGACGGATGCGCCTCGAGCTCCTGTATTGATGCCTGCTCCACCTGTTGAGCAACTACCGCAACACATGGTCCCTAGATCTCAAAATGTTGTACAAGCTACACCGCTACCACCTCCTGTGCTAGGACCGCAGCCCCCGCATCCAAGAGTCGCCCCTATGAACCAAGTGGGTTGCGAGCCATCTAATGCTTATGCAGATGGCTATGAGGAGGAAATAGACACTAGTATTGCCTACGGACTTGATACATTGGAAGAGTGTCCTATATACTACATGGAAGATTGTTGGGGGCAAGTCAAGCCGGTTTATCAAGCTGCTGCTCTCGCATCCAGAGGTCAAAATATCAACACCCAGGCTAGGAGGCCACCTCTTCAATGCTACGAGTGTGGTGGACCACATCGAGCAACGGAGTGCCCTATTAGGCTGCAAAAGAATGCTGCACAGATGCAAATGAATCAAGGGAGCACGTCTGCAATGCCAATACTCACATGTAATCGTTGTGGCATAGATCACTTGATTGCCCAATGCCCCTATAACCCAAATGCGCCTAAAATCACACCCCTAAATTTGGTCGAAATTGCTAGTGTGACATCGCCAATACCACCCGTCGCACCCGCTTATGCGATTACATGGTCCATGCTTCAAGGGCCAGGCCATATCCTCGAAGAGAGAAATACCGCGTCAGTTATCCAAGCAAAGAAAAAGAAGACACGAAGGAAGAGGTCGCAGAATACGGGAAATTCAAAGCCAAGTTCCAAAAAAAACATAGGAACAGGAGATGACCCCGTGTATATGAATGACCTCGAGGATGATTCAGATTCAATCGAGACAATGGAGACTAGAACCAATACCACAAAGGGAAAGACCGACAAAGAAAACTGTAACATGGAACCAAATGAAAACCGAATAAGAGAAAACCATAAAGAGCCTCTGAAAACACCACAAGTGTTTCCAAATCCACTCCAAGACCCCCAAGATAAACCGCAGGGGCAAAAAGGGAAGAATCGTAAAAAGAAGATTGGGACGTACCCAAACCCAGTAGATGAGATTGAGCAGGTGAAACATCTAAGAGGTTTAGTGGAGGAGACTCAAGGGAAACTAGAACCAGAACCCATGCATGTCAAAATTCATGACACAGTGTTTCCCACGCAAGTTCATCCACCCCACATGAACCATAGACCGTTAGCCATATCTAGTATCATCCAAGAAGGGAGTGAGGACGGGACATCAGAAAGTGAGCATGCACCCTTCTTGTTGGAAAGGATGTTTAACGAAGGAATACCTGATCCCATTGAGGAATATGAGATTCCATCGTCACCAGTTCCTAGTCAAGGACCTACACCCTGCAAAATGCCAATGAATGTTGCCAAACTAGTGGACTTCATGTCTTCTGAGCTCTGAACCATGATCATAGCAAAGCTGTATGGAGATCCTGAGTTATTCCTTGCACTTCAAGCATTCCTTAACGGAGAGCTACGAACGGGATTACCGCAGTTTGCGCAACCAAATAGGCCTGACTCGATTATGATTGATGAGGAAAATCATGTGCAATCACTTGACTTAGATGGACACGAGTCTGTGATCGAGGTACCCATTAACGAATTAGGGCAGTATTTTGAAGGCGACGAGTCTAATGCGACCCTACCCATCACTACCAAGGGATTAACTATAAAGGGAATTCTTGATGGTGGTGCGGGAGTTAGCATCGTTACAAAAGATTGTTGGGAATCCATGGGAAAACCCCGCCTCAGTGTTACTAACATTGTGGTAAAGATGGCAAATGGTACCATAGCCAAACCTATGGGGATGCTCAAGGATCTTAGGATCAAAGTTCTAGGACACAAGGTACGACATACGTTCATTGTAATGGATTTCTCTAAACACCTTATGTCATATGAAATGATTTTAGGACGACCATTCATGAGGGAAGCACAAATGGTTCACGATTGGTCTAAAAATCATGTATATTTGCAATTCCAAGACTCTGTCCTTAGAGTGGATTTGGTGACTGGTAAGGTACACCCCTTAGGGAGTAAAACCATTATTGATCATCGCTTTGACACCACAGTTCACTCGGCCCCACTACAATATTGTTACACTTGTAAGAAGGATACAGACATTGGCCAAGATTCTCCTTACATGGATGTGTTACCGGGTATGACGGAATCAGACAACGTAGACTGGGTACACCTAGCTGCAACCATAGATACCTGGGGAAATAGAGGAACCACTTGGGTCACACCAGAGGGGGAAGAGGTACCACAAATTGCACCTCTGAACATGGTAAGCTCCATACATGCATCTTCTAAGGGCAAGGCAATTGTGGACCAATCTGACAGTGACACCGATAGCTCAATAGAAGACTTTAACCAACACGACTCAGACACTGACTTCCAGAGTGAAACGGATTCTGAATCTCATGAATTAGAGAGTGGAGCAAGTTCAGAGTCAAAATATTCGGAAGGACCGAGCACATCAACCGATGATAGCTCCTCCGAGAATGAAGAGGACACCAACGAGGACTCCTTTAGTGAGCCAGATCTAAATGCAAATCAAAAGCAGGTCTCAAATAAGAAAAAGAAAAACTTTAAGAGGCGTCGATATCGAGCCAATGTACGTGCTAGGATAAAAAAGAAGAGATCCTCAGCAGAGTGGCTCAGTTATATAGGAGCATGTGATGCTCATCGAAAATTGGTAGACGATTGGGGTGAATATCTCCAAAATGTTATGTGGTGTAGACCACGACCCCATGAAATAGCCCAATTAGAGATCATAGACAAGCCAAAGTTGAGCCGCACTGCAAGGAGGCGTCAAAACCAAGAGTTAGCTCGACAACACAAGAAAGCAGAAATGGAAGCACAGACCAAAGCACAACCAGAATCCACAGACTTGCATCCTGCACCAAAACATTTCAAATCTTACACCACAGGGGAATCAAAGGTTGTGTACACAAAAGCCCAAAGAATACCTATCGATGGGAATAATGGAATCTATGATGGTCCGGCAATAGTTAAAGAAATAGAATTAGCTGACCCCGGTGAAGAATCAAAACCTATTTTTATTGCCCAAGACCTCACAGAAGTTGAAGAGGCGGTCCTCAAAGAGCTTCTCAAGGAATTCAAGGACGTATTCGCTTGGACATACCATGATATGAAAGGTGTTCCACCTTCTGTGGTCCAACATACAATCCCTATGATTAGCACTGCGAAGCCCGTACAACAAAGACCCTACCCGATGAATCCTAAGTACGCAAAGATCATTCAAGAAGAACTAGAAAAGCTTATCAAATGTGGGTTCATATATCCTATTGAACACTCTGAATGGGTGTCTCCAATAGTTATCGTGCCAAAAAAGAATGGGAAACTCAGGGTGTGCGTGGACCTCAAAAAAGTTAATGCAGCTACTAGAAGAGACCATTACCCCCTACCATATTCCGAACATGTACTCGAAAGAGTTGCAGGCAAGGAAGCTTATAGCTTTCTAGATGGATACTCAGGCTACAACCAAATCACGATAGCGCTAGAGGACCAAGCTAAAACTGCCTTCATCACAGAATTTGGCGTGTTTGCATTTCGTGTGATGGCTTTTGGCTTAACAAATGCCCCTGCTACATTCCAACGATTAATAAACACTGCTTTTAAAGAATATTTGAGAGAGTTTTGTGAAGCTTTCTTAGACAAACTTTGTGTTTACTCTTCTTGGAAAGAACATCTATCATGTTTGCGGAAGGTGTTTGAAAAGTGTAGGTTATATCGTATCTCATTGAACCCGTTCAAATGCCAATTTTGGGTCAAGCATGGAGTTATTTTAGGGCATATAGTATCTAAGAATGGTATCTCAACCGATGAGAGCAAAATTAAAGTGATTCTAGAGTTACCACCACCAACCAATTACAAGGGAGTTCAAAGGTTCATGGGACACGTGGGTTATTATCGACGGTTTATTTTATTTTTCGCTGAGATAGCACGTCCTTTGTACAAGCTTCTCATTGAATTTAAATGGACTGAAGAGTGTGACCAGGCCTATGAACAATTGAAGAAAACACTAGCAAGTGCTCCGATTTTAAGGACACCTAACTGGGATGTCATTTTCCATGTGCATATTGATGCATCAAACTTTGCTATTGGGTGTGTTCTCACTCAACCAGGAGAACATAAATTGGACTATCCCATTAGCTTTGCAAGCCGTCAATTGAACGATGCTGAAAGGAACTACATCACTACAGAGCAAGAAGGTTTGGCAATGGTTTATGCAATAAAGAAATTTCGCTACAACCTTCTGGAAAACAAGTTTGTATTTTATGTGGATCATCAAGCGTTGCTGTATCTGGTAAACAAGCCTTGCTCCACAGGAAGAATCACACGATGGTTGTTAATTCTTCTGGAGTTTGATTTCACGATTGTAGTGAGACCCGGTAAAAGGCACATCATGGCTGATCATTTGTCTCGTATACCCAATGGTGAAGCCGCTACAGGAGTTGATGATGAATTACCCGATACTTCCCTATTCATAGTTGAGACTATGCCTGAATGGAGTGAGAACATTGTTAACTTTTTAGTTAATGGTTTTCCACCCAAGGAACTTCTTAAGGATATCGCTCGAAGACTAGTAAAAGAATGTGAACCCTATTGTTTGATTGCCGGAACTCTGTATAGACTAGGCAAGGACGATATTCTTAGGCGTTGTGCCCGTGAGGATGAATATTTGTATATCTTGCAAGAAGCACATATGGGCATAGCAGGAGGACATTTTTCAGGAGACCTGACTGCTAGAAAGGCGCTGCAATCAGGCTATTGGTGGCCAACTTTATTTAAGGATGCATCACTTTTTACAAAAGGGTGTGATGAGTGCCAACGTTACAAGACCACACAGCGCAAAGACAGAATGCCCTTACATCCTATTAAAGTAACCCAACCATTTGAAAAATGGGGCTTAGACTTTGTAGGTCCAATTAGTCCCGCAGCTCGCAACACTCAATCTCGATATATTCTAGTTGCTACGGACTATGTAACAAAGTGGGCTGAAGCTAAGGCTTCACAAAAAGCTGACGCGAGGACAACAACTAAGTTTCTTTTTGAGAACATTATCACAAGATTTGGTTGCCCTTTTGAAATTGTTAGTGATAATGGTACCCATTTTATAAATGAGGTAATAAGAGAGCTTACCACGACCTTTATGATATCCCACCATAAGTCTACACCTTATTACCCGCAAGCTAATGGACAAGCCGAGAGCACCAACAAGACTCTAATCTCTATTTTAACCAAGACGGTAGAAGCTCATCGCACTGATTGGGATTTGAAGTTGACATCTGCTCTATGGGCTTATCGTACTGCTTATAAAGTGCGTATTAATTGTACGCCATTCAAAATGGTATACGGCAAAGAAGCGGTTATGCCTTGGGAGTTTGTCATTCCTAGTCTTAGGGTAGCTTCACAGGAAGGATGGAATGGTAACCCCTTAACCGAGCGTTTGTATATCTTAGAAAAACTAGACGAAGAGAGACAGTTGGCTATGCAAAATGCTCTTGTGGAAAAGGATAGGAGAAAGAAGTGGTTTGATCGCCATGTGAAGGATAAGGACATCAAAGTTGGTGATAAAGTCCTTATGTATGGAGTACGTAAAGAGAAGAAAAAGTTGAAATATGCTGGTAAAGGACCATATAGAGTATGTGAAATTACTCCACAAGGTACCCTTCGTGTGGAAACTCTTGATGGAGTTGAAACCATTGGATTCCTCAATGGGAGTAAATTCAAAAGATATTATGATCCTTTAAGCCAAGAAGAACTACGGGCCATTCATCAAAAGAAGGCCACCAAAACACAAACCGAGTTAAACAAGATACAAGCTCAAGCTGAGGCTAAGGAGCGACAACTACGTACAAGACAAAAACGAGAGGCTAACCTTGGAGTCACAAATGCATTCCACGTGGAAATCGAAGAGGATGGGTTGGACTCTGACACACCTCTACGATACCCTATTGAGTTAAATAGTGCCTATGGAAAAGTGCTATATAACGCCTTATTGGACACGGGTGCTAAATATAATCTGCTATCCTATGGGGTGTGGTTTCAGTTAGGGAAGCCACCTCTGTCTGAGAGTATTATCCAAGTCAAGGGTGTCAACAAGAAAAAAACTACGGTTTTTGGAATCTGGCACACTTCTGTCAATTATGACAATGGAATTGTAGCTCAAGACTTTTTGGTCATGCCTACTAGAACTATGGAGGGTAATATAAACCTAGGCCGCACGTGGATGATAGCCACCAAATGCACTATTGATTGGGGGACTGGGGGTGTTACAACGCAAAAACCAACTCTTAGCCCTACCACTCAAGCCATAGTCCCTGAGATATTGCCTAAGGAAATAAAACCCAAGACATTGCATGTCCAGGAGGTTGAACCATACGTCCCCATAGCCCAACTCTCTAGAGCTTCAACTGATGTAGTTGAAAGAAAGCTTGAGACACACAAGAACCATCCTAATATAACAGAGAAAACATACAAGTGGGTCCCTAAAGCTTCTGTAGTGAGCATGGTTGATGCAAAAAAACGAAAACCTCGTAAGAACCGTCCCACTCACTCCAAGAAATGTAAAGAAACGTTGCGTTTGTCTTTTCCTCAAGTGTTCTACGTATGCTACCCTATACTTTCTTGCGAATGGGATTTGATAGAAAGCCTTGCATGTGAGAGAAATTTTGAGGAGTTAGAATGGCTGATACGTCTATGGCTAACTAGTGATCCCTACCCAGTAGCGAATGTGTCTCCAGTGGCACATGCTTATTCTTTTGCACAAGATGAGTATCCACGCATCGCGAGGTTCTTGATTAGCATGCTTGCCCAAGAGGATGATGAAGAGGAACTAATAGAGACCGAGGAAGACTATGGCCTCACGGACAATGATTTTATTTATCTAGATGATGAGGATAGAGGCCTAGCTTTAGGGTGGCCACCCGGTTTATATAATATCCTCTTTCCTTGATTCTAAAAGGGGTGACAGATAGGTAGGTTAGGGGTCTAGATTGTGTTTTGATTTTGTTTTTTAGGAGTTTTAATTTTTCACACTGACATGCCTCCTAGAGGTATAGTGCCTGTTTTTGGATGTGTTAGGTAGGACTTATATGGATCTCCATCCACATGGCTGAGGACATCTGCTTCAACGAAATGAGCCACTCCATACCTCCAGGTGTACTACTTTCCATGATTCATGTTGATGGATATGTGTAATTGCTAATAATGATTTTTCATGCTTTGTTTGAGTGCAATAGTTATGATTGTTATCTGCCATTATAGATGTATAAATTTGTCTTTGCTTAAGTTGATTGAACTCCAGTTTAATCTTATGGATGAGCCTGGAGATTAGGAGACCGTGACTTTAGGTTAACTCATTTACTTGACCACTAGGCCTAGCTAATAAAATTATCCGAGTATTTGAGACCTTAGGAATGTTTTAGGCAGAGAAAGGCTTGCTCACTTAAACCACAAAAAACACTAGTGTGAATACCAAGGAAATGGAAGCAAAAAAAAAAAAGAACAACATAAGTGCCACAAATGAAAAATCTTACGCTGGAGAGAAATCCTGGCTTGAATTGGTACTTCACTCACATGTATTGTCTATGGTACTAGAGCCCTAGAGGTTCCCAGTGTGGGCGCTTTTCCTTGAGAAGCAAAAAACCCCGGACATACAAAATAAGCACACACGTCACATGATTGTGACCCAAAGTAAAAAAGTATTAAAAAAAATAATAATAATAATAAAGAAAAATTAAAAGACTTCCATTGAGCTTACAGTTAACATTTCAAGCTTTTGTTTGCAGTTGTGAGAGCGAGTTGGCTAATCAAAGCTGAAAAGCATAATTAGGGAATCTTGCATTTAGATAATCTTCTTAGCTTAGCTAGTACTAGAGTAGTTGTTTTAACCTTAGTCATAGCTAACTAATTGATAGACTCACCCATAAGCTCAAAACTCTTGATTAATTAATTTACTCAAAGTGCAATTTATTTGTCCTTAATGGCAGTCTAACATTTCATAAATCTTGCATTTACTCATTTCCACATGTACTTTACATTCCCCTCATGATTTATGGCAATATAATTCCGCTTGCTAAAACAGTGACTTTGCCTTGCAGATTCAAATCTAGATGCTCTACAACATGGACATACCAAGCTTCAACTCAATAGCTTTCGAGGACGGAATCTACATCAGGAAGGGGGGCAATGTTAACCCTCGTGGCTCACGGACACCCTATCGCCTACGACGGACACCGTAACCGTATTATTTATTTAAGTAGAGTCAGGCACCGGGCTTGTCGGTCCAATAGGGAAAGGTAGAGTGATCGCCGATGAGAGGCGCACTCTAACACGAACATGCTAGGGTTAGTTGGCTAAGCATGGGCGCCCAAGTGTGAATGGGGTGAGCTCACATAAAAGCCAATTAAACCTAAAATTGAGTCATTCTCTCATTGTGCAATAGAAGCTGCTCTTGCTCCTTCTCCTTCACCATCTCCTTGTGTGTGTGCGTGTGTGAGAGAGAGAGAGAGTGTGAGAGTGTGTGTGCGATCGAGCGTTGCGGCGGCACGACGGCGGTGAGGCGGTTGAGCGCGGTGTAGCGGCGTCTCCCTCTTCTTCGCGGCACAGGAATCCTTCATTCGCAACTACGCAGGAAGGTGAGTGACACATCGTTCTTCCTTGTGAGCTTGTCTGTCGTATGATTGTGTGCTAGGAGCCTTTATGGCTCGCACACGGCGCGTAGCAAGTCCCTAGTCTTGACATACATGCACTTAGAGTGCAGGTACCAAACCTACTACATTTTGAAGCATAGTAAGTTTAACCAATTGACTAGCTATAAATAATATTTGAAGATTGTACCGGAACCCACTGCATTGTAAAACACAACAGGTCTCACTGGAAGACTAACTAGGTTCCTTACCTCTTGTTTGTGTGTGTGTGTGTGTGTGTGTGTGTGTGTGTGTGTGTGTGTGTGTGTGTGTGTGTGTGTGTGAGAGAGAGAGAGAGAGAGAGAGAGAGAGAGAGTGGGAGAGAGAGAGAGAGGAAAAGGAATAAGAGAGCTTTTATTGCCATAGGGAATAAGAGAGGCAAGGGGTTTATACCCACATTTTTTGAAAAGCTATGAGGCCCAACAATGGAACATGTTGTAAAACATTTATAACAATTAGTATGATGCCGCCGCCTCCGGTGGTGCTATGTGGATTTTCTTTCAACAATCCCTAACTAAAAATATCATCATGAATTATTTTGCCCGTCTCAGCATCTTGTGTAATGCAACATGCCTCAAGGTGCAAGTGTATGTGATTGCATTTAGAGAATGCCCTCTCTCTCTACATCTGCTGAAAACAACCCAGATCTTCCTGACCCTTGCCTTCAAGATGCAAGCATATGTGATTGCATCTAGAGAGACATCCTTGCTTTGCATTCGTCGAAAATAGCTGAGATCTTGTTGGCCCTAGCCAAGTTGGGCATATCTTGCAATCACTGCATTTTAAGAGATGACATCCCCAACAGGAAGCTCCTTAAAACACTTTTTGTGCTTTAAGAAGCGCACCACATTTGGCATACATGTCGACCAAGGTAGTGTCAAGCACCACATTTTCTTTCAACAACCCCTGACTCACACAATCATTTTCCAAGGTGCAAGTGTATGTGATTGCATTTGGAGAGATGTCCTCTCTTTGCTAAAACCAACCAAAAGCTTACACTTGCCTTCAAGATGCAAACGTATGTGATTGCATCTTGAGAGACGCCCTCGCTTCAGAACTGCCAAAAATAGCCTAGAGCTTCTTGGCCCTACCCATGTTGGACATATCTTGCAATTAGTGCATTCCAAGAGACAATGAAATACAAGTGTCATGCCAAGGGTAGGACTATAAGAGGGCACAGCCCTGGCCAAGGGCAGACAGATACACATGCGATACAGGGGCTATATATAGCTAAGAGCTAGAGGGCCAAGGGCCTATATATAGGTATGGTTGGGAGGTTATTGGTATGTCTATCTCCCTATGCTCTTTCACTGGTATCAGAGCAGCAGGGGAGGGGAGCTATGGAGGAGGGGAAGGACTCTCTCTCTTTAGGTCTCTCTCTCTGGAATATAGTATGATGCATGGCCTCTCTCTTGCTTAGGAGTCTTCTCTCTCTCCCCCTCGTTTTCAGCAAGGACGTGTCAACAGTCAATATGCAAGAAATCGACGGTTTTGAGGCTCATTGAGCTTGCGCTACTGTCAGGCTTATTTCTCGCTTCTATGGCGACGCCCGATTCGGCCTCCTTGACTGCATCATCTCGCTCCTCCCATCCGCGGTAAAACCTGTGCAACCCTATTGGGAACACCTTTTCAAACCAAGGCACCCAATTAGGGTACATTGGCCAACCTAAATAATTTAAGGACGCATGCCCACCTGTCACCATTCGCTCGCAGCAAGAAACTCGAGGTTGCGGACACCAGCAACGGCTTCGGAGATAAACTAGGCAAGCATGCAAGGAATGAGGGCAATAGGGTCACACCTCGGAGTTTGCAAACAGCAAGGCTTGGATTTGAGGACCCACAATCGAGGTCAATTGTTTTGAAGGCAGAGGCATGTAGTTGTGTTCAAAAGCACCACCATGTGTAATCGAGCTCTCAAGGAGGGAGATACTTGAAGCAAGCAGATAGTTTCAATAAATATTTTACCATACGATCGATGACAAGTACGGGACTTATGCAGAATCCATGTAGAGCATGGTGGTGGAGAAGCAAGTCTTTATTGAACTTGAGGTAAACATGAAAGCTTGTCACCAGTGGAGCACGGCTCAAAGGGTGTTTATTGCTTGATTGTCGAATACGAAAAATCAGACACACAAGCCACTGCTTGGCAAGGCAAGTCAACGCAAGTAGATAAAAAGGTACACAGTAACTTCCGATTTTGTTGACACATTTGTTTTTAAAAATATGATCAGCGATCATGGTATGCAACAGACGTGTTTGCTGCCATAGCAAATTTTTCTTTTGTTATTGTTTAAGCATTAACAAACACCAAAGAGTGGTGTGAAGACAACTGTCAAGCAAGGCTTGCTTTTGTGAACCGCTCTTGATACAAAGCACGGCAAAAGGACATGGGCCAATTAAATGTCAGGGCATGGTTGTGCTTGATAATCTCATGGAGATTGGCACTGCCCGTATCTACCCTTGACAAAGGCTACACAGGTACCTCGGCAAGGTCGACCATTACCTACGGTTCTACAAGGATCCTTTCTTCATTGAACTTCATTCAAGTTTTATGACAATACAGCCAGTGGGTATGACTCACTCCTTAGCTTGTGAAGCCGCTAGGGGTTTCTCTACGTTGCATTTTGGATTTGCCTTTTTGGTAGGACATGGTTTCTAGGCAACGTTTTACAAAGGTTGCGTCAATCGAAACAAGTCTATATGGTCAAGGACAATCATGATCAAGCCATGAATAGATCGGATTAAACCAAGCCAAGAAGGCATGTGTGGGACATCCAACAGCTCTCAAATTAGTCGCATATATGGCTATGCATCGGATTTGAGCGCACTACCAAAATTCCGCCCACACATGGGCGACAAGGTTAGTCAATTTCAAGTTATGTTTTTTTATGTTTTACTTTTCATTTTGAGGAAAATCTCTCTGTTGTGCAAAGAAAAGTGCTTGGGCAGGCTCCATAAGAATCCATTGTACAAAGCACGATGCTTTGTTGGTATTCATGTGAAGCAGGGCTTCTCTTATGTGCCCGATTGACTTTAGATCACTACTACTGGCACACATCTTTGGCACTATATGGATATACACTCACAATTTATGCAACGACGCACTTTGATGTATCCATGCTAGTGTAATCGTGCATGGCACGTATACCAGGGGCTCACATGTTGAGACTATCATTGAAGCCAAGGGCTTATTATTCTATTTTTGATTTGGTATGCATGGCATACTAGTTCAATGGCCGTACAATACCCATCATTGCATACGCTTTCACTATAACACTAACTACTCTGTCAAGGACAAGGTAAGTGACTGATTTCTTCAAACATTTTTTATGTTTAATCACAGGCAAAGTGCCATACACATGCACCCTGATACAATCACGTTTATGTACACGGTAAGTCAGTCAAGATGTGACTTACGATACCTCTCTCTAGAAGGGCATGGTACAAGTACACAGGTGTATGCTTATAGAATACACTACGCCTCTCTCTACAAGAGCGTGTAGTTGTACGCTTATAGGATAAAGCTACGACACAGCCATGGTCTGCACAGGATCATATGCACAGGATATACAACACAATCACCTCAGGGGATTTCCTCAACCCAAGTCTCTCTCTCTCTCTCTCTCTCTCTCTCTCTCTCTCTCTCTCTCTCAAATTTCTATGCGAGAAAGGTGAAATTAGTCATGATTGTTCTAAAATCTTTCTATGTCGATATGGTAACAGGCAGGGCTAAGAGCCATCTGTTTTTTAAGGGCTAAGAGACACCTTTTTTGAAATGGCTAAGAGCCATCTATTTGTAATCCATCAGTGATTGCTTTCAAGATCGAACAATTATATTTAGTTGAGTATCCCTCAATTCTAATGGACAAGCAAGAGTCTTGCCATTAGTGATTTTTAAAATTTTTTGGGTGTTATTTTAGCACTACACACTTTGAGTGCAAAAATCAAGTTTGTTTTTTTGAACGTCTTAAACTCGAAAGGGCTTATCTCTATCAAAATGTATAGCTGAAGCCAGTATTTCAGACAACACGGCTGTTCACAAAAATCCAAGCTTATGGATTTTTGGGTCCGAAAAGCTCTAGTTGTGAATAGGATTCCAACTTCAGTGGATCTCTTATTTTATCTCTAGCCCTAAGAGTGTCTATATGAGTCCAGTTTTGGAGGTAAGACCAAACTCATGATTACTAAATCCTTTATTACGTGTGATGGTCAATTCTTGGAATCTTCACAGTTGCACTTTCAAGGAAAGAAGTCCATAAGTTGCCAAGGGCTCGTGGATACTTTCAACCTCCAAAGTTGAATTAAGATATTGTTGACTGCTTGTTGAGCAGTTTTTATACAAAAGTCTAACCAAGCGGTTGGAAATGACCCAGGGGTTTGGATTGCAATGGCAACACCCAAGGTTACATGTGCAATATTACTTGCATTTTACTAATTTTCAAATTAGTGTTTCTAGGCCTTGCCGGCAGGAAATTTGGGTAGGTGCTTTTCACTCCGCTATAGGTACGCATCTGTTTTGGTTTTGTTTCTTTTGGTTTGCTTTTTCTATGTAGGATGCATATCCATTTTTTCGCTTCACAGAGATGACAAGGTCATGTAAGAGCCAAAGACATTTGGGCTATAATGTCCAAAATAAGTTTCTGCATTATGCACTTATAGACCCACTTGTAGGGTTGATTTGGCACATGTTGTCACATGGGATACAACATGGTCTAAGGACTCAAGGAGTTTGGTTTAGCCAGTGTGGAACAAGGCTAATGAGGGTCCCTCTCACTCCTGTCGTAGAGTGTTTGCACAGTTACCTCGACAAACAAGTAAATCTTGTACTTCTAGGATGATTTTTTTTTCAATTGAGATAGATTCCACATGTGGCGAATATGAGTCTCTCGAACTGACACTGGCGCCCACTATTTCAAGTACATGTCATGACAATGTCCCTAGGTGCTGGTCAAATCTGTTTTCTAGACCTTTTTCAGCACGACGTATCAGGAGCACTTTCAATGGCCAGAAATTATCAAATATTTAGAATGACTTGTTACAGTACAAGTGCTTCTAAACAACATTACAGATGGTTGTTTATACATATAGCAAGGCTATGAGTTCTTAATGAAAAAGTTTCATTGTTTGTACCTAGATGTGACTTCTGTTTCACCTGCTATTATGGTTCAAACGTTTCAGCAAGGCTTGCAAATGATTGCAACAGAAATTATCTAGTTTCTTTTGAGAACTATTTACATTCCTCTTTAATGTGTGATAGTAGCATCACATTCTCTATCAGTTTTTGCAAAGTTGGTCATGGATATACAGGTTCGGATCTGTTTTTGTTAAATGCATGCACACTAGGTGTTATGGGCCCTAGTGTTTTGCAAAGGCTGATTTTGAGCGGCATGCATATTCATCACATTACTTGCTTATGAAGCATTGTGCACTCTCAATGCAGTATCTCTATGAGATTTCTTTTGGGTCTACCAATCACCAATAGAGGTCATGGATCGGTTTGGTTGCTTATGGATTTTTCAAGTTAACCACGATTGTTATTTAGGACATTGTTGATTCCTCAGCAATGTTGTATGATATTGTGATCCCTGTTTACCAGTCATCTGGGAAGACTGTCTGTAAACTGTGGGGGAAACACACCTCAATATTGTCAGTTATTTAAGGGGATAGGCAGATTACAAAGTGTAATCTTATGCTAAAGGATATGAAAAGTGCGTACATTAACACCAAGCAATCCAATTAATAAGCATGTATCGCTCTAGTTGGAGTTTGCTTACCATCATATATATCATGTTTGCGACTAGGTTTAGTCTCTTCATGTATAAGTCAAGTTCTCAACCTTGAACACTAGTTATGGTGGGGTTGTTTACTGATGAAATTTGAGAACAAGTCAAGGACTTATACTTGCCTGATGATTTATGTCAACAAGTTACCTTCATGGAAAGTGAAAAGCGGTACTCTTTCAGGTACATCTTTGTTGTGATTACTCATTTAGCATGCTCATGTGCGTTTTAAATGGAGTCTACACAGTATGATTGGATTGGAACCGGTAACACAAGATGGTTGCAAATGGACAACAATGTGCAAAATCAAGATGTTATTCTTGATTATATTGGACCTCCTACTGCACCATCTTTCGATCAAACAAATAGTTGGATCCATGAGGGATACCACTGTGGAAAACATTAGTGTCCTTACAAAGATCCCACCACTTTTGTTTTTGCGAAATAAAATGCTTCTCCAAGGGGGGAGTGATGTCATGCCAAGGGTAGGACTATAGGAGGGCACGGCCCTGGCCAAGGGAAGACAGATACACATGCGGTACAGGGGCTATATATACCTAAGAGCCAAAGGGCCAAGGGCCTATATATAGGTATGGCTGGAGGTTATTGGCATGTCTATCTACCTATGCTCTTTCACCCAGACAGGAAGCTCCTCAAGCACTTTTTGTGCTTTATGAAGTGTACCACATTTGATATACATGTCGACCAAGGTAGTGCTAAGTATGCCATTTCTTTAAACAACCCCTCACTAACAATATCATCATGAATTATTTTTCCCATATCAGCATTTTGTGTGTTGCCAAATGCCTTCTTCAAGGTCCACTTGTGTGTACATGATTGCATTTGGAGAGATGCAGAGAGACTCCCTTCTCTACACCTGCTAAAAATAGCCAAAAGCTTCCTGACCCTGACCCTGACCTGCTTGGACATATCCTATAATCAATGCACTCCATGTGGCAGCATTGCAAATAGGAAGCTCATCGAGGACTTGTTGAGCTCACAAAAGAATGACTTATTCTCTTCCCCTTCATGTTTTCTTGTGCAGCAATTATTGTTGCTTTCTTGGAGCTGCTCTATGTTCACGAAACCAAGATACGCTTTTGGGGCATATGTGTTCGAAACGCGCGCCGCATGACAAGGCCTCAACCTCTTCAACTACATTCCGGTCCAGCTTACACCCCGGTTGAGAATCCCAATGCCTCCTTTTCTTTTTTTGCAATACTCACAAAATGTGAGTAAAAAATACATCAATATTGATAAGCCAACCTTGCTCCCATCAAGCCATGGCTTCACAAGGCCACCCAAGTTCCATAAGCTCACATTGCAAAACCATTTTTAAGGTCAATTGGTTTGTTGTGGGGTAAGTGATCCTCATAAATTAACTATCCCTTAAAGATTATAGCACGCTTTAAAAAAGAACCGATAGTTGAAAGATAACCTGATAGCATATCTACCCCCCCCCCCCCCCCCCCCCAACCCAAAAAACACCCTCCCTCTCTTGCACCATGGATTTACACTTTCACCCCATATTTGCAAGAAATCTCTCACCCATGTGAGCGTCTTCCGTAAGGCATAGGTGATTACATATGAGAAAGGCCTTTCCTACTCGGATTTGCATGGGTGTATCAACCACAAAAATTGATAAAAAGTACTTTGTTTGTGTGACAATTGGTAGGGTTAAATTTCTTTTACCTGTCTCAAATATGACATTGCCATAAGGTGCACCACATGAGCACGGCTCTGTATAGAGATCCTCAAGAAATTGGCTTGTGCATTACGTAAATCATTATCTTTTTAATGTGTCTTCTTTGTGTTTTCAAGTGGAGGGAAAAAGAAAAGATTTAGGAGCAAGGATTCCTACCTATAGCATTAGGGGCATGGTCACTCCAAACCATATATAGCTTGTAGAGGGCATGACAAAATCCATAGCTATTAGCTGAATCCAATGTCAGCAACCATACTCTAGGGTGCTACAAATTTTGATGCTAAGGGTGGTAGCTACAAGAAATTGGTAATTACCTTATATTTAAATTTCAATTTTGAACTTATTCCATCTTATAGGATTTTCTACAATGCCAACTTGACAAGAAAATGTTTCTATAGTCTAGAAGAGATTGGCAGTAAGATGAAATTGGATAGCTACGATTACTGAGCTATTTATTTCAAGATTGGACGATCTAAGGATTCAATAAGATGTATGCCTCAGCAAGACCGATTTTCTATGTGAGTTCACAAGGTCGATTCTCTTTTGCTTTGACATTGTGTGTTAGGAGCACTTGTTAGCTCCAACTCCATTTTGTTTCATCTCCTTGATGAACTTATGCAAAGCAAGGATTCAATTTAGGGTATATTTCCTATAATCTTGCAAAGTTTGGAATATGCTAGTGCTATTTGGCGGCACCGTATGTAAGATGTTTTGATCATCAAAGGCATGATAGCACCCTTGTGTGAAAGAAGAGAGAATGCGTACACTGATGATTGAATAGTGGGAAGACTTGAATGAGCGTGCCAGGGCAACCAGTCACTTGCACCTTGGTGAATCCATTTACTTTACCATAATGGATAAGACCAATGCAAAAGATTTATGGGCTGCTCTATGTGCATCATGGGATGGCAACAATGCCTTGAACAAGGTTTTCTTGATGAAGAATCTTATGTGCATAATTATGAAAGAGGGCATTAATGTTAGTTCTCACTTGAACGAGTTCAACAACATATTTTCACAGATTACTTCAAAAGGTCTCAATTTTGCTGACGAAATGAAGGCAATTTTCTTGCTATGTTTGCTACCATCATCATCGGATACCTTCAACACAACCACAAGCAATTCTACACCTAATGGCAAGCTAGTTTTCAACGATGTTCCTAATGTGTTGCTCACTAAGGACATTTGACATTAATCTCTTGATGGGAGTGGGCATGGTGATGTGTATGTGGCTAGTGGCAATCGTGACAAGCAAAGGTAGCGTGGTCATAGCCGCGGCCATCCTCAAAACCGCAGGCAAGATCGTAGCAAGAGTGACCGACAAAGACATGAAAAAATGTTGAGTGTTACTACTACCATAAAAAGGGACACTTGAAGAAAGATTTCCACACATTGCAGCGTGACAAGGGCAAGGAGAAAGCGAAGTCTGACAAACCTAAAAGCAACGTGAAAATCAAAGAGCTTAATGTGGTTGAATCTCTAGCCATTGAGACAATTTTTGACGTGCCAAATGATGTGTTGATTTTCACATTGGATTTGAGTACTGATGCATTGTTAGCTCTTGACAACTGTTACACACAAAATTGGATTGTGGAATCAGGTGCTAGCTTTCACGTGACTCCTCACAAGGAGTGGTTTTCTACATACACTGCCACACATGGCACATTGAACAATTCTTATGAGCTTGATATATGCAGTGTGGGAAGCATCAAGTTTTTAAGCGTAATGGCAATGAGTTTATACTACAGAATGTTAGACATGTACCCAAATTGGAAAAGAGTTTGATGTCTATTGGACAGTTGGATGATTTGGGTTACACTACCATATTTGCTCATGGTTCTTGGATTATCAAGAAGGGAAATTTGGTCATGCTTAAAGGCCAGAATTTTGGCTCATTATACTCACTCTATGTCTCTTCCATGAAAGAGAATTCTATTTGTGTAGCCGAGTTGCCATCTACAGAGTTGTGGCATAGCCAGCTAGGTCATATGAGTTAGAAGGGAATGTGTTAGTAGCTGCTCAGCTAACAAGAGCAAAAGAAGAGTATCAAGCAGGACTCCACACATTTTTTCAAACCTAATGATCATAATCAAACCCATTTAATTATTGAAAAATCCCGCAACTCCAAAAACATTATAATATTATTGAGTACCAGTAAGTCTAAACGGGCCAATGGCTTCCACGTTTGTAATTCTATGCAGTCTTTTAACCTTATATTGAACCCCAATTAGCTAGGAAACCATTTTTACACCTTGGCTAAGGTATGAAAGCCAATTTTTGTAACTTTAAGACCTATGTTTTGGATAATGAAAGTGAGTGTACACTGCAGTACAATCCGTTGAGCTCTCTGCTCTTTCAATCTTTTGTGTCTCCCTCGTGTTGTGTTGCATTGCAAATCTGAGCATGCCAAAGCGCTCGCAGGTGAAAGCTCTCTCTTTCTATGTAAGTTTCTTCCGATGAAATTATGGTTTTAGTCATGCACATCTACGAGCTATTTTCATTCCGTACACACGATACATGCATCTAAAGTGATTTTTTACCATAAAAATAGATAGAGCACGGCCTAAGAAAGCTATAGAGTGCTTAAAAGTTCGAAATTGATTGACCTAAAATAGGTTATTTATCTTATGTGCGATTTTGTGCGACTGTCAAAAATGACATTTGAGCACATGAGAGTGTTGAGGATACTCTACACATTCTAGGTAGTAAGTTTTGTCGCATTTGGAGCACTGTATCTACATGAAGTCAACGTATTATGCTTTGATAAACATGTTGTTTATCTTAGGCGTGATTTTGCCAGAGTGTCAAAAAGGACATTTGAGCACATGAGAGTGTTGAGGGTACTCTACACATTCTAGGTAGTAAGGTTCGTCACATTTGGAGCACTGTAACTACATTAAATCAATGTGTTATGCTTCGGTAAACATGTTGTTTATCTTAGGCGTGATTTTGCCAGAGTGTCAAAAATGACTTTTGAAAACATAGGGATGTTGAGGATACTTTGCACATGCTAGGCATTAAGTTTCATTGCAATCAAAGCACCGTAGCTATACCAGTTCATCGGATCAAGCTTGCGGTAAGGAAAGTGGATTTTGGTGTTTGAACATAGGGATGTTGAGGATAATTTGCACATGCTAGGCATTAAGTTTCATTGCAATCAAAGCACCGTAGCTATACCAGTTCATCGGATCAAGCTTGCGGTAAGGAAAGTGGATTTTGGTGTTTGAACATAGGGATGTTGAGGATACTTTGCACATGCTAGGCATTAAGTTTCATTGCAATCAAAGCACCGTAGCTATACCAGTTCATCGGATCAAGCTTGCGGTAAGGAAAGTGGATTTTGGTGTTTGACACACACTTGAGACCGATCTCGGTGAGAGTACACTAGACTTGGGTTTTTGTGAGATTGGCTATCTCTTGTAGCCTCCATGCAGTAATCGGGTTAGCTACATCCCACATATTGACATTTTATGTATGTGGTTCTCGCTTTGCTAGCATCAATGAGGCTTGGCAACCGGCCAACATTTTGACACCATTGTCGGGGACGAGGCAACCTAGACTAGAGAAAACCCCAAAAGACTCACTTGAAATTCTATTACTTCCTCTAGTTTCCTTTAGTTTCAACTAGAGTAACACATTTTCTATTCTTATCACAATTGAGAGCTGCTTGAGAGTAGAGATACTCAGTAAGGACCTCGCAAGGTTTAGATAGTAGGACAACTAGTGTAGGATCCTTGAGACTGGCCACTGGTTGGTAAGGGTGTTACCTAGATAGAAAGTAGGGATTTGAGACTGAAAGTTGCATTTTCAACTTTCTGCACTCTTTTTTATGTCCAGTAGGAGCAGGGTAAGTAGAAAACCATCAGGAGTGCATCTGGTCAAAGGTGCATCGAAGAAAACCAAAAACAAAGGCACCAAAGATAGACAGGGGGTTTTTGAGTCTAAAACTAGAAAACTATACTTACAAGGTGGTATAAAAACCTAAGTAGATAACTCCTATTGGATTTTGGAACCATTTGGATCAGTAAAACACTAAGCCAAGCCCAAAAATTGGAAAAAAATTCAAACATCAGAGAAAATCAACTAGGAAAAGTCAAAGCAGGCTAAAACTTGAAGCCAAGGTGTGTATAAATCCTAAAACTAGTGAGATAATTAATATGTGCAAAAACAATTAAAAATGATAAAATCTAGAAGAGATTTATCTTCAGCACGCCGAAGTTAAAAATCTCAATAAAAGGGATATTTTGCTCATTTTTCAATCCCAAGGGTCTATTAGGGTTATAATACAGCTCCTAAGAAAGTTTCATTAAAATTGGAGTTATGCAAAAATCAATACACCAAGGAAATTGGGAAAACCACCCTTTAGGCTCAAAAAGAGCTAAAAACATTGGTAAGAGGTCAAAAATTTGTGAAATTCATGGTACAAGCTTGAAATCACTTGAAGAACCCAGCCCAAGTCACAAATTGCAAGAAAATCTCACACCAAGGAAGTAATTTTGCAAATTTGACATTAGGGTTGTCTTTGGCAAGCCATAAGGACTCACCATTTATGAGTTGAAATTTAAAATTGGGCCTACCTATGAGTGCAACTATCTTCGGCGTGCCTAAGATTGTCTGAGAAAAATTCACATCCTTTTTTGCACAAAGAGTCTATCGAGGGATAGAGAAAGGAAATTTGGTATCTTTTTGACTCCTTATTGATCGAATTGAAGTTAAATTATGGGATCACATACGGTTTTAAGTGTTGGTGTGCAAGGACTCATGACTTGGTGACGGATCAAGAGCAAAAGCAAAAGCATTGTGGTTGAAATCAAGTCTACATTTCCAGGTTTGAAGTATCAGTTCAAGTGAGTGAATAAGTCCATATATGAACCTAAGATCCGGTAGAGATTTGGAAAACTCGAGTGGCATAGGAGAGAATAGTAGAGAGTCCACATAAGAGAGTGTAAACCAAGGGAGACATTTGGAAATTATCGAGGAACAAGTACCAGGCACATATTTTGACTCAAGCTCTGATATGTCTTCCTTTTCGACTCAATTAGGCTAGAGACCTCACTCAAATTCAAGCATATCTTGACTTTCTTCAAGACCAACAAATACAAAGCCCAGATTTACTTGGACCAAATGAGGAGTTTGTAGTGTGGATAGACAACCATACCGTCAATTTTGAAGAGGAGGTGAGAGCAAACAAACAAGATGACCTCTACATGGACCAAAATGGAGTACAATATCATAAGATATAAGACCCTAACTCAGTAGATAAATGGGGGTTAGGGGTTGATATTATGATACCAGATAAATCTGTAAAGGAGGGACCTCCAGTGTTAGAATATAAGGGTATGAGTTGATTGACACCAAATCATTGAACGTATCCCCACGGATAACTCAAGATTCAAAGTTTATTGTTGGGAAGAGAACAATATCACATATTTGGTCCGGACCACCCATGCCAAACTAGGACAATTGACTCCCTTGAAATTGTGTACATCTTCAAGATCAAGGAAAAAGGTTTGGTAGAACTTCCTGCTCATCACTTTAGAGATTGTTACAACAATGACTTTGTTATGATGACCCCAAAAGAGATTGAACAAACCAAGTACCAGGAAAACTCAATCCATGAAGCAATTATCATAATCGTATGAGAAACCAATCGAAACGAGGATCCAAATACTTGACCCTACGATAGCATGGCCAATCAAAGTGGAGAAGTAGCAAGAAGTAGCCACCTCAATGATCCTAACAGGGAAGGGAAAACAAAAACCACCATCAATAGGGGAGGAATGAGTGACACAAGGATGAGAAGAAGTCCACATGAGTTACATTTACCAAACAGCTGATTTGAGGGATTAATGGGAGAGACACCGGTTAGAAGGGAAAGAGAGGGTGCAGAACACAAGCGTAGGGTCAGACCATGAGATTTCCAAAAGTGGGTCAAAAAATACAGCGGATTGGGGGATCCATATGATCCTTTGGCCAGCTTCAGATAGGTTTTGAGAGTTGAGCGCATAAGCGACTTCCATACGCAGTTTGAGGGGTTCAGGATGACCTTGGAAGGCAAAGCTTTGACTTGGTTTCAAAGCATACCGGCTGGATCGATACCTGACTTGCCAACCTTGGCAATGAGATTTGTTGCTACTTGTTCCAAAATGGGGATAAAGTACAGTACAATGGAACAAATCTATAGTTTCATGAAGAAACAAGGAGAGACTGTAAGGTATAGTGCGAGTCGAATGAGGCAATATATAGACAGATGTCCGGAGTTGGAATTTCCAACCAAGGAAAGACTCGTCTCATTATTTTTGGAAGGAATTATAAACAAGGAACTACACGCTATCTTGTACAACAAAAAACATATGACTTGGGAAGCATGTAGTCTAAACACGATCAACCTGAGTGATGATTGCAAGATTTTTAATGAGGAAAATAAAGCTAAAGACGTACAAAGCAAACAAACAGCAACCACTATGCTAGCACAAGTCGGACTAGAGCCCAATGTAGGGACCAAATCAAGGACAACCACAAAGGCAATTAAAATGGTGTGCCATTGAAGAAAAATACACAAATCACAAGGCAAATGAGTGCTATTACAAGCCTAAATATGATGGGAGCGTTTAGTACGTGCCAATGAGGCCACAAGGATAGCACATGTATCGCTACCCGCCAAATGTGGCACCCATGCAGAGATCATCAATGAATATAGAGAGACCATAGCCAGTATTAGGCCAACAGTCACCACTCCCTGGGAATAATGATGTACCAGTCAAGTATATGCTACCCGAGGGATAGATGGATGAGCAAGCTCTAGTACCTGTTACTCCATACCCTGAAACAAGCTTCATAGCAATGGGGATAGAAGAAGATTGGTATAGCCAACCTAGTCTAGTCCCTATAGAGCCGATGTGTCAAGCACCTACTGAAACAATATATGTTAACTTTGTTGCAAATTAGGGGGCGAGATCACCAATTTTCAAGCCAATGCCAAACCAAAAACTAGAAATTTTCATAACTGTGGAGCGGATGATCATTGGAAGAATAATTGTCCTGAACCGGATAAGAATGCACGACCTATAGAGGCTTGTTGTGGGGCATGTGTACAAAAGGGAGGACACTTTCTTGGAGATTATCCTAGGAACCTAACCAACAAAGGAAGAACTTCTATAAACATAATTCAGATCATGCCAAGTAGTTCATCAGAAAGAGAACTAACACTTCCTATTCAAGTGATGACTAGAGCCCGGGACAAGAAGAACAAGTAGAAAAATGCAAGTGGATCTGACAAATCCAATAAATCCTCTAAAAATTCCAGGAAAGAAAGACGTAAGAGGTACAAACTTAAGAGACAAAAACAACAAAAAGAGATTGAAGAGAAGATTCGGAAGGAAACAAAAGAAAGAATTCAGACTCCTTCAATAGGATTCAAGGAACTAAAATCAAAATCCGTAGGATCAATACTGGTCCACCAAATCTACAAACCAACCAATGCGGCTCAGGAGGCTTTCCAAGCTAGGTTGAAAGCGGGTCAAACCCTAGAAAATCAATGGAAAAATTATCCAACACCAGATATGGAAGCAGCTAGACTAGAAGCTTACAAAAACCTTGTGCAAATCACACAAACCATGATGGAAAAACAAAATCCACAACAGGAGGTTGAAAAAAAAACCAGCTGAAAATGAGACCAAAAACATGAAGGAAAGAGCTCAATAAAAGAACGAGTGGGGAAACATGGCAAACGATAACGCACCATCACCTAAACTGGAAGTTCCTGATAGTGAAGAAGGATGGGACAAGGTGCTGATAGCCGAAGGAGATTGGCCAAACTACCTGTGGAAAAGGATTAGAGAAGCAAAAGATGGGAGCATAACCTTGAAATCAGCTCCAATTGAGGAAGTTCAGTTTGATAGATTCCCCATATGGAGCTGGATAAACATTCACTATATGGAGATTGGGGATTCGAGCAGTCAGGCTCTTCAAAAGCTGGAACTTTGCGGACGCTACCATCCTATTTACGAGAGAATGAAGAGAAATTGATGGTCTGCAAAACAACCAAACTAGAAAGGCCAAGTCAAACCTTGGATGTGGTTAATCTACAATTCATTATGTCAACACCAATTCAATGCACAATCACTTTGGGAGAACTACTAAGGTTAAAAACGCAGTTGTGGGAAGATATACAAACCACGATGGAAAACATGGGGCTAAAAGAAGCATCTCAAATGGACTTGGAAATTTACAAAACAAAGACATACATACTAAAATTGTCAGGTCATTACCTATAAGCAAGGTAGGGGACTACTGCAAAGGGAATGAGGGAAACACTACCCTTCCAATACAATACAATGATATAACTATCATGGCTATATTTTTAGATAGTGGTGCAGGCATTGCCATAACAGCCAAAATTATAAGGGAAGCTTGGAAAAAACCAGCAATCAAGCAAACAAGAGTGAAAGTGCAATTGGCAGATGGACACATAGAGAAACCAATGGGCCTACTTGAGAATGTGATAGTCACTTCCTGTGGAATCGACTACCATCACACTTTTGCCATTGTAGATTTTGGAAAGAAACTCGACTATGAAATCATCTTTGGAAGCCATTCATGAGATAGATACAACTAGTTTAAGACTAGGGCAATGATTATCTCTACCTAAAACAACTAGGGGCTGAAAGATCATTCTTACAGAGATGTCTTGAGGACACCAATACAAGAATTAGACTATGAGACCTCTACAGAGGCTAAACTACCTTTAGGGATACATAAAGACACCCCAATTTGGATGTGTGGGGCTTCTGAGTTGGGGAGTTCGCAAAGGGAAGACTACAATCTAGACAATGAGGTGAATAACGTGGAATATATACCGAAACCATTCCCTGAACATTTGTTTGAACCCGTTGAATGGACTCAGATCTTGGCCACAATGGATGTATGTGTTAATGAATCAACACCTACACACTTTTGTGATGCAGAAAGCTATGACATAGGCCCTATCCAAATGGTATTCATCGACATAATTGAGGGGCAATAGATCTTTTATCACTATTATGATGACATGGACGAATTGGAAGAAGATACATTTACAACTTCCCTAGTGCCGACATATAGTCGCTGAAATCGCTCCAGATCAGTGATAAGATCATCATCCTCTAGATACATCCTGGTTATAGGAGCCTGCTGATGTCGCAATCTCTTGTTCAGCATGATGAGCTGTAATGAATGTCGCTCATCACCTGTTAGTGTAAGGTCTCTACTTTCAAATTGCACACAAGTTCTATTACGCATTTGAATTTTTTTGAACCATCACTCCTTATTTAAGATATTCGAGTTCAAATTATGAATCGTAGGTTGTAAAAACCTAGAAATTAAAATTTACGCTACAAAATTCTGACATGTTTAGCTATATGAATCACTAACTAACTTATTGCAAGACTTATTTACTGATTGTAGAATTTTCTTTTACTACTGTAAAGTTTAACTTAAAAATGTAAAGTAAATTATCATTAAGGAAATAAATAAAATAATTATAAAAACAAAAGAATACACAGGGATAACAAATGAAGGCACATGGATCACATAGGAGGGGACAAAGTGGGACACACTGTCACATGAAAAAGGAGAGGCTACTCTTGACTAATCTTAATGAGGGGGGGCTTGTGTGGCCTTATCTTTTGATGATAATGACAAAGTGGTCAAGCTCATGGGTACCACAAGGGTATCAAAAACGCGGGTATGATTTTTGAAAAAAAAATTAAAAAATTAAAAAAAATATTTTTTTTTTTGGAAAAAAAATTGGACGTTTTTCTTTCTGCTATAAATAGAGCATCCATGCTCACACTTTAGACATAGAGACTGCCTCTATAGCGCTCACGAAGTGCTGTCACTTCTCTTAGAGAGAAGGCGTCCACAAACCACTAAGAGAGCAAAAACTCTAGTGGACTAATAAGGTGCGTATTAATTAAGCATTCAATTAACTTTAGGAATGATGCATGTGTGCTATCTCTTACTCTAATCTCTCTAATAGGTTAGTAAGATTCAATTAGCTATGTGTATGTGTGCTATCTCTTACTCTAATCTCTAATGGATTAGTAAGATTCACTTAGTTATGTGTGTGTGTGTGTGCTATCTATTACTCTAATCTCTCTAATAGATTAGTAAGATTCAATTAGCTATGTGTATGTGTGCTATCTCTTACTCTAATCTCTAATGGATTAGTAAGATTCAATTAGTTATGTGTGTGTGTGTGTGTGTGTGCGCTATCTCTTACTCTAATCTCTCTAATAGATTAGTAAGATTCAATTAGTTGTGTGTGTGTGTGCTATCTATTACTCTAATCTTCTAATAGATTAGTAAGATTCAATTAGCTTTAAGAAGGATATGTGTGTGTGTGTGTGTGTGCTATCTTTTAAGAAGGATATGTGTGTGTGTGTGTGCTATCTTTTACTCTAATCTTCTAATAGATTAGTAAGATTCAATTAGCTTTAAGAAGGATATGTGTGTGTGTGTGTGTGCTATCTTTTAAGAAGGATATGTGTGTATGTGTGCTATCTTTTACTCTAATCTTCTAATAGATTAGTAAGATTCAATTAGCTTTAAGAAGGATATGTGTGTGTGTGTGTGCTATCTTTGACTCTAATCTTTCTAATGGATAGTAAGATTCAATTAACTTTAGAAAAGATGTGTGTGTATGTTTTCTCTTACTCTAATCTCTCTAAGTATACCTACTCTCTCTAGTTAGTACATCTTCACTATTAACTTATACATTGTTAATTGAAAGTTAATACATAAGAGAACTCATCATATTCTTATTATACATGATGAAATTCTCATTCACCAATTTTATTGTCAATTAGATTAAGTAGAATTTTGAATAATACAAAAAAATTGATTTAGTTAAAGTATAGAAATTGAAGTTAGAATTGGATTAGAAATGTGAAGCATAAAAGTAATGCATTCCTAAACTTTCACTCATAGTTTACACATTTAATTTTTAATTAATTACGATTAGCAAATATTTGATGTATGGAAATTAGATGTAAAACAACAACACTAAATGTGAATCCGAGTTAGCGAGGGTTCAAATTACAGACTCTCTTTGAAAACAAGGAGATTACTAGGGAAATTGACCAATTTAAAGTTCTAAGTATATAACATAAGTGTAGTACAAAAAAAATGGCTCCAAAGCGTGCTCGAACCCAAGGCGCTAATGATCATGAATCTGGTACAAGTAACGGTGGAATCCCTGCGGAAAATGCTATGTCTCCACCAATCGGACCAATTGGAGCTATGGTACAGTTGCCGAGACGTGAGATGACGCCCAGGATGGCACCGCTGATGCTGTGGTGGGAGTACACCCAGATTAGCCCAGCTGGATACTGTGGTTTTGTTTTGCCGTGGCGTGAGGATGACGCCCAAATTGGCACCATTGTTGCTGTGACAGGAGTACGTCTAGATTAGCACAACGAGTACTTGTCGAGCGGTATGGGACGCTCATAAGGACAAGGGTTTTTATAAATAATGTATATACCGATCGTACATAATAGCACCAGTAGAGATTCTTGAGTGAACCTAATCCAAGGGTTGTTGGTTTAAAATTGGACGACTTCTTGTTTGACAATTGTTTGTAATACTGTTTGAAGGGCTGTTTTAACGAACCAATATCATAAATAAAATAAAGGAACATGTATGTTTTAACAGTGTGGTAGTAATTAGATAACAAAAGAAGGGTGAGTGTGGTGTGGAAAGTGGGAGAATGATACCCCAACGGTATTATTCTATGGACGGGTGGACCCGATGAGTCGGGTAACTTTCCAACTCTAGAATTTTTTTTTAGTCATAAATCTTAAAAGAGACAAACCTTGGCGGCTGTACTTCTGAAACATGGAGAAAAAAGCGCACAGGTTGGTCACTCTAAGATTTATAGTTTTAGGTATAATTGATTATAGATAGTTTTTAGATAGGGTTATGGTGGTCACGCTCCGCCATAGCGAGATAGGACCAATCCTTCACTAACGGTTCATGCCCGTGGCTACGTAGTAGCTAAGGCAATGTCCGTTGGTTTTTCCTTATCAGGATTGGAGACCTATCAAAGGTACTCCTCTCCTCTCGACAAGGGGCAGGGACCTCACACTGGTATCAGAGCCTAGGTTAAAGCTTGGGGAGATTTTTAGATTGATTTTTGGATATTGAAGGATGCGAATGTTTGAAATAATAGAAGAATCTAGAAAAATTGTTTTGAGTTTTTATATGGTATTGAAGACTGAACTTTCCTGGTACAGGAAAATGTTTATTCAGCCTACCAGAAATTCCAGGTGTTCACCATCATGTTTGAAAATGCATGCCAATCACCAAATTATCAGTTTCGAAAAAGGTGATGATGATTTTGGATAGGGTGTTTGCACCACCTATTCCAAGGGTGCATAGAGGATGGGGCATCAACTGGAGTTCATCTGGAGAAATCTATACCATCGATGGTGACAAGATATGGTGCATGGATACCAATCTCAAGAAACTTCGTTGGGCAGAGGAGTTAAAAGTCATCGAAGTTTATCTTTTCCTTGGTACAAAGAATCCGGATGCTACCATTACCTTGGGAGGAGAAAAGATATCTCAGACTCAATGGGTCTATAACCAAGTTACAAAAGTTATCCATGGTGGTAGGATTCGACCCATATGTGTATCTCGTAGCTTTCAGGGGTCAAAAGAAACTTATTATTTTGATCCTTTAGCCTATCCTTTTGTAGTCACTAAACTCAAAATATAGAGACATTACAATCCTTGTACCTAAAGACTACCAACCTTGGTAGTAAATAATGTGTATATAAATAAAGTTTGGATTAATATTATCTTTTGTTTGTATTATTGTCTGATCAAGTCTTGCCTTAAAGTGGATTAAAGTTAGAGTATCCAATAAAGTTTCACTTAATCTATATTGCACAGAGTGCAGTATACACATCTCTTCAAGAGAAAAAGCTACTTCTCAAGCAAGCTAAACTTCCCTCTTTCAAAGGGGAAGGAGCCCTAGTTGAGCGCGATGTTGAAGTGTGGCTTGAAGAGATGGAGGATTATTTTGCTACTGCTGGTACTACTCCCGATAACCAAGCAATGTTGGCTATGTTTCGTCTCACGGGGGATGCCAAGCTTTGGTGGAAACAACACTGCAAAGATAACCAAGTAGCTCAAAACACTTAAACTTGGGAAGACATTAAGTATGTTGTCAAAGGACGTTATCTTCCACCTGCACACAAATCCCTTAAGATGAATGAATTCTTCAACTTACGTCAGTTTCATCTTACAGTGGAAGAATACTACTCCAAATTTGTAACTCTTAGACGCTATGCTCCGCCAATGACCGCAGATCAACAAGTAGCCCATTTCTGCCAAGGGCTAAATTCTCCTTTAAATACTCGTCTAGAAGCCATGAGGCCTGTAAATTTGCAAGATGCTCTTTTAAGAGCTAAAGAGATTTCAAACTCTCAAAGGGTACAAAATGGAAATTTAAGGAATGCTGGAAGGAGAGGACGGTCTATGATGTGGAACCAAAGGTAAGTTCACCCAGTTCACCAAACTCATCCAATAGTTGCAGCTTCAGCAAATGGAGCTCAAAATGCAGATCTTAGATGCTATGAATGCAACGAGCTAGGACATTTCAGGAATGTATGTCCTAGGCGAGTCTCCGCAACAAATACACCTAATCGAGCTAGAGGACGAGGCCAAATAATAAATCGTGGAGGAAGAAATGGAGGACGAGGTCGAGGGCGCGGAATGGCTGCCAGAGTCAATGCTATCATAGGAGAACCAACATTGGGAGAAGAACAAGAGGAAAGAGCAACTCTACATGCTGCAATTGATAACCCAAGAGCAAGATAACAATATGCTGTCATTCAAACACCTGCAAATCACCAAGGTGAAAAATTTGAGCTTCTTATTGATTGTGGTAGTACTCATTCTTTCTTGTCACCTAAATGTTTAAGGAGGTTAGGACTTAATCAACATCCTACAAGAAAGATGAGAGTTGAATTAGCCAATGGAAAGGAGGTGTTATCTCAGTACACTGTGGGAAAAATAGATTTCAAGTTGGGAGAATACTCAACTTCTGCTACTTTTCGAACCTTACCCATAGGAATCTATGACGGAATTCTTGGAATGGATTGGTTAGCCAGTCATAATGCCAATATCCATTGTGCCCAAGGAAGTGTTACTTTTGTGGACAACCTAGGTCAAGAAGTCACTATTCAAGGCCAGAATGGACGACCAAAAGCTTACTTGGTCAAAGCTAATCGTCTTTTGAAAGGGTTACGCAAGGGTCAAAAAAAATTTGTAGTCAAGCTAAACAAAGAAGAAAAATCTTCTTCCAACCCTGAACCAATGTGGCTAGAAGAATTTTTGGATGTTTTCCCCAGTGAACTTTCTGAACTACCACCACCTAGGGAGGTAGACCATGAAATCAAAATTTTTCCAGGTAGTGAACCAGTCTCAAGAGCGCCGTACAAGATGTCACTTCCAAAGGCTATAGAACTCAAGGAGCAGCTCAAGAAGTTGATTGAGCAAGGGTTTATTCGACCTAGTACATCTCCATGGGGTGCACCTGTTCTCTTCCAAAAGAAAAAGGATGGCTCTCTTCGACTTTGCATAGATTATAGGGGCTTAAATCAGGTTACCATCAAGAATAAATATCCAATTCCTCGTATTGATGAGATGTTGGATAGATTACATGGAGCCAAAATATTCACAAAGATCGATCTTCGATCTGGCTATCATCAAATTCAAATCCAAGAGGCTGATATCTCCAAAACAGCTTTCAACACTCGTTATGGTCATTACGAATTTACAGTGATGGCTTTCGGACTTACGAATGCTCCTGCAACTTTCAATCGTCTGATGCACGATATCTTTAGAGAATTCTTGGATGATTTTGTCCTAGTATTCTTTGATGATATCTTAATTTATTCCAAATCAGAGGAAGAGCATGAAGGACATGTTAGGAAAGTGTTAGAGCTTTTACGCTGAAATAAGTTGTATGCAAAGAAAAGCAAATGTACCTTCTTTACCCCTAAGGTCTGTTACTTAGGGTTTATCATTTCACTTGAAGGAGTCTCTGTTGACCCTGACAAAGTCAAAGATATTGTGGAATGGCCTCAACCCACTTCACAAACCGAAGTCAAAGGGTTCTTAGGTATCACAGGGTGGTACAGGATCTTTATAAAGGACTATGCTCTTAAAGTTGCACCACTAACTGACTTGCTAAAGAAAGGAGCAACGATACTTTGGGAAGAAAAACATGAATCTTGCTTCAAACAGCTTAAGGAGTATCTTGCTTTAGAACCTCTCTTAGAACTTCCAGATTTCACCCAAGAATTCGAGGTGATCACAGATGCTAGTAACCTTGCATTAGGAGGAGTCCTTACTCAAGAAGGAAGGCCTGTAGCTTATACTTCTCGGAAGCTTAGGATTCATGAAGTGAATTATGCTACACATGATTTAGAATTGCTAGCAGTTATTCATGCTCTCAAGCTATGGAGACATTATCTATTGGGACGCAAATTCCAGTTGGTAACAGATCACAAGAGCATTAAGTGGATTTTTACCCAACGTAACCTTAACATGAGACAGAGGAGATGGATAGAGCTCATGCACAAATATGATTTTGATATTAAATTTAGACCAGGTAAGGATAATGTTGTGGCAGATGCCCTAAGCCGTAAAGCTTTTCTGGGGGCAATTTCCATGGCTAACAACCCTATTTTAGACAAGGTCTCCTATGCTGCTGTCAGAGATACAGATTACCAGATGCTTGCTAGTATCCTACGTGAAGAGAGGGTATCATCAAATCAGCCTAAACCTCTATATTACTCCTTAGAAGACGGGAAAATTTACTATAGGAATCGATTATGCATACCTAAGGATTCTACCCTAAGTAATGCTATCCTATATGAAGCACACGATGGCCCAACTTCAGGACATCCAGGTTATGCCAAAACCATCAATGCAATTCGCAGAAGTTACTATTGGCAAGGTATGAAGGGTGATGTCCTTCGCTATGTCAAGCAGTGTTTGTCTTGTCAAAGGATTAAGGCAGAGAGACTAAAGATGCCAGGTAAATTACATCCTTTAGATATTCCCCAAATGAAATGGGAATGTATTAGCATGGAATTTATCACTGGGTTTCCTTCTGTCCAAGCTGGATATGATTCAATCGTGGTCATAGTCGACTTGCTTACTAAAGTGGCTCACTTAATCCCAGTCAAGACAACCTTTACAGCTTCAGATATTGCTCGTCTGTTTGTGAAGGAGGTTTGCAGATGGTTTACCCAAGAGGATTGTTAGCGATCGTGATGCCAAGTTTACTTCAAAGTTTTGGGTATCATTGTTTCAAGCTATTGGAACCCAATTATGTTTTAGTACTGCTTATCATCCTCAAACTAATGGCCAAACTGAAAGAGTTAATCAAGTAATTGAAGACATCCTCAGAGCCTACTGCAATAGAGAACCTCGCAAGTGAATTCAATACCTACCCTTGGTAGAGTATGCATACAATTCCTCTACTCATAGAAGTATTGGAATGACACCTTTTAATGCTCTTTATGGTCAAGAATGTTTATCACCTCTTAACTTTTCTGACCCCACTATAAGGGTAGAAGCCTCAAAGAAAATGCTTGAAGAAATGGAAGCTCAAACCAAAGCTATTCGAAGGGATATTCAAGCGGCTCAAGATCGACAAAAGAAGTATGCCGACTTACAAAGATCTGATCGGATTTTCAAAGAAGGTGACAAAGTTTTCTTACGAGTAAATCCCAAAAAGAGCAATCTTTCTCTCGGAAGGTATAAGAAGCTTAGCTACCGATATTGTGGACCTTACGAAATAATCAAGGTTGTAAGTGATCAAGCTTATAGACTAAAACTCCCTTCTCATCTCAAAGTGCATGATGTATTTCATGTAAGTCTGTTAAAACCTTATGTATATAACCCTGACCATGTCCTTGATGATGAGCAAATCATTTTACCTGCTCAAGATATTCTACAACTCCAACCTGATACTATCCTAGAAACTCGAGAGACAAAGCTTAGGAATAGATCCATCAAAGAACATCTTATCTTATGGAAGGATTTCCCTATAGAAGATGCTACTTGGGAAGATGAGACATCCTTTCTTAAGGATTACCCTTCACTGTTCTTGAGATGAGGGCATCTCAAATTCTAAGTTGGGGAGATTGTAAGGTCTTTACTTTCAAATTGCACACAAGTTCTATTACGTATTTGTATTTTTTTGAACCATCACTCCTTATTTAAGATATTCGAGTTCAAATTATGAATCGTAGGTTGTAAAAACCTAGAAATTAAAATTTACGCTACAAAATTCTGACATGTTTAGCTATATGAATCACTAACTAACTTATTGCAAGACTTATTTACTGATTGTAGAATTTTCTTTTACTACTGTAAAGTTAATATAAGACTGTAAAGTTTAACTTAAAAATGTAAAGTAAATTATCATTAAGGAAATAAATAAAATATTTATAAAGACAAAAGAATACACAGGGATGATAAATGAAGACACATGGATCACATAGGAGGGGACAAAGTGGGACACACTGTCACATGAAAAAGGAGAGGCTACTCTTGACTAATCTTAATGAGGGGGGGCTTGTGTGGCCTTATCTTTTGATGATAATGACAAAGTGGTCAAGCTCATGGGTACCACAAGGGTACCAAAAATGCGGGTATGATTTTTGAAAAATAAAATAAAAAATTAAAAAAATTATTAAAATTTTTTTTTGGAAAAAAAAGTTGGATGTTTTTCTTTCTGCTATAAATAGAGCATCCATGCTCACACTTTAGACATAGAGATTGCCTCTATAGCGCTCACGAAGTGCTGCCACTTCTCTTAGAGAGAAGGCGTCCACAAACCACTAAGAGAGCAAAAACTCTAGTGGACTAATAAGATGCGTATTAATTAAGCATTCAATTAACTTTAGGAATGATGTATGTGTGCTATCTCTTACTCTAATCTCTCTAATAGGTTAGTAAAATTCAATTAGCTATGTGTATGTGTGCTATCTCTTACTCTAATCTCTAATGGATTAGTAAGATTCAATTAGTTATGTGTGTGTGTGTACTATCTATTACTCTAATCTCTCTAATAGATTAGTAAGATTCAATTAGCTATGTGTATGTGTGCTATCTCTTACTCTAATCTCTAATGTATTAGTAAGATTCAATTAGTTATGTGTGTGTGTGTGTGTGTGTGCGCTATCTCTTACTCTAATCTCTCTAATAGATTAGTAAGATTCAATTAGTTATGTGTGTGTGTGTGCTATCTTTTAAGAAGGATATGTGTGTGTGTGTGTGTGCTATCTTTTACTCTAATCTTCTAATAGATTAGTAAGATTCAATTAGCTTTAAGAAGGATATGTGTGTGTGTGTGTGTGTGTGTGTGTGTGTGTGTGTGTGTGTGTGTGCGCTATCTTTTAAGAAGGATATGTGTGTATGTGTGTTATCTTTTACTCTAATCTTCTAATAGATTAGTAAGATTCAATTAGCTTTAAGAAGGATATGTGTGTGTGTGTGTGTGCTATCTTTTACTCTAATCTTTCTAATGGATAGTAAGATTCAATTAACTTTAGAAAAGATGTGTGTGTATGTTTTCTCTTACTCTAATCTCTCTAAGTATATCTACTCTCTCTAGTTAGTACATCTTCACTATTAACTTATAATTGAAAGTTAATACATAAGAGAACTCATCATATTCTTATTATACATGATGAAATTCTCATTCACCAATTTTATTGTCAATTAGATTAAGTAGAATTTTGAATAATACAAAAAATTTGATTTAGTTAAAGTATAGAAATTGAAGTTAGAATTGGATTAGAAATGTGAAGCATAAAAGTAATGCATTCCTAAACTTTCACTCATAGTTTACACATTTAATTTTTAATTAATTACGATTAGCAAATATTTGATGTATAAAAATTAGATGTAAAACAACAACACTAAATGTGAATCCGAGTTGGCGAGGGTTCAAATTACAGACTCTCTTTGAAAACAAGGAGATTACTAGGGAAATTGACCAATTTAAAGTTCTAAGTATATAACATAAGTGTAGTACAAAACAAATGGCTCCAAAGCGTGCTCGAACCCAAGGCGTTAATGATCATGAAGCTGGTACAAGTAACGGTGGAATCCCTGCGGAAAATGCTATGTCTCCACCAATCGGACCAATCGGAGCTATGGTACAGTTGTCGAGGCGTGAGATAACGCCCAGGATGGCACTGCTGGATACTGCGGTTTTGTTTTTCCGTGGCGTGAGGATGACGCCTAGATTGGCACCGTTGTTGCCGTGACAGGAGTACGTCCAGATTAGCACAACGAGTAGTTGTCGAGCGGTATGGGACGCTCATGAGGACAAGGGTTTTTATAAATAATGTATATACCGATCGGACATGATAGCGCCAGTAGAGATTCTTGAGTGAACCTAATCCAAGGGTTGTTGGTTTAAAATTGGACGACTTTTTGTTTGACAATTGTTTGTAATACTGTTTGAAGGGCTGTTTTAACGAACCAATATCATAAATAAAATAAAGGAACATGTATGTTTTAACAGTGTGGTAGTAATTAGATAACAAAAGAAGGGTGAGTGTGGTGTGGAAAGTGGGAGAATGATACCCCGACGGTATCATTCTATGGACGGGTGGACCCGATGAGTCGGGTAACTTTCCAATGCTAGAATTTTTTTTTAGTCATAAATCTTAAAAGAGACAAACCTTGGCGGCTGTGCTTCTGAAACATGGAGAAAAAAGCGCACAGGTTGGTCACTCTAAGATTTATATTTTTAGGTATAATTGATTATAGATAGTTTTTAGATAGGGTTATGGTGGTCACGCTCCACCATAGCGAGATAGGACCAATCCTTCACTAACGGTTCATGCCCGTGGCTACGTAGTAGCTAAGGCAATGTCCGTTGGTTTTTCCTTATCAGGATTGGAGACCTATCAAAGGTACTCCGCTCCTCTCGACAAGGGGCAGGGACCTCACAGTTAGAATCTCAGTCATAGCTTTGCCTTTCCCTTGATCATCCATACTGTGATGTGACTGGTGTACTGGTGAATCTCTAGCGTTGCTGAGTTGTTGATCTCCCATCTGCTGGTCACCCGACTGCTGACCTTCATTCTGATCTGCTTGGTCTGTCTTTGACTGATTCCCTCCGGTAGCGCCCGCTCCACCAGTACCAGGTCCTGAAGGTGGAGATGGAGGAGAGTCATCATCATCATGCCCTTCTTCCGATTCCTCCTCCTTCTCTTCTTCTTCAGCTTCTGCCTTATCATCATCTTCCTCAAGGTTGTTTTGCTGTTCAATATAATCAAGGATAGCTTGATTTTCCAGAGCACTATTATATTCAAAGAGTTTGGCTTGCAAGTCACTCTGCATTGTCTCCATGAGAGTCCTCTAATTATCCATATTGAAAACAGCATTCCCTTTTGGATTTAATATCTCAGCCAGATTATTATAGATGTATCTTTCCGTTAATGTGGCTTTTAGATCAGTGTGGGTAGTCAACAATGAGTTGAAATCAACTCGCTTCATTCTCAATAGAGTTTTGAATCTGTCCGCAGCCCTTTCAGCTTCTGCCTTTTCTTCCCTCAAGGTCCGTATCTTAGACTCCACCTTGGATAACTTCTGTTCTAACTGCTGAATGGTCCTAGCTGACTGAGTTTCAATGATACTATGGCGTAGGGTCTGGGCTGCCCTCTCCTGGTCCATCTTTCCAATCTGCTGCTCATCCTCCTTCAGCTCAGTTTTTACCTTGGTTAATTCATCATCTGACACTGAAGCATCCAACATTTGTCCTATGGCATTCACAATAGTGTTCCAAGATGACTGAATAAGTACAGAACAGCCATCCTTCACTGTGGCTGGGTCACAAGAGTTGGCTCATAAACCGTGACAGGAGACATATATGGTAATGTAGAATAATCATATTTATGCAGAAGTAGACGTCCTTTGAGAGGACGAGTCTGCAGCTGTTGTAACTTGTCTATCTTAGTTAAACACACGGCCGCTTCACTATAAGGGATGGAAACCTTTCGAAGTAGACTTGAAGGTGCTGGTCCTTTTCCCTTATTAGTCTGATCCGATGGCTGATCAGCACTGGCCTTATCTGACTGGTCTTGTCCTATACTGGTTTGCTGAAATTTGCCATGCTAACTGGCTGACTCCACCAGTGGTCTGGACAAGAGGTTGTTCAGTTTGGCTAGCGGGAGTCTTTTCGGTAGACACTGTTTGGATTTGACTTTCTAGTTGCTTAAGAAGAGCAGTGCTTTTAGTCAATGTCATCCTTGGTCTTTTAGAACTGCTAGCCTCTTCTTGTGTGGCCTTTCTCTTTTGTCCAGTGAGAGATAACTGGTTTTCTAGGGATTCTTCATTTGACGATAAATCCACATTGCTGGGAAGTGGAAATGGCTTCTAGCTCCAAGCCATTCTTAGCTGGGCATGGGCGTCTGGAGCAGATGCACAGTAAAGAAACTGCCCAAACATACCAAGCTTTGAAGACATTCTGAGACTTAAACTTGGTAGTTTGTTGAAGCACATTATGTGACAATATCTGACAGAGATTGATCAAAACTGTAGAGTCCAATATTTTTTCTAGGAGCATAGCAAATAGCTTCTTTGACACATAAGTCAGATTGTTTTTAAGACTCACAGCTTCAGCTTGGCAAAGCAGTAGGAAGCAAGAATGTCTAGATCTGCCTGGCTTTTTGTTTCTTTTTGGCAGCATCATTTTCTTTCAAGGCTGCACTAATTTTCTCTGCGGTTGCCACAGATGGCTTTGGCCCATTTGGCATTTAGAATGTGAAAGCAATATTTTCTAGAGTGACTGACACTTTCCTACCATAGACCATAGCACTTTCGTCTTTGGCATTGAAGGAATCTAGAACTTGCCTTATAATAGTTGTGTCAAACTCTATCCTTGTGGCTTGCACAACCACATGGAAATCCCACAGTCTAAGTAAGGCCTCTACTTTCTCAGTAAACACATAACTCTATATTTTGTTGTGAGGAATAAGCAAAGAGTCACTTTTGCAACAACAATAAGGGCTTGGGATTCTTCTATAGTTTCTTGCATCTTCTCTGACATTTTCTTCCTACCCATACACCGTGAAGACGATGAATCAATATACGAAGAAGAAGAGGACTTACTTGATTTTTCAAACCCGTATCCTGTGTGGCTGGCAAGGATAAGTAGCAGTCCACAGTATCCTCAGATGAAGAAGTTTGCGTTTGTAGTGAGAAAACTTTAGAGCTTGGCGATGGCGAATGAACGACAGTAGGCAGGCATCACACAGGAGATTTACGAGGAAAAACGCTTACTTGCCTCACTATTATACGCGTTCGCACCATAAAATCTCCGCCACTTATCGTTCCTAGAGCTCTTTGCATCACAAGTGATGTGGCAGACATGCATTGGACAAGACTCTCTCTTGTCTTTGAAATGATTACAACTAATAGTCCTTCTGACCGTTGTTTCCACAAGAACTGATATTGGTTTCCATACTTTTCTGTTTTTGGTATGGACATGGTTTGGTCGTACTGGTACTATTCTGACTTTTTGACTGGCTCTAGAACTAGTTGTACATGAAAAAGACCTAAAATAGCTGATTCTGGAATTTCCTGGTCTTCAGTTCCCGGACCATCAGTACCCCTTTCCCAAAAAGCTTCTATGGATTTTGAATAATAGAGCTTGATTTTGGCTCCATTATATACCCCTGGCAAAAGTAATCCAGACAAATATTTCAACCTTACCGTGCCATTTGAGAACACCCAATCAACTTCAAATGGTCCTGCCCATGCTATTTGTAAGTTCGGTTTCTTGGGGTCTAGTTTTGATTGATACAGGAGAACCAGCTTCCTGACCTTAATTTGTCTGTCATGCTAGTGTTTTCTTCTTTGCTGAACAATTTCTTGTTCTAGCATAGCCGTCTGTCTCAGCTCATCTAGTTGTGTTAGCTCCCTGACCTTAATTTGTCTATCATGCTAGTGTTTTTTTCTTTGCTGGAACAATTTCTTGTTCCAGCATAGCCATGTGTCTCAGCTCATCTAGCTGTGTTATCTCCTCCAGTCTCTTTTTTAGATTGTGATTAAAATCCAAGCGATGCTCTACTGCCATCGTGAGACTGGGTATGACAAATTCCATAGGTACAACAGCTTCAGTGCCATATACCATTCTAAATGTTGTTAACCCCGTAGTGACCTTATAAGCTATTCAATATGTCCATAGAGCAGTTTGAAGTTTCAAGTCCCATTGCTCTAGCTTTTTCTGCACAATCTTGGTGAGGATAGTCTTGATAGTCTTGTTGCTGCTTTCAACTTGCCCATTGCATCTAGGATAATATGGTGTTGATTTTCGATGCTTGACTGAAAGCATATCCATAGTGTCATTTATAAAGTGTGTACCTTGGTCTGACACAATCTCCACGGGACATCCGTATGGGCAGACAATATTCTCAAATAGAAACCTAGCTGTGGATTTTGTTGTGTTGTTGGGAAGAGCCTTAGCTTCTACCCACTTGGTCACATAGCAGGTAGCCATTAATATATATATATATTCTTCCTTTAAGTAATCTTCTTGAATGGACCCATAAAATCCAGACCCTATTTCATGGAAACACCCAGTGGTGGTTGGACTGGTGTTAAAGGAGTCATATCTGTTGCTGTGGGTCTGCCCATTCTTTGGCATATAGCACATGTTTTGCAAAAGCTTTTGACATCAGATATTAAAGTCTTCCACCACAAACCAGCCTGCAGAAACTTCTTGAAAGTAATATTTGAAGAAAAATGTCCACCAAATTCCCCATTATGTGCCTCTGAAATAACTTGCATTCTACCCTCCATAGGCACACATCGACGAAGAATCCCATCGACACCCAATCTGTAGAGTGAGCCGCCAATGATAGTGAACTTTAGACTTTTAACAACCAGAGCCTTCTTCTGATTCTGAGTCCAGTCATCTGGGAACCCACCCTTAGACCAAAACTGATACACTTCATACAATTCGGGATCAATTGATTCTACCACTTCTAGCTGAAATAGTTTTGCATCTACTGGCTTGTCTCTTAAAGACACCTCAGAGTAGCCCTCTGTACTCCTAGACAAAAATTCAGCACCACAATGGTTTTTGCCGGGTTTTTGGAAAACACGAAATTCAAATTCCATAAGGAACATTATCCATCGTATCAGCCTGCCTTGAATAATGACTTTATTAATAAGAAATAATAAGGCTTGATGATCCACATAGAAATGAGCAGCTTGCCCAACAAATAAGAACCTGCGATTGGCAAAGTATACTAGATAATCAGTTCTTCCTTCTGGTTGAGCTAGTATTACTCCCATCACCTGTCTCGAAGCATCCACATGTACATGAAAAATGACATCTCAATTCGGTTGTCGAAGGATTGGTTTACTGATGATGGCATTCTTTAATTTTTGAAAACTTTCTTCACATTCAGCAGTCCAACTGAACTTGCTGGTCTTCTTTGTAAGTTCATACAATGGTAATGGTTGGGAAGCAAAATTGTGCACAAATCTTCTATAAAAATTAATATATCCCACGAAAGAACTTGATTTTGATGCATTCCTAGGCGCCTTGGCCTGTTGAACGCACTGCATCTTGTCATTGGCCATTTCTATTCCATTTCTGGACATCACATGTCCCAGTAGCTGTCCTTTCCAGACTAAGAAAATAGATTTGAATGGATTCAGACAAATCCGCTTTTCCTGATAGCGCTTAAAAACTATCTCCAAAAATAGTAAATGCATTTCTTCTGTTGAATATACAATGAAGTCATCCATGAATATGGCGAGGAATCAATGAAGAAATTCACTGAATATTTCCATCATACATTGTTGAAAAGTGGTTGGTGCATTGAAAAGGCCAAATGGCATTACCAGATGCATAAATGCTTCCCACTCCGTAATAAAAGTGGTCTTACCCCATTTCTCAGGAGAAATCTGTAACTGGTTATAGCCACTATAGCCATCCATAAATCTATACATCTCATATCCTGCAATTTCATCAAGTAACATGTTTGTGAAGGGTAATGGAAATGGATCCTTAATGGTTTGAGCATTCAGTTTCCTATAATCTACACATACTCTCAGCTTCCCATTCTTCTTAGGCACAACCATAATAGGAAACAACCAATCACTACTGGCTACTTCAGTAATGAACCTAGCTTTTAGAAGGTTTTCAATCTCTTCCTTGACCTTCTTAGCATAATTTGGATTCATTTGATAGCGCTGCAGTCGTATTGGTCTGGCATTTGGCTTCAGTGGTATTCGATGTTGACAGACCTCTGGGTCCACTCCTTTGAGATCATTATGCTCCCATGTGAACACATCTTTATAGTGCTGGAATATATGCCGTGCCTTCTCTTTCATCATAGGATTCAGATGTTTATTGACCTTGATCAATCTAGGGTTTTCCTCAGACCCCAAATTCCATTCCTCTATCTCCTGATCATTTGGAAGCAACCAGTTAGGCCCTCCTCCTTTTCTCTTGGTTGACTCCTCAGTGTAATCCCAAGATGATCCTCTGAGCTCTGAATTACTATCCTAATTTTCAGTAGCTCCTCCAGAGTATTCCTGTTCTACTGGTGTGCTGAAATCAACTGGTTCTTCTGGCCTTCCAGTTAGCTGAACTGGATGTTCTCCTGAATTCGGTTCAGTGAATTGGTCTGAAAATTGTTTCTTTTGTTTTTCAGCTTGATCTTTGTTCAATAAAACTGCATTGAGATCTATCTTTGTTAATAGAAAAATATTCATAGCCGCTAACATTCTCTCAATTTTCTTCACCTTATACTTCTGGAAAAGCTCTTTGGGTCTCAATTCCTTTCTCCAACTTCTAGTGTTATTCATCCAAATCTAGATTCTACAACTGGTCCCTTGTATTGTCAGAGTCTGAATAGCATAGTCGTGAACAGCCTGTGCCGTTCGCAGCCATGGGTGTCCCAGTAGCATCCCATACACTCCTTGCACATCCAATACTAGGAAACTAGCTTTGAACTTTTCTTTGCCCACTCTTATCTGCATGCTCTCTATCATTCCAGTTGCCTGCACCACTCGATGATCCGCCGTTCAAACTTTGAAAGGTGCTGGTTTCAGGTTTGTAATTTCCATCCTTTGCTGAAGATGTGCTCCCAGAATGTTTACCCCTCCTCCTCCATCTAGTATGACGCTCGATAGTGGTTCCCACTGTTTTTGAACTTTGTAATCCACCTGAATCACCGACACTTTATCATCTTTGGAAGCTGCCAAGTCAACTGATCTGGCCTCCAGCCTTCATTCACCGTCTGATGAATTTTGCTGCTTCAGGCAAAGTTCTTCTAATGTCCTCTAACTCCACAGTGAGTTTTTGAATTCTGTCACAAATCTTAACATGAATTTCCTCTTTCTCATGATTAGAGTTGTTATCAGAACTGAAGAAATGGTAGTATCTTCACAATACCATTCCTTTATTTTAGTGCTTTCAGCTCCTTTATCAGTTCCCAACCCTTCCATCAACCCTTGTACTCCATCCAACATGGTCTCAGGTATCCCAAGCTTTGACTAGTCTGGTTGTGTTGTCTCAAAAAACTGGGGAGGTATCTTTTGAATGACCCGGGCGTCAAAACTCTTTGGTTTCTCTGGTAGCTTCTTGGCTAAATCCTCTGTGATTTTTGCCGCTAGTTCTCTCTGCTCCTGCCATTCATCAACCACTGTTAATCCTCACGCACATTCCTATCACCTAAGACGGACGTCGTATTATTTATTTGGTAGAGTCAGGTACCGGGTTTGTTGGTCCAATAGGAAAAGGATAAGAGTGATCACCGATGAGAGACGCACTCTAACTGGAACATTCAAGAGATTAGTTGGCTAAGCATGGGCACCCAAGTGTGAATGGGGCGAGCTCATATAAAAGTAAACTAAACCTAAAATTCACTCATTCTCTCATTTGTGCAATTGAAGAGTGCTCTTGCTCCATCTCCATCTTCTTCTTCTTCATCTCCTTGTGTGTGTGTGTGTATGCGTGAGAGAGAGAGAGAGACAGAGAGAGAGTGTGATCGAGCATTGTGACGGCACGACGGCAGCAAGGCGGTTGAGTGCGGCGTAGCGGCATCTCCCTCTTCTTCACGGCGAGGAATCATCCATGACAGCAAGCGTAGAGCGGTGAGTGACACACCATCGTCTTCTTTGAGTTTACTAGTTTAGGCTAGTTGCATGCTTGGAGCCATCTGTGGCTCACACACAGTGTATTGGCAAGTTCCTTGCATTGACACGTGCGACAAACGCACACATTTTTGGACTGCTGGTGCATCCAAAGTTGGTCGAGGATAGGAGATGGTCTATGCCAAGCAAAGGCAACAATCGAGTGCATTGCAAAAGGCTAGGGCAGGTGCAGAGACATGACTTTACATCTCTGGAATGGGGTCTATAAGCATAGAATAGGAGTGGGGCCAAGTTGGCACCCCAAGAGGGGGTCTCTCTCTCATAAAGCCTTGGAAGGCTAAGGAAGTGGTGCTGCCATGTGGCAGGGAGATAATACCATATGCGCAAAACGGGCACAAGGCCTTGCGAGTTATATGCTGGAGCGCGAGCCTCATTGGGGGTGTGTGAAGAGAAGGAGCTCCGTAAGCTCGTGGGCTATGGTGCCGAGCACCGGTGGCGCTGCCTAGGTGGCCGGTGGCGTTTCGTGGCGGTTTTGGCCAGTGGCGAGGTGGCACGGTGGCGCACGCCCGTGCGGGAGTAGAGACCGGCAAGTTGGCATGTGATGACATGGCTGCCCGACTAGGGGATGGTCCTGTGGCCCTTGAGGCCCCAAAATTTTGAATCAGAGAGGAGGGGCAATAGCGAGATCACTATTGCCTCCCCCCCATGTAAGAGGAAGATCCCATAGCTCGAGAAGAGAGCATAGAGAGAGAGAGAGAGAGGATGAACTCGAGGGCGGCCAAATGGGCAAAGCAAAGAGCAAAAGGGCCAGTAGGAGCCAGACAAACCAAAGCTACGGGGAAAAATAAAGGCCAAGGCCAAGGCCAAAGGGGAGCAAAGGAGGAGTCCGATAGAGGGGGGGAAAAAAAGTCAAAACTCAAGCAGTGCAACGTTGAGCCTAAAGAGGGTAAATGATGAAAGATAAAAAATAAAAATGAAAAGGCTAAGGGGCAATAGCCAAATCGCTAATGCCCCCCCCAAGTGCAAAAGAGAGAAGAAGAGAGTAGATAGAGCAAGGCGGTGCCCCCCTTTCCCAAAAATGCCAATTCAAGGTGCCAGGTGGACCAATTAAAATGTAAATTCCCAAATTAAAGGCCCCCCCTATAAAAGTCAAAATTGGATCAAATTAAGGGATTTTTTCCTAGCCTTTTGGGTGCCGTTTGAAGCCTGCAAAGTGGAGTCTAGCCCCTTTGTAACTTTTGTTTGAAAATAGCCATGGTGATGGCAGTGCAAGCCGGTGTATATGTTTTTTGAAGTGCAATCAAGCCATAGTTGCCTCCCTTGTTGTTGTTTCCCCTTCCCCCCTTCTCTTTCTCCCACTTTCATGGTTCTCCTCGGTGTCGGCTGTGTCGATGTGTGTGCGCCCCCGGACCGATGGTGTTTTGAGTGATAGAGTGAGATTGAGTGGCTGTGTGTATGCGTAAGGGTGGAGACAGGCAGTGGTAGAGGTGTACCTTGTGTGGTGGTTTGTGGAGTGTGTGAGCAGTGGAAGTTGAGCAGACCGTGGTCTGCTAGTGTAAAGTGTTTCTTTGAAGGTGCTTTCTAAGAGGATAGGGGTGCTGTGAATACCCCCGGGGTGGTCACTTATCAAAAGCTTCCTATATCACGTGCGTTCAAGAGGTTATTAATAATACCTCAATATACATACTATATTTACACTATGTGCCTATTTAAAAAACCCCCATCCACCTCTATATGTATAGATTTTGATACATTTTGATCTTTAAATAATCCTCTCCAGTTAACTCACGTGATAGCATACACATTCTAAAAAGTGACCGCCCCGAGTGAATACCCTGAGCTATAGAGAGGCCCTTGTGTTTGGGCCGGGCGTGTTCCCCCATTCCCCCTTTCCATCTTCTAGTGCCCCCCCTGAGGAGCACACTGATTGCTCCCAATTAATAAAAAAGAATCGGTTTTGTGCGTTGGAAGTCATGGCAACTAGAAGCTATGGACCGATTTTTACAGGCAAAGAGAGCCCTGACGAGTGGATGTCAGATTTTGAGCTGTATATGCTATCGTTGCGTATGCCAAATGAGGATAGCAAAATGCAAACTTTTCCTTTGGTGATGCCTGGTAGAGCTAAAGCATGGTACGAAGCATTGGAAGGTGAACCAAAGCAAGTATGGCCGGCTCTACGGGCGAGGTTTCTTCACGACTTTCGCAAGGAGACTTCCCCAGTCGAGATGGATGCAAAGTTGAAGGCGCTTAAGCAAGATGTAAGTGAAGAGTTCAATTTGTTTTTGGGTCATTTGAAGAGTGTTGGGCAGAACTAGCGGCAGCCATGCAATTGGCTAATGGATACTACTTCAAACTGGACAAATTCATGGTGTGTCTGCACCCCAAAGTGACAGAAAAGGTCGATTTCGAGAGTCCAAAGAATTACAATGGTGCGGTAGCCATTGCACGATCGAAGAGCAGAAAGATAAAGAAGAAGATAGAGCAGGGTGTGTGAGGTTACGAGACAATGGCCCATGTTCAACCGCAGAGTCCGAGAGAGGCTATACACGAGGAGAATCAAGGGAATCGAGGTGTAGCTATTGTACCAAAAAATTGGGTGCACACGGTGCAAGATTTGTTCGAGCAAATGCAGGAGTTGCGGCTCAGTGTCATGGATAGAGGCCAACCAAGAGGAGCAAGGGGCAGAGCAAGTCCACTGCCAGGTAGGTGTTATAATTGTGGAGAAGAAGGGCACTATACACCCGATTGTCCTCAACTGCAGAGAGAGAGAGAGAGAGAGAGAGAGAGAGAGAGAGGAGGTATCTACCCACTATTTGGTCGAGGTCGAGGTCAAGGATAATACAATGGTCCAAGAGAGAAAGCGGTGGAGAATCCTGTGCAGCCAGGTCCGCAAAACGGAGGTGAGATCCCAAGAGTAAACATCATAGGGGTGGATAAATAGGATGTCAAAGTTTTGTCCAATAAGAGGGCAAGAGCTGAGAGAGAGACAGAGACAGGGTGGGAAACTAGAGCTCTCAAAGGCAAAGAGAAGGTGTACAAAGGTAGAGAGCAGCTCGAGCCTAGCAAAAGAAGGAGGCGTCACAAAATCAAGCAAGCGGATTTCCAGCTAGGGCGTGGCATGCACATAAGATTAAGTTCAAAGTCTACTTTGCATGCCAACTTTGCATGGCAAGCTATATATGTAAAAGGCTCTTCAATCAATTATAGAATATAGCGTATTTTTAGTTTAAAAAAAGATGTATCGAGTTGCTCCTCTCTCTCTCTCTCTCTCGCGTTTTTTCTCGTCTGCTGCATGCCCTCATGGCTACAAACTTCACTCCATTCGAGCTTGTCTATGGTAAGGAGGTTGTGTTACCAGTGCATGCACAACTAGGTGCTTTAAAGGGTGTGTGGCGTGTCAATGCCACTCAACAAGGAGTTCTACAGGATCGGATAGCCAGCTTGGAGGCTTTGCAGATGGTCAGAGAGGAAGCGGAAGACTACTATGTGAAGCAAAGGGAGAAGCGGGTTGCCAAGTTCAATCAAAACCTGTCGGACAAGAAGATAGAGGAAGGAGACCTGGTCATGAAGTATGAAAGCTACCTGGATTTCACATTCCAGAAGAAGTTCAAGAAGAAGTGGACAGGTCCATATAAAGTGAAGAAGGCCTTTCCGAATGGGACATATCAGCTGGTAAGAGCGAATGGCAAGCTTCTTAGAAACAGGGTAAATGGTGTGCGGCTCAAATTGTACTTCGAGAGGACTCTAGTGCCTGAAGTGCAGCAGATTATAGTCAAGGGGGTTGGGCAACCCACCTAAAGCATGCAGGGTGCGAGAGAAAAGGAGATGAAGCTTTGTACATAGCCTGTACATACAGTTGTGGTTTTGTGAGTGCTTTTAATCATCAGTTTGGTGTGCCAGTTTTGAAGTTTGTACATATGCTTTTGGTCGAACATAAATGTTCGACGAGGGGGCTGGCAATGATGGTACAGCTAAAGTTGGTCGAAGCTAGCAAGTGTTCTATGCAGATCGTCGACGGATACCGCAGATGGCCCATGCAGATGTCAGCAGATAGATGCGTAGAGCTCAAATTACAGAGCATGCCTGTCTTCTTGGATTGCAAATTGGACCTCTCGATAGAAAGATATGGTCGGTTGAATTTTTTTGGGGGCCAGGTCTGAGCCCACCTGACCGCGTTGGAGGATGTGCCATCTGACATTTTTCAGGCCTCAACAAAGTTCAAGCAGATAGAGCAGATCATGGGGAGTCAACAGGAATTGACAGCTCGTGATTCCGAGCCTCGAGCACCGAGTTACGGTATGGCCAAGCTTGAGCAGTTGAGAGTGAAGTATTTTGCAGATGATTTTTATAAGGTTTTTATGGCCTCGGATAGCGGGCTCAAAGAAGTCAAAAGTCGATGGAAATTGCGTAGAACAAAGCCGGGGATACGAGCTTGGGACATAGCTTTACAGCTCTGGAATGGGTTCTATGAGCAGAGAATGGGAGTGGGGCCAAGGGGGTCTCTCTCTCATAAAGGGGTTTTTTTCAAAGCCTTGGAAGGCTAAGGAAGTGGTGCTGCCACGTGGCAGGGAGATAATCTCCTATGCGCAAAACGGGCACAAGGCCTTGCGAGTTATATGCTGGAGCACGAGCCTCATTGGGGGTGTGTGAAGCGAAGGAGCTCCGTGAGCTTGTGGGCTATGGCGCCGAGCGCCGCCGGTGCTGCGTAGGCGGCCAGTGGCATTTCGCGGTGGTTTTGGCCAGTGGCGAGGCGGCGTGGTGGCGCGCGCCCATGCGGGAACGGAAACCGGCGAGTTGGCATGTGATGACATGGCCGCCCGACTAGGAGATGTTCGTGCGGCCCTTGGGGCCCCAAAATTTTGAAGGAGAGAGGAGGAGAAATAGCGACATCGCTATTGCCTCCCCCCCTCATGTAAGAGGAAGATCCCATAGCTCGAGAAGAGAGCATATATATATATATATATATATATATATATATATATATATATATATATAGAGAGAGAGAGAGAGAGAGAGAGAGAGGATGAACTCGAGGGCAGCCAAATGGGCAAAGCAAAGAGCAAGAGGGCTAGTAGGAGCTGGACAAACCAAAGCTAAGGGGAAAAATGAAGGCCAAGGCCAAAGGGGAGCAAAGGAGGAGTCGGATAGAGGGGGAAAAAAAAAGTAAAAAGTCAAGCAGTGCAAAGTTGAGCCTAAAGAGGGTAAAAGATGAAAGATAAAAAATAAAAATGAAAAGGCTAAGGGGCAATAGAGACATCGCTAATGCCCCCCCCAAGTGCAAAAGAGAGAAGATAGAGCAAGGCGGTGCCCCCCTTTCCCAAAAATGCCAATTCAAGGTGCCAGGTGGACCAATTAAAATGTAAATCCCCAAAATAAAGACCCCCCCTATAAAAGTCAAACTTGGATCAAATTAAGGGCTTTTTTCCTAGACTTTTGGGTGCCGTTTGAAGCCTGCAAAGTGGAGTCTAGCCCCTTTGTAACTTTTGTTTGAAAATAGCCATGGTGATGGCAGTGCAATCCGGTGTATATGTTTTTTGAAGTGCAATGAAGCCATAGTTGCCTCCCTTGCTATTGTGTAGCAGGTGTACCTTGTGTGGTGGTTTGTGGAGTGTGTGAGCAGTGGAAGTTGAGCAGATGGTGGTCTGCTAGTGTAAAGTGTTTCTTTGAAGGTGTTTTCCAAGAGGATAGGGGTGATATGAATACCCTGAGCTATAGAGAGGCCCTTGTGTTTGTGCCGGGAGTGTTCCCCCATTCCCCCTCTCCACCACTGCCGGGGAATGCCATACACTAAGCTTGAGTGTCACTCTGTGCTTCTTTGTGGTGCAATTTCAATTGTAGGAAAGGTAGAGAAGGAAGGTGTGTGTGTTGAGAAGAAGGATTTTGTTTTGCTACTGTGTATTTCTTTGTTAATGAAGTTTTGAAAGGTACTATGTTTTCTCTGTGATAAGGTGTTAATATTAAGGTTGTTAGTTCTGTGTAATGTAAAGTACAGTAAGTAGGAAGTAGATCTGTTAGAGCTAATGAAGTGTGTTAGTGTATAACAATAGGTGTATTAGTTGTAAGTAGGTAGGTAGAGTGTGTGTGTGCTCGCGCGCAGGCCGCGGCGACCTTATCGAAATTATTTTATTTTTTTTTTAAAAAATAAAACTTTTTTAACGGTAGGACCGGAATCGGAAATATCTCCTAGACCCAACCCCAGACCCAAAACCAAGCTCACACTCAGGCTCAGGCCTCAGCCGCCCTTTAAAATTACGTATTTTAGCCTCACACGTAGCTAAAAATCGACCTTTTTGAGGACCAATGGAGCTTTAAGTGATCGAAAGTTGTGCTGTAAAGCACACCATGACCCTCTGAGTGATACGCTCGTTTTGAGCTATCACACACTTTAATAAAACAAAAACGATCATTAGAAAACATTAAAAAACATAAAAAACGAGTGAAAACGGACGCCTAAAAAGTAAGCAGTTAACTTTCGAGGTTATTCGCCGACGCTTGTAGAGTGTCAAAGGCACATGCATGTGCGCTCTGGTCGTGTGCTAGAGACGGAGCAACTACAGAGAATTTCAACTTACGCGAGTTCTCATTATCCACCTACCTTAGGTTCCGAGCCCTCGACGGGGACCCAAGGTAGTACAAACCAAGACCCGAACATAGCGGCTAGTGACTCTTCCTCTGACTACGACGTCATGGAGGGTTTCCCAATGCCTAATCCCAATAGCTCAAGCCAAGACATGCATACCATGGGCCCATGGTCCGGGCCGAACGTGCTTAGCCGCTTGAAGGAAACCTTTAGTAGAGCCACTCGTTCCGAACATGGAGTTAATGATGTAAATAACGGGGGTGGGGAAGTAAATTCTCCATTCATGACCAACGTAGACCCTATGCCCTTAGAGAATGTGCACATGAATACTTCATTCACTGCACCTCCTGACTCTTCAGAGCTATTCCCCTCTGAGGTCATATTACCCGATGGTAGAAGCCTTGCCGAAGTGCAAGAGGTTGAGCGATATATCATTGCGGCTAGGGAAAAGGAAACCGAGAGATTACGCAAGGCGGAGCAACAAAGAGAGTCAAAATCGAAAGCTCATATGTCAATATCCTTGCTAGGAGAGCCATTGAGTGATCTTGAATTAGCGACCACTAAGGGTCAACCCATAGAGAGCCACATTGCATCTAGTTCAAAGGACACCCCTAGCACCTCAATCCTAGATGGAGCGTTCTTAGATGAGAACTGGGAGTACGAACTACAAATGGAAACTCTAACCAACCTATACACAGGTCACACCTATCACGTGGGTTGGTTAGATATCCTACAATCCACAATGGGTGCTACTAATGTGGAGGATCAACAACAAAGAGTTTGTGAGGTCATCCATAGGGTTATTGAGCTAGAGAGACAGAACAAGGGGATCCACATGCCTTCAACGGGTCTCCCTCGGTAAGTCCGATGGATCCTCCATATATTGTTTCGCCAGGGGTCTCAGTGCAATTTAAGTCCACAAGTGATAGCTTTACCTTTCCAAGTCTAGCTCATCCTTCCCTTGATGACACCACAGCTACCATGCCTACCCCAATGATGGGCATGCCAAGAAACACGCCATGGACCTCATTTGTTAGTAAAGCACCACTACATGGTAGCTCAATGCCTGCAACAGTACCTACAAGTGTGTACCAATCGTATACACCCATGGGTCCTCGTACTCATGTAGCCCCTACTCCTCCCATTGTTTCAACTACCTATGCTCCACAACCACAACACCCAAGTTCTTATTTCCATGGGACTATACCAGCTAGCATTAGCATGTCACATCCGACGTCTGCTATGCCTAGGGCCACACATATGAACTTTGGGCCACCACATGGCACAACACCGTACCAAACATGGAACACAAGGGCTTCCTACACGCCAAGTCCAATGCCAATACCTATTCCACATGTAGTCTCTGGAGCACCTTCACCCACGGTGCCTGCTCACTTAGGTGACTTGGCAACATTTGCTCAAGCTATTGGTCGATCTATTGTTGAGAATATGCGTAACACGCCTGATCGAGAGCCTAGAAGTAAGGCAGTACAAATAGCCAAGCTCACACAAAAATTTAGTGGAGACGGGGATGTGAGAAAGCATATCGAAGTGTTTGAACAAATATACGATTCTCTAGAAGAACACAATGACCTGCATAAGAGTAATGCTTTAAGCCTAACCTTAAGTGGGAAGGTAGGGGATTGATACAGAACCCTAAAGATCGAAGAAAAAACGATTTACTCCACTCTTAGAAGACTGTTCTTGAAAGAATACATACGAGAGGGAGTGCTTTGGGGTGTAGCCTCTCAGCTCCAGAAAGCCCAACGAGAGGAAGGAGAGTCGGTGAGATACTTTATTAGTCGCTTGAAGCATTTGAATTCTCCTTGTAATCCAAATGAGCCCTTCAACAATTATCAATTGCTTGATAGATTCATTAGGGGATTACAACATGAGGATATCTACAATTTGGAGGATAAATTAATGATTCAAGGAGAAAGAGTGTCTGTTGAGCCTAAATCTAGTAGCTCGCAAGTATGGAGGCATCAACCAATCATCTAAAAGCCTATTGCGAAGGAGCCAAAGATATCTGAGATGACTTTAGCAGATGTCACCAAGGCTATTCAAGAGAGTCTTAGAGACAATCATGCTCCACAAAACAATCATATGTATCCAAGAAGGGAGCAACAACGGTGCTCAGTATGCTATGGACCACATAGTACCAGTGAATGCCCTACTTTTAGAGTAAAATTAAATGTGAACTGCAACGCCTGTGGGAGGTATGTTCATGAAGCTAAGGATTGCATAGTATTTAAGCATGCGATAGCCAATAGACCAACCTTAGCATGGACAGACACACCTCGAGTGTGTGCATTGATGCCGGCCCCACCTCTTGAACAAATGTCACAACACATGGTCCCTAGGGCCCCGAATATTGTTGAGACAACGTCCTTACCACCTCCAGTGCCAAGTGGGTTGTGATTCATCTTTGGCTTTTTTGGAAGGCTGTGAGGAAGGATGGATGTGCTTGAAGAAAGTCCACAATACTACATGGAGGACTATTGGGGACAAGTCAAACCTGTCTATCAAGTAGCTTCTCTTGCTACAAGAGGCCAAAATATCAATTACACTGCTAAGAGACCACCTCTTCAATGCTATGAGTGTGGAGGTCCACATCGTGTAGCCAATGTCCTATTAGGCTACAAAAGAATGCCACACTAATGCAAACCAATCAAGCGAGCACGTCTACAATACCGATACTCATGTGTAATCAATGTGGCATAGATCATTTGATTGCCCAATGTCCAAATAATCCAAATGCATCGAAGATCATGCCATTAAACTTGATTGAGGTTATCGAGGAACCATCACAAAGTACACATGTGGTACCAGTAAACGTACTCACACAATCGATGCTCCAAAAACAAAATTATATTCTTGAGGAAAGACACACGGCATCAATTGCCCAATCTCAGAGAAAGAAGAAAACACAAAGAAAGAGATCGCAAAAAGAAGCGAAGGCATACCCCAGTTCAGAGACCAACATAGGGACTGGTGATGACCCCGTGTGTATGAACGACGCTAAAGAGGATTCTAATTCAGGTGAAACCATGGAGACCAAAACAACCACTAAGATAGAAACCAACAAGGAAGATCTTCATGAGCCACAATGGCCAGGATCCAAGAAGTAGATAGGAACTTATCCAAACCCTACAGAGGAGATTGAGCGAGTCAAGCAATTAAGGAGTTTGGTATAAGATACCCAAAGGGATCTAGAACCAGCACCTAGGCAGATCCAAATTACAGACACCGTGTTTCCTACACAACAACAACCTCACCAAGTCCATAGACCCTTAGCCATACCTAGTGTCATCCAAGAAGAAAGTGACTTAAAGTCATGGGAAAGTGGTCGTACTCACTTCTTGATGGAAAGAATGTTTACAGAGGGACTACCAGATCCTATCAAAGAAATGGAGATCCCATCTTCCCCACGTCAAGGAACTGAAGTCCAAAAGGTGCCGTTAAACATTGCCAAATTGATGGGTTTCATGTGTTCAGAAGTTGGAACCACCATCATGTCCAAACTATATAAAGACCTTGAGCTAGTATCAGCCTTCGAGCCTTTCTCAATGGAGAACTAAAGTTTGGGCTACCACAATTTGCACAAATGGATGGATCTGAGGAGATGCCAATAGAGGAGGAACACTTAGATCCACAACCCAACCTAGATGAGAACCTTGCTATAGAAATACCTATTAACAAGTTGGGACAATACTTTGAGGGTGATGAATCCAATGCGACCATACCAATCACTACTAAGGGATTAATTGTGTAGGGAATCCTTGATGGTGGCACTGGGGTTAGCATTGTGACTAGAAATTGTTGGGAAACTATGGGAAGACCTCAGCTTGAGACCACAACCATAGTAGTAGAGATGGCCAATGGGTCTATTGTTAAACCTATTGAGATGCTAGAAGATCTTAAGATCAAGGTCTTTGGACATAAAATAAGAGTTACCTTCATTGTTATGGATTTCTTCAAACACACTATGGCATCGGAGATGATCTTAGGATGTCCTTTCATGAGGGAAGCAGAAATGGTGCATGACTGGTCTAAAAACCATGTCTACTTGCAGTTCCAAGATTCTGTCATTCGAGTGGATCTTGTGACTGGTCGAGCACATCCTCTAGGAAACAAGTTTATAATTGATCATAGATCTGACACCACAATTCACTCGGCCCCATTGCAGTATTGTTACACGTGTAAAGCAGACACTGATGTTGGGGAAGATTCTCCTTACATGGATGTACTACCTGGGATAAATGAGTCGGACAATGTGGATTGGGTCCACCTAGCAGCAACCATAGATACTTGGGGAAACAGGGGGACCATAAAGCTACAAAGAAATCCACACCCCCCAGTGTTCAAGAATCACCTAATGAACCACTTCAAGTTCGATCCTGGCAGAGTACCTTACCACCCTTGCAACTCGACGAGGTACTTAAGGTAATAGAAAACTATTGGGAAAAATACTCACCTATTACCAACTGGAACAATTGGTTTCAAAGGGTGACAAGCACATTTCAAATGGTATGATCTACCCAAGGAAGGGGGGAAGTCTTCATTCATGTCAGCCTATTGAATTATTTCCCTCTCAACCTTCCTCCCTGACCTCTCAATATCCCAATCTTAGGGAATATATATATAAAGCCTTATACTCATAAAAAACAAAAATACTAAAGAGCAAGAGCAATTAGCAAACGAGTATGCACAATAAAAGTCAAAACATTGACCCAGACCTACACATTCACATCCAATACACTAAAACAAAAACCTATGTCATAAAACACCTTTGATCCTCATCACTCGAGTGATGGAGGGTAGGTAGGATTAGCACAATAGGAGTGTTTCTTTTTTAGAGTTTAGTGATTAGCAAAGTTATTTCTTCCCACTGATGTGCCTCCTAGAGGTATTCTTTGAGTTTCCTAGTGTGTACAGGAACGTGTTGCTGTTGTTAGAATTTGGACCTTCATGGAATCTTTCTCTCGTTCACACTTCAAATCAAGCACGACCATCAACACAAGCAGGTGTTTCTTGCTCATTAGCATTGCCCCTTATCTTTTTGCATCCATGTTTGTCTGCTTTAATTGTGATTGGTAGCATAATATTCAACGCATTTGCTTAGTATCAAACATTAAATTCACTGTAATATTTTGTCATAATCACTTGTCTAGGTTTAAAAATCAAGCAGTCCGACTAAGCTAGTTCGACCAAGCTAGGTGTTATAGATCTTCTCTTAATACCATGGGGAATTCCTTCCTAATAATCAATGGTTACTTAGGTTCTTAATCCAATTTAGGCAGCATTGTGTGAAATGTACTAGGGATTTCTAGTGGGCTTAGTCCCTATTGACCTTTAGCTTAAGTATTATAAAGGGAGTTTACTAGTGTGATGAGCCTAGGGAGGGTAACAGCGTTATATGACCCCCCAAAGTTACAAAATTGAAATGCTGAAAACGAATAAACACAAAAATCAAAGTGCCACAATGTAAAATCTTAAGCTCGAAGAGAAACCTCAGCTTGATTTGGTACTCCACTTACATGTATTGCCTATGGTACTAGAGCCCTAGAGGTTCCCAGTGTGGGCGCTTTTCTTTGAAAAGCAAAAAACCCAAGGCATACAAAATAAGCACGCACATCAAAATTGAATCACTGTGAAAAGACTTTGGGGGGTCAAAGAAAAGGTAATCAGTCAGACAATGATTTTATGAGAAATTTCTTTTATCGTAGCTTAACTACAAGACCGGGGGATTCACTCTATATACAAAACGGGATGCCACCTGCGAGAGCGGACAACTTTGATAAAACCCCTATATACGACTCATATTAGGGAATACGACCCCCCTTTCTACGCTTATATGACAATCAATAAAGAAAACTATCATACCCTTATCTTACATTTAAAATTTAGGTCTCACATTATCTAACTAAGTAAAACTAGTGAAAGAGTGTGTATCATAGTGACTGGCAATGTACTACCCTCAATGTGTCTTAGTTTGACTTTCAAACTATGTGCTTGATCAGCCTACACTCTGGCTGCTCACATCCAATTTTACCCATCCAAAGCAGGTGTAAATCAACCCTTCACTTGCTCTAAATCAGCCCTTATCTATGATCGGATTGATGCAAAATTTGATATATGACCCGATAAAAAACTTTTCCAAAATTCATATGAGTCCTAGTGCACACCAGTGTGACCAATCGTTATAAGTAATCAACCCGGGTAAAGTTTCCCCCCATAAATATGATACCCCCTCCATTATTTTTAAGCTTGGGAGATAAATTATTGGGGGTCAACCCCTAACTTATACGCTTATGTAACTTGTAAAAAAAACCCCCTCCCCTACACTTACGTGGTGCGGTAAGTTTTCCACGATGAATCCCCCGGGACTACAAGGTCTTCTAGGTATAGCCTCTAGTCAGCCCTCGGACATGAAATACTTGGCTCTCGCGATTAAACAACTTAATTGACCAGAGAAAATTGAGAAGCTTGCCCATGGTATTAATAGTCGATCTTTAGTTCCTTTCGATCGTTAAATTAGCGACCCCATACTTGTTTAATTTTTTATCTTTACAACTGTTTATGCGTTTGATTATAGCAATTTAATGTTTATTGCTGACAAATGGTTTAAAATTCTGTTACCAATCAAATTGTGTGCCTACAACTGCGTATGCTTTTTAATTGTATATGAGAATGAAATTATTGTGCCAATGTTGTTTGATTTTGCAGTGAGCAGAAGGCTAAGGACATTCATCTCAAATTCTCTTCCACCTCGACAAACGAGCTTCAACTCAATAGCTTCCGAGGATGAAATATACATCAAGAAGGGGGGTATGTTAACCCTCGTGCACATTTCTATCACCTAAGACGGACGCCGTATTATCTATTTGCTAGAGTCAGGTACCGGGCTTGTCGGTCCAATAGGAAAAGGGTAAGAGTGATTGCGTTGATGAGAGGCGCACTCTAACTGGAACATTCAAGGGATTAGTTGGCTAAGCATGGGCGCCCAAGTGTGAATGGGGCGAGCTCATATAAAAATCAACTAAACCTAAAATTCACTCATTCTCTCATTTGTGCAATTGAAGAGTGCTCTTGCTCCATCTCCATCTTCTTCTTCATCTCCTTGTGTGTGTGTGTGTGTGTGTGTGTGTGTGTGTGTGTGTGTGTGTGTGTGTGTGTGTGTGTGTGTGTGTGTGTGTGTGTGTGTGTGAGAGAGAGAGAGAGAGAGAGTGCGATCGAGCATTGCGGCGGCACGACTACGGCAAGGTCGTTGAGCACGGCGTAGCGGCATCTCCCTCTTCTTCGCGGCGAGGAATCCTCCACGACAGCAAGCATAGAGAGGTGAGTGACACACCATCGTCTTCTTTGAGTTTACTAGTTTAGGCTAGTTGCGTGCTTGGAGCCATCTGTGGCTCGCACACAGTGTATTGGCAAGTTCCTTGCATTGACACGTGTGATAGACGCACACAACCACATTTTCTTTACCCTTGGCCTTCCATACCTCTCTCTGCTGAGCCCATTTGCTACTTTCAGGAGTGACTAGTTTTGTTGGATTTTTTGGAATTTCCTCAATCACCACCCCTTTACTTCGTGTAACTGCTCGTACAGGAACGGTTCTAGAACCTTCACCTCAATATCCACAGTCACAGGTGTTTCTGGACACTGAGCTGCGAAATGCCCATACTTACTACAAGTATAGAAATTCAAGCTTCGACTTTGGAAATTACCATGACCCCGGCCCCGGCTAGTACCCCCTTGGTATCTGCCGTGCCCCTGTACCAGTACCACTGCTACCTGGTTTCTCTTCTTGAGAAGCATTGGTAGTTTCCACTCTTACTGGTTCAGCATTGGTAAATGTCACAATTGACAAATCTTTTTCCTTATTGAAATGATGAATTCAAATACCACAATTGTTCATAGATGGCCATAAGATTTGCAACAAGTACACTGTGGGCATTCGTTTGAAACATGGTCTTTAGATTTACACGTTGAACACCAAGTTTTCATTCTTCTTACCGATTGTCTGGTCTGGATAATTTTTGCAATTTGCCAGGCCATCTCTTCAATCTTTCTAGATCAAGATCCTTGTCTTTGGTCCTTTCATCTGAGCTACTTTCAGAACTACTGGGGGCTCTACTAGAATCAGAATCGAAGTACTGCTACTACTGGACCTCCTCTTCTTATGACTCTTTTCCTTCTTAGCTTGCTATTCTAGCTTCAGGGCTCGCTGCACCAAATCATTGAATTTCTTTGTTGGTGCTGGCACCTCCTGTTCCCTAAGCTTCTTACTATGAAAACCATTCAAAAACAATGCCCGCAGCCGCTTTTCAGATGGTGGTTCCTACAGTTGTCTAGTCAGTTCATTGATTTTCTCAACATAACTTCTGACTGATAATTTTCTCTGCTTTATCTTATCCAGCTCCAGAGTATATCCTCCTCTCCTCTATTGTCTGAATATTCCATTCGGAAATCTTTAAGCAATTTATTATATGATCTGAGTTGACAAGCCGGGTAATGGTAGTACCATTTCCTTGCTGCCTCCTTTAATGTTTGCGGAAAGTATTCACCCCAGTCATCTTCATCAATAATTTTCAGCTCAACATACTGCTCAAAGGCTTGGATATGAACATCGAGGTCATCCTTCTTTCCCCCTTTGAACACGTGAAAATAAATTTTCAATGAAGATGTGTAATCATGTCTATCAGCATTATTTATTCCTCTTCTCCCCTTGGGATACTGACTCCTTTTTGAATCTTTCTTATAATGGTCTGTGTCTGCATCCCAATTAATTTCTGCCTCCGTCTTAGTTTCTGTTTCCTCCCTGGATTTTCTACTGGAACTATGGTGACTTCCTTTATTGCCTTTGGCTCCTTCGTCCCCTTGTATGGTCCAAGAACTCTTGGCCTTGTGTTCTTCCCTTTCAGCCCTTCTTCTTCTGGACTGACAAGAATGTTGAGAGTCCTTTAAGCCCTTCTTCTTCCCTTTCAACCCTTCTTCTTCTGGACTAACTAGAATGCTGAGAGTCCTTTGCCTCATCAGCATGTTGTGCTCCTCCTGAGCCTCATTGTCAGCTACTTCTTCATCCTGGGGATCAAAATCTCTTTTTGACTCCTCAAGGATAGGTCAACGCGGTAGGATGGTTTCCGGCCACGACTGGGTTTGGGTGCCATTATTGCAGCTAAAAACTCATACTGGGAGAGGAGTTTTCTAGTCAACGAGCAACAACTCTAGCCACTGTGATCGCCCAAAAGGAATTGGAGCTGATCTCTTTAGATAGCTGATTCCAGTGATAGAATTTACAGCTACTGGTGATTCATTAGTTCAATCAGTAGAACTAGAAGAGAAGATAGAAACTGAATTGGAATAGTTACATGAACTGAAATACATCTGCTGAGGAGAGAGACAGACTGAATGACTGGAATTAGTATTCATATTCAGATTCAGAGTTCAGGAAGAATGAATACAAGGTATATCTGACTGAAGTACACTTGACTACTGTATTAGGGATTACAGAGTAGGATTACAAGTGAGGATAATGTAGCTCGGGAACAACTTTAGGACTACAACCACACAACTAAGAGTAAGAAGTCAAAAGATAAACAACCCAAAAGTACAGCCAACCCGATTACAATGTAATGGGTCCTATTTATAGCCCCTTGAAGTTACTATGGTAACCACCATGGTAATTACTGACTGCTGCGCTGCTCAGCTTTCAGGAGCCGGTTCCCACCTAGTGAGACTGCCTCCGCCATCTACACCATACATAGTCAAGAAGTCTTTCAATTCAAGTTACTACCAACTCATGGATTTTAATGATAAAGAGCACTCCAAGAAGGTAAATGGGTATCCTCTAAAGACCTATTTGACTCGCCTTCTACCAAAGGATCTACCAAAGAGCTGTCAAAGAGCGACTATTTCATGTAATTTTTGTAGCATAATGCATGTGTGTGAATCAAGCCAAAATGACAAAGAGCCAAACAACGAAAATCTTCTCAAGATACCAAATATCACAGAGAGGAATCAAAACCACTCTCTTTGAAAAACATTCTTTTTTATGGTACATGAATGTACCATCATCTTGGGGGAGGACTAAATGATGGCCCTTTTTGGCTTTCCAATTTTAGCACAACAAGCTATTGTCCTTCATCCTTGCAATAAAACATATGCTCTTGGGTAGGCTATCTTTGCAAAGCAACAGAATGTTTTACCCAAGGCACAAGTTTGTTGAAAATTCACCTTCTCTTCTTATTGTACATAGGCATGTGTGTTACGGACTTTTCCTATATCTCCTTGAATACCCTCAGCTAGCTAGTCACCTGGGCTAGTTGAGCCAAAATAAATAAATAAAATTTAAAAAAAAGTATTATGGCCCACCCCTATACTCCACTATTTGCGAGTTATATACGTACTATATTTAGGTGTGCACGTTTTTACCAGGCCTAAGTAAGCCACTTTGCATTTTTACCATCCATAATATATTTTAATATCATGCATGTATTCACTCAAGCTTCCACTAAGCTAAGTGGTGTGACTCCACTCTAGTGAGATGCACAAAATCATTTTACAAACTCAATCTTTTTCCCTCGATATAAGTTTGTATGCATATTTTCTTTTACAATTCATAAAAAGTATAAAAATATACTCAAGCTAAAGGATATTTGAGGGACCACTTCCTCATGATTCCCCTGATTTTATTTTCTCATATGAACCACTTTTTGCATATTTTATTTTCCTGTGAGATAATATCCTATGACTAGGTGGGTACTAGCTTGTTTTCTTTCCATCATGTGTATATATTTTATTCATGAAAAATCCTCATTCCATGCAAGTTTTCAAGTCCACCTCAGAGCTTCTTATGTAATGCCATGATGCATGAGGGGCCTCACTTTAGGATGCATAAGAAAGTTCTAGAAAATGGGGCCCATGTCAAAGACTTTGCAAGGAGAAAAACTAGATGTTTTTGTGGAATTTTAGGCGGTTGCTTCCACACCAAATCTCAAAATGTGATCAACATGAATAATTTCTATCATGATCTCCATAATATGCTCAAAACTTTTCATGATTTTTAGAGCTCATTGTCATTTAATATGAATTTTTTGGCCGACCCTAGTTCTTCGCACTTTTTCCACAAAAAAGTCATCTAATTTCCTTCTCACTCCATTGCACATTTGCATACACACTCACACAATCAGCAAAAAGAACTCAAAATTAACCTCTGCAAGTGAATTTTTCTTCATCAAAGGCTCAACCTCTTCAACTCAAGGGCGACTTCATAAAAAATGACAATTTCATCGCGTCACAACAACTGTTCTTCTACCGGTGTAGATAAGTGAGCTTTTGGCTTCTGCAACATCATCATCTTCAATCCTCGTCTCTACCATGCTTATCATTCATTTACCCTTCGGTGAATGCCATTGTAAATGATACACTAGTGATTGCTAACACTAACCACTAACCCTTTGTAAATATGCACCCACTCTACTGTCATTTTGAGTAGGCACCACCAAAGTTATTCGCTCTACACCACTCTTTCTTTGACCTCCAATAATGCTCTCTCCTTGAGCCCACAAGGATAAGAGAGACCCACTCCTATTTGAAAATTTAAACAAAAATCATAATCCATGATTTCCAAAATAAAATTGATTAGGATTAATCCTAATTCTGACTTCTCAAAGATATAAATAGATCCATCTCTTCCTTGCAAAAAAAAACCATTGCACACATAATACACCCATCTCCAACCCTAGTTGTAAGGAGATTGTAACATTTAATGCACTAGTAACTTGTGTCTAGCAGAAAATGATAACATAGTGAGCATTCCATTAAGAACAAGTTCCAAATGAGCATAGAGAGATTACTTGATTGGAGAAAGAAACATAGAAATTTACACCTAGCTAGTTTGGCATAGACAATACTTGAAAAGAGAGAGAAATAGAACAATTGACAACAGTTGAGGACCGGATTTACATGGAGCCAGTCCCCCCTCCAAAAAGGATTTGTACTATAGCTTCTCCCATCAAAGGATACTTTTGTACAATACAATCTTTGTGTTCCTTGAGAAAACGCGTTGGTGCAATAATGATGGAAGCTTCATACATCAAATTATGCTTGAAAAACACAGCTAGTGGGCCTAGCTTTTGTCCCAAGACCTCACACACCTTCAAAGATGGTAAGAGCTAGTAGGGAATGAGGAAAGATTGAGAGGAAGAAGATGTATCTTATGAGAAAGAAGTATTCTCCTTACATAATCACTCTACTAGCATAGATTAGCTTAGTAATTAGCATGGTAGAGGAGATGAGCATGCCATTGAAGCTTGGCTCTTGGTTGGATCTGCATTCCATAGCCAAGAGTTGTTGGTGTAGACCTATAAATCTCAATGCTTGGAGAAGAAGAACACATGAGTGTGTGTGTGTGTGTGTGTGTGTGTGTGTGTGTGTAGAAAAAATTGGTTAGTCTAAAATGCCAACCTCTCTCTCTTCTTGGCCGACCCCTCTTCCCATTTTCTCTTTGTTGGCTTCCCATTGGCTCCAACAGAGCTTATCTAACAACAATTAAGAAGCATAGTTGATAGCCTTGTGACAAGTGTCCCCCTTTCCCATTTTGTGAGAGCTTTAGGTAATTAAAATAATTTATTTAAACTCTCATTGGACCTTTTAGTCTTCTGGTCAATAGGAATCAAGCAAGCCATTGGGCTGTTGAATGCTCATTGGACCCCTTGGTAGACTGTCCAATAGTCTTCTAGGGAGATTAATTTCTATTGGTTATTTTATCAAGCATTTTTAAATTGATTATACTAATTTTACTCTAGCCTAATTCTCATTGGTCCACCTCTATGGCCATCCAATAGGATTTGAGGGGAGATTGGGGGCATCTGGGCTAGGAGCCTGCCATGTGTCCATTATTCCCTTTGTGTAAAGAGAGAGCTTGGAAGTGCGTGTGTGTGTGTTTCTCTCTCTTCCCCTACCTTTAGGGCTTGCCCCCTCCTTCCTAGGGATGTGGGAAGACTTTTTAGTCTTCTCATAACCATCCAATTTTCCCCCTTTTGGACATTGGACTTATTAATTTAGATCTTGGAACCTTAGCCTATGGAAGTCTTAATGGAGCTGAACCTTAGGTCTTTTAAGCTCCATTGATGCACATTGCTCTTTTGTAGATTGTCCCCCTTTGGATCCCTATTTTCTATCCTTTGGATCCTTGCTGAGACCGGTCTGGCAACCTTACCAATATTCTAGCTTTTACTCCCCTGGTACCTCCCCATATTAAACGATCAGTTTAACATGAGAAAATCATTTGGGAGAATTAGATATTAGATTTTATGATAGATATTGTGATCATTATAACGCTCTACACACCATACTCTTTGGTGCATAGAGTTTCTCAAAGTGAGTTATGAGAGAATTCAAGTGAGCTCTATCTCTCCATCAAGGTTGTAGCCTACTCTTCTTCATCAATAATATTGCTAGATTGCGTGCAATTGTGTACAAAGGGGTTCAAAAACGCATCAAATTGCTCTTGGAAAGTTTGTTGCATTAAGGTAAATTGTATCCTTGAAGTTATTATTTCTTTCTTGGTGTTTTTTTTGAGGGCTTGTATTGATTGCTGCCTAGGAACCCATTGTAAGAGGGTGGTATGGTGATAGGGCTCTTGTAACCCTAAGACAATGTGCATAGTGGCAACAAATTCAATATTTGTGTCTCTCAAATTCTTTCCCAATCTATGTCTGTGTCTTTACTTCTATGATAGTTGGTGAGGCTCAAGCCAACCTGCTCAAGCTTGATTTGTTCTTTCTCTCTCTCTCTCTCTCTCTCTCTCTCTCTCTCTCTCTCTCTCTCTCTCTCTCTCTCTCTCTCTCTCTCTCTCTCTCTCTCTCTCTCTATCTATCTATCTATCTATCTCTTATGGTTGTGTTAGGTATGTGCTCTTTGATTGACGAATAAAGTTGTCCCTCTCTTTGCGTGCTTGGTTATAAAGAGATATCGCTTGCATTTTAGCTCACATCCATAACTAGGTGGTGCCCCTTCACTTGTTTTGTTGTGGGTTTTTTGTTGTTCTCTCTTTCTTGTTGTTACCCCAACCCCAAGTGAGCAAGCCTTGACGAACTTTTAGAGGTTGCCTCTCTTGTTGCCTGTCTTGGACCACCTCTGTACGTGAAAACAGTGGCAACTTAGTTGTACCATAATATAATGTGAAATTAAAAACATCTAGGTGCCAACAATACAACATGTTCATGAGCAGAACATAACTCAACTACATGTATAAACAACCATCTGTTAAAGTTGTTTAACAACACTTGTAAACTTAACAAGTCTTACTAGGTATCCGAGAATTTTTGGCCACTGAAATTGTTCCTGATACGAGGTGGTCTAAATGGTCTAATAAACGGATTTGACTAGTACCTGGGAACTTTGTTGCAACACATAATTGAAATAATGGGAGTGAGTGTCAGTCCTAGACACCCATATTCTTCACATGTGGAATATGACTCAGATAAGGATGTCCAAAGAAGAACATCCTTCAAGTACAATATGTACTTGTGTGTGGAGGTAACTATAAACACTCTATGATGTGAGTGAGAGGGACCCTCGTTAGCCTTGCCCCACACTGGCTAAACCAAACTCCATGAGTTCCTAGACTATGTTTCTCCTCTTGTGACAACATGTGCCAAATAAAACTCTACCATGTAGGTCCTGAACTGCATAATGCATAAATGTATCTAGGACATTACATCCCAAAATTCTTTGCTCCTACATGACTTTATCATGTCTATGAAGAGAAAAGTGGATGAAAGCATTGAAGCTTATACATCCTACTTGGAAAAAATCAATCAAAGAATATTCAAGAATGAAATAAAACCAAATCAAACGCATACCTAGAGGTTGAACATAGTGTCACATACCCATAGTCAAATGCACATGCCCAAAGACACTACCTGAAAAGGCCTAGTAACACTAATTAAAAGATTAGTGAAAATCAAGTAGTATTACGTTGACTTGGGTGTTTCCCTTGCAATCCAAACCCTTTGGTGAAAATTTGTCATTTCAAATCCCTTGGTTAGACTCTAGAAAAAAAAAACCTAAACATGCAGCCAATAATAACCCAACACAATCTATCGTGTCTAATAGTGATTGGAAACAACTTGGAAAGTTGAACCCTTGGTGGATTATGGATTTATTTTCTTTAAAGTACAACTATGATGGGATTAAATTGTGATCCTCAACAACAATGGAGTGATTGTGTATTAGTTTGGCCATACCCATGAAAATACCACTCCTAGAGACATAATCAGTGCTAGAACTAAGCAACAACTCTTCTCAAGTTGGAATCTTATTCACAATTGAATCTCAAAATAATCATATGTCTCCATGAAAATGAGAGAAGAATTCCTAACACCCTAAAGAAAGTAGTCATACTAGATTTTCTTTGGTTCAAAGAAATTACCTAGTTTAAGGCTCTCTCAATATATTCATGTCATCCCATGAATTATTTGCTTGATAATGAGGCCATGCCTACGTGCTATCCCCATTTTGGAACAAGTAGGAACAAATCTCATTGCCAAGGTTGGCAAGTCAGGTATCGATCCAAGCGGTATGGTTTGAAACCAAGTCAAAGCTTTGCTTTCCAAGGTCATCCCAAACCCCTCAAACTATGTGTGGAAGTCGCTTATGCGCTCAGGTCTCAAAACCTATCTGAAGCTGGCTAAATGGTCATATGGATCTCCCAATCTGCTGTATTTTTTGACCCACTTTTGGAAATCTCATGGTCTGACCCTATGCTTGTGTTCTGCACCCACTCTTTCCCTTCTAACCGGTGTCTCTCCCATTAATCCCTCCAATCAGCTGTTTGGTAAATGTAGCTCATATGGACTTCTTCTCGTCCTTGTGTCACTCATTCCTCCCCTGTTGATGGTGGTTTTTTTTTTCCCTTCCCTGTTAGGATCATTGAGGTGGCTACTTCTTGCTGCTCTTCCGCTTTGATTGGCCATGCTATCGTAGGGTCAAGTATTTGGATCCTTGTTTTAATTGGTTTCTTGTACGATTCCCATAATTGCTTCACGGATTGAGCTTTCTTGGTACTTGGTTTGTTCAATCTCTTTTGGGGTCATCATAACAAAATCATTGTTGTAACAATCTCTAAAGTGATGAGCGTGAAGTTCTGCCAAACCTTTTTCCTTGATCTTGAAGATGTACTTAATTTCAAGGGAGTCAGTTGTCCTAGTTTGGCATGGGTGGTCCGGACCAAATCTATGATATTAATCAATAAACTTTGAATCTTGGGTTATCCGTGGGGATACGTTTCAATGGTTTGGTGTCAATCAACTCATACCCTTCTAGTTCTAACAACATAGGTCCCTTCTTTATAGATATATCTGGTATTAGAATATCAACCTCTATTCCCCATTTATCTACTAAGATTGATTGCTTAATACGTTGATTTCATGTAGTTACAGTGCTCCAAATGTGACAAAACTTACTACCTAGAATGTGTAGAGTATCCTCAACACTCTCATGTGCTCAAAAGTCATTTTTGACACTCTGGAAAAATCACGCCTAAGATAAACCGCATGTTTATCAAAGCATAATACCTTGATTTCATGTAGTTACAATGCTCCAAACGTGAAAAAACTTACTTCTAGAACGTGTAGAGTATCCTCAACACTTTCATGTGCTCAAAATATCATTTTTGACACTTAGAAAAAATCATGCATAAGATAAACAACCTATTTTTGGTCAATCGGTTTTGGAATCTAAAGCACTATGTAGCTTGCTTAGGACGTGCTGTATCTATTTCCATGGTCAAAAACCAGTTTAGATGCATGTATTGTGCATAGGGAATGAAAATAGCTTGTAGATGGGCTTGACTAAAACCACAACTTTATTGCGAGAAACTTACGTAGAAAGAGAGAGCTTTCACCTGCGAGCACGTTGGTATGCTCGGATTTGCAATGCAGCACCTTACATGCTATTTGTTTGAGTCTGATTCTTTTGAGCATCCTAGTACAATACAACTGCTAGAGAGAGTGCCTGAATGGATACTAACTGTTGCTGATGAGAAAGTAGCTAATCCACATTGGTAATGGCGTTCTACTGCAGATTGTCGTTCCCTAGCCATTGAATTAGAGATCCTGTTGGGGAATAAGCCGACATATAAATGTATGAAAGATGTCAGAAGTCAATTAAAAGAGTTCTTAGTGCAAATGAAGATTGCTAGGGGATTCTGGATCAGACGGTGTGAGCTATTCTTGAAGATCAGACTACCACCAGCAAGGGACCTCAAACTCAAATGATAGTAGGAGAATAGGCAATTGCTCTCTGGAGATTATTTCAGGTGGTTAAAGTTACTAGAAAGATGATGCAGCAGGAGAACCAGGCTGTCCTTAATTTTCTAGATTTTGTACCTGATTCCCCACTTCGCCTGTATGCTTTACCACCAAGAGAAGTGGACCTGCCGAGGTTTTTTCCAGCACTATATCCTCAACATACAGAACCAGTGGATCAACTCACATACTATAAGATTACTGATGATCTTCAAGATTGGTATGAGGGATCAATTGTGGAATGGAAAACCTGGCAAACGCTATTCAATGATGCTCTTCAAAATGATTTCCAGGAATTAAGAGATGAGGTGCAGAGGATCAAGCTGTGTATGGGACAATGGAAAATCAATATTAGAGGTCTCACTAAGATCACAAACCAGCTGTTGCAACTCATTGTTGAGTCCTCTAAAGTGCCTAAAAAGGACATTATGGCTAAACCAGGCCTAGAACCACAGTACAGAGAGATGGCTGAGATTCTCTTTGAAGCTAGGATCAAAACAAATCAGCCTCTTCTAGAAGGATGGATCCATACAGCTTTGCATTGTCACAAATTTTCCAGAACTCGTCTAACAAAAGCCAGACGCACGCTCTATGATACTGACACCAAAACTTATCATCCTCTCACACCTTATGAAGTCAAAATGACCACAAAGAGGTGATATTAGCTTGAGCACGAGGCCATTTACAGACTCATTCAGAAGGACAATGCTGGCACTGGGACTTCTGAGACACCATCAAGACTTATCCTTACTCGTAATTCTACTATGTAATCCCTAATACATTAGTCGAGTGTACTTCAGTCAGATATACCTTGTATTCATTCTTCCTGAACTCTGAATATAAATCTCAATCTGAACACTAATTCCAGTCATTTAGTTTGTCTCTCTCCTCAGCAGATGTATTTCAGCTCATGTAACTATTCCAGTTCAGTTTCTATCTTCTCTTCTAGTTCTATTGATTGAACTAATGCATCACCAGTAGCTATAAATTCTAACACTGGAATCAGCTATCTAAAGAGATCAGCTCCAATTCCATATGGTCTTCGGTATCTAGTTTCAAAATTGGCATCAAACCGATTATCAAGTCGATTATCATACCTTAGCACAAGATCTCCTTTCTTGATGCCTTTTTCCTTCAGTTTCTTGCCAAGCTTCTCCTTTGCTTGTGTAGATTTCCTCTTGTAGTACCTATAGGTTGCTTCTCTCTTCCACTCAAGCTCCACTAATGTAAGAAAGCGATCTACCCACACATCTTGATCTCCCCCCGTCCCTTTTCCATGGAGTTGCATTGTTGGGATGATGAGCTTGATAGGTTGCAAAGCCTCTTGAACATAGATCGATTAAAATTGTGTGAACTCTATGGCCTCCCTGTATGTGGTTCCATATGTCCACAATTCTCCATCCAAGCATCCATCCCACAACTTTGTCTTGTTTTTCACCATCTTTCTAATGATTCCTGCAATGACAACATTAGCTTTTTCTATCAAACCATTCACCTGGGGATAGTAGGGTATCATAATAACTAATATCTAATTCTCATAAATGATTTTCTCATGTTAAACTGATCATTTAATATGAAGAAGTTCCAGGGGAGAAAAAGCTAGAATATTGGTTAAGCTGGCATACCAAAATAGAGATCCAAAGAGGGGGCCATCTACAAAAGAGCAATGTGCAACAATGGGCTTAAAAGACCCTAAGGTTCAGCCCAATAAGACTTCCAAAATGCTAAGGTTCCAAAATTCAAAAGTTGTGTCCAAAGGTCAAAAGCCTAGGGAAACTGGATGCTTTGTGTGTGCTCAAAAAGTCTTCATGCATCCCTACACAGGAGGGGGTGATCCCTAGAAGTAGGAGATGAGAGAGAAACACACACACACACACACACTCACAAGCTCCTTTACGCAAAGGGAAAGAGGGACACATGATGTCAACTCCCTAGCCTAGATGCCCACAAGGTGTACTCAAATCCTATTGGATTGCCATGGAGGTGGACCAATGAGAATTAGGCTAGAGTAAATCTAGTTTAATTAACTTAAAAATACTTAATAAAAGAACCAATAAGAATTAAGCTCTCTAGAAGACTATTAGACAGTCTCCCAAGGGGTCCAACAACAGCCCAATGGCTTGCCTGATTCCTATTTGCCAGGAGACAAAGGGGTCCAATGAGAGTTTAGTTGCATTAATTATATTACCTAAAGATATCACAAAAGGGGAAAGGGGGACACATGTCAGAAGTCTTTCACTTATGCTGCTTAAATTTCATTGGCTAGGCCTGGCATGGGCCAATAGGATGTGAGCATGAGCAAATAGCAAGAGGGGTCGACCAAGAGAGAGAGAGGGGACTGATTTTTCCAAGGCATTATGGCATACACACTTACACTAGTCTATGTGTGGATTAAGAAGACTCTCTCTCTCCTTCTCAAGCTTTAATGGAAAGCTTATCACCTACTCCAAGCTTGTGAGAAGAAAGGCCTACACCAACAACTCTTGGCTTTGTGATGCAAATCCAACCAAGAGCCAAGCTTCAATGCATGCTCATCTCCTCTATCATGGCATACACACTTACACTGGTCTATGTGTGTACTAAGAAGACTCTCTCTCTCCTTCTCAAGCTTTAATGGAAAGCTTATCACCTACTCCAAGCTTGTGAGAAGAAAGGCCTACACCAACAACTCTTGGCTTTGTGATGCAAATCCAACCAAGATCCAAGCTTCAATGCATGCTCATCTCCTCTGTCATGCTAATTATTAAGCTAAGTTATACTAATATGAGTGATTATGTGCGGAGATGTACATATTTCTCGTAAGACTACACCTTCTTCCTCTTAATCTACTCTCATACCCCGCTAGCTCTCACCATCTGCGAAGGTGTGTGAGGTCTTGGGTCTGAGACTATGAGGAAATTGATGTTGTGTTTACCATGTGTTTTGCTTAGTGCTTGAAGTTTCCATCTTCATTGCACTAGCTAGTATTGAAGGAACACAGATAATGTCTCTCTTCATGGGAGAAACCATAATACAAAGCCTTTTGGAGGGGGGACCGGCTCCATGTAAATCCAGTCCTCAACTATTGTCAATAGCTTTATTTCTCTCTCTTTTGAAGTATGGTTCATGGTATCTAACTAGGTGTTATACTTTTTGTTGCTCTCTCCACCAAGCACTCTTGTTATTCTCATTAGGAATCTATTCTAATGAAATGCTCAATATGTTCATGCTATTTTCTGTTACACACAAGTTACTAGGCCATTAAATGTTACATTGGTATCAGAGCACAAGGTTTCCCTTTTCTTGCTCAAGAAGGGAGGTCCTCAAGCTAGCTATAAATGGTTCGTACTATTAATTGCATTTGAGTAAGTGGAATAGGGATTTTTCAGCCTTGCAGTGCACCTGCCTTCGTGCAAATAGCGGGGCATCACCGTTGAGAGCTATGGTCTTAATAGTGGAGTCCTACAGGGCTTGCCTATGGCTTAACCACTATTGAGCTATTAGAAGTGTTGGGGTTAAGGCCTATGTGCCTTGACCGGTCGCCCAGATCATGGACGCCCACCCACTATTACCCTATACTTATAGTGAGTATACTGTATAGGGGGAGCTGCCACTTCACAGTCTCCCCACCCACATCATGTGTGTGTCTCCTTCTCTCTCTCTCTCACTCTTCGTCTGTGGTTCTCCCCAATCCCCTTCAATTGGTATCAGAGCTATGGTGACCGCGGAGAGCACGACGGCTTTGAGATCTTCAAGACGATAGCTCGCGCGATAGCTCGCTCGCTCTCGACTGTGGAGTTCGATCGTGGAGTTTCATAGAGAGAGATTTTAGCTTGAGGAGCATTGTCTTTGGAGCTTAGGATCTTGGTGTGGTCAAGCTTGGTCGAGGAGGCGGTTGCGGCTTCCTTGGTGAGAGGAGCTTTTGAGCTCAGTGGAGCTCGTTAGAGAAGTGCTCGGCGGAGGAGAGCTTGACATTCGAGTGTTTGGATGCTGTTGTGGCAGAGCTCTTGCGTTGGAGCTTGCATTGAGAGGACATTGCATCACGTAGAGTGGAGCAAGAGCAGGTTCAAGACTGTGTGCAGCTTGTTTTTTGCCATTTTCGGGCTCTAAAACACAGTTTTTTGCGTAGCTCCGTCATACAGAGTCAGATCTACATGATCCAGGAGTCTAGGTCAGGGTTTTGGCACGCTCCGGACGCGATGGTGATGTCTATTTGCTGAAATTATGCTTTGAATTACATCAGGTACAGCGGCAGGTTTATTTGTGCACTTTCGGGTCCCAAAAACACTGTTTTGGTATATCTCACACACACGGAGTATTTTCTGCAGCAACCAGCAAATTCATAGGTGTACACAGGTTTTTGGATATGTATTTTTCCAGAGAGCCACTCATGCGAGAGTGAGCTATGTTGCCATGGTCTTGGCGGTTTATGTATGCCATATATGGATTTGTGTATTTGTTTATGGCTGAGATTATTTGAGATTTGGCTCAATTTATAGAAGAAACTCTGTTGGATTTTATCCAGGTTCTCGCCATAGCTTCTACGTATCCGTAGGTTGCTCTTTGACAGTTTAGTGGTTGAGTTTACTCCCACTTTGACAGGTGATTTTCAGTCATCATTTGGTTGGAGTTTGGAGTCACTTGTGTATGCCCTTGTGTGCCGTATTTCGCATTGCGCATAGCGACAGATCTTGCAAGGTTTTGCGAAATGTTGCTATAGTTATCTGGCAGACATTTGGTCATCGATTGAAAGGTATTTTGGCAGCAATCATCACTCACATGTATGTCATTTGAGGTGCCGTTGAGTGGTACTCCGGCAAGAGTGGGTATGCTCATATGTATGACTTTGTGAGGTGATTCCGGTCGAGTTTATTCCAGGATTGGCCATTGTGGCATATATTATTGTCTCTTTGAGGTTTACTGTTGAGATTTTTGCTCCAGTTACAAAGGAGACTCTGCCAAAATTTTGTCAGATATTTATGCGCGATTAAGTCATATTGACTTGTGATTTTGTGCAAGGTTTTGCATGGTTATTGGTGCAACTTTGCATCAGGTTTTGAGCCATATTTTGCAGACTTTTGTTGATGCGATTCGAGCCAGTTTAGGGCTGATTTGGTTGACATTTGCTACTCATTGTTGGTTGCTCTTTTGCGAGCATTATGGCTGATTTTTCATTTGACTTCCAGCGTTATGGTCTGACACAGTTTGATGGTGCAGATTTTGTTGCTTGGAAGGAGCATATGCTTGTTGCATTGGCGGATTTGGGGCAGGATAAACCCTTGTGTGGTTTATCGGCGAAGCCCAAGTCTATGCGTGATGATGATTGGCAGGATCTTGATGAGTTAGCAATGTCTACGATTCGTTTGCATCTGGTTGAGTCTGTTGACTGGCAGGTCTCGAGGGAGACTACAACTCATGCTTTATGGCAGAGTTTACATGCTATGTACGCGACATCCATGTCTACAGGGGAGTCTAGTCCCACTTCTATGTCCATGGGAGAGATTGGTCCCACACGCAAGTCTCGACGGCATAGAGACTTGACATGTTGGCATTGTGGACATAGAGGGCACATTACGCGTCGATGTTTCAGGCGTTTGAGACAACGGAGGCGACAGATGCGTGATACAGATTTGGGCACGACAGATGCTAGTGAGATCAGTACGGTGGTTACTGAGTATGCTTGTGACGGCGATGTCACATTTACATCTAGCTTGTCTTCAGACGATCTTATGTCTACGGATTGCATATCGGATTGCACATTGTCTTCACATTGGTTACTAGATTCAGATGCTACTTTCCATGTCACGTCACATCGTGAGTGGTTTAGCACGTTTTCTAGTGGGAGACTTGGTTGTGTGCACATGGCTGATGGTGTTGTGTATGACATTGAGGGTACAGGAGACGTATGTTTGTCCTTGCCCAGTGGTATGAGATTTACCCTGCGTCATGTGCGTTATGTGCCAGATCTGAGAAGGGATTTGATCTCAGTCAGACAATTACGAGATTGTGTATGTCAGATTTCGCTACGAGAGCGAGATTTTGTGATGCATTTGGGCTCGCTAGTGATTGCGAGAGGTGCCAGGAGTGGTATAGGTTACCCATTGCATGTGGATCACGAGAGAGACGGTGCTGTCTCTGTGATCACGCAGCCAGGTAGAGAGCGAGAGAGCAGGCGAGTCTCTTTTGCTTGTGGGTTGCAGGATGCTTTGCATGGAGTGTAGAGTAGTGAGCTCGTTGTGCACACGGTTGGGGCACAACTTGAGCAGTCACACAGAGAGGTGACAGAGTCAAACATGCATGCTTTGCTAGTGACTAAGCAAAGCAGAGAGTCAGTTGTACGAGATACTTCTATGCAGGATAGACAGGTAGAGCAGTCTTGCTCTAGTGAGTCACGACAGGAGGACGTTGTGCAAGAGTCTATGCATACGGAGTTAGAGCATGAGAGCTCTAGTGAGTCACAGCAGATTGAGTGGTCATGTTTGCCTGATTGCAGAGGAGACTGAGATGTTAGCGATTATGCAGTCATTCCTTTCTATGCTCGACAGTGAGCATGGGGATATAGTTGTGCAAGATATGTCTTCCAGCAGACACCTAGAGCAGCTGGTGTGCTATGAGGTTGCACGACAGGTTGATGCGTCTTTTGTGGACAGTCAGAAGATGCATGTGGCTGACGCGCCTTGTCAGTCAGAGATGCCTATTTCCAGGGATATATATGTTGATGCATGCCCCGTAGAGCTAGCAGGGCCCGCTAGCATTGCATCGGCATTCGGTGGTCTCATGTATGAGATGTTGATCTTGAGATCGGATATCGCAGCTGCAGTGGGAGCATTTGCAGTGGGGTTGGTCAGTCGTTTGTTGACTGATGATGGCATAGTGCACGAGGGAGATATGCAAGTATTGCGTACATACTTGCAGTACGTGTGCGGTACGTCTGGTGGTGTATGGACTTACATGGGAGCAGGACAGCCGGATGCACATGATCACAGCCAGCCAGTGGGCATCGGTTGAGAGCGGTTTTCTCTCACCTTTTGTAGTCTTTAGACTAGGTTCCCTTGCTTAAAGGCACAGTCGCCTTTAAGTGGGAGGTTGTTGGGGTATAGGCGTCTGTGCCTTGCCCGGCCGCCCAGAGTCTGGGCGCCCACTGACTTGTATACCTTATACATAGCATAAGTGTATAGGGAGATGCTCACTCTTTGAGTCTCCCCACCCATATCTGTGTGTTGTGTGTCTCCTTCTCTCTCGCTCACTCTCCGTCTGTGGTGCTCCCCGATCCCCTTCAAGAAGCTTCACAGTAGCCGGTGCTATTTTGGTGTTGAACGACCCTCTTTTCTATTCCTTACAATTAATGGTATTTGAGCCACGGGTATAGTAACTTGAATGATTTTTCTGAAGGGGTAAAGAGGAGTATCAACTAGGGCTTGAAGTGCCAAAGTACACCTAAAAAGTTTACACCTAAAAGTTGTTAGAATGTCTGACAATAGTAAAGAGAGTGAAGTTAATGTTGATGATAACTTTGATTTTGCTAATGAGCAGGCTACTAATGATGCCCCAATGCTTGTCAACTATCTTGTTTCTAGGCTTCAACAAGCCATGGGCAATCCATCCCTCCAAAATGAAGTGCAATGGCAGCTTTGTGCTCGTGGGATTCTCCAAGCTCCCCACCATGATGAGAGAGCACCTAGGAAACCTCCTTGCAAGTCTTCCAAAACAGGCCTCTCTCCAATTCGAGAAGAAGAACAGTATCCATATGAAGGGCTCAGCAATTTTCTTCTTGATGACGCATCTCCTTCTCAAAGGAGAACTCAAGATCCCCCACTGAAGAAACGGGAAAGAACTGCGTCTCTTGCCACCTCAATGGAGATGGCTCCACAAAGACAGCGGGCTAAACGCTCTCCATCACCTCCAAAACGGAGAAGACCATTGCACACTTCTCCACATCATAATTCAAAGACGGATGACAAAAATCAAGAGAAGAAAAAGGCAAGCTCAGGATTTTCCGCAAAGGTGAAGCTGGTGCAATCTAACAAGCTTTTCTGCATGCTCAGAGGTTTCAGGACACCCTCTTCTCCATCTTCTTCTCCTCTTCCTCTTATGAAGTGATGGTGCAGACAAAGAAGATCAAGGTAAGAAAAATTAGAGAAAGAGGTCACCCTCTTCTCCATCTTCCTCAAATTCTTCATCTTCTGAAGAAAGTGATGGTGCAACCTTTGAACCATAAAAAAAAAGAGGCCATAGGAAATCCTTTGCCGCATGGAAGAGGTCGTCCAAGTTCAAGAAGTTCAAAGAGGGAGGAAAGAGTATCTCTTTCCTTACCTAGGATGGCACTTTTGGTGCTACCGACAAAGTCTTGGCCTTTATCCAACAGTTTGATACGGCGTTTGGAGATGAGGGCTTCACGGAGTCCTCTAAGCTACGCCATGTAGCTATGCACTTTCAAAAGTCCACCACATAATGGTGGTCTAGCCTACGGGCCAACGGTGAAGCTCCATGAACATGGAAAGCTTTAAGAGCTTCCATTATGAAGCAGTTTTTGGCCACCAATGCCAAAGACAAAGTACTCACCGAATGGAAAAGTTTGAAGAGCTCTCCCTACAATCCATTCACAATTATGTAGACAAGTTTTGGGACCTACAACTCAAAGTCACTGTCTTCAAAAAATTGGATATTGGAGAGCAAAGCAACAGTTTTGTGCGGGCTTAACTGAAGAAATGGTGGAGTATGTCAACTCCCAAAGGCCACGCACCATATCGGCAGTTATACACCCTACTATGGTGGCTTCTCAAATCAATTTCCAAACAGGGACTAAGAGAAATTATAAGCCCAGGGAAAACAAGGTTCCAATGACCCTAAGGGAAAGGACAATGTCCAAAAGTCTCCTAAGGGAAATTCCAACAAAGCTAAAGAGAAGGGAGTTTACAAAGGCAAAAACAAACTCTCTCCTGAAGAGCTTGAGCATTATCGCAAGGATAGCCATTGTTTCAAGTGCGGCAAGCAAGAGCATGCATACCGCGCTTGTCCACAAAAGAACACCCGCCATGAACCTCCTAGAGCTACCTTGGTCAAAATCCAAGAGGAGGAAACTCACCACAAAGGATCTCCTCTATGCCATGCTTGGGGAAAGGTAAGAGAACATGATGCTTTTATTCTCTTTAACCCTGGTTCTACTCATGATTTCATATCCACAGAGTTGGCCACCAAGCTAGGCATACAAGCTTACAAGATGGGAGATGTCCTACCCGCAGACGGTGCTTTCAAGGGGCAAGAAGCTTCAGGCACTCCCTTAATCGGGAAATTGAGGCTCCATGTCCAAAGCTATGTGGACAAAGAGGACTTCTTTATCTCTCCTCTCAAGCACACGTATGTAATCCTAGGGGCACCATGGTTTGATCACATGGCTGCCAATGTTAAATTCCCTGAAAGGAGAATCTACTTTAGGTTCAGGGAAAAAGATATGTACATAGATGCTAAGCAAATGGGTAACACCATACCCATTGTACATATGCAAGCTTTCAATAAGTCAATAAAGAGCTCTATTTCCGTGTACATGATTTTTGTTAAAGATTATCAAAACGAACCTAATGTTTTAGCAAAAGAAAATATACACACTCACAAGGAATTAGAGTTATCCAATTTTCTCAAGGGGTTTCAAGATGTCTTTATTGACAACATCCCTTGTGAGCTACCTCCGATATGAGGCAATGATGACCATGCAATTGAACTTCTTCCAGGAAGTTCACCGCCTAATAAACCTCCTTATAGAGTTTCTCAAGCTCAACAAGAGGAGATTATGCGGCAAGTGCATGAGTTAGTTGAGAAGGGCATGGTTAGGCCTAGCTCATCTCCATTTTTCTCACATGTGCTATTAGTGCAAAAGAAAGATGTCACATATCGTATGTGTGTCAACTATAGAGCACTAAATAGGTTCACTATCAAGAATAGGTCTCTCGTTCCGCGTGTAGAAGACCTATTTGATAAGCTACAAGGGTCCACCTACTTCAGTCGGATTGACCTAAAAAGTGGCTATCATTAAATAAGGATAGTTGATCAAGACATTGTAAAGACCGCATTTTGCACTACATTTGGTCTTTACGAATATATTGTCATGCCTTTTGGATTGGCCAATGCACCAACCACATTCAACCGCTTGATGGAGAAGCTATTCAGGCCTCACCAAGCCTTTACTTGAGTGTTCTTTGATGATATCATCATCCACTCTAATTCATTAGACGAACACAAGCAACACCTCCAGGTAATATTTCAAGTTCTAAGAGAGAGTGAAATAGCTAACCTAACAATTCTCAATCTACTAAAATCCTACGTAACGGAAGTACATCAAAGATCCCAATGGGAGAAGTACTTACCCTTAGTGGAGTATGCCTACAATAACAGTGTACATACTTCCACGGGAAAAGCACCTTTTGAGGTAATTGAGGGAAGATTGAAAATTCCCCTGCTACTTAAGGTACACGGGAAGATCTTCGTTGCAAATGAGTATAGCCAAAGACCTACAAGAATCTTTCCAAAATATTAAGGATGCTATCTCTATCTCACAGCAATGGCAAAAGGTTGCTACTGACAAGCACAGAAGAGGCCAAGCCTTTAAAGAAAATGATTGGGTCTTACTAAAATTTCCCAAGGCTTGATTAAGGCACACGACGAGCAAGAATCCTATGCGACACCAAAAGTACTATGCTAAGTTAGCAAAAAGGTACTATGGTCCCTTCCATATTCTTAGGCCAATCAATGAGATGGCCTATCAACTCAAGTTTCCCAGCCATTGGCTCATACACAATGCTTTTCATGTGAGCCTATTAAAGCCTTACAAAGGAGAGCCATCTCAATAACCAACTATTGAAGAACCATCGGAGATCGAGAACCAAGAAGAGGTGCTGCAGACCGAGTCCATTTTCCGACATGAAGACAAGGTACTAAGAGGCGGTAAGACTATTCGACGATATCTTATTAAGTTTAAGAATTATCCTTTTAAAGATGCTAGATGGATGCAAGGCATACAACTAAAGGATAACCTAAACCTTGTCAATGATTACAATGCTTCCCTAGAGTAAGCAAATGTACAAATGTTAAAAATGAGCAAAGTTTTTGTCTTATAAGACTCTGTTTTTCTTTATTGTGCACAAAAATGAACTAGTATGCATGCTTAGATCAAGTTTACGGAGACGATGTTGGTACAGATAAAGTTGGTCGAAGCTAGCAAGTGTTCTATGTTAGGCAAAGGTTGTAATCGAGTGCAGTGCAAAAGGCTAGGACAGGTGCCAAGGCCCTTGGCAACCAAAGGGTAGCGGGAATGCATGCTTGAAGAGGTTTTTTAGGCCAAAAGTACTATGGAATGGTCCAGATGGGGTGGCAGATGAGGATGTCCAAAATGTCATTTCAAAGCTCTAGAATGTGGAGTTCAGCATGCACTAGAAGCCGGTCCAGACGGCTTGTCAAACGGAGCCCCGGTGCTCAAGATATTGCAGTTTAAAGAAAGAGTATGTAGCAGATCCCCGACGGACAGGGCGGCTGGGGACAGGTGGCCCGGGCTGATGTCAGTGTATACATGTGTAGTGCTCGAGTTGTGGAGCATGCCTGTCTTCTCGGATTGCAAATCGAAGCTCTGGATAGCAAGATATGGCCATTAGAAGATTTTTAGGGGGCCGGGTCTGAGCTCATTTGACCGCACTGGGAAATGTGCCATCTGGCATCTTTTGAGCCTCACCAAGGTTCTCGGCAATAGTATTGCACTATGTAAAGCTAGCACAAATCAACGGTTCATCAAACGGACACTCGGTCAGCTAGATGCGGCAGGCCGGAGTCGGAAAGTAATGCCAAGAGGAAAGTGGCAGATGCTTTTTTGTTTTTTTTGCGGCCTCGTATGATGGCCTTGAAGATCTCAAGAGGGGGCAAAAGGCAGATGATTTGATGGCGGACATGGTGGGTTTCGGCCGGGCTCCAAAGCCAGTTCATAGGCCCACTGATCAAGACCTAATAGAGTACCCACTGCAAGCAAAGAAGGAGTCTTTTTTTTAAAAAAAAAGTTTAGGAGATAGTTTTTTTGGGGCCTTGGAGGCCACTCAAGCCTAAGGCTGCCACGTGGCGCAAAGAGTGATCCCACATGTGGGCGTGTAGCGGAAGAACTTGGGGTATAAAGGCTGGAGCGCACAGTCTTTTGGGCATGCATGAGTTGTAGAGAGCTCTTGGAGCTCATTGGCTATGGCGACCGGTGGCACAGGTGCTGCGCAGGCGGCGGGTGGCCGGTTACGGCGGTTTTGTAGGCGAGCGAGGCGGCGCAGTGGCGCGCGCGCCCGTGCAACAGCGGGTAAGTGGAGATGACATGGCAGTACCCCAGACGGGCGCGTTCCCGCGGGCCAAATTTTGGAGAGGGAGAGAAGAGGCAATAGAGACATCGCTATTGCCCTTCCCCCCCATATAAGAGGGAGCTCCCACAAGGTCACTCCAAAGGCAAAGAGCAAAGGTCATCCGGGTAGAAATGGACCAAAAAGGCAGTAAGAGAAAGAGAGAGAGTGTCCGAGCTTGAGGGCGGCAAAGACCAAAGGAGTAAGGCCAAATGAGCCAAGCTAGGGAATGTCCGGACAAAGTGGAAGCCAAGGGCAAAAAAGGAGTCGGATAGAGGAAAGGGAGAGTCAAAGTCAAAAATGGTGCAGTGTAAGGTTGAGGCCAATAGGGGTAAAAATGAAGAGATAAAAAATAAAAAAATAATAAGACTACCGGGGCAATAGCGACATCGCTAATGCCCCCCCCCCCCCCCCCCCCCCAAGTGCAAAGAGAGAAGTAGAGTAAAGCGGTGCCCTCTTTCCCAAAAGATACCAATTCAATCAGTCAAGTGGACCTATTAGATTGTAAATTCCCAAATTAAAGTCCCCCCCTATAAAAGTCAAAAAATGAATCAAATCAAGGGCTTTTTTCTTGGCCTTTTGAGGTGCCGTTTGAAGCCTGCAAAGTGGAGTTCTCTAGCAAGCTAGCCCCTTTGTAACTTTTGCTTGAAAATGGCCATGGTGATGGCATTGCAAGCCGGTGTATGTGTTTTTTGAAGTGCAATCAAGCCACAGTTGCCTCCCGTGCTGTTGTTTCCCCTTCCCCCCTTCTCTTTCTCCTGCTTTCATGTCCCTCCTCGGTGCCGGCTATGTGGAAGTGTGTGCCCCCCCAGATGATCGGTGTTCTGAGTGAGAGAGTGAGATTGAGTGGTGGTGTGCGTGTGTAAGGGTGGAGACAGGCAGTGATAGTAGGTGTATCTTGTGTGGTGTTTTGTGGAGCGTGTGAGAAGTGGCAATTGAGCAGGTGGTGGTCTGCTAGTGTTAAGTGTTTCTTTGAAGGTTTTTTTCGAGAGGATAGGGGTGTTGTGAATACCCTGAGCTATAGAGAGGCCCTTTTGTTTGTGTTGGGCGTGTTCCCCCATTCCCCCTCTCCATCTTCTGGTGCCCCCACGGAGGAGCACACTGATTGCTCCCAGTTGATAAAAAAGAAGCGTTTTTTCGCGTTGGAAGTCATGGCAGGTAGAAGCTATGGACCGATTTTCACAGGAGAAGAGAGCCCTAACGAGTGGATGTCAAAATTTGGAGCTGTATATGCTATCGTTGCGTATGCCGAACGAGGATAGCAAAATGCAAACTTTTCCTTTGGTGATGCATGGTAGAGCTAAAGCATGGTACGATGCATTGGAAGGTGAGCCGAAGCAAGCATGGCCGGCTCTACGGGCGAGGTTTCTTCACGACTTTCACAAGGAGACTTCCCCAGTCGAAATGGATGCAAAGATGAAGGCGCTTAAGCAAGATGTAGGTGAAGAGTTCAATTTGTTTTTGGGTCATTTTGAAGAGTGTTGGGCAGAGTTAGCGGCAGCCATGCAATTGGCTAATGGAGACTATTTCAAGCTCGACAAATTCATGGCCTGCCTGCACCCCAAAGTGAGAGAGAAAGTTGATTTCGAGATCCCAGAGAAATATAATGGTGCGGTAGCCATTGCATGGTCGAAGAGCAGAAAGATAAAGAAGAAGATAGAGCAGGGCGTGTCAAGCTACGAGATGATGGCCCATGTTCAACCGCAGAGTCCGAGAGAGGCTGGATATGAAGAAAATCAGGGAATTCGAGGTGTAGCTGTTGTGCCGCAAAATTGGGTGCGCACAGTGCAAGATTTATCTGAGCAGATGCAAGAGTTGCGGCTCAGTGTCATGGATAGAGGATAGCCAAGAGGAGCAAGAGGCAGGGCACGGCCACTGCCTGGCAGGTGTTACAATTGTGGAGAAGAAGGGAATTATACACCTGATTGTCCTCAACCACAGAGAGAGAGAGAGGAGGTATGTACCCGCTTTTTGGTAGAGTTCAAGGTCAAGGACAATACAATGGCCCAAGAGAGCAAGCGGTGGAGGATCCGGTGCAGCCAGCTCTGCAAAACGGAGGTGAGGTTCCAAGAGTAAACATCATAGGGGTGGATAAGTAGGATGTCGAAGTTTTGGCCAATAAGAGGACAAGAGTTGAGAGCGAGACAGAGGTAGAGCGGGAAACTAGAGCTCACAAGGGCAAAGAGAAGGTGTACGAAGGCAAAGAGAAGCCTGAGCCTAGCAAAAGAAGGATGCGTCGCAAGATCAAGCAAGCAGATTTCCAGCTAGGGCGTGGCTATCCCGAGTACAATCTGGTAAGTGATGTTCAAAATCAAAAGGCAAATATTACATTTGGTCAGTTTTTAGCTTTAAATCCAAAGTTAAGAAGGCAATGGTCCACCAGTGTTAGCACCAGGCTGCCAAGAGCTAAGGGAAATGTCCAAGCAGTGCAAAACATGGCTTTGAGAGTAGGTAGCCCCACTAATGTTCTTCCATTGGTGGATGCGATTATAGAGAAGAGGATGCAGGTACAAGCCTACATAAACGGTGGAGCACAGTTTTGTGTCATGACGGAAGCAGCCATGAAAGAGACGGGAGTCAAGGCAGTAGTCAGGTCAAATGTGCGCATGAAGATGGCTAACCATACCAAAGCCAGGTGTCTGGGTGTGGCGCAGGACGTGAAGGTCAAGGTGATGGGCATAGAGTGCCTAATTGACTTCTTTGTGATGAAAGCTGGGGATAATGCTTACCCTATCATTTTGGGTAGGCCATGGCTTTTGGCAATAGGTGCAAAGCAGGATTGGGAGAGCAAAGTGTTCACTTTGCCTGACAAGGAGAGAGGCAGACAAATTGTGCTTGATTTGAAGACCAAGGAGAACAGTTCTTGTCCTATGGCAGTTAAAGATGAGGGCGACACGACAAGCTATGAGTACGAGACCGAGACGGGCTATGATGAAGGCTATACTAGCACAGAGGAAGAGGAGAGTGAGGACGACATGCTGAAGATAGATGCGGATTTGTTCGGAGTCACCATAGACGACTCTCCACCTAAAGAAGAAGGTATGCAGCCTCAAGCTCATGGTTTAAGCATAGAGGAGGTTTTAAGCATGATAAGTGAAGACTTAACCAAAGGGGAAAAGGAAGGATATGTTCAATTGTGTGAGTCCTATCCAAATATGTTTGCGACGGAGTACAAGCATTTGCGAGGTGCAAAAGGGGTGGAGCACAAAATTGTTCTTAAGGAGGGACATAAGCCTAAAGCACAGAAGTTGCGAAGACTAGGAGAAATTCAAAAAGAAGCCCTTTGGCAGGAGATCAATAAGCTACTGGATGCAGGCATCATATATATCCTGTGAAGGAGTCAGAATGGGTCTCGCCAATGGTCATAACCCCTAAAAAGAATGGGAAATGGAGAGTGTGTGTCGACTACAAGCCATTGAATGCCGCGACCAAAAGGAATCACTATCCCTTGCTGTTTCAGGATGAAATCCTAAACCACGTGGCTGGGCATGAGAGATATTCGATTATGGATGGCTTTTCGAGGTATTTTCAGATAGTGATTGCGCTTGAAGACCAGCTGAAGACCACGTTCATATCTCCATGGGGTTGCTTTGCTTATTGCCGGATGCCATTTGGATTAGTGAATGCATATGCTACCTTCCAAGGTTGGATGAACACGGTATTTGGTCCATACTTGGGCCGTTTTATTAGGGTCTTCATGGATGATATCGGTTGCTACAGTTCAAGATTGGAGCACCTATCAAAGATCCAGTTATGCTTTCAAAGGATTGATGAAGAAGGAGGTCAGCTGAACCCCAAAAAGTGCAAGCTAGCACAGCCTCGAGCGCAGCTGTTAGGTCATATGGTGTCACAAAACGGTATAGAGGCGGATCCCGAGAAGGTGAAAGCATTGGTTTTGATGGAGCTTCCATCAGATGCTCAAGGTTTGGTTTCATTTGTTCATAAGTTAAAGTATTTATCACGTTTCTTTTGGATGTTGTCGCAATATGTGCATCCTCTTCAAAAGAGGGCTCAACAAGTGCATGGCTATGAGTGGGATGAGGAAGCTCAAGAGGCTTTTGATAGGGTTAAAGAGATTTTGTGTCCGTTGCCAGTGGTGTGTCCTCCCAATTGAGAGGACAATTTCTATGTGTCTATGACAGTGGGCACAGTTGCTATTGGAGCGGTTCTATTACAAAAGGTAGGGAGAAGCTACAAGCCGATATACTTCGAGATCAGGGTGATTAGCCCAGAAGAGGCTACCTACACCGAGGCGGAGCAGTGGGTGATGGCTCTAGTCTTCGCTTGCAGGAAGTTCAAAGTCCATTTGATTGTGCGTAAGTTTTTTGTGTTGACGGCTAATAATCTATTGCCAGAGGTGGTGCTACATTTGAGGCCACGAAGGAGGATTATGAAGTGGGTGTTGGAGCTACAAGAGTTCGAGTTCGAGTTCAAGGTGGATCACACGAGTCGGTCTCACTTGGCAGACATTCTTGTCAGCAAGGCCATCGATTTTCCGACCTATCCAAGAGTGGTACGAGATGAAGCTAAGGAGGAACCCGACGTGGAAGATGCTTTCACTATGTGGTTCGATGGAGCGTATCGAAGGGTAGTGCAGAAAGCAGGAGGAGGTGTGGTGATACATGACCCACATGGCAAGACAATATTTTCGAAGGCATATGATCTGGAGGATGTCCACACCAATAATGAGGCGGAGTATCTCACTCTGTATTTAGGTTTGAAGCAGTGCATAGAGTTCGGCATTTCAAGGGTGGTGGTGAAGGGAGATGCATTGCTAGTGATCAAGCAACTGTTAGGCCAATGGCAGGTAAAGCGCGATTCTTTAAAGCATTGGTTCGTTTCCATCAAGAAGATGCTGAAGTATTTTGAAGAAGTCTAATTCAAGCACGTGAGGAGAGAGTAGAATCAAGAGGCGGATCAACTAGCTAGCAGCAAAGTACAGGTACATGTTGCAGGTCTATATGTGGCCCCAGCCACTTATGCAGGTAGAGAGACTCTTAAGGAGATTGAAGGCTTTTTGAGTACAGGGCAATGTTCAGAGGGTTTTTCCAAGCTACAAAAGAGAGGAGTGGTGCAAAAGGCTCGCAAATTCACACTGGTAGGAGAGGATCTCATGAACTACGGGCGTGACGGAGTGCTTAGAAGGGTGTTATACAAAGAGGAGATAGGGATGGTGCTGGAGCAATGTCATGAAGAGAGCGGACATCAGGGCAAAGATCAGGTTCTATTTCGAGTGCTTAGAGAAGGCTTTTGGTGGCCTTCCATTGGGAAGGATGTGCATTACTGGTGCAAGACGTGCCACGAGTGTCAGACCATAGGTGAAATACGACTGGTAGCGGAGTCACAGGGTGCCATCATCACACAAAGCGCCTTTGAGAAGTGGGGTCTTGATGCTATAGACCCTCTCCCAAAGTCTACAAGTGGTAAGAAGTACGTGGTGGTAGCCATTGACTACCTTACAAGATGGGTCGAGGCCAGAGCAGTGAAGGAAGTCAATGCCAGTGTGGTAGCTCAATTTGTGTTTGATAATATATGTTGCCGTTTCGGTGTTCCATGGGTATTAATTTCTGATAGGGGTCAGGGGTTTAGAAGCAAGCTCATGAGCGCACTAGTGGAAAAGTTGAAGATTCAGCACAGGTTTTCCTCACCCTATCACCCCCAATGCAATGGTCTAGTCGAGAGTGCTAATGGTTCAAAATGTTAACGAAGTATGTGTATAAGCAAGAAGCATGCAAACATCTTTTGTTCTCAACATAGCTACAAAACATAGTGGACGGCACTGATGCCGATAGGGAAGCATGAAGGTACCAACCATGTAAGAAGCCTCCAAAGCCTCCCCATAGGAAACAAAAGTACCAGACACATGAATTGTGCTTTCACTGTCCACAAAATGAGGTCTTCAAAAAAAAGTGCATGACATTCCCCTCTTCACATCAGCACACAACTTGCTTACAAAATCATAATGGTCTTGGTTTTCCACGCACTCATTGTAGAGATTAGCATAATCCATATGCAAAACAGACATACTCTATTAGCTTATCTATCAAAAAAACAATTAGCAAGGAGGAATACAAGCAGTACCAAAAAGTATAAAAATAGTACCAAAATACGACAACACATTAGGAGATTTCGGAGGTCTTTTGGAGGGCCTTTTGGAAGAGAGAGGAAAATAAGCTCCTCCAATGAGAGAAGAGCCTATGTTACGTAGAAAAATAGATTGATATTTATGGAAGATTGATAGGACTAATGTGCAGACATGCTTGCGGCAGCTTAGGCTCTCAAGCGCCAAATGGACTAGTCATCCATTTTGGAACGATGTCGTAGGGTAACATAGGGATCCTCTACCCGCTAGAAAAAGGACTAATGAATATGCTTTATCCTCTCTACCCCATAGTCAAGGACGCCTGTGATTTCAAGAGAGAGGTAACGTCATAATAACTAAATTCTAATTCTCCTAAATGATTTTCTCAGTTAAACTAATGATTTAATATGGGGAAGTGCCACGGGAGAAAAAGCTAGAATATTGGTTAACATGGCAGACCGGCCACAGTAGGGATCCAAAGGAGAGAAAATAGGGATCCAAAGGGGGGGGGGGGGCATCTGCAACAGAGCAATGTGCAACAATGGTCTTAAAAGACCCTAAGGTTCAGCCCATTAAGACTTCCAAAATGCTAAGGTTCCAAAATTCAAAGGTTGTGTCCAAAGGTCAAAAGCCTAGAATAATTGGATGCTTTGTGTGTGCTCAAAAAGTCTTCATGAATCCCTACATAGGAGGGGGCGATCCATAGAAGTAGGACATGAGACAGAAAAAAACACACACACACTCACAAGCTCCTTCACACAAAGGGAAAGAGGGACACATGTCAGCTCCCTAGCCCAGATGCCCACAAGGTGTAGTCAAATCCTATTGGATGGCCATGGAGGTGGACCAATGAGAATTAGGCTAGAGTAAATCTAGTTTAATTAATTTAAAAACAGTTAATAAAAGAACCAATAAGAATTAAGCTCTCTAGAAACTACTGGACAGTCTCCCAAGGGGTCCAATGAGCATTCAGCAGTCCAATGGCTTGCCTGATTCCTATTGGCCAGGAGACAAAGGGGTCCAATGAGAGTTAGTTGCATAAATTAAATTACCTAAAGCTCTCAGAAAAGGGGAAAGGGGGACACATGTCAGAAGGCTATCACTTATGTTGCTTAAATTTCATTGGCTATGGACCAATATGGTGTGAGCATGAGCAAATAGCAAGAGGGGTCGACCAAGAGAGAGAGTGGGGGCTGATTTTTCCAAGGCAGTATGGCATACACACTCACACTAGTCTATGTGTGCAATAAGAAGACTCTCTCTCCTTCTCAAGCTTTAATGGAAAGCTTATCACCTACTCCAATCTTGTGAGAAGGGAGGCCTACACCAACAAATCTTGGCTTTGTGATCCAAATCCAACCAAGAGTCAAGCTTCAATGCATGCTCATCTCCTCTATCATGCTAATTACTAAGCTAAGCTATACTAATATGAGTGATTATGTGAGGAGATGGACATCTTTCTCGTAAGACTACACCTTCTTCCTCTTAATCTACTTTCATACCCCGCTAGCTCTCAACATCTTTGAAGGTGTGAGGTCTTGAGTGTGAGACCGTGACGGAATTGATGTTGTGTTTAATAAGTTTTTTGCTTAGTGATTGAAGTTTACATCTTCATTGCACTAGCTAGTATTGAAGGATCACAAAGAATTGTATTGTAAAATGTCTCTCTTGATGACAGAAACCATAACACAAAGCGTTTTGGAAAGGGGACCGGCTCCATGTAAATTTGTTCCTCAACTATTGTCAATAGCTTAATTTCTCTCTCTTTTGAAGTATTGTTCATGCTATCTAATTAGGTGTTATATTTTTTATTGCTCTCTCCACACAATCAGTCTTGTTATTCTCATTAGGAATCTATTCTAATGAAATCCTCACTATGTTCATGCTATTTTCCGCTACACACAAGTTACTAGGCCATTGAATGTTACATAGGGTGTACTATGATGATGTAAAATGTGAAGCTCTTCACAAAATTATGTGAGCAAACCCTTCCTAAATCTTGGACCGTTATCAAAAACAATCTCCAAAGGTGTGCCGAGTTTGCAACAAATGTGAGTATAGACAAATTTTCTCACTATCCTCTCATTTAACTTTGCCACACTTTGTGATTCCACCCACCTAGTCATATAGTCTACTACCACTAGGATGTAGAGTTTACCATTTTTTATTCTAGCATAGGTCCCAAATGCCCCATTTTTTGAAGGGTCCATTTGCAAGTACAATTTACCTTGGACCATGCACCAACCTTCTATTTCCATTAACATGACAATTGTGATAGCTTTTGTACCAATGTTGAACATCAACATGCAAGCTTGGCCAAACATACCCTACAAGCAAAAAAAAAAAAATCACTATTAACTCTTGGGAAAAATGACTACCACATGCTTCCTCATGCAAACCTTCTAAAATTGCTAGAATTTCCTCCATTGTTGGTACTATTCTACACACCTGATCCTTTCCCCTCCTTTACTCTTTGATAGAGGGAGCCTTCAAGGAAGAGATAGACACTTGTCTTCTTTTTTAGCCTCCTCTTATGAGCTTTTAAGAAGCCTTATAGAAACTTGCCCTCCAAAATGTAGCCAATAATGGCAGCCAATGACTCCAATCCCCAAAAACTCATTTACTCAATGAACTTGCACTTCCTTCTCAATACATACAGCCACTTGTTGTGCAAGTAAATGAGCATCCTCATTTTGTTTCCTAGGAATATGATACTGCTACAGTCGGAAGCTTGGTTGCCTTGCATATACCCGAAATAGCACACTACAAACCATAAAACAAACTAATCGACATACCTGGTAGATCTCGTAGCACAGAATCGCAGCCGTAAGAAAATAAAGAGAGCAAGAGTGAGACAGCACAATAGCGCACGTGCAGGTGCACCTCCTAGAGAGAAGTGCTATGCCGGCACGGCGAGAGAGAGAAGAGAAGAGAGGAGAGGAGAATAACACAAACATTGGGTGCAATCTCCCCTTGTGCAAGAGTGAGCATTTTCCTCTTGCATGCATTTATTTATATATTAGTGAAGGCTCAAATGAATACATATTGATCGATCAGACAATAATTGGCCATGGCTCATAAAAAGCACTTAAAAGATATAATATATTATCCTTTCTTATAACCCTTAGCCTTTTCCACCTTCCAGTTGCACTAAACAGTAAAATATCAATTCCATTACATACCTCTCCGTTAGAAAGCAAATGTGTCCTTAGTTGCGAAGATAAAAATATCTGCAAACCATACTTGTCAAAAATAATAATTATTATTCTTTGTCAAAAATAGTACGTTGTAAAATGAAAAATTTATGAAATAAAACAACATTGCTTATGCCTACCGTTATCCGCATACTACCTATTATACTGTCCCATACCACTAGAATAAGCAGTATATGTCATATCCTGATGAATCAGGATATCATTGGTCACACTCATCATTCAATAATCAAATCTTATCAATCTCAAGACCAATTCCATAAATACTGTTGCGACAGAAAATGTCATATACCAAGTCCAAATCCCACATAAATCCAAGTCCAAATATCTGCCAACATATATCCATTGCAAATCCGAATCCAAATATCCTTCATTTTGTATACCCGGGTAACAAAATCACACCAGTGACAGTGGTGGCGAGCCACTGTAGCATGATTTTGTGATTGATGTTGCCTAAATCGGCATATCTACACCAATAAGGCGTGCTCCCTAAATCGGTGAATCTGCACTAATGCTGCCTAGATCGGCGAATCTGCATTCGATATTGTTTTAAGAAAAATCATAAATGTTCAATTTATCAATGTGCTGCCTAAATCGGCGGATCTGCACCAAGATGAGTATCTACACACTGCCTAAATCGACAAATCTGTGTGTCCATGACCAATGGACTAGGCTAGGCATAAAAATATAACATTTATCACATGTGTGACACCGATCTGGAGCATGTTTGAGTGGGAGGATACTTACAAACTGTTGTTCACTGTCCAAAGCACCTTAGCTCACATGAGTAGCTGTATAGCTAAATGACAAATGATCACCAAAGCCAAAGCACTGTGTGCGTGCATAGAGAACTATAATTGAAAGAATGACCATTCAGATTAGGGAGTCGCACAAAATTTGAATGCTCGTACAAGCTGTAGAGGGTTGTAATTGTGTTGTTTTCTTTTGGAATGGGACAGAGTTGTAGGCAAGAGAGTTAGCATACTTAACAAATGAAGTACTCAGTAATAGATTAGGTTAGATAGTGGATCGGTACACAAAGAATGCCGGCTGAGAATCTTTTAGAATAGTGTTAGTGGAATATGACCTGAATGTGATAAGTAATACTGTAAAAATAAAAGAAGTGGATTTACGGTGTGATTAGTGAGCTTCATGACAACGTAAAATTATGTAGCTGGAGACGGGTTTGAAGAAGTGACTAGTATACAAATCGTCAAATACTAAACAAGTTCTTGAAAATAAAGGGCAAGAGCAAAATTCATCATTTGAGTAGGTGTGTCATGCAAGATAGAACAATTCAAAGTGCAGATGCCATAAAGTTCAAGTCGTACAGATGGGTGTCATATATCAATAAGGTGGGCTTTTTTATTAAGTTTTTTTAAAACCATTGATAATTGTTGTCGCAAGAAAATTAGAAGCTAGTAAAAAATTTCACCAGTGTTATTGAAACTAGCTAAAAATAGCAAAACATTGGCTAGATTCCATGCTTTCCTTCAAGTAAATAGGCAAAGTTTTACAGTTTTACTGTGAATACCGGAAAATCTTTGAATTTTGACCTAAAAAACAAAAGAGCTTTAGGTGTGCACTTAGTTTCTTCAATTAGGAAAAATTGTTTTTGGCAAGCGCTCTGATCCAAAGTTTGATTTCCACCACTGCTCTCTCAAAGAGAATTTCTTGTGAAATTTCGTAGGAATGACTTCTTTGAATGGTTACAACAAACACTAATAAACCAAGAGATCACATAGCAGCGCTTATCTCCATCTTAAATATAGATAAACAAATCTCAAATCCAAAAAATAATAATAATAAAGGCACACATTGGCAAGGTTGAAAACTGCACCCTTCACAGTTGGGGAAAGTATTTCTCACTTTACAATCATGCTTCTTGAAAAGTCAAGAATGCCCCTTAGGAGAAGGAGGAAAAGGAATCATTTTTCTTGAAATTTATGAGAAATAGTGTAAAAATAAGAAATGCAAATCATTCATCTAAATTGTCCTCTTTCTGTGTATGGCTAGAAAAATGATTTGTCTCTAACACTACCTCCCACCACAAGCATGGCAAAATATTGTAGCGCTCCCCACCACTAACGCACAAGGCGCTCAGCAAGCAATTTCTCGAGGAAAAGAACCCTACACAATGAAGGGCAACCGCTAGTTCCATGGAGACATGAGCGCTCAAAAAATATCATATCCCTAAGCACGATTGTTGATCGAATAGACGTAATTGTATACACATCCCATCATGGGAGTATCATCAATGACTACTTTTATGGCACAATCAGCACCATGCATGAGATTAATCATGCCGAGACGAAAGAAATAAGAAAAAATGTGGCATGGAGCCAATTGGAGCTCAATTCTCCTCTAGGAATAATATTAAACCACAAATTATTGCACTCTGACAGTGGATGATTTTGGTGGAACAACTCACGAAAACAAAACAACAATAGAATTAATGAATCAAACAATGGACCATAAAAGTTGTGTCCGCATTGAAAAATTTGGTAATCAAAGGCAAAAGACCTTTAGGATTAAACAAGTGCACGTGCATCGGCGGCGAACTTGGCGATCTTGATGATGACTCCCGAGGAAGAAAGAGTGTAAGAAGAATAACCAGCACCAATGACAACATGTAGATACCCAATTGCAGACTAGAAACATGCATAGGTAACGGATGGAGGGTTGTTCCAGAAAGTATTGCAACAGTCGCTACAGAGCGTCATCAATGGTTTCCCTTGAAGAGCTTCGTGAATTTCCACTTCTGCACGCACAAGTACTCGGGGAGAGAGATAGAAAAAACAAGAGATGTTATGGCTCTAGTCACTGAAGCATGGCATCAATGTCTTCTATGTATTTGTTAGTGGTTTTCTTAAGGATCTGCTATGATTAGCCTACTTAGGTGGAGAAGAAGGTACAATGCGCTTCATTTTGTCTGTGCCAGCATTCACAACCTCGATCTTCAGTCTACGGGTTTGAAACCGTTGCTGCAGTCGTGTGGGAAGGAAGAGAGGATGAAAAGTGTATTGTAAAGTGTGCCCAGTGATGGTGCGAGGGGGAGATGCCTTGGCCGACACAACAGTTGAAGTGTGCTGCAAATGAAGCAAGGAGGTTGGTGCCATAGACATTTTTCTATGTTGAGAGAAGAGAGAGAAGGAAAAAAAATGGTGGAAACTGGGTGTGTGTGTGTGTGTGTGGGTGTGTGTGTTTGTGAGACCGAACACAAAAGGGTAAGAGAGGGTTTAAGAGCGAGAGTGAGATGGTCGCATGGCATCACCCACGCTCCACCACTCAATCTGAAAGTGTTGTGAATTGAATTGTTGAAGGTAGTACTACCCAATTGCTGGCAGCCAATCGACGAGAGAGAGAGAGAGAGAGAGAGAGAGAGAGAGAGAGAGAGAGAGAGAGAGAGAGAGAGAGAGAGAGAGAGAGAGAGAGAGAGAGGGTTGGTTGGTAAAGGTATGCTGCAGACAGCAGTCGACCACGTGGTTGGAGAGAGAGAGAGAGAGAGAGAGAGAGAGAGAGAGAGAGAGAGAGAGAGAGAGAGAGAGAGAGAGTAACATGGACACTGGGTGCAATCTCCCCCCTTGCAGACCGCAGTCGACCACGTGGTTGGCGAGAGAGAGAGAGAGAGAGAGAGAGAGAGAGAGAGAGAGAGAGAGAGAGAGAGAGAGAGAGAGAGAGAGAGAGAGAGAGGGAGAGAGAGAGAGAGTAACATGGACATTGGGTGCAATCTCCCCTCGTGCAAGAGTGAGCATTATCCTCTTGCACGTATTTGTTTATAGATTAGTGAATGCTCAAGTGAATACATATTGAGCGGCCGGACAATAATTGGTCATGGCTCGTAAAAAGCACTTAAATGATAAAATATATTATTCCTTTCGTATAACCCTTCGCCTTTTCCACCTGTCAGTTTCACTAAACAATAAATTATCAATTCCATTACAGATACAGCTGCTGCCACCATGATGAATTGCACTTCCTTTTCAGTACTTGCAATCGTTTGTTGTGCAAGTAAATTAGCATCCTCATGTTGTTTCCTTGGAAAATGATACGATTGCACCTCTTCAAATTGATTAAACAACCTATGGATGGCATGTACTTTTGTCCTTAGCCTTTCATTCTTGCATACCCAAATTCCTAAGACTTGCTTTATGATAATAAGTGCATCCCCTTTTACCATGAGACGTTGTATACCTTAATTAATGTACATCTTCAAATCATGAAGTAGTATGTTGTACTATGCTTCATTGTTGCTAGTAGATCCTAGCAAATTGACCTTCTCCTTCATGAACACCTCTCCACTTGGGTTGAGCAACACCAACCCTCCCCCTACTTTACATGTGGCTCGTCAAAAATCTCCATCAAAGAACACCCTATAAGTGAGAATCCCTACCAATGGTGCACGAACACTATCTAGTATTGAAACTCTTGCAAATCCATAACCCAATTTGGGATCCTAGTACTAAGATTCATTTGAGATGACATCCAAGGGAACAAATTTTTTTCAATGAGGATTACAAAGGTTTTTGGTAACACGTAAGATCTAAATTTTCTCACTGCAAACATGAGAGTAAGCATCATGAGTTCCGCCTTTGTGTGGTGTCTCTCCAAAGAATTCATGACCTTACTAGCAATGATCTTGTTGTAAAACATCAGCAATTGTTTCCTTCCCAACACTAGAGCTAACAAAGAATATGTAATCCCAACAAGGAGCCATGAGTGTAAACAGATCTGATAAAATGACTTTAATGTCACAAAAGTACTCCTTAAGCTCATCAAACCATGCAAATTCTACTTGTTGTGTCAACTTTTGCGAAGTGTGAAGCAACCCCTAATTTGAATGAGTCACCTACTCTCTCTCTCTCTCTCTCTCTCTCTCTCTCTCTCTCTCTCTCTCTCTCTCTCTCTCTCTCTCTCTCTCGCTCTCTCTCTCCATCCACACTACGACTTCATTACTGTGAATTGGAAGTGTTAATTCCATCCCTTCCAACCTCTCAATCCAAGATGAATTCACAAATTCCAAACCTCGATATCTTAATCATTAAAATGGTTGCATATTTACAACGAGAAATCCAAGTATCAATTAATGTGTGAAGCTGAAATTCCATGGTCTCGAGTAAATGGTTTTGTAGTCGACGAGGAAAAGTCAAAGGATTTTCCAACGTCTTTCAAGATTAGCATGCACCATAGGCGTACACCCAAACACTTTTAAACGCGTCACTATCGACACATTGATTGAGTGGAAAGTGTAAGTGTATCTCCAACTCCAACCAACCTCTAATCACATTGATATGATGGGTTATTGCTATGCAATTAAGAATTTTGTGTTATTTATGCTACGTTTTTGTGTGCATTTGGTCCAAAGTCATCTTCTACATCATCTCATACAACATCCTCATAGGGCCCTTCAAGCAGCAAAAAGAAGAGGCACCCACTACTTAATAAAGGCATGCTTTTGCGAGGTTGTCAATGTCACTTTCAACTTAAGCAATTGGCAAACGAGCCAGATGTGGGTGTCATTTTGTACATCCATCCCTATCACATGAATAGTGATGATGAGATATGCCATGGTTCTTGTCATGATGGTGATTCCTCAAAGTTCTCTCCTTGGATATCTATGCACAAGAAATTTTGGGTTGTGAACATGTTGTTTTGTGGATTCTCACCTCAACAAGTTATGGAAAAGCACATTTAAACGTTGCACACTCAAAAAACCAAGGATCCTACATACTCCATAAATAGGGATGATTTTTTAGCATAAAAGATGTCTTGAACATCGGCCAAAATCTCTCCATTGATGAATATCAATGGCATGACAATGACGCTGAGAGTGTGAGGAGATGGTGCATGGAGAGCAAGAGGAATATTTTTGTATACCAACATCAGGATGAAAAGAACTCCTTGGACTTTGTATTGGGAATACAAACTCCATGGCAAAGAGAGATGTGTTTCAAACACGACAATGTAAATCTCCTTGCAATGGATGCAGCCTTTGGCACTAATAGATCTATGCAGCCCTTTACTAGGCCCAAGAAACATCATAGAGTGTCCATGCAAGCTAAATTCACTACAAGAGTTGCTTAATGCTTGTGACGACCATAACAACAGAAATGAGCTAGTGAGATTTTATCCTTGGCATTGGTAAAAGCATCGATATTTACGTCGAAAAGAAACCGTTACTATATTTATTGCTATCATCGTCACTATAGGTGTCGCTATATGCATCACTATATAGCAAAACCTATAGTGACACTACAGTGCAAGTTTAAAGATGCTAATAGCAACATTGTAGAGCCCTATATAGTGATGCTTATAGAGACAACCGATCATAAATTGTTTTTGGTGGCAGGGCAGTAAACCAGATGTATGGAACATGATACAGAAGCATATGAATTGACAAAAGAAGTGAATTGAAAAGAACGATGTGAATTGATCAAATTGCATTGTAGCACTAAATTGCATTATATTTTTGTTCGCAAAGCACCAAATTGCATTACATATGTTGTTCACAATCTACAAAAAAGCACTACCAAAACAAATTACATTGTTGTTCACAATCTACAAGAACTGTAGCCTACCAAAAGCCATAATGAAAAACTATAGAAACAGTTTACATTGTTTTTCATAATCTACAAAATTGACGTTGTTGGGCGCATTTCTAACACCCCGTTTTTTGTAAATTTGTACATACGAACATGACTCCCGATGTCAAAATTTTGTGTGGGGTTTTTAACTTGCTTTAGCAAGAACATGTACATGCACTGCAAGTCGCTAGTCTAGTGACAGCTGTCGGGCTACTGTAAGTGCCCGTGAGTGAGTTTTTTTAAGTGAGCCTTGTATATAACTTAAACTCATGTAAAAAATTAAAGAAGTTCAGCCAAACATCAAAAATTGGCAGGTTTTGGGTCGTTGTGGCTTCTTGATGCTTTTGGATGCAGTTTTTTGCCCCGACTAGCCTTCTCTGTGTGTAGTCGTGTTGGGACAGCTTTCTGTTCGCGTCAATTTTGCTCATGGAGGAATATGGAATCAATTTTGGTCATCTTCAGATTTCTCGCCAGTCATTTTTCAAGCTTTCTCTCAAGCTTTAAAGTTCCCCAATTGGAGTTGTGCTCATCAGGTTACGACTAGTTCTCTACAGGGTTATGGCTATGGCAGCCTAGTGGCAAATTGTGTGCTGACAGAATTGGAGGGCATGTATGTATGAATTGTGGAATTGATGTTGAAGTTATGGGTTTGTGATGTTTGGTTGTGAAAGGAGAGGCCCTTGTCTTCATCTGTATTGGTCGGCGTGTGCTGTAAATCCGTGCTTTGACAGGGTTTTGCTCCTATGTGACATAGTCTCTTGGGTGGGCGACAACTAGTAAATTCCCAAGGGTCTACTCCTATTGGACTTGTGGTGTTTCAAAAGGATTTTGCAAAGCTTTTGGTGTCTTTTATTTCTCTTTCAACGCTCTTGGGTGACATCGCTATAGAGGTGTTTCAGTTTGCTTGTTTCCCAACAGTGTTTTGGTGCCTGCCACCGAGGATCTTCTTCAAGTGACCTTCAGTTGACATATTTGATGGCTATGATGACAAAGTTTCCAAGTTTCTATGGTCATGTAGGTGAGTATGCTGATGCATTCATTTAGAAGATAGAGTTTGCTTGTTTGATGGCAAACAAGGAACATCCAATGATTATGCTTAATATTTTGTTCTTTTGCTTGAAAGACGATGCAAGGGCATGGTATGATGAGTATGAGTTATGGTTGAAATCATCTCAACCTCCATTGGTGATGACTTATGATGCATTAAAGAAGGCTTTTCTTGAGAAGTTCAAGAAGGTAGAGGACCCAACAGATGTATGTCACTCCATTGAAGGACTTGTGCAATATGATGGTCAAAGTCTAGATGCCTTTGTCAAGGAGTTCAATGCTTTGTGGAGAAGATGGTGTGTTTCTTTGGGAAGTGATGCTCCTCCTCTTATGCTTAAAAAGTGTATGTTTATGCAAAGTTTGAGGGCTGATTTGAAGGTAAAGGTTGAGCTTAAGAGGCCACTTACATTTGAGGATGCAATATGGATTGCAAAGCATAAGGAATGGAAATTAGAGAGAATTCAGGAGCTTGGATTGCAGGGTGATATGGAGCCGAAGGTTTCTCTATGCATTGATGTAGGTAAAAAGAGTGCCTCTAATGTAACATTGTATCATGATGGTTCTCTTGGGAAAGAGGAGAAATCATATAATGAGGAGAAAGATGCTAAGATGAATGTACCCACCATGCCATCTTGGTTGTTTATGCCACTTAGAGGTGCTTTACATGCCAAAGGTGATGTTTCTACCAATGTGAAACTTAATGAGAAGGAAAAGGATGCAATTAGTGAAGTCTTAAAGAAGGATCATGATGAGAATCAAGTTGTAGATGCCATTGTTGATGTGTCCAATGTGAAAGATGAGCATGTGGGTGATGCAAAAGTGGATGTTGAGTATCCCTCTCCTTTATGTGAAGTAGTTGAGAATGATTTGCAAGTCAATGAGGATACTTATATAGAAGTAAATGATGTGAATGAAGAGATCTCTCAAATGCATGATATTGTTGAGTCTTTTCCACTAAATTATGATGCTATTGAGCATGTTGTGGACCTTGCTAGTGAGGAGATTTTCCATGAGGACTCTCGTGTTTGCATCTATGATGATGTATGTAGCCATGCCTTGATCAAGAAGGAGAATTTGGAGGTTTTTGAGCATGTGGAAAGCCATAAAAATTTAATATGGATGCCTAATGATGAGATGGTTGATGCTTCCTTGCTTGATGAGCATAGGAAGTTATGTGTAGAAGATGTCTTCCCTATCAAGCATGATACGGTTGAATTGGATAGAAGCTTCATGAAGAGTGGGGAGAATGATATGGATATGCATGAGGATATGAAAATGGCTGATGTTAAAGTTGAAGACTTTTTGAATAAGATGTTAAAGGATTCCTTGCATGCTATAGCAACGAAAGGGTGTCTCTATGTGGTATCTATTGAGAGTACTTTATGCTTAATGAGGATTTGGATTCTACATATGGTTTATGCTTTGATATTGGAAGTTGGAGAATTGATATGGTTGGTGTATTTTCATGCATTTTGTGCTTATGTTGTATGGCCCTTTGATCCGGGTGGACAATATGTTTATGCTACTGCTGAGCATGAATGCTCTAGCAGACTGGGGGTTGGCAAACTATGTTGGGCGCATTTCTGACACCGCGTTTTCTGTAAATTTGTACATACGGACATGACGCCCGATGTCAAAATTTTGTGTGGACTTTCTTTTTGTGGGGTTTTTAACTTGCTTTAGCAAGAACATGTACATCTACTGCAAGTCCCTAGTCTAGTGACAGCTGTCGGGCTACTGTAAGTGCCCGTGAGTGAGTTTTTTTAAGTGAGCCTTGTATATAACTTAAACTCATGTACAAACTTAAAGAAGTTCAGCCAAACATCAAAAATTGGCAGGTTTTGGGTCGTTGTGGCTTCTTGAAGCTTTTGGATGCAGTTTTTTGCCCCGACTAGCCTTCTCTGCGTGTAGTCGTGCTGGGACAGCTTTCTGTTCGCGTCAATTTTTCTCATGGAGGAATATGGAATCAATTTTGGTCATCTTCAGATTTCTCACCAGTCATTTTTCAAGATTTCTCTAAAGCTTTAAAGTTCCCCAATTGGAGTTGTGCTCATCAGGTTACGACTAGTTCTCTGCAGGGTTATGGCTATGGCAGCCTAGTGGCAAATTGTGTGCTGACAGAATTGGAGGGCATGTATGTATGAATTGTGGAATTGATGTTGAAGTTATGGGTTTGTGATGTTTTATTGTGAAAGGAGAGGCTCTTGTCTTCATCTGCATTGGTCGGCGTGTGCTGTAAATCCGTGCTTTGACAGGGTTTTGCTCCTATGTGACATAGTCTCTTGGGTGAGCGACGGCTAGTAAATTCCCAAGGGTCTACTCCTATTGGACTTGTGGTGTTTCAAAAGGATTTGGCAAAGCTTTTTGTGTCTTGTAGTTCTCTTTCAACGCTCTTGGGTGACATCACTATAGAGGTGTTTCAGTTTGCGTGTTTCCCAACAACGTATATACGTCATCTCCTAATATATATGCTATACAAAATTAAAACTAGCTAGTCCTAGCCAGAGCTAGTCTATGGCTAGGGCTATCTGACATCTTGTCATGACCTAACATCATATCTACCAAATTTTGCACCCAAAAAAAACAATAAAAGTTTTTGCACACAACATAAAACAATCTTACAACTTATTAAAATAATACAATAAATTTTAGAGCTTAAAATTAAGTAATTACCAAGCCAATTTGAGAGCTCAAAATGTCCATAAGGGCATTTAAGCCCTTTTTGCCCGCAAACTCACACTCGTACGGTGTGGGATTACATCTAGTCATCGACCATTGTTCAAAACATACAAAGTAAACATTATATTGAAATTTAAGATTACAAATATCCAAAACTATTAAACGCTCGTACGGTGTGGGATAACATCCAGTCATCGACCATTGTTCAAAACATACCAAGTAAACGTTATATTGAAATTTACGATTACAAATATCCAAAACTACTAAACCTAGAGAGCAATGCAACAACACTTACAAAGCCCGCCTCAAATGATGCTCATTTGCCGCTCCCCAAGTGGTGCAATTTCCTTGCTTCCACTTGTCAGGATCCTCACGTGCTTCCCACTTTGCTATCTTCCAGCCTTCTTTACTTAGCGAAGCTGGTCTACTCCACCCATGCTTTATTCCTTTCTTCACTTTGAAGCGCTTGTGCTTGCAGTACTCGCACATCCACACCCTCATTAAATCCTCATTGAAGCGCTCATCTTGATTTTCCACGGGAAACTCGTCATGCAACATGCTGAGGACTCTGTCTTTCAATTCATTTGGCACTTTTGGCCATTTGTTTAGTATGTAGTTCCAAAAAACCTAAGAGCAAAGATCGCACATGCACGTAATGACCTTCTTGCTATCCTCATCTAAGATCAATCCACCGCTGATGTTATTTGAGTATGGCAAGCCCTCTTGTCTAGTGTGCATAAACCTAGGGGTGAGCCCCAAAAAGTAGCTAGTGGTGTGTAGCCAAGAGTGCCTAAAAGTCACACAAAATTCAGAGTAGAGGGTGACATTGTGGCTGGTGTGGGAACGGGAAAAGAAGGGGGAGGTAGGAATCCTCGATGACTATGAGGCAGTGTGGAAGCGTCATTGGCATCTCCTCCACAATAGCCGCCACCTCCACCACTAGAGGGCTGGTGTCTAGAGGAATGTGCACACCGTCTAGTCAACACCAAGCTCTTGGAGCATGCTAATCGCTCTGATGTAGAAGGAGATGATGAAGGAGTGCGACGACATGTTGATACGTCAGTGTTGTGGTGGGCATCATACCACCTCCTCTGGTCGAGGATCAAGGAAGAGTAAAACCTATCTGCATCCATACCTACATTTAGAAAAACACATGTGGAGTTAAAGTATGTTAATGATAACAGTTTGATTCACAATTTGAAGTCAAAACAATTTGATTCACAATTTGATTAAGAATTTTAAGTTTCACAAGTTTAGTATAGAGACAAAAGGGGACAAAATTTCTTAAATATAAAGTACATAGATAAAAGGGAGCAAAGTTTCTCAGATACAATGTCTGTGACTTTAAGAGGTCTCTCTCTCATCCTCACATAACTCAGCATAACACCCTATGTCTATGTAGAGCTCTTCATCTAAGCAAAAGTCCATACTTTCATCCAGGAGATCCTCTGTATGCATCCCTCCTTGAGAAGCACTTAGGGCTTGTTTGGTGCCACATTTGTGGCATCCTATTTGTTTTCCTCTCCAATCTCCTCCAAGGATGCCAAGGTAATTTGAAAATTGTAGCCCTCGTACACTTGTGCACTACGTGGGGCCACCTCTATAACATACCACTAGTTTGGCTGCAACTTTGTAGGATGAAATACCACCTGCAAGAGCAACGTATCTTACATGAGTGGTAAACGCGCACAAGTCCCCTAAAGTCGAATGAGTCAGAATTTACCGACTTACTTGTTTACAGTGCTCGGGTAATACAAAAGTGTCTCAAAGGTCGGTCCACTTTTTCGTTGAGTCCACCTCAAGGAAACTCGACTCTCCGCTGCGCACAGTAGTATTGCGGCCCTCCATGTTTATCTTAACCATTTCACATCGAACAAGTCCACAAAAAAACCTCTATAGTCTATCTGCAAAATGTCTTGTAGTGTGTTGAAGTATGTGAGTTCCTCTACCACAAGATCTGCATCGAAGGAGCGTCATCGACTTGATTGTTTGAACTTTGCCATGGCTCCATAATTTGTGAAAAATTCTTTGTGTCGATCCATTCTACCCTGAAATGCCAACCTTTACACCATGCTGCCAAATATACTCCAACCAACAACAATAATGAGTGGCCATCAATACAAAAAACAAAGCATTGGTCTAAGATTACAAGTATACCTTGGGGTTGCATCCTCGTGACTACTCCCGGTCCTCCTCAATCACATGTTTGCCACATTTTTGTGTGCTTTTCAAGGCATTGTGTAACCATCTTAAGCTCATGAACATTGGTAAGCTCTCAAGACCCGCCACGTTATGCAGCAGTGATCGTCTTCCTCGTCTCCAATCAAGTTGGGCCCATTGTCACTCTTGCTTTGCATCCTCATACTGTGAAAATCCAATTTTGCAACACTAGGTTGTGAAGCATGCAAAATCAATTAATCTTAGCCTCTAATTCCCCAGTCATGTTCTTTTCCACACCAAGATTGCAAATCACAATCCCAGATACGTGTTCATCATCACTGGTGCACCAAAGCGTATCACTTGCACGATCAACTCCGGAGAACCACTCTCTAATATACACAAGGGGACTCTGAAACAAGCCAACCCTCTGCCATGCTACCCTCTTGAAGTGCCTTCTGACACACATATACCTTGTTCATGAAACGTCTAAAAAGAACATCCACCTAGAATGCACTATGCTTGCTGTTTCCACCTCGTCAACTACGTGAACCAGAAGGTGCACTTGAATGGTAAGCATGGTAGTGGGAAAGTGTGTTTTAAACATGCAAGAAACCTCTACAACGTTTTGTTTGGCTGATGGTATGGAAAAAACATTGATCTCCTTTTGGGAGATCCATTTCTTTGCGGGTCGCCCCGACGGACGTCCATAGCATAGCTCTCAAGCATCAACATATTTATCAATACAGGGGAAGCGACTCGGATGAGGCATGGAAACTCACTAGGTTGTCAAGCCTAATGAAGTGAACTCGATGAGATGCAACTACTATCTCTACAAGTAAATCAAACGCATCACTGCCAAGTAATCTGACTATGTCCTTCTACCTAGCTCTACAGTCTTCATGCCTGTTTACCATGCAAATTTATTCGGAATCGCACGAAACTTGAAGGGAAGCTTCAGGGGACTATTAGGATCATATCCTATCACTGTCACAGCATTCTGGAGAGGTACCACGATCGCGATCGTTCGTCACAAAGTCGACAAAAACAGCGAACAGTTGATCCTAATGGGTCGTTTTAGGGTCCCTAAATCCCCTCCTAGGGTCGAAACGACATAAAACACGCATCTAATCACTCAAAACAGCGATTTAAAGCCTCAAACACGTAATCGAAAACTTTCACGGAATCTTGAATGATTATACTTGAAGGAAAGAGCAAGAGGAGAGGAACACAATGCAATAATCAAAACTGAATTTGGATTACCGTAGCCGCAATGGCGAAGATTACAAGTTTGAACAAGAAGGAGCTCTCATTCGTACGCTGTCTTCTCAGTTTCTCATCCAAAAAAAAGATTGTCCAAAACTTACAGAAAATTACCTTTATAGATTAGGTCTTTGCAAAAATGGCTTGTCCGGCCATAAGCCCCTAATCTTAAAACTGACTCTCTAATATACAATTGCTCCCAAAAGAATAATCATGCATCCTTGACAATTTCCTGGCTTAGAGATGCTTCTTTACAAAGGAATTTCACAATGGTTTCTCAAGAAAATATGGTCCTTCTGGCCACGGCCGCCTGTCGCCTCTTCCGCCAAACACTCCCCCCTTCCTTATCCTTGCACGCCCTCCTGCATGTTCAGTGCTTTGGCCGTTGATGTGGCTCTAATGAAGCGAGTGTTGTTGAAAATCTTTGCGTTCGCAGTATGGCTTCGAGGGCTTCTTGGTGTTGTCGGAATGGATTTTCTGCTAATGTGTGTTGGTATGCCACATACCTTGCCTTGAGGTCCTTCGCCATGGGATGGAAAATCCTTGAATCCATTTCGAAGAATCTTGTGACGAAGGTCTCTTCAAATGTTTGTAGGTAGTGTGATGGCAAGTACATTAGCCTGGAGTACATGGCCATTAAGATGTGTCGTGGCGGTGAATCCTGTAGATTCCAGCAGATGCCTCTGTGTCCTTCCAAGAACAGATTCCATGGATGATCGTCGCTTTCAGTGTCTTTAAACACCTGGATGGAGGTGACGATCATCCGGGCTATCTTTACTAACATCTGGCAGGCCAAATCGGGGACATCCCGTAGCAAAGTCACTGTTGAGTTCAGTGTGCTGACCATGTAAGCCACTGTAGGGGGTTGCTGCGCTGTCAGAACCGGGTAATTTAGCTTGTGCTGCCTCAACCCCTTCCATGTTGTGAAATCTTTCCAAGTGCGTCTTCGAGAGATAGGGCAGAATTTAGGATCTATTTGTATATGTTGAGGAGCGTTGTGGTAATTTGTTAGATCCTGTGGCCGCTTGTCCAACCACTTCTGCCTCCACTTGGGGTGGTCATCGACAAGCACCTGAGCTTCTTCCACTGTGAGTGCAATGCCCTCGTAACCCCCTTCTTTGTTTCGTTGCAAGGCTGGCCGCATCTTTTCTTTCCACAAATTCGCTTCATGGCATAGTAGATGAAACGGGAGGTATTCGTGGCCAAAACCTTCCACCTGCTCTTCTGGTTGTAAATATGCCAGGGCTGCTGACTCCAATACCTTATTTTCATAGAGAATATACTCCTTGGCTGTCCCCTCTGGCATGTCCTGAATGCTTTCACTGAGTTCATCTCGTATGTCCAGATCGGGCCCTTCAAATTCCTGCTCCTGTTGCCCTTGGTGTGAGGTTCCAGGCAAATTTGTCGCATGGTGTCCAGGCAACAGTTGCGGTTGAGTCTGGACTTTGTCTGCTTTGATCTGCTGTTGGACAAGCAGATCTTCTTTTTCTTTTGACAATGTGTCACCGATCTGTCTCTGAATCTGTAGTTCAGCGCTTGCTTGAGCGAGTTGCTACTCTACTTCTTTTAATTTTAACTCGTTTGCCGCCGTCTGGGCCACCATTCCTGATACGAGCAGCTGTCTTTGAAGCCTTTCTTGCTCCAGCTCTGCTTTTAGCGCCGCTATAGTGTTCGCTGCTGTGGCATTGTCAGATGTGGAGACCAATGCTCCAGCAGGTTCCTGATTAGCCATCAAAGTCGTCAGAGTGCCCTTGACAGTGCTGTAGGAGCTGCTAAGCCTTTGAAATCTTGCACTCTCATAGTCAAGCTGCTCTGTCGCTTTCTGGACTCTTGCCGTCAACTCTTGGCACTCCTTCTCTTTGGCTATCAGGTCTGTCCTGACGTCCACCAAATCTCTGATCAGAGACTGAGCCTGCTGCCGCTGAAGGTCTCTTTCCTCCATTGTGCGTTCTAGTTGCGTTCTCAAGCTCTCTAGCTCTTCTTGCCCTGATTCTTGATTTTGTCGGGCTTCCTATACCTGCCTTTCTTTCTCACTCAGCACCACATACTGACACTGGAACTATCGTTCTAACTCCCGCAGTGTTTGCTTGTAATCAAATCCAGCCACTGCTTGGCATGATTCTTGGTATCCGATGGATTCTGTAGGTGGCAAAACTTCCTTTTGCGAGGTTGAAGGGGGAGGAGTTGGTTGTTTTTTGTTTGATGGAGAAGGGGGAGGAGGTGGAGATTTGGGTGAGGGCGGAGGTGATTTTCTAGGCGAGGGAGGAGGTGATTTGGGCGAGGGAGGAGGCGGACTCGATTTTTCTCGCACATGTCTCCTTTTGGAAGTTTCCTCGCCTTGTTGCGAAGCAGATGCTTCCGCTTTTCTTTTCTTTAGGATCCTGATTATTCTTTGGCGGGTGAGATCCGCCGCGCATCGCGCTTCCAGATTCCTATCTCTCTAGATCTTCTTAAGCTGTTCTGCTTGATTTTGCTCTTCAACCACGTCTTTTTCCTTCGTTTGATCAGTGGACTGCGAGGATATGTCCACTTTTGCAGCCTTTTGTTCTGCTTCCAATATTTGCTTCTCAGCCCGTAGGCGAGTTGCATTTTCTATCCTTTCTTGACTTTCCCTTTCGAGTCATCGTTTCTGTGCCTGTTGCGTTTCAACCGCTCGAGCTTGTCTGTCAGCCCTCAATTTTGTGCGTCTTTCTTCGACTCTTTTCTGGGCTTCCGCATATGCTTTTTGCATGTCCGACTGTGGTATCGCACTTCTCTCTCCTCTTTTTCTCTCGAGCGGTTTCGTTGAATCCTCCTCCTCACTTTCCCCAAACTCTGAAGGCACTTTGTCTTTAGACTCCTGAGACTTCCCTTCGTCCTCTGTCTCCGTTTTCTCTTCATCACTCGAACTTTTATTGGTAGCCTTTGCTAAGCACGATGATGTCGCGCCAGGTGTCGTCCTTACAGAGTGTGCAACCAGCTTAACTTTCTGGATCAAGGCCGTTTGTGAGCTGGCAGTTGAAAAATCCTCGATCATTCCCAAAGCCTGGTATGCTATTCTGGTTAGCATCGGCCCTGCACTCATGTAGGTTTTGTTTTTTGCAGAGCTTTTCAAATTTGCTTCAATCAGATTATCCAGAATATAAGATCCGTAGTCGTAGCGAATGGACCTATTTTCTGCTGTCGCTAGAGCCATGACTACGGCAATGTGCAGGATTGGCTCTGTGTAGCGAGGAGGCTTTTGAACTCTGAAATGCTGAGATATCAATCTCATCGGCAATTCCAGCTCTCCGTAGATCATGTCGCTGTATTTGTATTTGTTCCCCTTAGCTTTGACGAATGCCTTCTCATTGTCTAGTGACTTTGTCTTTGCTAACAAATCGTGTTGCCCTGGGAGGAAATGCAAGGCTTCATTGATGATTTCCTTCGTGATCTTTACTTTAACCTTTGACCCATCTTTGTCTGTGAGCATTGCCTGCCCATCATATTGTATCGAGCTCATGAGTTCGTGGGCCCTCATGTAATCTGTTCCCCATGGCTGTAATTTGAAAAATTGTTCCAAGTGTATCGCCCGCACAGCCTCTATTACTTCTGGCCTTTGGTGGAGATTCCATATCTCCCGTGGCATGATAGTTGTCTTTACCAAATCGCCATCATCATCCTTAAACTTCGAGATAAAGATGTGGACAGGGATTTGAGCCAGTATTTCATCCGAGATGTGAGCCTTCTCATTTGTGGCAAGCTCCTCCACTTCATATGGTGCTACTGTCCACTGCCTGTCTTTCTTTGGGTGAGGCATTCTTTGTTAGGAGAATCACAAGCTGTCAGGATTTCCCCTTCGCAATCAATCGCATTTAGACTTTTAGTAAAAAACAGTTCAAAAGTTAAAACTGATCATAACTTGAACAAATTTCATCCATTCTTGTCTATATTTCACCAGTGGGACTAGGAAGACTAGAGCTATGACTGATAAAAATCTGAGCCAGTTCTGGGTCTAAGGTACACCGATCGCGATCGTAGTACAGAGGCCAAATTTAGATTTGATCATATGAGTGGGTTGCTGATAGTTGGAGGGTCATTTTGGTCCACTCTTTGTGTCTTTTGAACCACTTTTGAGTTCACAGGTCCCATTTCTGGGTTACAAGGGAGTTTAGGACTAGACTCTGATTTTTTATGAGTTTTTGATGTCCAATTGGCTTGAAACTTGGATGGTGACTTGAACAAGATGTGTACAAGGGATCTGATAGGTTTTGGTCAAATTCTGGGTTTGAGGTACACCGATCGCGATCGTAGTACAGAGCCTGTTTTTGGGGGAAACTAGATGGTCATGAAGTCCTATGCTTGCCTAACCCACTGATGATTTATTTTCAAGTTTGGACTTAAAATGAACAATTTAGAGCAATTTTTCACTATTTGACCATATTTTACTAAGTCTAACCATATTTGGTTTTTCTGATGAATTTTGGTTGGATCCTGGAGTTAGTTCTAGAGCTCCCTCTGCTCCCATGATGTTGTGCTACCATCAGCCTACTCCATTGTCTGATTTTGACCTTATCAGGCACTTTATACCTTGTCTTAGGAGGTTTTCCAGATTTGTGCACTTTTTAGGCATTTCTTGGATATCCATGTGATTTTTGAGCATCCTTAAGTGATCTTTTGGTTTTGGCATTGCCTCTGCTCCAATTCTAGCTTTGTGTGATCATTCGAAACTAAAATTACCATATCTGTACTTGTAGGAGATTCTGAGATCCATCCGAGGTTTTCTGCAACTGTCCTGACCCTTAGTCGGACAAGTGTTCCTTCCAAACCATCCATCATCATTTTTAACCAAATTTGGATAGTTGTAGGTCAAATTTTCCCTTTTCGGTTGTGTTTGACAAATTGGGTCCATTCTATGAGCAAAATTTGTGCATTTTCCTTGAAAATTCAAGAGGGTGTACTTTTAACTGAGTTCCAAGCATGGGCCAACTCAAAAGTTGCAAAACCTGCATGTGGGGGCATCGATCGCGATCGTACCATGGAGGCCAAAATTGGTTTTGACTCCAGCAGGTTGTAGGCGAGGCTGGGGGGGAGGTGTTTTGCAAAATCTGTCCCAGTTTTTGTCAGGGAGGTACACCGATCGCGATCGGTGTACCACCACCAAATTTGGTTTTGACCACATGGCTTTGTTCATGAGCTTGTGGGGAGCACATTGATGTGTTCTGTGGCTGAAAAAAGTTTTGTATGGATGCCTCTAAGGGCCCTCGACCTCTTTGACCCGATCGGACTTTGATTTGATCCCTTCGCTCGTTTGTGCAAAGATTCGCGCTTGCATGCATAATAGACTTGATCTTTACTTGATAGGGAACATACCTGTGAAATCTGGTGTGGAATGTTGGCTCCGACCGTCCGTACGGGGCAGAAACGTGGTAGCTCACTCTAGGTCAACACTCTAGGTCAAAAAAGCTCTCTCCTTCTCTCTCAAAAGGTGAAAATGAACAATGAGCTAGAATTTGGCCTACCTGACCTATATCTTCCCGAGGTTTTCATAACACAGGGTTGATTTTTCTCACCATTGATCATGATTTAATCTGCATACCACTTGTGGGTCGAACCGTTCATCATTCCGGCGCCATATGACCGCTTGATGCGATTTTGGCGAAATGTAGTCACGATCATTGAGGCCGAAATTTGACATCTTCAGATTAGCTTCATATCTTCCATGCTTGATAATTTTATCATGATACTTCGGCGTTTGCTTCCAGAACTTGATTCCGACACTTGTGAGCGAGATTTTTTTTTTTGAATTTTAGATGTTTTATTAACAAAAATTAAACACAATAAAATGAAAATACTTATTAACTAGCGAAAATTTAGCCAAACTTATTATACTCACCCCTAAGCATATATTTTCTCTAGAAGCATCTGAATGCTCCGGATTTGTCATTGCAGCTCACTATTATGCTAGTCGGATGATACAAAAAAAAAATTACTAAAAATGCCATGTTTTGATCGAATTTGTTCAAAACTAAACTCTAAATAATGAAAAAACACACACATTATGTAAATATATACACATTGGACCTCTTAATGGCCCTGTCTGTTGCTAGATTCATCAGATTCATCAATTACTCCCCCCTTCCTTGTCTGAGTCGTCCCGGACGAAGTGTGGTGCATGTGCATGGGTTTTGAACTCTGTGTCTATGCATGGCCGTGTAATGTGGCCCTATTTTGATGTTTGAGACAATGCGTTGGGTAACAATATGCTGTGCATGATGTGGGAACTGAATGTAGTGTTCAGTGGCTTTTGATGGCGAGGGTAGCTGTTTATGGAACATGAGAGCTTGCAGTTGAATTGCTCTTTCCTTGATTGTGGGTGTTGTGCTGGCAACTATTTTTGGAACCCATTTATATGTGGTTGGCTGCATCTTTACCGATTCTTCTTTAGTTTTCACCAGTTTCCAGTGCCATCTGGAAGATTCAGGCGTCTTGTTTTGAGTTTTGGTGTTCCTTTCGAGCTTTGGCATTAAAAATCTAGTGTTATCCTTTTTTGGTTGCCATTTCCACTTTGAAGTAGCTTCTGAAGGTTTTGCAGGTGATGCTGCTTTCGTCTGGAGTTTGCCTTTAGGTAGCCATATCTTGCTCGGTTTGTTGGTCAGCAATGATTTCCTTATCCAGACCTTCTGAATAACCTTTGGGGTTGTTTTTGGTTGAATAGCCAGTTGCTTATTGTCGATGGGGATACTTGGCCACGAGTGATCTGTTTTGGCGAATGGAGTCATGTACACGTTAGAGTCGTGTGTGTACCTCAACGCGTGTTCTGACCATTCATTGACTGCATTGTACGTTCTCATCCATGGAACTCCTAAACATATTGATTCTCTGATTTCTCCGTCTTTCATTACGAAAAATTGATGAGGGCAATTATTTCCATCAAGATTGATTGATAAGTTTACTATCCCCATTGTTGGCATTGTTGCACCGTTTTCCGCTTGTAGATCACGTGTGGATTACACGAGGGGTTCATCTGTAAGCATCCTGTAAGTGGAGAAGTTGACCGCATTAACTCTTGCACCTGTGTCAATTAATGCTCGTTGATACCTGCCATGCGGGAGTTTGACATTGATTCGAACATCAATTCCTGTTTCCCATTGCTCATCAGTTTGTATGATAAATAAAGGAATTTGTGCCTTGTCCGCTGGTGAAGGAAGTCTTTGTTGTTGTAATGTTTGTTTTCTTTTTAAAATCCTGACTTTGGCCTCCTCCTGCGCTTGAGCTTTTGTTTCTTTTGCTTTGTTCTTGCGCTCCTTCGCAACGTGTATTTTGGCAAGCATCTCTGTGGTTAGTGGCAAGTTGTATTTCTTTAGTCTGCAACCACTAATCCAGTTAGGCATTTCCTCTCCCTCTAATGTCGCAAGTTTGATGGCACCGCTAGATGATATGTCATGAATCACGTAGGGTCCATTCCCTCGCTTTTTGAGTTTCCGGGAATGTTGTTTTAGGGTATACATTAAGACGTAATCCCCAGTAGCAAATTCCTTGGTGATTACATGTTGATCAAAGAATGATTTCATGTTTCGTTTTTGCGTGTAGATTGATGCAACGGCTCTCAATCTGGTTTCATCCAGTTTTTCTAGGATATCTACCTGATTGGATAATTCATGGCCCGTCCATTCTAATTGTTTAGCGACTCGAAGTGTGGGAATAAGGAATTCAAGTGGCAAAATCGCTTGCATTCCATAAACCATGTTGAAAGGAGTCGTTCCTATGGATGTTTTGTAAGCTACTCGATACGCCCATAAAGCTGAATGCAGCTTTTGATCCCAGTCAGCTCTCGATTCGCTGACAATTTTGGTGAGAATCGTCACCAAAATTTTATTCGTACTTTTTGCTTGGCCATTCGCTTGTGGGTGATACGGGGCGGACTTCCTATGAATTACCATGAATTCGTCCAATAGGAATTCGATCACTTCATTGATGAAGTGAGTGCCTCTATCGCTCACGAGCTCAATTGGTAAGCCATATCTGGTGAAAATGTTCTCATACAAAAACTGTGCTGTCGTTTTTGCATCGTTTCTGGCTGTTGCTTTAGCTTCCACCCATTTTGTCAGATAATCTGTTGCCACTATAATGTATTGAGTGTAAGTTTTATACCCCGGAGGCGCTATCGGTCCTACAAAATCTGTTCCCCATTTCGCAAACGCTCTTGCCCCCATCATTGGCCTTAAGGGCATATCGTCTCGCGCTCTCGGAATTTTTGTTTTCTGGCACTCATCACATCGTTTCACAAACTCTTCAGCGTCCATGAATAGTGTAGGCCACCATATGCCTGCAATAAGAATTTCTTTGGCCGTTTTGTCAGCTGAGAAATGTCCACCATCTTGTCCGCTGTGTGCTTGCTCTAAGATAGGAATGTATTCCTCTTCAGTCGCGCACATTCTCAATTGATGGTCCTTTCCCCTCTTGTAAAGAGCATCCTCAATCAGTACATAGTTTGCTGCCTCTTTCATGATCGTTTTGATTCGTGATCTACTCATCCCCTCAGGCAGTATCCTGGTGGTGAGGTATTCAACGATGTAGTTACTCCATCAGGGTGCTACAGACAATCTGAATAGAGTCGCGTGTTCAATTGGCTTTTGAAGCGTGCATTTGACACAAGATTTGACATGCATATGAACACTATGTTGCATTTTTGGCCAATACACGCCCATTCTCATCAATCTCTGGTACATCTGTGCAGGCCCATTGTGAATTCCCATTGTTTGTACATGAGCCTGGTTTAGCTACATTTCCCGTTCACTAGATTCAACACAAAGCCTAAGGATTTGATCCGATCCCTGTTTGTATAGCCTGTCCGCCAACATTACCAATGATCTGGATGCTGTAATGGTAGATGGTGGTCTTGTCATATTCAAAGACCCGATAGTCAGCAAAGGAATTAAGTCCTCGCTTCATCTTGGAACCATTTCTATGTTGAAAAGATATGCATCTGGCAGATCATCCTCAACTCCTACAGTGTTTTCCCCATGCATCATTGTAGATAAATGATCCGCTCTTTGGTGTGTAGTACCTTTCTTAACCACTACTGTAAAATCAAACTCAAGTAGTATGATGAACCATCAAACAATCCTTCCCGTACTGCAAGGTTTGTTTGTTGAGATGTCGAGCTCTACACCTTGAGCTGGCATCCACTACGGGTCTTGGCCGCTTACGGCATTTACTCACTGGCGCGTTAGGTGACCGACACGGAGGATCTCTGCCAGTGATTCTACAGCTGGACTACACTTATAGTGCCAGCCTAGTACGCTTCTAGTGAGTTCACACTTAGTGACCGCATGTACATATGTGCTACTTTTCAGCTTTAGCACTTAGTCATTTTGTACTCTCTTTTCTATGAAAAAGAAGAAGAAGCTTTCCATCTCTGTGTGCTTTGTGCTTGTCTTGTGTAGCTCTCTTGCATACTCATTCTTTACATGGTATCAGAGCCTGGTGCAGGCAAGAGAGGCTAAGAGAGCAAGAGCATCACAATCCCTTCGTTCGCAATCCACGACCAGATGCCGAGTTTCTGAACAGGTCTCCAAAGTGCAGTATACAGAGATTTACTGTACAAGTACAGTGGTTGTATGTACGCTTGATTGTGGACACTCGTTGAGTGTAGAAAGCGTTACAGGTACCACGATAGGAGGTTCAGCAAATTTGCAGGTTTTTGCAGATTGTAGCTATTTTGTCTTAGTGCTTCAAGATGTCTGACGGTTTCAGTCAGATTGTTATTGAGAAGCTTGAGAAAAATAACTACCCTGCATGGAAGTTCAGAATAACAAATTTCCTAAAAGGAAAAGGTTATTGGGACTATGTAGAAGGAGACAATGAAAAGGAGCCAGAGATTCCCGAGGCAAATGCTACAGCAGAACAAAGGAAAGCTTTGAGGGACTGGCAACAAGGCCAGAGCAAAGTGATGTATTGGCTTTCTATGAGCATCACAGATGGCATGATGGGCTATCTACAGGATGTTGAAACCCCCTCCATTGCATGGAGAAACTTAGGCAGAGTGTTCGAGGTGAACACCAAGGCCAGGAAGCTTCAACTAAAGTCGGAGCTAAATCAGGTTAAGAGGAACAACCTCTCAATCAATGATTATGCGTTGAAGATCAAGAGTATCATTGAGGCTCTTGGATCTATTAAAGTCTCAGTGGAAGACGATGACATTGTCCGTGCATGCTTGGATGGTCTAGGAGATGAGTATGTACATTTTAGGTCTTCCATGAATACAAGAGACGACATCCCCGTGTTCCAAGATTTGATTTCTATGCTTATTCTTGAGGAGAAGAACCTTAACACATCTTCTTCTCATGGCAGAAATAATTCTGAACAGGTCTTCTATTTTAACTCCAACAGAGGTAGAGGTAGAGGTCGTGGTCGAGGCCCAAGGGGTTGCAGGGGCCAATTTCTGGAAGGTCAATCAAATCAAAACAATACAAGTGGCAGGGGAAACCAGTCTCAAGGCAGGGGGAGTCAAAGAGGTCGTGGTGCAAGATCAAGCAGGCAGCAACATACTCCAAATAGTAGAGAATGTTGGACTTGTGGTGAAAGAGGTCACATGTCACGTGACTGTCCAAAGGGAAAAGCAAGTAGAAAGAGAGAGCAGGGCAACTATGCATCTACTAGCAGAGATGCAGATGACAACAAAAACGAGCGCATGTTTGTTATGCAACATGTAATGAATACAATGACTATAGAGAATTCCACCCAAGATGATGTTTGGTATGTGGATTCAGGTGCCTCTAATCACATGACGTCTCGTGGAGAGTGGTTTAGAGATATGCGCAAACCAGATGTGTCAGGCTATGTGCAGACAGGAGATGACACAACTCACCCCATTGCTCATGTAGGGGACATACCTCTAAATACGAAGAGTGGGAAATCAAAGTACTTAGCAGATGTACTTCATGTCCCAAACATTACAAAGAATCTTGTTTCTGTTGGACAAATGGTTGAGCAGGGTTTGCAGGTTCGCTTCAATCCAAATGGCTTTTATGTAGAAGATTTCCAGAATGGCTGTAAGTTGATCACAGAGGGCAAATGTGTGGGCAGAATGTTTACGCTGAATGTAGACATGCCTGAGGTAAAAGCTGCATTATTTGCACAGGGCACAGGTGTTGTGGCTGATGTTGACATTTGGCACAAACACATTGGCCATGTCAATGAGCAGAGATTGCGCAGCATGCAATCAAAACAGATTGTAAAAGGTTTGCCCAAATTCAAGGTGGATGGTATGCATAAAGTGTGTGCAGCATGCCAGTTTGGAAAACAGTCAAAGGGCTCATTTCCACATGAGCGCAATGTATGTAAAAAGCCACTTGAGGTGGTGCACACAGATGTTTGGGGTCCAACCGATACTGCAAGTATACATGGTTGCAGGTATTATGTCTCTTTCATTGATGACCATACAAGGAAAGTATGGGTCTACTTCATGCGTAACAAAAGTGAAGTGTTTGGTCACTTTCAAGACTTCAAAGTCATGATTGAGAAGGAGACAGATATGCAAATCAAGACATTGAGGTCAGATGGAGGGGGAGAGTACTTCTCCAATGATTTTTCAGATTTTCTGCGAATGCATGGTATACACAGGCAGTTTACATGCAGATATACTCCACAGCAGAATGGGGTCGCAGAAAGGAAAAACAGGCACATTGCAGAGGTTGCACGTGCATTGATGAATGAGAAGAACATGCCTCATCATTTCTGGGCTGAAGCTGTAAATACAGTTGTGTACATTATGAACAGGACACCTACAGCTGCGGTGCATGATGTAACACCTGAGGAAACGTTTATAGGTACAAAGCCTGATTTGGCACACTTGAAAGTGTTTGGCTGCATAGCTTACGTGCATGTACCAGATGAGTTGCGTAGGAAATTGGATCCTAAAGCAGAGAAATGTATTCTTGTGGCATATTCCCTTGAACAAAAGGGGTACAGGTGCTACAATCCTACTACACGAGAATTACGAGTGAGCAGAGATGTAGTCTTTGATGAGATGAGCAGCTGGTACAGTAATGCACATGGCACTATTGGGGCTGATGTAAAAGATGATGTGGTTGTACAAAATGTGAGGCCACAGTCACAGGTTTTGAGTGGACCACAAGAGTCCTCTTCTCGTGGCTCTGTTGAGAAACCATGGAATGGTAGACTACGTACGCAGGTTACTCCACCAACAGGTACAGGGAATGTATCACGAAAAGGAAAGGAAAAGGTTGATGAACCTCCCTTTATGGTTGATGCATCATCAGGTTTTTCACATGTAGACATGGATTCAGATGGTTCTGAACAAAGTCTTGATGAGGAATTTGGAATTTCGGCTGTCAGGACACCTGGTGTAAGGAAAGTACAAGAAGATGCTAGAGGGCAAAGGAGTGACCCAGGACCGCGCAGATCTAATAGAGTCAGAAATCCAGTTCAGAAATTGACTTATGATGGGTATCTAGCGCATCACCAAGCCTACATGGCTAAGGTGATACAGGATGTAGAGCCCACATGTTTTGAGGATGCAGTTGGAAATGTGCATTGGGATGATGCAATGAATGAAGAGATGGCTGCATTGGAAGCAAATGACACATGGGAGTTGGTGCCATTGCCAAGTGGCAAGAAAGCTATTGGCTGTAAATGGGTGTATAAAACCAAGCATAAGGCTGATGGTAACATTGAGCGTCACAAGGCAAGGCTGGTCGCAAAGGGTTATGCACAGACGTATGGCATAGACTATGAGGAGACCTTTGCTCCAGTGGCAAAGATGACGACAGTGAGAGCTGTCATAGCAGTGGCTGCATCTAGAGGATGGATTATGCATCAAATGGATGTAAAGAATGCCTTCTTGAATGGTGAGTTGCAAGAGGAAGTGTATATGGATCAGCCACCTGGTTATGTTGATCCAGGTTACCCAGATTATGTATGCAGACTTTTCAAAGCTTTGTATGGTTTGAAGCAGGGCTCTAGAGCATGGTATGACAGGATTGCCAAGTATCTTGTCAGTATTGGTTTTAGGAGAGCTCATGCTGATCATTCACTCTATGTACGTGAGAGTGATGTGGGGATTGTGGTCATTACCATATATGTAGATGACCTTATTATTGTTGGTGACAATGCTATGGAGATTGACCATGTGAAGGGTCTTCTCAAACAGGAGTTTGAAATGAAAGATTTAGGCGAGTTGCGCTACTTTCTTGGCATTGAGGTGATCAGGACTCCAGAGGGTGTATGGCTATCACAGAGACAGTATGCTTTGGACATGTTGTCAAAGTATGGTATGGTTGATTGTAAGCCAATTTCTATTCCCTTGGATGTGAATGCAAAGCTGAGTGCAGAGAAGGGTGATGTTGTTGAGGATGTCAACATGTACAGGAAGATTGTGGGTAGTCTAATCTACTTGACTATCACGAGGCCAGACTTGAGCTACACAGTAGGCTTGGAGAGTCAGTTCATGCAACTTCCGAGGAAGCCACATTTGGATGGAGTACAACGCACACTTAGGTATGTGCAAGGGACTCTTGACTACGCATTGTTCTATGCAGCAGATGCACCATTAGCATTGTATGGGTATACAGATGCAGATTGGGCAGGTAGCATTGTTGATAGGAGATCTACAAGTGGCTTCATGTTCTCTTTTGGGAGTGCTGCTGTTACTTGGAGCAGCAAAAAGCAGCCTGCGGTTGCTTTATCGAGCACAGAGGCCGAGTACAGAGGTGCAGCAGTTGCGGCGTGCGAGGTAGCTTGGCTACGCACATTACTTGAGGACTTGGGAGTGTAGGTGGACCAGCAGATTTTCATCCATTGTGACAACCTCAGCAGCATGCAGTTGGCTAGGAACCCAGTGTTCCATGCCAGGACCAAACACATAGAGGTCCATTACCACTACGTTCGAGAGCGAGTGTTGGCGGGCGACATCGACTTGGTCTACGTTAGCACAGAGGAGCAGATAGCGGATATCTTTACCAAGGCCCTCGGAGCTGAGAAGCTTCGACGTTTCCGGACTATGCTTGGACTCTGCGACATGCAGAGCTCGAGGGGGAGTGTTGAGATGTCGAGCTCTACACCTTGAGCTGGCATCCACTACGGGTCTTGGCCGCTTACGGCATTTACTCACTGGCGCGTTAGGTGACCGACACGGAGGATCTCTGCCAGTGATTCTACAGCTGGACTACACTTATAGTGCCAGCCTAGTACGCTTCTAGTGAGTTCACACTTAGTGACCGCATGTACATATGTGCTACTTTTCAGCTTTAGCACTTAGTCATTTTGTACTCTCTTTTCTGTGAAAAAGAAGAAGAAGCTTTCCATCTCTGTGTGCTTTGTGCTTGTCTTGTGTAGCTCTCTTGCATCCTCATTCTTTACATTGTTTACTAAGTACAGCAGTGCTTGGTGATCAACGAAGAATACAAATTTATTGGAAAGTAAGTAGTGTCTAAATTTTTCACCGCATAGACCATACCTAATCCCTCCCTCTCAGTTGTCGTGTAATTCTTCTCTGCATTGTTCAATTGTCTACTGGAGTAACTTATTGGAAAATCCATGTTGTTCTCTCCAGGTTGTGCAAGTATGCATCCTATTGCATACGCTGATGCATCCACGTGAATGTGAAAGATCTTTTCCCAATCCGGAGCTTTCAATATTGGAGCAGAAATTAATCTCTGCTTCAACGTTTGAAAAGCTTCCTCGCACTCCTCTATCCACTCAAATTTAGTTATCAGTGCGTAAAGTGGTTTTGCAATTATAGCGTACGAGTAGATAAATCTTAGATAATATCCACAATGACCCATAAATGCCTGTACCTCTCTCACCTTTACTGGTCGTGGTAGATCAACAATGACGCTGATCTTCTCCATGACTGTCGAAATCTCGTTTTTGGACACTATATGTCCCAGTATTTTGCCCTGTCTTACCATGAAGACGCATTTTTTTGGATTCAAGCAAATCCGATACAGCCTGCATTTCTCAAACACCTTGGTTAAGTGCTCTATGTGCTCCAATCTTACAAGGGAGTGAACGCACAAGTCATCCATGTAAATTTCTAAGAATTGTCTTAGATATTCTTTAAAAGCATGACCCATTAGCCTCTGAAATGTGGCTGGTGCATTTGTTAGACCAAAAGGCATTACCCGGAATGCAAAAATACCCCATTTAGTTGCGAAAGCCGTTTTGTGATGATCCTCTGGCTTTATTGCGAGTTGGTTGTAACCCGAAAAGCCATCTAAGAAGCTATAAGCCTCTTTGCCAGCTACCCTTTCTATTACATGATCAGTAATGGGTAGGGGATAGTTGTCTCGAATTGTAGCAGCGTTTACTTTCTTGAGATTGACGCACACTCTCAACTTTCCATTTTTCTTTGGGACCACCACAATTGGTGAAACCCAATTGGTGTGCTCAATTTCGTAAATAAACTCTGCCTCCTTAAGTTTATCTATCTCTTCCTTGATCTTTTTAGCAAATGTTTCACTGTAAGTATAGAGACGTTGTCTGTTGGGTTTGGCATCATTTTTAAGGGGTATCGTGTGTTGACAGATACTAGGATCCACCCCCTTAAGATCTTTGTACGACCATGCAAACACATCTCTATACTGTTTAAGAGTAGTTACCAAAAGCTTTTCCTCTTCTTCAGTAAGATCCGTGGCAATATATGCAGGTTTTGGATCTTCTCCTGGCTCCGCTAGATCTATTCATTTGGCTTTTTTAGGACCGTCGTACGATGTACCCGGTTTCTTCAATTCCCTCATAGGTTGTTGCACTATGATTTTCCTATCTTGTATGGTATATTTCTTATAATGGGATGGGGCATCTATCTTGTCAGAACTCGTGTCCTCATTCGTTTCAAAGTCGGTCGTCCATATGTCTCTAAGGGTTTGCTTGAGCTTATTGTACTCTGTTTTCCTCTCTGTTTTGGTCATTCCAGACCCTGTTTTCCTCTCCTTTTGCGACTTAGTCATCCGCTTTTCGTGTCTGTTCTTCTTGTTGTTTTTCCATGGTTTAGTTTTGGTAAACCGGCCAGTGACCTCGTCTTTGACACAATCCTCAGCTTTGACAAGCTTTAGATATCCCGTTCTGTCATTGACAAGAGGCATCGGATTATGCTTATTCGCCCTTGATTTTCTGGTTCTCTTTGATTTATACCGCTCCTGTCGACTAGGTTTTTGGTTATGAAACTCGTAAAATTTGTCCTGTCTCATCCTATATTTTTCGTTCGTCTTTGATGCTCTTGATCTTTCATCATCAGCCTCTATCAGTTGGTTTTCTTCGTCCAATGATGGAAGGTTACAGTAAAGTGAATCCGTGAATTCCTCTTCTGTTTGAATCCTATCGTTCACTACAGATACCTCATCAATTATTCGTTTACACCCAGTCTCACGTGGAGGTTCTTCTTGTTCCTCGCTTTCTGATCCCGACTCAAGGACAACGCTAGCCATTTGCAACGTTACTAGGTCGTACCCTTCTTCGTCACAAAATTTCGTAGGCGTGCATTCATTAACACATACGTCTAAGGTTGACAATATTTGAGTCCACCCGAATGGCTCAAATAAATGTTCCGGGAAAGGTTCTGGGAAATATGCCTCGTCTTCGACGGATCTTTCCAGAATGCATTCCTCTCTGATTATCTCACCACAATCAGATGCCCCACACATCCAAACATGCGCTTTTGTTTGCATCCACACAGGTATTTCTTTTTCATTTACAGTGGTAGAATTAAATTCTTGCGCGGGTGTTTTCGCAACGTCTCTATAGCTGTGATCCTTCATGTTGATTCTCATTATTAGTTCTTCGTGCCTTAGGTAGATTTGATCGTAACCCCAATCCTGTATCATTTTGAGTTGACGCATGAATGGTCATCCCAAAATAATGTCAAAGTTGTTTGTTTTTCCGAAATCCACCACGGCAAAGGTGTGCTCATAGTTAATTCCACACGAAGTTACAACTATTTGGTCCAGGATCCCCAATGGCCTCTTTACATACCCATCTGCGAGTTGCAGTTTCATTCTAGTTTTCGTGAGAGCTGGACGGCCCCACTTCTCCCAGATTTGCTTTGTAGCAATCGCCACTCCAGCTCCACTGTCTAGGATAGCTATTGTTGTTATATCCTGATACTCAACAGGTAATGTTGTGTTATCCTCCTCTCCTTCGCAATAATCTTCGACCTTATGGGCACTGGTCGGGCTTTGGGTTGACTTCCCCGTTTGTTTTCTTCTCTCGGAGGGTTTGTCGGAAGAGGAATCTTTACTCCCTTGTGCTCCATATGTTTCGCCATGTCTTCCCACAAATGTGGTTTGACTCTCAAGAGTTCGGACAGCGGGATGGTGCATGTTATAGGTGTCGACAGCATCTCTTGAAGGCTCTTTGAGTCAACCATATGTGAGATAGTTCTCATCTGGGATGGAACTAACCTTATCTCCGATTGTGCCTCATGTTCACCTATAAATGAAGGCAGGGTTTTCAAGGATTGGGCTTTGCTTTCCACCGAAATTTCCGTTCCCGCATCCCCATACAACGATTGTATATCGGTTGGAAAAAATCCGTTATCCATGTTAATTTCAGGAATTGGAGCAGATTGTAACGTTGCGCTTCCATTCTTTCTGTTTCTAATGGTTTCCCATAAGTGTTGTGGCCATTGTTCTTCAACCTCTGGAATTGGCATCATCGTCATTGATTTAGCGTCATCAGTCGTGTTTGGCACAACTCGATAATCCAATGGCAATACTATTTCAGGCCTGGGTTCGTTTACTCATTTTGGTTCATCGATTTTTATTTTTTCTCACTCTTTGTGAATCAATACTTCTTGTTCTGGGGTTCTAGCTATCTCAGGTTCCATCAACGCGTGGGCTGTCTCAATGAGGTGTTTACACATTTCCAAACGCTTCGTTTCCACTTCTTGTTGAGGATAAGTCAACCATCTCTGCTCTAAGGTTTGGTTTGTTTTTAGCCTTACTTCGTATGCTTGTAATAGAGCATCTAACGGCTCTAGCACTTTGTCAACCAAGACTGATCCTCCTGAGGACGCTTTCTTTGGTTTGTTGTTGACCTCAGTTGTCTTACTCTCTCTCTCCTGTTTGAGTTGCTCCTTCGTTTCATGCAACTCGTTTTGCATGGTAATTTGCATTTTCAACCTTCTCATTTTCATCCTATCTCGTTTTGCCTTCCAGGATTTTCGCTGAGTTCTAACGGATAAATTCTCCTTTTCTGTTGGTATGGGCAACTCGACCTTTTCCTCCAAAGGTTCGTTTTTTCCTAAGTCCTTGGTTTGGGCTCTGGTTATCGCGTTGATTCGGATCAGGGGATCGGTTTCTGATCCGCTGCTAGCGCTTGGTATCACCCCCACAATATTCATAGTCGCTTTTCCTTTGTTGTCCGGATTCTTCGAGAAATCTGGTAATATGTGATTCACGCCACATCCGTCACAAAACCCAAAAATTTTCACCCTTTCACCCTTGAAAGGACAGTTACACTCCCAATGATCCGTACTTCCACAGCTATAACATTGTCCAATTGTTGGTTGATTTTGAGGAGGTGGTCCCATAGGCTGTCCTGCTCTATTAGGAGATCCTCTTGGTTTGTAATTCTGGTTTGCAATGAACGTTAACGTTCTCTCGTCTACCAAATATTGATCTCTCGAAGGTTGTGCTATATACGTTGGTGGTGCCATACCCTCACTATTTCCCCACGGTTGATATGCTTCGTCTGCGTATATTTGTGATTCGAGTTCAGTTGCGTAAGGCTCATTTGGTTCCTCGTAATAAGACACTTGAAGTGTACTATTCGTTCCTGGTGATGCTTCACAAGGTTGAGCGTATTTAATCATGGACCTATTTTCCTGTGGTAATGGAGGTTGTTGACCCAACACAGGTTGAGGTCTGTCTGCTCCCGTTACCAAATTCATATTTGGTCCAACTTGATACCTTGGGGGAGGTGGTTGGGATGGTCCTGCTGGAGGTCCATACAGTCTTTCCCTCACAAAATTTTTGTTATAAAAACACTCTTCAGTGCTATGATTCGTCCATTTCTGCTCTATGGCACACCATTTCAGTACTCGTCCACTCGCAACTGGAGCTTTCGACTATTGTGTGCACCATGGTGTCGGATGATCTCCCCCGCATGCGTCACACTTCCTCGTCTGAGACTGTCTCATCACCGGATGTGATCTCACATGTTGTTGCATTCTCTTTGTTACCTCCTCTATCAATTGATCAACTGTCGGCATCAAGGACGCCTGAGCATCTTTCTTGGTAGAGGGTTCGCTCTTAATCGATGAAGAGCCACTGGCTATTGAATCAGTATCCTCGGATACTTCCCCATATGCTTTGCAGTTGTCGACAAGATATAATGCTTCCCTTGTAACCTGCTGAAATGTGCTACAGGCCTTCAAGTGAAGGTCCTTTTTCAAGGTTTCATTCCTAAGTCCTTCAACGAAGAGCACAGACAATCTCTCGTCCTGCGGTAATTCTCTTCTCGGGCATCTCTCAATGTATTGCTTGAATCTCAAGGTCACTTCCTTCACTTTTTCATTCTCCCTTTGTTTAAAAGCGTATATCTGCGATACAATATTATGTTTTATACCCCGTTTTGAGAATTCTTCTGCGAACTCGCGCAATACATGTTCAATATTCGGACAAGTTTCAGGGTTTAAAGGTTGAAACCATGTTAAGGCCGTCCCTTCCAAGGTCAGCCCGAATCCCTCGTATTGAGTATGGAAATCAGTGATCTGTTCCGCTCTTAAGACTTGCTTGAAGAGCGATACATGGGCATATGGATCCCCCGAGCCGCTATACTTCTTTGGCATGCACTTCGCTACTTGGGACGGTCTGATCCGTCTATGGTCTGCGGTCACTCTCATTGCTCCCATGTCCCGACTTAATCATTCTCGTACATCAGGGAGGTCATAGGTTGCTCTCGTTGGCTCGCCCACCCCAAATCTACTACTAGGAGGCAAATGTGATGGGACGGCTGCAAATGTTGGACCTACAGCCGTATGTGTAGAGATAGGAACCTTACTACCCCGATTCGTAGCCATCGATTCTCTGGAATATAACGTTCCCATGGGGCTTGGCATCGAATAATGAGGCCGACTGAAAGAATCAGCTACATGAGTCCTCCCTCCACCTGTGATTAACGGTTCTAGCACAACAGTTGTAGGTGCTGTTCTAAGAGGGCTTGGAGTGACATAGTACTGGTGAAGTGGCCCCCCAAAGTACGTATATCCCTCCAATTCTTTTTTATTGATTGCTACATATCGTCTTCCATACTTGTCATATGCGGCAATTTTCATTTCCACTCCCTCGGTGTAGGTGAAGACATAAAGTCTTTTCCGCTCAGTCGTCTCCCCGACGTAGGGTTCCTTGCATCTATAATAGAGATCTTGCTCTCCATTATTATACTTGTATAACCCCAAGTAGACATTATCCGTGTTCATTCGCATCGTTTCGTTTTCTCGCCTTAATTTCACATTCGGTAAGCTCATTGTTGGAGCCCTTTCCTCATGTTCCTCGTCTATTTTGGCTTTTGTGCCCATCAATCCCCACTTGTCTACAATGTTAGGATTCAGGACTACCAAATACATGATACCCTCGTCATATAGGTACCTGTCTCCACTATAGCTTACACGCACTAAGTCCCTGAACTCGCTTGGTCTATCTTCTATTTTCACACAGTAGCGGTCCATACCGTCTTTGTATATCTTGGCACCTTGCTTGTTGTCATATTGATACTTGATGAACAATAGCTTTAGTGTGGCCAAGGGGTCTGATGGTCATACTGCCATGTTTTCTCTCCCGTTTAGTTTTATTTGCCCCAAGTGTTCTGTGAAGTACTCGGAAGATCTCTCTGAAGAAGTATCAGAAATGACTTCTTCAAGGATCGGGTCTAACGGGCGTACTATCCCTTGGTTTACACTCTCCTCCGTTGACGCGACACTCGTTTGATTCGCTAAATTTAGGTGTCGGGTGTTGATTTGTTTTCCCGATCTCAAAAACATGAATAAAGTGGGATTTACTGACTGAATCCAAACCTCTTACCTAGAGATGGAGAAATCTTCCAATTTCGACGACTACATGGACTGTTACTTGACCGGTCTCTGCAAATGAATACACTGGATGGCTATGAGATCACTGTATCATTCCAACTGTTAGCAGATTCAACACTTCAAAATGATCTCAACACAATTTTGCTTGTAGATTATTGACAGTATGTCCAATTTGAGTTTTGAAAACTCCTAGTATCTTGTATAACCTAGGTTTATGAACAGGTCAAAATGAGTTAGATCTGGGCCAGAGGTACACTGATCGCGATCGTACTTATGAGTCTAAATCAGATGAAACTTTACCAGCTTGTTCACTAGGTTATTTCAAGACTTCCTGCCAGACACTTTTGTATTTGGACTCAAAAAAGTCAAGTTTTTACCATTTCTTGGTTGGAAGTGCCTGTTTCTCCCATATTTAACAGTTTGACTGGATTTTGATGTTTGATTTGGGATTTGAAAGATACCAGGGGTTGTCCTGTGTACAGGCTATCCCTCTGCATGGTTCCTTCCCAGTTTTGATGTGTTTTGGTCAACTTAAAGTCAATTTCTAAGCCAGTTTAGCAATTTTTGACTTGGATCGGTATTCAGGTGGTTTGATAGGTATCTTGAGGTTTCTGGCTCTAGGTCCTTTAGACTTCTATGTTTGTAGACACTTGGGGATTCCACATATGAAATCTGGTCAAAATCTGGCACTTAGGTACACCGATCGCGATCGTACTTCTGAGTCCAAATCAGACCAAATTTGGCATGCTTGTAGACACTGATGTTTCAAGGCTATCCCCCAAGTCTTTTTGCATTTGGATCACCAAAAGTCAACATTTTGCAGTTTCTGGGTCTGTCAGGCTAGTTTTACCCAAGTGGCCTGATCCCCTTGATTTTTGATGTTTTTGGGTGTGGTTGCTTTAGACAAACTTGTTTAGAATCTTATCAGGAAGGCACATGTCAAATCTTGTACACTTCTAAGACTGAGGTACACCGATCGCGATCGTAGTACCTGAGCCAAATCTGATGAAATTTTGTCCGCTCCCTCTGACAAGTGTTTCCTTGTGTTTTGTGCTACCACTCTGTTATTTGAATCACTTTAAGCCTTGTTTAGTCAGATTTTCAGAATTTCAGAGTCTTATGGCTTTTTGGCCAAGGTTATGGTTTTCTGGTTTTTCGACTCTAACTTTTGCCCCAAATCTGATTGGAATGTGATTTGCTTATCCTACTCCTAAGTACAGAACTGAAAAAACATAAGAATTTGAATCAGACACAACGAACACGACGGATTTCGGGTGAGATTTCAGTACTCAATCGAATTAGAGAAATTGAAGAGCAACAATGCTTTAACACGTTCACTCACAGCTCCCTAAATCTCCTAAGAGAGGATCTGGCTGGTCCACTGGCTCTAGATTCCACTAGGCTCTAAACTCTTGTCTAGCAGCCTAACTGAGGTGTAAAATGGATTTGTGGATTGATCTTTTTTAAGGAGTCTAACTGCGCACTCGCTCACTCATCACCTAAGGTGCATTCCTCGGTAACGGCGCCAATGTTTGCGGGTCGCTGCGACAGACGTCCATAGCATAGCTCTCAAGCATCAACATATTTATCAATACAGGGGAAGCGACTCGGATGAGGCATGGAAACTCACTAGGTTGTGAAGCCTAATGAAGTGAACTCGATGAGATACAACTACTATCTCTACAAGTAAATCAAACGCATCACTGCCAAGTAATCTGACTATGTCCTTCTACCTAGCTATACAGTCTTCATGCCCGTTTAGCATGCAAATTTATTCAAAATCGCACGAAACTTGAAGGGAAGCTTCAGGGGACTATTAGGATCATATCCTATCACTGTCACAGCATTCTAGAGAGGTACCACGATCGCGATCGTTCGTCACAAAGTCGACAAAAACAACGAACAGTTGATCCTAATGGGTCGTTTTAGGGTCCCTAAAGCCCCTCCTAGGGTCGAAAGGACATAAAACGCGCATCTAATCACTCAAAACAACGATTTAAAGCCTCAAATACGTAATCGAAAACTTTCACCGAATCTTGAATGATTATACTTGAAGGAAAGAGCAAGAGGAGAGGAACACAATGCAATAATCAAAACTGAATTTGGATTACCGTAGCCACAATGGCAAAGATTACAAGTTTGAACAAGAAGGAGCTCTCATTCGTACGCTGTCTTCTCAGTTTCTCATCCAAAAAAAAGATTGTCCAAAACTTACAGAAAATGACCTTTATAGATTAGGTCTTTGCAAAAATGGCTTGTCCGGCCATAAGCCCCTAATCTTAAAACTGACTCTCTAATATACAATTGCTCCCAAAAGAATAATCATACATCCTTGACAATTTCTCGGCTTAGAGATGCTTCTTTACAAAGGAATTTTACAATGGTTTCTCAAGAAAATATGGTCCTTCTGGCCACGGCCGCATGTTGCCTCTTTCGCCAAACACCATTGCACCAATTTTGCAAGTTTGTAGATTGTTTGGCGGACACGGGGAGACAAACAACACTCGATGGCCACATGCAAAATAAACTGAAAAAATCTAGCATTCAGATCAAAGGAGATTTAGCAAAATAAATTTAGCATTTCTCTATTTCACTTCAAACATGCCTGACACATTTTGTTCCAGTCGTGTGACTTCAAACCAGTAAGCTTCCCTTCCTTTGATTGTGAATGCTATCCGGAGCGAGTGCATTATGCCCGTGGGCGTACACACGGATTGAACTATCCCTTTCCCTTTCTGCTCCTATTTTCCAATCAAGATCCATGGTGCTTTAGGCAGCTTAATCAATGTGTCATTTGTTGTCTGTGGCCAATATTGCTCCATACAACCAACATCTCTAAGGTCCATTCTGGCTCCCAATGTATCTTTTTGGCCAATCAGATGGTCCCACATAGATTACCCACATTCTTGAATATGTGCATTGGATCCATCAAGTGATTAATCTTGAGTCTTTGCCAGTATGGAAATTCATACCATAGAGAGAATCTCTTCATCCTTGGAGATAGACTATCTTCACTCATCTCCTTTTGCTCTAATCATGCTCGAGAAAACATCCTTGGCGTCTCTCTTCCCAAGAAACCCTCTTGTAACTCGTGATTCTGTGGAAGATGGACTTGATGACCTTTGTAGATTTGCTTCTTGAGTGAGAGCACTCAACCTGCATTAAGTCTAGAGCCACATGTGAGGCATGCGTTGTAACCGCTTGTCTGAAACCCCTGCACCCATACACATGACAATAAACCAACTAAATCCCTGCATCCATACACATGACAATAAACTCGGTCCAAGTAGCTTGAGTCTCACTTGAGAATTCTGTTAGCCCGGGATAGTCATGCATCGTCCACATTAGGATGCCTCTGATAAAAACATTGCATCCACCTACATGTCGGCCCAAATCCACCACTTCTATGCCTTTCCATGATTGTTGCAGCTCTTCCAATAGTGGACAAAGATACACATCCATATTCTTCACTTTGTACCACCCCATCACAATCAAACTTTAAAAAAGTCATTTTTTAGTCGTCAACCATGGGGGAATGTTGTAGTTAACAACGAAAAATGGCCAGTATTAGAGTTTGACAAGTTGTAATTGGCAACAACTTGATCTATAATAGATGGGTTGAACTCGCCAAACTCCCAAACGTGCTGTAAAGAAACGTGCCTTGTTCGTTGCACAACATGTTTGCATTTATTACAAGGACATAAGATCTTTGTTACAAGATAGGCATCTCGATTGGACGGCCCCACATCATTGCTAGTACTCATAATGACTATGAATTATCCAAATACTAATTATAATTTAACTCTTTCATCTCTTCTCTCTCTCTCTCTCTCTCTCTCTCTCTCTCTCTCTCTCATCACACTATAAAGTACCTCACATTCTCTAGCCATGCCGGATCTCCACACACCTCGGTCTTGAGGTGCACAGAGATCAGGACCACCAAGTTATAATCTTGTCTTTATAAATAAATTCCTATATTTTTGGGTGCGACATAGCTACACATGCACCCATGTCTATATGACAATCCATGTAGCTGGCAAAACCCCTTTGCCTCTTGTTGATTCTTAAGCCATGCCCTATCTAGCTAGTGTAAACTACCTCATATTCTCTAGCCATGCCCAATCCCCACACACGTACACCTCGATCTTGAGGTGCACGGAGATCAGAACATAACCTACATAACCTAAATACATATATACATAAATCCTGCACATTTTTTAGCACATACTCTTTTTTTTAGAAATGCATACATTTCACTTGAACGACTACATCCTTGTATTTATTGCATATTTTGAAAGGATTTACATGGTGGTGGCGACAAGCTCTCTTACTGCAAAGAGATGATGAGCAAGGAGCACAATAAAGAAGCTCTTCTTCAAAGCACTCTACAGCAGTTGGAGCATAATAAAGAAGCTCTTCTTCAAAGCACTCTACAACAACTACATGCAAGCAATTTGCAAGCTCACATGTGCAAACAACTCGTGGAAAAAGCGTTAAACTTCTACTCCGAGGAGGGGAAGAAAGATTTCTTGAGTTTCCAAACCAGCATCGGAGACGTCAAAAGAAATACCGCAGAGCAAAAAAAAAACTTGAGGAAGAAATCACAAAACAGCCGTTGGATACCAAGTTCAATTCTTAATGAAAGTAAACAATGTGGATTGCATAAAAGACAAGGTAACTAGAAGGTATCCCGCGTTGGCACTTAAAGAGCGACAAACCCAATAGAAACCAAAAATTTTACAAGCCTAAAATCACCAAGGGGAAAGAGCCTTCAAAGACAAAAATAGAGCGTAAGACCAGTTGCAAAGAACCTTGAAAGAAATATGGACAATGGAAATGGAATCGGATAGTGATAAACATGGAGAAATCAATGTTCCATCTCACTATAAAAAATACACTTTACAAGATTGCAGGATTGTTGTTGAGCAACCATTACGTCAGTCAAAAGAATCAAGGAAATCCTATGAAGGGCTGGAAAATGCAAAACGAATCAACCTAGCAGAGTTTGGAGAAGAGCAAAGACCTACATACATAGCTATGGATCTATCGCAAGAAGACAAAGAGATTCTCATAAGGACGTTGTTTGACGGATACGCCGCGACGGACGTCAGCACAGCGAGAACTCACCTAACAAGTAATGTCAGCTAAGGACGAAGCTCGACCCGCAGGCACGTGGAAGCAAGCATAAGGTGTCAACCTACACTCGACCGACTCCTAACTAATTCCTACAGAGGTCCCTTCCAATTGTCTAAGTCACAGTCTTCAAAAGTGCAAAAGAGGAATCTTCCTACAACGCTTGCTAGAGCCGAACACCCATCAAACACTTTTGAAACACCATAGAACTTGAAGGAGACCCTACTAATATCTATAGGCCGCTCTCCCTAAGGTCTATAAACCAAAATCACGACCCAAAACACCCGGTGCAGAAACACGTAGGATGTCTGGCCGAAATCTGCAGGTCTTTGTTTCCGAAATCTGAAGTGCCTAATGTGTAGCTCTACTCAATGTGAACGCGTGGATATGCTGCAATGTGAAATCAGATAACGTATGCTCACCCCAAAAACCGATGAAGCTCGTAGAAGGAGCTCTTAAAGCCAGACCGTACGCGCGCAATGTTGGTATCGGCTCGTAGCTCTAGTCGGGGGCAACACGCTGCACTTCTCCGCACTCGATTCCGACCACCGTAGCATACGTAACGTCGAGACAAAGCTCACACTCTCTCTCACGTACACAGTACGCTCACTCACAGACTTCAAACTTGTTTTAAAATGACAAAAGGTCTTTCATTAAGGTCAAAAAGTGGTATATATACCTTACAACTTCTCAAACCCTAAAGTTCCAAAATCAACCATCTACTCAATCTAACTATCAAAACTGGGATACAATCTGGAAACATCTGTAAGTCCCAATATGTACAATGTTAAAAAATGGGTTTTCCTCAATGAATGAATAATTCCAAAAATAATAGTCCGCCGAGTAGTTAGATGTCGTGGGGTTTGTCCAGCTTCTAACATCCCCCCCCTCCTTGTTCATGTCGTCCCCGACATGGCCTTGATCCTTTGCTTCATCTTATGGTCTCCCGCATCTTTAGCAGTGATTCGTACCGTGCATGTAGATTTAGCATTGTTGGGCCAAAGATATCTGTATGCATGGTGAAGAACCCCGTGTAGAATGCTTCTTCAAAAGCCTGGAGGTGATAGGATGGTAGAAACATAATTCTTTGATACAATGCATGTATCACCTCCTTGGAAGGCTGACCTGACATATCATAAGCACATCTGTATGTATCTTGGAAGAAGAATATGATGTCAGTCACCTGGCTTGGCTTGAAGGTCTCGAACACTGCTAGGATGGTTCTGCAGATCTTTCTCATCATAATGCATGTAAGGTCAGGTGAGCCAGTGAACAACTTTATGGCGCCCATTAGGTTTTTCACCATGTATTGTACACTTATTCTCTCACCTGCCTTCACACCCGGCAGCTTTGGGTAGTTCAGCCAAGTGGGTTGGCTTGTTTGTAAGATTTCTTGTGCTTTCCACGTCCTAACCCTTGGTAGAGGACAGAAGCTGAGGTTGTCTCTGATGTGTTTAGGTGCCTCTACCAAGTGTATTAGGTATTGCGGGTACTTGGTAAGCCAAGCCTTCCTCCACTTTGGCTGAGAATCCACTATGAGCTTTACTCCTTCTGGCCTTGTGCGCTCCTTGCCGCACTGTCGAAGCAAGGGACTTGCCAATACACCGTGTGCGAGCCACAAACGGCTCCAAGCACACAACAAGCCTAAACTAGCAAGCTCAAGAAAACAAAGGGTGTGTCACTCACCGCTCTACGCTCGCCTTTGTGGTGGATTCCTCGCCGCGATGAAGAAGAAGCTACAGTCGTGCCACGCTCAACCGCTTCGCCGCCGTGGTGCCTTCGTAATGCTCGATCGCACACACACTCTCCCTCTCTCTCTCTCTCTCTCTCTCTCTCTCTCTCTCTCTCTCTCTCTCTCTCTCACACACACACACACACACACACACAAGGAGGTGAAGAAGAAGAAGATGGAGATGGAGCAAGAGCACTCTTCAATTGCACAAATGAGAGAATGAGTAAAAATTAGGTTTAGTTGGCTTTTATAGGAGCTCACCCCATTCACACTTGGGCGCCCATGCTTAACCAACTAATCCCTTGAATGTCCAAGTTAAAGTGCGCCTCTCATCGGCGATCACTCTACCTTTCCCTATTGGTCCGACAAGCCCGGTGCCCAACTCTACTTAAATAAATAATATGGTTACAGTGTCCGTGTGCCGTGAGGGTTAACATGCCCCCCTTCCTGATGTAGATTCCGTCCTCGGAAGCTATTGAGTTGAAGCTAGTTCGTCGAGGTGGAAGAGCATTTGAGATGAATGTCCTTAGCCTTCTTCAGTCACTGCAAAATCAAACAGCATTGGCACAATAATTGCATTCTCTTAAAAAGCATATGCAGTTTTAGGTAGACAAATTGATTGGTCAAAGAATTTCAAACAATTTGGTAGCAATGAACATTAAATTGCAATGTAATCAAATGCATAAACAGATGTATAGGTAGAAAATTAAACAAGTCTGGGGTCGCTAATTTGACGGTCGAAAAGCACTAGAGATCGAATATTAATACCATGGGTAAGCTTCTTAATTTTCTGTGGTCAATTAAGTTGTTTAATCGCGAGAGCCAAGTATTCATGTTCGAGGGCTGACTAGAGGCTATATCTAGAAAACCTTGTAGTTAAGCTACCATAAAAGGAATTTCTCATGAAATCATCGCCTGACTGATTACTTTTTCTTTGACCCCCCAAGGTCTTTTCACAGTGATTCAATTATGATGTGTGTGCTTATTTTGTATGCCTTGGGTTTTTTGCTTTTCAAGGAAAAGCGCCCACACTGGGAACCTCTAGGGCTCTAGTACCATAGGCAATACATGTGAGTGAAGTACCAAATCAAGCCGAGATTTCTCTTCCAGCTTAAGATTTTACATTGTGGCACTTTGATTTTTTGCTTGTTCATTTTCAGCATTTAAATTTTGTAACTTTGGGGGGTCATATAACACTGTTACCCTCCCCAGGCTCATCACATTAGTAAACTCCCTTTATAATACTTAAGCTAAAGGTCAATAGGGTTAAGCCCACTAGAAAGCCCTAGTACATTTCACACAATGCTGCCTAAATCGGATTAAGAACCTAAGTAACCATTGCTTATTAGGAAGGCATTCCCCATGGTATTAAGAGAAGATCTCTAACACCTAACTTGGTCAAACTAGCTTAGTCGGACTGCTTGATTTTTAAACCTAGACAAGTGATTATGACAAAACATTACATTGAATTAAATGTTTGATACTAAGAAAATGTGCTGAATATTATGCTACCAATCACAATCAAAGCAGACAAACATGGATGCAAAAAGATAACGGCAATGCTAATGGACAAGAAACACCTGTTTGTGTCGATGGTCGCGCTTGATTTGAAGTGTGAACGAGAGAAAGGTTCCATGAAGGTCCAAATCCTATCAATAGCAACACGCTCCTGTACACACTAGGAAACAAAAGGAATACCTCCAGGAGGCACATTAGTGGGAAAAGAGATCTTTGCTAATCACTCAACTCTAAAACAGAAACACTCCTATCGTACTAATCTTACCTACCCTCCATCACTCAAGTGATGAGGATCAAAGGTGTTTTATGGCATAGGTTTCTGTTTCACTGTACCAAATGTGACATGTGTAGGTCTGAGTCAATGTTTTGACTTTAATGTGCATACTCGTTTGCTAATTGCTCTTGCTCTTTTTTTTTTTTTGTGAGTATAAAGCTTTATATGTACATTCCCTAAGATTGGGAGATATAGAGGTCAGGGAAAAAGGTTGAGAGGGAAACAAATGAATGATGACAGTCAGCAAACACTCCCCCCTTCCTTGGGTAGATCATACCGTTTGAAATGAGCTTGTCACCCTTTGAAACCAATTGTTCCAGTTGGTAATAGGTGAGGATTTTTGCCAGTAGTTTTCTATTACCCTAGGTGCCTCGTCAAGTTGCAAGGGTGGTAAGGTACTCTCCCAGGATCGAAATTGAAGTGGTACATCAGGTGATTCTTGAACATTGGGAGGTGTGGATTCTTTTGTAGCTTCATGGAGGTCCACTACTATAGATGGAGGTGGTGTAGAAGCTTTTACCTCTATGGATGTATTACATGAGGAGCTAGAAGCTTCATGGGACTCCCCCCTTCCTGAGCTAGGTGGAACAAATCGTTCTTTCTTTGGTACCCAAACTAGCTCGGGAGCGGGTGTGTAGCATTCTGTTATTTTTTCCTTTCCACGATCATTGATTCGTTTTGGAGCTACGGGATTGGGCTCACTTGGGTCAGGTGATAGGTAAGAGCACAATCTACGTTTTGGCACCCAGATTTGATCATTTCCTTGATAGTAGCCTTGGGCTTCCAATAGTCGTTTAGGGATCCATCGCAACATTTTCTTACTTTTCTTGGAGCGAGTGGTACGTTTCTTACAAGGCTTCTGTTTTTTAGCACTAGCTATGGTCACTAAAGAAGCTTTAGGGACCCACTTGTATGTTTTCTCTGTTACCTTAGGATGAGTCTTGTCGGAAGCGATACGCATTGCTTGTAGCATATTTAAGGGTATAGGCATTTCATCCCCCTCAGGTGTTACCCAGGTCGTTCCTCTATTTCCCCAAGTGTCTATGGTTGATGCTAGGTGGACCCAGTCTACATTGTTCGACTCAGTCATACCCGGTAACACATCCATGTAAGGAGAATCTTGGCCAATGTTTGTATCCTTCTTACAAGTGTAACAATATTGTAGTGGGGCCGAGTGAACTGTGGTGTCAGAGCGATGATCAATAATGGTTTTACTCCCTAAGGGGTGTACCTTACCAGTCACCAAATCCACTCTAAGGACAGAGTCTTGGAATTGCAAATAGACATGATTTTTAGACCAATCATGAACCATTTGTGCTTCCCTCATGAATGGTCGTCCTAAAATCATTTCATATGACATAAGGTGTTTAGAGAAATCCATTACAATGAACGTATGTCGTACCTTGTGTCCTAGAACTTTGATCTTAAGATCCTTGAGCATCCCCATAGGTTTGGCTATGGTACCATTTGCCATCTTTACCACAATGTTAGTAACACTAAGGCGGGGTTTTCCCATGGATTCCCAACAATCTTTTGTAACGATGCTAACTCCCGCACCACCATCAAGAATTCCCTTTATAGTTAATCCCTTGGTAGTGATGGGTATTGTCGCATTAGACTCATCGCCTTCAAAATACTGCCCTAATTCGTTAATGGGTACCTCGATCACAGACTCGTGTCCATCTAAGTCAAGTGATTGCACATGATTTTCCTCATCAATCATAATCGAGTCAGGCCTATTTGGTTGTGCAAACTGCGGTAATCCCGTTCATAGCTCTCCGTTAAGCAATGCTCGAAGTGCAAGGAATAACTCAGGATCTCCATACAGCTTTGCTATGATCGTGGTTCGGACCTCAGAAGACATGAAGTCCACTAGTTTGGCAACATTCATTGGCGTTTTGCAGGGTGTAGGTCCTTGACTAGGAACTGGTGAGGATGGAATCTCATATTCCTCAATGGGATCAGGTATTCCTTCGTTAAACATCCTTTCCAACAAGAAGGGTGTATGCTCACTTTCTGATGTCCTGTCCTCACTCCCTTCTTGGATGATACTAGATATGGCTAACGGTCTATGGTTCATGTGGGGTGGATGAACTTGTGTGGGAAACACTGTGTCATGAATTTTGACCTGCATGGGTTCTGGTTCTAGTTTCCTTTGAGTCTCCTCCACTAAACCTCTTAGATGTTTCACCTGCTCAATCTCGTCTACTGGGTTTGGGTACGTCCCAATCTTCTTTTTACGATTCTTCCCTTTTTGCCCCTGCGGTTTATCTTGGGGGTCTTGGATTGGATTTGGAAACACTTGTGGTGTTTTCAGAGGCTCTTTATGATTTTCTCTTATTCGGTTTTCATTTGGTTCCATGTTACGGTTTTCCTTGTCGGTCTTTCCCTTTGTGGTATTGGTTCTAGTCTCCATTGTCTCGACTGAATCTGAATCATCCTCGAGGTCATTCATATACACGGGGTCATCTCCTGTTCCTATGTTTGTTTTGGAACTTGGCTTTGAATTTTCTGTATTCTGCGACTTCTTCCTTCGTGTCTTCTTTTTCTTTGCTTGGATAACTGACGCGGTATCTCTCTCTTCGAGGATATGGCCTGGCCCTTGAAGCATGGACCGTGTAATCGCATAAGCGGGTGCGACGGGTGGTATTGGCGATGTCACACTAGCAATTTCGACCAAATTTAGGGGTGTGATTTTAGGCGCATTTGGTTTATAGGGGCATTGGGCAATCAAGTGATCTATGCCACAACGATTACATGTGAGTATTGGCATTGCAGACGTGCTCCCTTGATTCATTTGCATCTGTGCAGCATTCTTTTGCAGCCTAATAGGGCACTCCGCTGCCCGATGTGGTCCACCACACTCGTAGCATTGAAGAGGTGGCCTCCTAGCCTGGGTGTTGATATTTTGACCTCTGGATGCGAGAGCAGCAGCTTGATGAACCGGCTTGACTTGCCCCCAACAATCTTCCATGTAGTATATAGGACACTCTTCCAATGTATCAAGTCCGTAGGCAATACTAGTGTCTATTTCCTCCTCACAGCCATCTGGATAAGCATTTGATGGCTCGCAACCCACTTGGTTCATAGGGGCGACTCTTGGATGCGGGGGCTGCGGTCCTAGCACAGGAGGTGGTAGCGGTGTAGCTTGTACAACATTTTGAGATCTAGGGACCATGTGTTGCGGTAGTTGCTCAACAGGTGGAGCAGGCATCAATACAGGAGCTCGAGGTGCATCCGTCCAGGCTACAGGTGGTCTATTTGCCATCATACGTTTGATCATTAAACAATCCTTAGCTTGGTGACCATACCTACCACATGCGTTGCAAGTTCCATTAAATTTTACTCTAAACGTAGGGCACTCACTAGTGCTATGTGGACCTAAGCAAATGGAACACCATTGTTGCTCCCTTCTTGGATACATGTGACTATTTTGAGGGGGTCGATTATCCTTAAGAGACTCTTGGATTGCCTTGGTGAGGTCTGTCAAGAATGTCTCAAATACCTTTGGCTCATTGGCAATGGGCTTTGCAGTCATGGGTTCATACTCAATGGCTTGTGAGCTAGTGGATCTCGTGTCAGTAGACACCCTCATGCCTGCTATCATCAAGTTGTCCTCTAATTGGATTGCATTGGCAGTGACATCTTCCCAGGTTGTGATACCTCTAATCACTAGTCCATTATAGATTCCTTCATTCCTCAACCCTCGAATGAATCGATCAAGCAGTTGGTTATTGTTGAAGCGCTCATTTACAGGGCAGCAAGAGTTTAAGTGCTTTAGACGACTAATGAAGTCCCTTACTGACTCTCCTTCCTTACGTTCGGCCTTCTGTAGCTGAGATGCTACACCCCAAAGCACACCTTCTCGTATGTACTCCTTTAGAAACAACCTTCGAAGGGTAGGGTAGATTGTTTTCTCGTCCACCCTTAGGGTTCTATACCAATCTCCAGCCTTCCCACTTAATGTCAAGCTTAAGGCATTGCACTTATGTAGTTCGTTGCGTTCCCCTAAGGAATCACATACTTGTTCAAACACTTCAATGTGTTTCCTAGCATCTTCGTCCCCATTGAATTTTTGCGTGAGTTTGGCAATTTGTACTGCCTTACTTCTAGGCTCTCTATCAGATGCATGACGCATATTTTCCGCGATAGATCGACCTATGGTTTGAGCAAACGCTGCCAAGTCACCTATGTGAGGAGGCAGGGCCGGTGGAGGTACTCTTGGAATCATATGTGGGAGAGGAACGGGTGCCGGTCTTGGCATATGTGTGGATGATGCAGGATATGGAACATAACCGGGCATAGGTCCACTCGGATAAGGGCTAGGGAGCGGCACTCGAGGAGCATGAACAAGTGGTACAATTGGAGGTGTGGGGGCCATGTGTGCATAAGGGGCTAGAGGCACATATGGTCGAGGCCCCATATTAGGTACTACGACACTAGGTAGTGGCACTGCGCTAACCGTAGATGTCATCGGTACATTCTCTGTCAGGCTTATCCCTGGAGTGAGCACTGTGTTTTCCTTGATAGAGGGTTGAGCCAAGTTAGGGAAGCTAAAGTTTTCGCTCGGAGGCTCAGATTGCATAGAGACCCCAGGTGAAATGACGTAAGATGGGTCCATGGGGCTCATTAGAGGAGTCTCCATTTGTGATAGAGTAGGCTGTTGAGCCTTGCTCGTATCCAGAAATCTCATGGGGCCAGTTGAGAGTATATTTACCCCTCGGTTTTGCCTTTCTGATTGAATAATTCCATGGATAACATTACAGATCATTTTCTGTTGATCTTCGATGCTCGTGGCACTAGAGGTGGATTGTACAATCTCTATCCATCCTACATGGTAGGCGTGGCCAAAGTGTAGATCCGTCAACACCTCAGTGTGGAGGTCGTATGTCCAATGATCATTAATGAACAATCCTTCTAGAGTCGACGTGTTAACGGTTTCTTGTGAGGTAGAAGCAATGTTGCTCCCCGTGGTTTTACTTGTCACCAACGGTACTCTAGAGGGAACTTCTGAAGGAGGCAGCTCAACAGGGCCTTCTTGGTAAGAAGTTGGTAGGATATCCACATGGACACTCTTTGGGGGTGTGGGGTCCACGTGCGATGTGAAAGGAGAGTCCACTTCCCCACCCCCTTCGTGTGCTTCATTTGCATCAGGTTCCGAGCGAGTAGCTCTACCTAATGTTTCCATGAAATGGCTAAACATACTAGTACTAGGCTGTGGAGCTTCGGGAGGTGCATGGCCTTCTCTCTCAGTGTTTTGGGTAGGGTATGCTTCCATGATTTCTGAGTCGGAGGAGGAATCACTAGCGGCTATTTTAGGGTCTTGGGTGGTGCTACCTTGTGTCCCCGCTGAGGGTCTAGAGCTTATCGTGGATGGGTAATGGGTGTCCGTATGAACAGAGGCACCCTCAATATGCTCGTGTTCTAGCACCCGCCCAGAGCGTAAGTGCATGTGCTTTTGATACCCTAAGGTGTCAAAAAGCTGCTCTAGGAGGCCTTGTGACTAGTTTTTAGCGTGTTTTTTGTTTGTTTTTTTGCTAGATTTTTTAGAGCGTGCCGTGGAATGGGCCGTGTGATAGCTCGAAACGAGCGTATCGGTCAGAGGGTCGTGTCGTGCTTTACAGCCCTCCGTTTGGTCACTCTATGCCCTCGGAATCCCTAAAACTGTCAATTTCCAGTAGGGAACTAGGCCCAAACTAGAAAGTCTAAGGGTGCAAGTGGGAAGAGAAAGGAGGAGAGTGGAGGACTTGTCCCACATGCTCTCATTCTCTCTTGAGGGAGTAGGGTATATATATAAGAGTGAGTCTAGTATACATCATAAGATTGAGGACTGAGGCCTGGGCCTGGGCTTGGGCTTGGGCTTGGGCTTGGGCTTGGGAAAATGATCCCGATCCCGATCTACCTTTTATACAAACCAACCCGTCCGTTTTAAGAGTCACGTTTTTTTTAATTAAAATTTTCTTTTTTTCTTCCTACAAAAACTTTTTTTTTTTTTTGATGCAAAAAATACAGAAATTGAAAACGCAGAAATTGAAAATGCAGAAATGCAGAAAATTGAAAAAACGCAGAATTGCAGAAATTGAAAATGCAGAAATGCAGAAAATTGAAAAACGCAGAAATTGAAAATGCAGAAATGCAGAAAATTGAAAAAACGCAGAATTGCAGAAAATTGCAGAAATTGAAAATGCAAAAATGCAGAAAATTGAAAAACGCAGAAATGCAGAAAATTGAAACTTGACAGCAAATGCAGAAAACGCAAAAAACAGAAATCTCCACGCACTCCTTCCCTGCCTTTCCTATGATAGAAATTGCACCACAAGGAAGCGTAAAGTGCTAACCGAGCTTAGTGTAGGGCATATCCCCGGCAGCGGCGCCAAAAATGTGCGCTCCTTGCCTCACTGTCGAAGCAAGGGACTTGCCAATACACCGTGTGCGAGCCACAAACGGCTCCAAGCACACAACAAGCCTAAACTAGCAAGCTCAAGAGAACAAAGGGTGTGTCACTCACCGCTCTACGCTCACCTTCGTGGTGGATTCCTCGCCGCGATGAAGAAGAAGCTGCAGTCGTGCCACGCTCAACCGCTTCGCCGCCGTCGTGCCTTCGTAATGCTCGATCGCACACACACTCTCCCTCTCTCTCTCTCTCTCTCTCTCTCTCTCTCTCTCTCACACACACAAGGAGGTGAAGAAGAAGAAGATGGAGATGGAGCAAGAGCACTCTTCAATTGCACAAATGAGAGAATGAGTAAAAATTAGGTTTAGTTGGCTTTTATAGGAGCTCACCCCATTCACACTTGGGCGCCCATGCTTAACCAACTAATCCCTTGAATGTCCAAGTTAAAGTGCGCCTCTCATCGGCGATCACTCTACCTTTCCCTATTGGTCCGACAAGCCCGGTGCCTGACTCTACTTAAATAAATAATATGGTTACAGTGTCCGTGTGCCGTGAGGGTTAACAGGCCTCGAGGTGTCTGCGTTGTAGAGAGGCACCGTTGGCTCTTCTCTGATTCGCCTGTTTATTGTTGCCGCCTCATATTTCAGCAATGGATATGGGAGAGAGGGATGAATCCATTCACGCCTGAGATTGCTGGTGTCGATTTTCTGAATTGTCATAGATTTAAAAACCCTCTGTTCCCATTCCAAGGCTTCCTTTGTGCTTTCTCTGAGCTCTGCCTCTATTGCTTTACACAATTTTTCCTCCTGTTCTTGTGTTAGATCCTGTGGCTCTTGAGAGGATCCTGCTGTGCTTTCCTCTGGCATGGGTGTGTCCACAGGATCTGCCACATTGTCAAGGTCGATGCCCTCATTGGCAGCTGGCCCTGAGCTTTCTACTTCTGCTTGTTGCCGGCCTTTCAACTCCTCAATTTGCTTGAGGAGTGTCCGATTTTCCGTTTTGGCTTCTCCGCCCATAGTCATGAGGAGGTCATTGAGTTCAGCGTTTACTTTTTCAGCTTCCTCGAGCTTTATCTTTATGCTCTCCAATTCTTCTTGTAGGGCTTTTTGGTTGTCCTCCATTCTGGTTTACATTGCGATAGAATCTTCAGCCATCATCAACCTCTGCTTCTTCTCGAGAGTCATCTCCTTCTGGAGTTCTTGCATCTGTTCTTCATATATTTGACTCTCGGAAATGATTTGAGTCGAGCTCGTAGCTCTAACTCTAGCGGGTGATGCTCGCAGCCTCTGGATGGTTTGATCTTTGACTTTTAATTGGTCCTTGAGCTCAAGGACTTCATCCAGGCTTGCTTCTTGTTATATTTCCACCTTTTCCTTGGCATTCCTCATGGCCTCTACTTCTTTAGTTTCTTCTGCTAGCTCGAGCGTGAGATTATCCCGTTCTTTTTTGGCATCTCGCAATGACTTGCTGAGTTGCAGACACTCTTCTTCAACTGCTTGTAATCTTTTTGTTGCTGCCTCATTTGCTTCTTCCTTTGCTTGGTAGTTTTGTAGAGCCGTTGCCAAGCTGGCCTGGAGGTCAACTTCTCTCTCTTTTTGTCCTTGGCTTTGTGCCTGCAGAGTATCCCTTTCCATCTTGGTCTTTTCTTCGGTGGCCTTTAGAGTTATCAATTCTTCGTCAGATGCCACAGATTGTGCTCTTATTCCAGCTAGCATTGTCATCACGATGTCCCAATCATTAGAGGGCGGGTGCAGGTCTACCGTGTCGGTAGCAATTTCCTTTAGCTCAACTAGCCGGATGCCTGGCATCTGTTCTTTATGCTGTGTCCTCGCTAAGTCGAATGCGACTGTGGCGACTTCTTCCCTTGTATAGCCTGCAGCTAGTAGGTCCGAAAATGCATAATATGCCTCCTCTAGTTCTTTTTGCTCAGACGCAGGCTTGGCCTCTTCTTTGGGCTCAGGTTCTTGCCTTTGCTCTTGCTCCTCAGCCTGGTGCTCTTCTTGATTGTCCTCAGCCTCCTTATCTTCTGGTGGAGGGCTGCTAAGAGGTGGTGATGGTTGTGGGCTGGGTTTAGGGCTATCTAGTAAAGCTGCAGTTTTGCCCTTTAAGTCTCTGTCCGCTTTCGTTTTTCTTTCCCTTTCTTGGCTGTCTTGTTCATCTAGCAATGTCTGCCTTATCTGCTCCACTTCTTCCTCGGTGAAAGGGACATGGAGAATGTTTTCCGCTGTAGCATCAAGGATCTCGAAATTCTTGATATAGTCTTCAAAGCGGTCCCTCTGCACTCTTCTGGATGATCCGGTCACCGGTCATAGACTCAAGAGATGGCTTCCATAATTCGTTTAAATCACCCTTGAGGGCTCTTTCGGCTCGGAAACTCTCCATCAGCCTCTCGAGTCTAGCCGCTTTTTGTGATCTTGTCTCTTTGGCCGGCACTTGAGCAGACTCCTTTTTTCCTTTCTTCTGCTCAGGTTGCTCCTCTGCAACTGGCTCTAGCCGTCTCTTCAACCTTGTAGCCACCCTTGGTGCTCGTTGTTGTTCGTCTTCTTTGTCTTCCTTTACCCTTAGCCAATCATTCTGAGATGGGGGGTCAGGCCACCTTCCCTTGGTGTGTAGTGCTACATAAATTACTTTGGTTATCATTTCTCCTGGTACTATGTAGGTTGGCTTTTTGTTGCCCATTTTTACCAAGCTGTCATGTATGTATGCCGCATAGTTGATTATCTTTGGGATGCCTTTTGCCATTGCCCAAGTAAACGTTGTGGCAATTGCACCTTGCGGCATCCTCTACTTATGTGGCCTTTTCGTGCACATGTGGAAGTACTGGTTGTACAATTGGCTCATGATCGCCACCTTTGGGTTGGCGATGTCTTCAAAGGTGTAACTGGCCTTTTTCTCTTTGTACACCTTGACTTCATCCCTTCTTTTTGTCACACTGTCTCCCTGATTGTAGAGATCTAGTGCATGGTCTACAACCCGCTCCGTGATAATGATCTCTGTATAGGGTCTACCGTGCGAATCTGTCACCTTGGCCACTCCATTTTCTTTTATGCTTGTTACAAACTCCCATACTCTTTTGACGTCCACCCCTGCTGGTATTGCTTCGAAATAGTTATGGAGGTCAATTTTCTCCAAGTAGCCGGCCATTATGAAGGAGTACGAGCGGAAGTGCGATGCGAGAGAGAGTGCGAGAAGAAGATCACGACGATATGGTTAACTCGCTCTACTGTAATGTGTAGAGCATAGTGAGTTCTTATTAGGTTTTAACAAAAAAATATGTGTACATACCTGGCGGCCCGCCCACTTACCTGGGCGACCACATTGGGCTTTATACCCCAACAACCTCCCACTTAAAGTCCAATGTGGTACTTTAAGTGTGAGAGAAGCTACTATACAAGCTAATATACAAGAGATGTAGAGAAGTGATGTACTACCCTACACCTAACTGCTTGCAAAAATGCGCAAAGCTCTCTGAGGGAAGTCCTTTTGTAAGTAGATCAACAGGATTTTCTGTGGTGTGAACTTTGACAAGCTGAAGTTGCTTATCCTCGAGCATTTCCCTGATGAAATGATACTTCACATCCACATGCTTTGTCTTTGAGTGATAAACTGGATTGCGAGCCAATTGTATAGCACTTTGACTATCACAATATAACACAGGCATCTCTTCTTTGATTCCCAAATCTGTTACTAGTCGATTAAGCCAAATTGATTCTTTGCATGCCTCTGATGCTGCAACATATTCAGCCTCTGTAGTAGACTTAGTAACACAATCTTGTAATCTAGAACGCCATGATACTGCTCCACCAGCCAATGTAAAGACATACCCTGACATAGACCTTCGGTTGTTTAAGTCACCTGCATAATCTGAGTCTGTAAAACCCTTTACACTTAGCTCCTGACTCCCATAGCATATACGCATACTCTTTGTAGCTTTCAGGTATCTCAATATTCCTTTCACTGCCTCCCAATGTTTCTTGCCTGGGTTTGACATGTATCGACTTACTACTCCCACTGCAAATGCAATGTCTGCGCGAGTAGCAATCATTGCATACATCAAACTACCCACTGCAGACACATATGGAATCTTATCCATTTCAGCCTGTTCTTCCTCAGACACAGGACAATCTTGTTTGCTAAGTTTCACATATGGTGGAAATGGAACACTCAGTGCCTTTCCCTTCTCCATATTGAAACGTTGCAAAACCTTGTCAATATACTCTGTTTGAGATAACCAAATCAACTTCTTTGATCTGTCTCTCTCAATGCGCATACCAAGTATATGACTTGCCTCACCCATGTCTTTCATGTCAAACGATTTTGCCATCTTTGACTTCAAAGCTGAAATTTCTTCCAAGTGCTTGCCAGCAATCAACATGTCATCCACATACAAAATAAGGATCAGCCAACTACCATCCTTAGCCTTCTTTGTATATAGAGAGTGATCGAACTCACTACGTTTGTAGCCTTGAGAAAGCATAAACTTGTGGAATTTATGGTACCATGCCCTCGGTGATTGTTTTAAGCCATAAAGACTCTTTAACAACTGGCATACCCAATCTTCCTTGCCTTTCTCAACAAACCCTTCTGGCTGCTGCATGTAAATTTCCACATCTAAATCACCATGCAAGAACGCTGTCTTGACATCCATTTGGTGCAACACCAAATCTAATATGGCAACCAATGCAAGAAAGCATCTCAATGTAGTCATCTTGACCACCGGAGAGAAGACTTCATCAAAGTCAATGCCTTGTTCTTGCTTAAAGCCCTTGGCAACAAGCCTTGCTTTGTACTTTGGCTGACAATCATGAGCGGTGATCTTATACCTGTAAACCCATTTACAGGGTAGAGCCTTTTTGCCCCGTGGTAATTTAACTAGCTTCCATGTCTGGTTTTTATGCAGAGCTGTCATCTATGACTGCATGGCCAATTGCCAATTCCCGGAGTCCTTCATTTGCACTGCTTCCTTGTAACATGAAGGCTCATTGCAATCAGCCAACATGACATAGTTCATAGATAAAACAAACCTATCAGGAGGTCGCGTGACACGTCCAGATCTACGCACAATAGGTGGCTCAGGCTCAGCCACAACCTGTGGTTCCAATCTATCCTGTCCTTGCTCCTCTTGAGCCCTGACATTTTGTCTTGCACGTGCAGGTCCATCTTCTTGGAAGACAACTCTTCTAATCTCCTCAACCCTCTCTGGTTTAGAATGATATTTGGATTCATTAAAGTGAACATCATTGTTGCGGACAACCTTTCTGGATTCGGGATCCCAAAGTCTGTACCCCATCTCACCAGAATTACCATAGCCTAGAAAGATGCACTTTCTACTTTTTGGCTCAAGTTTGTTCCTAAATTCCTTTGGAACGTGAGTATATGCCTCACAACCAAAGACTCTGAGATGCTTGTATGAGGGCATTTTGCCTAACCATACCATCTCTGGCACTGAATCCTTCTGAAAAACCTTGCTAGGAGATCTATTTACAAGATAAACAGCTGTTGATACAGCTTCAGCCCAAAACCCAATTGGCAGCTGTGCATTAGACAACATACTTCTGACCTTCTCTTGTATGGTCCTATTCATCCTCTCAGCAACACCATTTTGAGGAGGATTGTAAGGAGCAGTAAGTTCACGTTTTATACCTTTTGACTCACAAAAGTCCTGAAAGGCCTTTGAAACATACTCTCCACCATTGTCAGTGCGTAAGCATTTAAGCTTCTTGCCACTCTGATTCTCCACAAGTGTCACAAACGTTTTGAAAACACTAAACGCTTCATCCTTGTGCTTGAGAAAGTAAACCCATACTTTCCTCGAGTAATCATCTATAAATGTCATAAAGTAAGAAGCTTCCCCTAGAGATAGGTTAGGCATAGGTCCACACAAATCACTATGAACAAGTGCCAACTGTGTATCTCTTCTACTGCTTCTATGCTTATGTGGCTGCTGTGTTTGCTTACCATACAGACAATGTTCACAGGATTCAAAATCATTAAATGAAAAGCCAGGCAAATAACCAGAACGAGACAAGATTTCCATTCCCTTCTTGGACATATGTCCTAACCGGCAATGCCACAAAGAAACGTTCGGCTGCTCGGTTACATTGATTACATTTTTAGAGACATTTGATACATAAATCATGTAAAGTCCTCCAGACTTTACTCCATGTGCTACTGTCATAGAACCCTTGGATATCTTCCACATGTTCTGTCCAAAAGTGGTGACGTAGCCAGCATCATCAAGTAAACCTGTGCTGATCAAGCTCTTTGTAATTGCGGGAACATGTCTCACATTCTTCAGCGTGAAAGAAGAGCCATTCTGAAACTTCAATTGAACATCTCCAACACCTAAGATCTCACATGTCTGCCCATTGCCTAGCCGAACATGATCTTTAGTGGTCACATAAGAAGTAAACCACTCCTTGTTTGGAGACACATGAAGTGATGCCCCTGAGTCTATAATCCAGTCACTCAGTGCATTTCCATTAGATGCTGTAAGAAGATCTAAGTCCATTGTATTCTTCAAGAAGTAGATGTCTCCTGACACTAGACTGTCATCCTCTGCAACAGTGTTTGTCACATTTATTTCTCGAATCTTCACTGAGGACTTGTTCTTCTCACCATGGTCTTCAGCTTTCTCTTTGCTTTTTTCTACTTTCCATTCTCTGCAGTCTCTTTTCATGTGACCCTTCTTGCCACAATGGTAGCATTCTATGTCACTCTTGCCTTTAGCACTGCGGGACTTGCTACGAGACTGATTCCTCTTTCCACCTTTGTACTTTTCTTTGGTCCTTCCCCTGACAACTAAGGCTGTTCCTTTGCCTTTGTCCATTGTCTTTCTATTGGTTTCTTCAGTAAGCAGACTTCCTTCTACACCTGCTATGTTCAAACCATCTGGAGGTGCAGAATTACTCAAAGCTGTGCGAAAAGTGTCCCAACTTTCCGGCAATGTGATCAACAGGAACATAGCTCTAACAGGTTCATCAAACTTGACACCTTGAGCTGACAACTGACTATAGATTGTGTTGAATTCATTCAGATGATTGGACATAGGTGTCCCTTCTTTCATCTTCAAGTCAACAAGCTTCTTAAGCCAGTATACCTGTGAAGCTGCACTCTACTTCTCATAAAGATCACTCAGCTTTAACCATGCTTGATAAGCCAACATCTCATCTGCTACATTGAAGTAAACGCTTTCTGCCAAAGTCAGCATAATGGTAGAAAGTGCCAATTCATCCATTTCACTCCATTCATCTTCGTCCATATCTTCTGGTTTTATCCCCTTGAGCTTTATAGGTTTTATCTGCTTCTTGATATTGTAAAGAGCAGTGTCATGTGATCCAGCCATAGCTACGCTTCACAGTAGTTTACTTTCCTGGGAAAAATTCGGCAGAGTTTCCCCTGTAAACTGACCTCTGAACCAATATCAACCTGTCAAATGAACCAAGAAAGCTTCAGATTCTGCATAAATTTCGGTAGAGTCTCCTTTGTAAAATGGCTCTGGTGTACTAAAAAACAGACCAAAAACAGCTCAAAAAACACTTTCTCTCTGACACTGTAAGCTGTGGGTAAACTTGTCCTGCACCTGTACTGTCTCTGACTGTCCTGTCACTGTCCTGTAAGCATAGACTACGACAAAGCCTCAGCAGCAGTAAAGCAAAGATGCAATCCCAACTGTCTAACTCACAGTCAATACATCCTAGCTGCCTATCTAAGGATGCTCAAGGGATCGCTCCAAGACCTATATCACCGAAAGGATCTCAACATTCGAGAATCCCCCAGCTCAATAAAACCTCACTCGACCCTCAACAAAGGCTGCAGTAAATCTGACAGTACATAGACTTCCCACAAAGTCATACATCCACAAATTTCCCACTGTATGCTGTAACCGCTGCGGCGGTTGTTTGCTGCGTGACTCACAGCCAGCAAACCCTCAACAGACATACATCATCTCTGACAATACATCCCATGTGGAAGTACCTGCAATGTCAGGATGAAATCTGGAATATCAAGCAGCAAACACAAGCTACCTAATGAACTAGTGGATGTCGCCTACAGTCTGTGTGTAGATGCGCCCGTGTCGTATGTGACACGCCTCCAAGAACTGTGAGCCGTCCTTCGATGTGTAGACAGCCACAAATCAATACTCTGGGAGTGTCGATATCCTCAGCACCTGCAGTCGTAGGCCGAAAACCCCAAATTTGCAGAGTCGGATCTGCACCCGTCGAGACCACGTAGTCGAAAATGGCCTGCGCAGACCTTTGTCGAAGCCGAACGGTGGCCGAGATGACCTCAGAATGAAATTCTGACAACACCAAGCCCTTCGAACTGCCCCACGAGATTTGGGGCCGTGTCTTCGCCTGTCAAATTTCACTCCAATCTGAGTTGGTGACTCTAGCCTCCTGCAGTGCTGCCCCGAGCCTCGATCTGAGCTCTGATACCAGTTGAAGGAGTACGAGCGGAAGTGCGACGTGAGAGAGAGTGCGAGAAGAAGAGCACGACGATATGGTGAACTCGCTCTACTGTAATGTGTAGAGCATAGTGAGTTCTTATTAGGTTTTAACAAAAAAATATGTGTACATACCTGGCGGCCCACCCACTTACTTGGGCGACCACATTGGGCTTTATACCCCAACAATTTCGCTTCGGACAAATTCGTTGAGCTCTCTTGGCAGCATTGGCAGCTCTATTACATTGCCTTCATTGTCTTTGAACACCCCCTGGTAGATCTTTAGGTCGTTTGACTCTAACAGATCTTCCTGTATCCAGGTGCTGGTGGGCTTTAGTGTTCCCTCTGGAATGACAAAAGGGTCCACCTCGTCCAGATAATCTTTGATTGTCATTGTCTTCTTCTTTGCCGGTGACTTCGAGGCTGCCATAGATTTTGTTGCACTCAGCAGTCCAAAGTTAGCGTTTTTTCCATATCAATTGCTAAACTGAGTTTTACTTATCCAAATGACTTGAAAATTAAAATTATAGCTTAAAAGGAACTTGTGAAGCTGTGCATGTGCTCACAGTGCAAATCTGGCCAAAAAATTCCATCTAGACATCCTACGCGTAGGATGTCTTTTTTTTCCAGAATTGGTTCATACTTGACATGCAGGTAGTGTAAGGCTCATGGAACCTGGTTATAAGATTGGATCTGAATTTGGATGACAAAAAGTGGATTTTTGAGCTGATTTAGGCTTTAGGTCACAATTTGGGTAGATTGTCCATCATAGGTAGCAATTGATGTCCAAATGGGTTGAAAATTGGTATATGGGCTCAATGCATCATGGTATTGGCTCCTATGATGTCATTTCTTGCACAGAGGGATAAATTTATGATGAAGACATCCTATGCGTAGGATGTCTTTTTCATCAGAATTGCATGAAACTTGTTCTGTGGGTTGTCCTTGGCCTATGGAACATGGCCCTGTTCTTGGATTCGAATTTGGATAAGATTTGATGCCTGTAGGACTCTGTGAGGTGTTTTTGGGCCCAAAAAAAATGTATCTTGAAGGTGTTGGGGGTCAAAAGTCATTAGAATGGCTTCAAAATTGACATATGGGCTCTTGCTGATGAGGTAATTACATCTGGAATGACAAAGCTTCCCTTCCATGCCAAAAAGGTCCATTAGACATCCTACGCGTAGGATGTCTAATTCATCATTTTTACTCCCTGACCACACAGATGGTTTGTTGATGTGTATGTGAATGTGTTGTGCAAGTTTCATGAGATTTGGACAAGATTTGGTAGGTCAATGGCCCATTATTGCCTCTATGCCTTAACTTTGCGTTTTTCCATGCATATGAGGTCAAATCTGATCCAAATGTGATGAAACTTGGTGTAGGGCTTGCAAATGTCATTCAGAACATGTGCATGACAAACATTGTTGGGTTTTGTGCCAAAAAGTGCCCTTGAGACATCCTACGTGTAGGATGTCTCCTGATGATTTTTTCAGTGTTAGTGTTCCCAGTGCTTGCCCTTTGCCCCCTTAAGTCCCTTTTGAGCCTAATTTCAACAAAAAAGTCAAATGGATAGAATATAACTCCCTGTGTGGACTTCAGAGCCTCCGAGCCGTTTTCTGACTTTTGGAGTGCTTTTTGGCGATGAAATTTCTCGATGTTGGTCTCCATAGCTTCCTAATCCCTTGGGGATCCTTGCCGTATGGTTTTTGTCGACTTTGGCTTCACCGCAGCTCCATTTGTCAATTTGTCGCTCTAGAAGCACCTGTGGTTGCGTTTACATACCTTTGATGATTTGTGGTGGTCTACCACCATAGGACTTGGTTGTTGATGGTCTAGGAAAGCCGCTCGTGAAGTTTGGTGGCAAACCGACTTGTGGTTTGGCCGCAAGTGCATTTTGACACTTTGTGTGTCTGATGCCGTTTCTGAGGTTTAGTGTCGCTTCGGGTCACTTTTTGGTCATGCGGATCATATGGACTTGTCGAGCATGTCGAGATGCTCTTACCCATAATTTTTGGTAGCATTTGGTCGCCGTTTTGCCGATTTCCCATTTGGTGGCCTCTTGCGGGTTTCTGGGAATTAGGGTTTTTCCCGATGGTCTCCCACTGCCTTTGGCTATCCAGTACTGGTCTCCTAGACTAGGGTAAGCTGCTGATGAAGTCTTGTTGCTTTTGGGTTAGCCGTTAGGCTGCCGTCTCTACTTGCAGGTCTCTACCGCTCGCTTTGTGTGTGACCTCTACGCTAGCTTTCGCGACATAATGACAAACATGCGCGAAAAGCTCAAGGTGGTGAGCCTACCTCTCATGTCTGGAGCTGGTCGGGTAGCCGTGCGCGTTGTAGAAGCTGCTGGAAGGTCGATCCGCTCTAGGTGGCAGAATCTCTCTCCACAAAGTCAATAGTGAGAATGAGCTAAAAATGGGGTGGCAATTTCTTATAATGGAGGTCCCCGAACCACTTTTCATGAAATTTGACATGTGCTCCTATCTTCCTGCGAGATGCAGTTCAGGCTCAAAAATTTCTTGATTTGGACTCCATTTGCTCTGTTTACCAGAAATTTGTCATTTCGGTCCAAACCTGGCCAAAACACGCTTTCCGCTCCAGTCTCATAATTGCATCCCCACTGTACCATAGGTTTTCCTTTAGTCACTGGTCATCCCCATATTGTTTTGTTTCTCATTACGACTGTTTTTCACCTGCTTTCTGTATTTTTGAAGTTTTTCTGCCGAAAATTAGCAAAATTAAAAGGAAAATAGCAAATCAAACCCAGAAAATTCCCAAAAATCATAATAGATCACAAACATCACTGCAACACATTATATACACTCACATGCAATTTTTATGGCCGGATTTCTCCGTTTTACCAATATTTTGCCTGAAAAATGGCTATTTCTACTTATATACACACACCTAGGGGCTTGATTTGGTGTTTGGCCCCCTATACCTGTAGCTTCATGCTGTACAAGGGCATATATACTTGGGTTACTCCAGAAAATTCCGCAAGCAAACGTCAACCCTTAAAATAGTTGAAAATCATGCCCTTTTTTGTTGTTTCTGTTATTGGTTCCGCATTGAGAATGCCTCCCCCCCTCCTAGTCGGAGTCCTCTCGGACGACAAGGTTTCGCCTCGGAGTATGTGCAGTGCATAGGTTGAAAAAGTTGTGCTAATGCCTGGCCGATTAATGTGGCCCTATTTTATGCATACTCAGTTAATGCATGGAAAAATTAATGTTGTGCAAGAGAAGGGAATAAGCAATATGCTTATTGGCATTCGCCGTCGAGGCTTCCTGCTTTCTTTGCAAGTAGCAGCTGTAATTCTACTGCTCTCTGTTTAATTGTTTTTGTGGCAAGAGGCAAGTGCTTTGCCGACACTTTTGATGGAGTCGTAGCTGTTTCTGAGGATAGACTTGGCTGGGACGTGATAGCTATGGGCCTTATGGCCTTGACTTTGAGCTGTTGGTATAATCCGTAAGAGATAAAATTTGCTTGAGCACCCGAATCAAGCAAGGCTGTTGATTCAACTTGATTGTTGCCCACTTTGACTGTAATTATTGGCTCTACTGTTTCCTCCTCCAAGTTCATCAGTCGAATGGCATTGATTCTCAATGGTGGTTCACTTTGTTTTTGTTGTCGCAGAAGCCGTCTTTTTGCAATGCGTTCTTGTGCTTCGGCTTGAGCTTCCTCCCGTACTCTCTCTTTCTCCTTCATTCTTTGCTTTCCTTGATGAATCTGTTGGAGCATCTCCTGTGTGAGGGGTAGAAGATATCTCCTCAGTCGACACCCACTAATCCAGTTTGGCATTTCTTCCCCTGCTAATGTAGCAAGCTTGACAGCTCTACTTTGTGATAGAGCACTAATCACAAATGGTCCCATCCCTTGCTTTTTAAGTTTCTTGGCATGTTGCTTCAAGGTATAAACAAGTACGTAATCACCTGTTTTGAACTCTTTGGTACGCACATGTTTGTCAAAAAATTCCTTTTGTCTTCTCTTTTTAGCATAGATTGAAGCGACAGCTCGTAAGCGGAGTTCATCTAGCTTTTCAAGATCATTAATTCTTGAAGAGAGTTCATGCCCTATCCATTCCAAGCTTGTTGCTACTCGTAGAGTTGGGATTAAAAACTCTATAGGTAGTATAGCATTTAGCCCAAGCACCATGTTGTATGGTGTTGTTCCTATTGATGTTTTGTAAGCTACCATGTATGCCCATAGTGTTGAGTGTAGTTGCTGATCCCAATCGGTTCTTGATTCTGACACTATTTTAGTGAGAACCGTGCATAGTGTTTTATTTGTGGCCTCAGCTTGCCCATTTGCCTGTGGATGGTATGGTGCTGATTTCCTATGTATGACCATGAATTCCTCTAGTAGATGTTCAATGACTTCATTGAGGAAGTGTGTTCCACGGTCACTGACAATTTCTATTGGTAACCCGTAACGTACAAAAACATTCTCATACAAAAATTGAGCCGTGGTGCGTGCATCAGCTTTTTGTGTTGCTTTGGCTTTGACCCATTTTGTGAGATAGTCCGTAGCCACAATGATATATTGGGTATGGGTGCGATATGCAGGGGGTGATATAGGTCCCACAAAATCAATGCCCCATTTTGCAAATGCTCTTGCCCCCATCATTGGCCGTAATGGCATCTCATCTCTTTTTATTGGTACCTTGGTGCGTTGACATGCATCACAACGCTTTACAAACTCATCGGCATCCATGTGCAATGTAGGCCACCAAATTCCTGCGGTTAAGACAATTTTTGTTGTCTTATCGCCCGAAAAATGGCCTCCACTTACTCCGCTATGTGCATGTTCTAGAATCAACAGGTATTCGCTTTCACTTGCACAGATTCTAAGTTGATTGTCCTTTCCCCGCTTATAGAGTTGATTTCCAATTAACTGAAAGTCACGAGCTTCCAGCTCTATAGCTTTTTCCCATGCTCTTGTAATGTTCTCAGGGAACGTTCTAGTGGTTATGAATTCAATGATATATTGACTCCATGCAGGTGCTATGTTCACCCGAAACAAAGTTGCATGATCCACTGGTCGTTTGGCACTACATACTGTAAAATTGGTGACATAAGAATGTGTATCCGCATACATAGTTGGCCAATAAACCCCTAACTGTTTCAGTCTCTGGTGTGTTTTCACTGTCGAACAATGAAATGCACAACCCTGGACATGTGCCTCTTCAAGGTAGCACTCTAATTCTTCCGGATTTATACATAATCGTAGGATTAGGTCAGACTCAAGATGATACAGCCGTCCTGCTATCAACTGGAAGTTTTTTGTTTGTCGAATTGTTTGCTGTTTGGATCTGCATCCTGTATTATCAAACTCACTTCCGAAGGAGAGAATGCTAACTATTTCCTGAGACCATTTGGGTACCATTCAATGTTGAAAAGATAAGCATCTGGTATGTCATCATCTACCCCTTGAGGAGCTTCCCCGTTGTGTATTCTTGAAAGATGATCAGCTCGCAGATGGGTTTTACCCTTTTTGACCACCACTGTGAAGTCAAATTCTAACAATATAATAAACCAGTGTACGATTCTCCCTGTATTGCAAGGTTTATTTACTAGGTATAAAAGAGCTTGATGATCTGTGAAGAACACAAATTTGTTTGCAAGCAAATAATGCCGAAATTTCTTTACAGCATGAATCATTCCTAACCCTTCCCTCTCGGTGGTTGTGTAGTTCTTTTCTGCACTATTTAACTGTCAGCTCGCATAGCAAATTGGAAAATCCATTGTTCCGTCTCTAGGTTGAGCTAGAATACATCCAATTGCATATGCTGAAGCATCAATGTGCACATGGAATATCTTTTCCCAATCTGGTGCCTTTAGTACAGGTGCTGATATAAGGTTTTCCTTCAGCCTTTGGAATGAGGTTTCACACTCCTGGGTCCATTCGAAATTGACTAGCAAACGATACAGAGGTTGTGTGATAACCGCATACATGTATATGAATCTTCGATAATATCCGCAATGCCCCATGAAGGATTGCACTTATTTCGCATTAGTAGGTCTGGGCAGGTCTACAATGACTTTGACTTTGTCTAGGTCTGTGGTTATGCCATTTCTTGAGACAATGTGTCCTAAGATTCGTCCTTGCTTAACCAAAAATACACACTTTTCCGGGTTCAGACAGATTCGATATGTTCTGCACTTTTCAAAGACCTTGTGCAAATGGTCAATATGTTCCTCTTGCAGAAGAGAGTGTACACACAAGTCATCCATGTAAATTTCTAAGAATAATCTTAGGTATTCCTTGAAAGCGTGAGTCATTAACCTCTGGAAAGTGGCTGGTGCATTTGTTAAGCCAAATGGCATAACTCGATATGCATAAATCCCCCATTCAGTGGCAAACGCTGTTTTGTGTTGATCCTCCCTTGCTATTGCCAGTTGGTTGTATCCTGAAAACCCATCCAGAAAGGAATAAGCCCGTTTCTCGGCCACTCGCTCAACGACATGTTCTGTAATTGGCAAGGTATAATTATCCTTTATGGTTGCTGCATTCACCTTTTTGAGGTTTACACACACCCGTAGTTTTCCATTCTTCTTGGGAACTACCACAATGGGTGACACCCAATCTGTATGTTCAATTTCATAGATGAACTCTGCTTCCATCAGTTTATCAATCTCTTCTTTGATTCGTTTGGCAAATGTGTCATTATATGTATAAGGACATTGTTTGCTAGGTTTTGCATCCGATTTCAAAGGAATTGTATGTTGGCCTATCAATGGATCAACTCCTTTGAGGTCTTTATAGGACCAAGCGAACACATCTTTATACTTCGTAAGAAGTTGTGTTAGTTGTGCTTCCTCCTCAGGTTCTAAATCGTTAGCTATATAAACCGGTTGAGGCTTTTCACCTGGTTCTGCGAGGTCTATTCTCTTTGCATTTTCAGGCCCATCGTAAGATTCTTGGTTGGTCCTCTCCCTGATTGGTGGTGTCATGATGATTTTTCTATCTTGGATAGTGAATTTCCGATAGTGTGCTGGTACGTTCATGTTGCCCTTTTCTGACTCCCCTTTACCATCACTATCTTCTTCAGTAGTCCATATCTCTCTCAAAGACCTTTTCAGTTCTTGGTATTTCTGTTTATGCTCCAGTTTGGTCCACTCTTGGTCTTTCGTTGTTTCTTTTTTTTAATTTTTAGATTTTTGTGATTTTGTTTCGGTTTTAACTTTTCTTACCTGTTTTATTTCTTCTCGCGTTCGTTCTTTTCGATTTTCTGAGAATTTCCCTGATATTTGATCCTTCACACAATCCTCTGCTTTTACAAGCATCAAATAGTGAGTTTTACTTTTTATCCTAGGCATCAGGTTCTCTCTCGCTTTCCTTCCTGCTCTTTTCCTCCTATAGCGTTCTTGGCGTCTAGGGTATTGATTAGCAAAATCATAAAACTTGATATTCTTGGCTTCATTCCCACGCTCACTTGAGGTGTCTGAACACTCATTATCTGCCTCATCATTTACTTCCAATTGTTCAGAGGAGTTGTAAAACTCTTCTTGTTCTGGAGGTTCTACCGTCTCTTTCTCTGGCACAACGCTTACCATGTAATAGGGTAGCACATCGTAGCCATCCTTATCGCAAAATTTTGTTGTTGGACTGTTGGTAATGGTACAGACATCTAATGTTGCCAGTATGTGTTCCCATTCTAGAGGTTCCAAGGCATCTTCAGGGAAAGGTTTCGGAATATACTCCTTGTCCTCAATTGCTCTTTCTAAGACGCATTCCTCTTTTCTTAAGCTTCCACAATGTGAAGCTCCGCAAATCCATAGCTCTTTTGGTTGCCCTAACCATGCTGGTAGTTTTGATCCTGCTATTGTAGTCGAATCAAACTCTTCCACTGGTGTTTGGTTTACATCTTTGTAACTATGGTCTTTCAGGTGTATTTTAGTTGTCATCTCGCCATGTCTGAGGTATATGTTGTCATAACCCCAATCTTGGACCATCTTCAGTTGTCGCATGAATGGTCGTCCCAAGATTATCTCATAATTGTTCTTTTTGTCGAAATCGATTATTGCAAATGTATGCTCGTACTCGATCCCGCACGAAGTGACAATTACTTTTTCTAAGAGTCCTAGAGGCTTCTCCATGAACCCATCTGCCAACTGCAGCTTCATTCTGGTAGCCCTCAAAGCTGGTTTTCCCCATTTTTTCCAGATTTCCTTGGTGGCGATAGCAACTCCTGCTCCACTGTCAAGAATAGCTTTGGAAACTACTCCTTAGAATTCTACCGGTAGCGTCGTGTTTCCATCTTCTCCCTCGCAATATTCTCCAACCTTATTCAATGGTACCGGCCTAGTGTTTAGGTTAGGCTTGTCCAACTCCCTAATTCCTTCTTGTAGCTTCAAGGTGGGGTCTTTCACTCCAAATTTTTTTAGGCATTTTCCTACTGTGGTCCACATGTTTGGCCTTAACCTTAGGAGTTATGCTAACGTGATTGTGCATGCCACCGGGGTGGATAACAACTCAATCAATCCTTGTGAATCCATCACCTTGTTAGAAGAAAGTCTTTGAGATGGGATTGTTCTCACTTCCGACTTAGCTTCATATTCTCCCAAGTAAGAGGGTAAAGTTCTCAAAGAGTCTGTTTGGCTGTGCCCCGAACTAATAGATCCTTGGTCTCCCCCTTGTGAATGTATCTCAAAGTTCACTTGTGATGTTGCCTCGAATTCTTCAATAGGAGGTAAGATCAAGTTCTTTTCTTTTTTCGTGCTATTCATGTGGTTACTCATCCTATTAGCCTCGTTGGCCTCCCTGATTTGCTTCCACAGATCATCTAGACAGTTACCGTCCTTTCCCATTTCACAGATCATCGGTGGTATTTGGCACTATGATAGGCTCTCCTCTGGACTCATAATCATTAGTGAGTCTTTCCTTTTCTTCTTCATGTTTCTCTAACGTTGGTTGGATAGGGGTTGAAGCTGGTGCGTCATGACAATTTGTCGGTTTACCCAATGGGTCTTCCATCAATGATTGAGCCGTCTCGATCATCTTTTTACACATATCCATCCTTTGTTTTTCTATTTCTGCATATGGATAAGTCATCCACCTTTGCTCCTCGGTTTGGTTTTTTTTAAGCCGAGCTTCATAAGCTTTTAGAAGCACATCCAGCTCCTCGTTTACCTTGTCTGCCAGTACAGATCCTCCTGATCCTGCACTTTTGGGCTCTGCTATTTCCCTGGGTGCTATGGCTGCTGTGGTGTGTGAGCTTAAGCTAGCTAGATCTTCTAACCGCTCCAATCTATTCTTTGTATTTTTCAACTCATCGGATAGGGCTGTTTGCTCTAGTTCTTTCCTGGCTTTCCTACGCGCCTTTCTCGCTTTCCAAGTGCTTCTCTGATTTTTCGTTTCTGAACCTTGGGCATCTGTTTTTGGTTCTTCTATTATGGGTTCGTTCGTCCTTCTTTGGGCTTGTGCTCGTGTTACCGCGTGAATAGGTATGATTGTTTCATTTTCCGATCCTCCACTGGAAGGTACTATTTCCAACAAGTTGAAGGTGGTTTTTGCTCCTTTGCTCGGGTTTTTAGGGCAATCGGGAATCAAATGAGTAATTCCACATTCTGGGCAATACGCATTGACTCTAATGATTTCATCATGAGGAAAATCTCTCATCCAATGGTCTCCGCCACACTTGTAACAGGGTCCCTTGGGTTGTTGAGGTGCTCCTTGAGCCCCTCGTTGCTGGTAAGCCTGTCTCTGTCCGCCCATGCCTCCATTGGCTATGAACAACAATGTTCGTTCATCTAAGCTATATCTCCCTTCTCCTGGGGCCTGTGCAACAGTTGGAGGTCCCTGATTTCCTATCATGCTCCATGGTTTTGATGTCGAGGGTTCTTCCGGTGGATAATAGACAGGGTTTGTCGCATATCATAATATGCATGCATAGGCACCAAAGCCTTTTCTTCTGATTCAGTTACCGTTGGTGTGTATCTTATACCAACTGGTCGTAAACCTGCTAGGGGTGGTTGTTGCCCCAACACTGGTTGTGGTCTTTCTACACCTACAAGTCCTGGTAAGTTGCCTGCTTGAAATCTAGGCATCGGTGGAACTTGAGGGGAAGCTACAGGAGCTTGGGGAGCATAAGGCCTCTCCCTCACATATCCCTTGTTATAGTAGCATTCCTCGGTCCCATGGTTTGTCCATTTTTGTTCAATAGCACACCACTTGGGCTGTTTAGCCTGGGGTTTGGCGTACAAGTTGATCTTTTTTAGCACTTCATCTACAAGCTGCTCCTGGTTTACCGCTATTTCTCCTTTCAGTGTTGTCTTGGAAAACTTGCTCCCACTTTGCTGTGAAGATGAATCGTCATCAAGGTCCTTGAACTCCCCTTCTTTGTAGACCGCACAATTGTCCACAAGGTACAGAGCCTCCTTGGTCAACTCATTCAACGTCGTGTTCCTCTTCATATGTAAGTCTTTCTGGAGATCTGCATTCCTTAGTCCTTGGATGAATATCAGCATAAGTCTGGACTGAGTTGGCAGTTCTTCAACAGGACAGAACTTAACATATCTTTTTAGTCTTAGGGCTGCCTTCCATACAAATTCTTCATCTTTTTGTTTGAATTTATGGATTTGTGAGACAGTATTATGAGCTATTCCCCTTTGAGAGAATTCCTCAATAAACTCGTCAAACACTTCCTCCATCGACTCAAAGGCTCTACGCTCCATAGAGTCAAACCAAGTTGCAGCATCATCCTCTAGGGTTAGTCCAAACCCTGCAAATTGGGTAGGAAAGTCTAACACCTCTTCGGCTCTAATTACACGCACAAAGGCTGCTACATGATCTCTTGGGTCTCTGTTTCCTGTGTATTTCTTGTTTACCCATTTTTGCACTTGAGAAGGTCTAATTGTGCGATGGTCTACAAACCTCATCATTGGATCACCCCGTCCAAGTCTATACACCTCCTCAGGCCTTCTGTAATAGGCTGTTTCCTCGCCCAACGGTGCTCCTAAGCCATAATTTCTAACGGTTCTCGTTGGAGGTGGTTCTTCTCTTCGAACTCGTTCGATGGGTGGTCCTCCAAGCTTGGTCCACCCTTGTGTCTTTGGCTGACTCTCTGCTTGATACTTTGAATAGTGTGGTGGTTCTTGCAAATCCCTGAGCCCTCGTGCGGCTTGATAACCATCTCGGTTTTGGTATGGTTCCATTATTGCACTCTGTCGAAGCCATGCCTGCAATGATGGCTGGTTTGCTGGTTGGTCTTGGTTGTTGAATGCTTGCTGTCTGGTGGAATGTGAGGTAGTGTCATACTCATCTGAAAATGGATTTGTTGACTTGCTTGGGGTGTGGACGGCTCTCGACTTTTCCTCAGGGGCATATGTTGATGATCCTGGACCTGTTGCTCTTTCTACTTCCTCTGGGAGAATACGTTGGTATTCTTGCCCGTATCTATCAACAAAAACTATGCCCTTCCCCGTAGCAGTTCCATAAGATAATAAGTAAAGAAGCTTGTCTTTGCTTAGTTCGTTTACGTTTGGTTCTTTGCTGCAAGAGACAATACCCTTGCTCTCGTGTTTGTAGATCCCCACATTCTCGTTATAAGTTGGAATCCTGATTGTTTTCTTATCGTACATAAAAATAGCTCCGTGCCGATCAATGTTTGGTGGCGGCTCTTGAGTTTCTGAAACCATTTTCCCTTTAGCCACGTTATCTCCATATCTATTGTAATCTTCAGGGTTGCTAACTATTAAATAGTGGTTCCCCTTTTCGTCTCGGAATCTATCTCCATCATCATACACGCTGATTATCTCCAATCTTTGTGTTGGCCTCTCTTCGATACAAATGCACTTGCGGCCTCGATAGTTAGAATAGACTAGGGCTCCTCTTGAGTTTGTTCCCTCTAAGAAGATCACCATAAGCCTGGAATCACTCAAATGATTTTGGGAGGTGCTTCCTCCTCGCATAGGTCCATCATAGGTGAAACCTCCTTGCTGTTGACTACCCATCATGAAGAAATATTTGTCTGACGAAGTGTCAGTATCACTACCTTCCTCAATAATCGGTGCTAGCGGATCTAGCCTGGCCTGAGTTACACTCTCTTCGGTGGACACTAAGCTACCTTGGTCACCTGCCACCTTCTGGTCTCTAACAATGTATCTTCCTGATCTTAAATTCATCAAACTTATTAATGCAATTTAGCACAAATTCAACCACTCACCTGGCAGCGGGTCAATTTATGCACAACTTCTTGCCTTGTTGTTGAATATACCTGCACACAAGAGTTTTAATTTCGGCAATTGAATCAAAGCATTTATCTGCTAGAGGTTATCTTAGTAATGATTGGTATAACTGGAGAGTTAATCTCAACCACTACTATATTTTATACACTGCTGATGTTCTGGATTAGGTTGCTAATCTGAAACGGTACATCTCTCTGATGTTGGCCAATTTACGTGAAAAAGTCTGAATTCAGTCTTTGCTTTGTCAAATGGGCAACCAAGGTCCAAATTCACTTCTGAAAGAAGTTCTGGAACCCTTAAGCCAAATGGAAACTCACTGTCTAGGCCAGGTCAAATTTTCTCTGCAGTGTGCCTCAATAGACATCCTACGCGTAGGATGTCTCCTGCTGTATTTTGCCTGGATTTTTGCACTGTTGTTTCCCTTTGTTGTGCTAAGCTTGCAGCTGCTTGTACTTTTTGATTTGGACTTCTATAAGCTGGTCAATGAGTCAGAAATCTGTTCCGACGGTCTGTTGATGGTATTGTTTAGTCTAATCAACTCCAAATTGGACCAAAATTGACTAGCAGGCTTGCCTTAGACCATATAACACCTTACAATGCTCAAAGTCAAATTCTGGCTTTATTTGCTTGCATTAGACATCCTACGCGTAGGATGTCATTTTCTTCAGAATGGCTTCAAACTAAAGGCTCAAGCTCCCCTTGAGTTGCTGATCACCTTGGTATACTCAGATTTCAGTTTGGAGTCCCAAATCACTCAGAAGACATCCTCCGCGTAGGATGTCTTCTTGGCCTGTTTGACCCCATATTTGTTCCACAACTTCCCCTTGATGTCAGTATCCCAGTGGTATGCTTAGATTTTGATTTGGATGTCAAAAGTCCCAAACTTCAGCTGTTTTTTGCTTTGTCAGTCAAAAGTGCTAAAGTCCACTTTGAACCCAATTTTCTTGCCCAAATGAGGTGAAACCCCTTTCAGTCACTCGATATATCATGCAAGACACACTCATGCAGTCATCTTATGGTTTTGGTCTCAAGTTAATGTTTTGGCACTATTTGGGTAGGATGTCTTGCAATTTCAGTCTATCTGGCCTTATCCTGTCAAGATATGGCCAAATTTCCACTTTCCAGTTGAAATTAGGGTAAATCCTACCTTCTGAACACGCTGGTCAACTAAAAATCCCAAAATTCCTCCCAGATTGGCCTGTATACATCCTACGCGTAGGATGTCTCCTGGCTTAAAATTAAATTTTTTTCTAACAGAAATGCCCCTAATGCTCTGTAGACCTATCAGAAACACTCACAATAACTTTTGGACTTCAATTAGGCTTTCAACCACACTTTTGTGTCTTTTACAAACTTGTAATGATTCTACCAAGCAAGTGTACATGCATGAAATGCTCTAGATATGAATCATGATGTCCTACTTACTCTACTCCTACCTATCATGAAGAAATGGTGATAATGGTGTTTTTGGTTGCTTTTTGGCCTCTCCGGACTCTCAAGCTCACCTCTCGCCACTTCTACCACTCCAACTCCTACTCTAGAACTCAACTACTACCTAAAACTACCTAAGTCTACCTAAGTCAAAGGATCTAGGCTAGACACACGCTTCCCAAACTCCCTCTAAGACCTAGAGAGTCCTCCACCACCTGATCCTGTCTAAATGTAAAGCGAAACTCTTGGCAAGCCAAAAATCCCAATCCTCAAGGATCAGTCTCAATCACCTACCTAAGGTTTTCGTCCCCGGCAGCGGCGCCAATGTTTGATGGATACGCCGCGACGGACGTCAGCACAGCGAGAACTCACCTAACAAGTAATGTCAGCTAAGGACGAAGCTCGACCCGCAGGCGTGTGGAAGCAAGCATAAGGTGTCAACCTACACTCGACCGACTCCTAACTAATTCCTACATAGGTCCCTTCCAATTGTCTAAGTCACAGTCTTCAAAAGTGCAAAAGAGGAATCTTCTTACAATGCTTGCTAGAGCCGAACACCCATCAAACACTTTTGAAACACCATAGAACTTGAAGGAGACCCTACTAATATCTATAGGCCGCTCTCCCTAAGGCCTATAAACCAAAATCACGACCCAAAACACCCGGTGCAGAAACACGTAGGATGTCTGGCCGAAATCTGCAGGTCTTTGTTTCCAAAATCTGAAGTGCCTAATGTGTAGCTCTACTCAATGTGAACGCGTGGATATGCTGCAATGTGAAATCAGATAACGTATGCTCACCCAAACAACCGATGAAGCTCGTAGAAGGAGCTCCCAAAGCCAGACCGTACGCGCGCAATGTTGGTATCGGCTCGTAGCTCTAGTCGAGGGCAACACGCTGCACTTCTCTGCACTCGATTCGGACGACCGTAGCACACATAGCGTCAAGACGAAGCTCACACTCTCTCTCACGTACACAGTACGCTCACTCACAGACTTCAAACTTGTTTTAAAATGACAAAAGGTCTTTCATTAAGGTCAAAAAGTGGTATATATACCTTACAACTTCTTAAACCCTAAAGTTCCAAAATCAACCATCTACTCAATCTAACTATCAAAACTGGGATACAATCTGGAAACTTCTAAAAGTTCCAATATGTACAATGTGAAAAATCGGGTTTTCCTCAATGAATGAATAACTACAAAAATAATAGTCCGCCGAGTAGTTATATGCCATGGGGTGTGTCCAGCTTCTAACAGACGTTAAAGGAATATAGAGATGTTTTCTCATGGTCATAAAGAGATCTCAAAGGAGTGGATCCTACAATATGCTAGTATACCATCCCTATGAGAGATGATGTCAAGCCAAGTCAACAAAGACCATACAAGTATAATGAGACCTTTTGTAACATTTAATGGCCTAAAAACTTGTGTGTAGCAGAAATTAGCATGAACATAGTGGGCATTTCATTAGAATAGATTCCTAATGAGAAGTACAAGAGTGCTTGGGTTGAGAGAGCAACAAAAAGCATAACACCTAGTTAGATAGCATGAACAATACTTTCAAAAGAGAGAGAAGTTAAGCTATTGACAACAGTTGAGGACCGGATTTGCATGGAGCCAGTCCCCCCTCCAAAAGGCTTTGTATTATGGTTTCTCCCATCAAGAGAGACATTGTACAATACAATTCTTTGTGTTCCTTCAAGACTAGCTAGTGCAATGAAGATGAAAACTTCATGCACTAAGCAAAACACTTAGCAAACACAACATCAATTATCCCCGGTCTCATACAATTCTTTGTGTTCCTTCAAGACTAGCTAGTGCAATGAAGATGAAAGCTTCATGCACTAAGCAAAACACTTAGCAAACACAACATCAATTATCCCCGGTCTCAGACCCAAGACCTCACACACCTTTGAAGATGGTGAGAGCTAGCAGGGTATGAGAGTAGATTGAGAGGAAGAAGGAGTATCTTACGAGAAAGATGTACATATCCTCACATAATCACTCATATTAGCATAGCTTAGCTTAGTAATTAGCATGGTAGAGGAGATGAGCATGCATTGAAGCTTGGCTCTTGGTTGGATTTGCATCCATATGCCAAGAGTGTGTCGATGTAGGCTTCTATCTCACAAGCTTGGAGTAGGTGATGAGCTCTCCATTAAAGCTTGGGAAGAGATAGTCTTCTCTTTCTTCACACATGAGATTGTGTGAGTGTGTGTGTGATAATGCCTTGCAAAAATCAGCCCCCTCTCTCTCTCTTGGGCGATCGCTCTTGCTATTTGCTCTTGCAGGCTCCCCATTGGACCTCCCCAGGGCTAGAGCCTATCACAATTAAGCAGCATAAGTGATAGCCTTCTGACATGTGTCCCCCTTTCCCCTTTTGTGAGAGCTTTAGGTAATTTAATAATTAAACTAAACTCTCATTGGACCCCTTTGCCTCCTGGCCAATAGGAATCAGGCAAGCCATTGGGCTCCTGAATGCTCATTGGACCCCTTGGGAGACTGTCCAATAGTCTTCTAGAGGACTTAATTCTCATTGGTTCTTTTATTAAGTGTTTTTAAATTAATTAAACTAGATTTACTCTAGCCTAATTCTCATTGGTCCACCTCCAAGGCCATCCAATAGGAATTGGGTACACCTTGTGGGCATCTGGCCTAGGGAGCTGACATGTGTCCCTCATTCCCTTTGTGTAAAGGGAGCTTGTGTGTGTGTGTGTGTGTGTGTGTGTGGCTTTCTCTCTCATCCCCTAGAAGAAAGGCTCACCCCCTCCCAAGTAGGGATGTACAAAGACTTTTTTGGTCACACACAAAGCATCCAATTCCCTTAAGCTTGACCTTTGGACACAACCTTTGAATTTTGGAACCTTATCATTTTGGAAGTTTTAATGGGCTGAACCTTAGGGTCTTTTTAGCCCATTGGTGCACATGGCTCTTTTGCAGATGGCCCCCCCTTTGGATCCCTATTTTACTCCTTTGGATCCCTACTGTGGCCGGTCTGCTAGCTTAACCAATATTCTAGCTTTTTCTCCCCTGGCACTTTCCCATATTAAATGATCAGTTTAACATGAGAAAATAATTTAGGAGAATTAGATATTGATTATTATGACATTACCTCTCTCTTGAAATCATAGTCGTCCTCGACTATGGTGTAGAGAAGATAAACCATATTCATGAGTCCTTTTCTTAGTTGATAGAGGATCCCTATGTTACCCTACGACATCATTCCACAATGGATGACTAGTCCATTTGGCGCTTGAGAGCCTGAGGCTGTCGCAAGCATGTCTGCACATTAGTCCTATCAATCTTCCATAGTAGAGTGACAAGCTCTATTTGGTGTTTGGGAGAAGTCGTCTCCGCAAACTTGATCTAAGCATGCATACTACTTCATTTTTGTGCACAATAAAGAAAAAGAGAGTCTTATAAGACAAAAGAAACTTTGTTCATTTTTAACATTTTGTACATTTGCTTACTCTTGGGAAGCATTGTAAGCATTGACAAGGTTTAGGTTATCCTTTAATTGTATGCCTTGCATCCATCTAGCATCTTCAAAAGGATAATTCTTAAACTTAATAAGATATCGTCGATAGTCACCGCCTCTTAGTACCTTGTCTTCATGTCGGAGAATGGACTCGGGCTGCAACACCTCCTCTTGGTCCTCGATCTCCGGTGGGTCTTCAATAGTTGGTTTGAGGTGGCTCTCCTTTGTAAGGCTTTAATAGGCTCACATGGAAAGCATTGTGTATGAGCCAATGATTGGGCAACTTGAGTTGATAGGCCATCTCATTGATTGGCCTAAGAATCTGGAAGGGACCATAGTACCTTTTTGCTAGTTTAGCATAGTACTTTTGGTGGCCCGTAGGATTCTTGCCCATCGTGTGCCTTAATCGAGCCTTGGGAAACTTTAATAAGACCCAATCATTTTCTTTAAAGGCTTGGGCTCTTCTATGCTTGTCAGCAGCAGCCTTTTGCCTTTGCTATGAGATAGAGATAACATCCTTAATCTTTTGAAAAGATTCTTGTAGGTCTCGGCTATACTCATCTACAACGAAGATCTTCCCATGTACCTTAAGTAGCAAGGGACTTTTTTATCTTCCCTCAATTACCTCGAAAGGTGCTTTTCCCGTGGAAGTATGTACAGTGTTATTGTAAGCATACTCCACAAAGGGTAAGTACTTCTCCCATTGAGATCTTTGATCTACTTCCGTTACATAGGCTTTTAGTAGATCGAGAATTGTTAGGTTAGCTATTTCACTTTGGCCATCCGTTTGTGGATGATAGGCCGAAGAGATGTTTAGCCTTGTCCCTAAATTCTCAAAGAGACCCTTCCAGAAATTACTGGTCATTCTAGGATCTCTATCCGACACTATGGACATTGGCAAGCCATGGTACTCGAAAATTTGTGAAATGAAGACGGTTGCCATTTGATGGGCTTTGATAGTCTTTTTGACAGGTATAAAATGAGCTTGTTTATTGAACCTGTCTACTATCGTCCATATTCCCGTATTCCCATGGATAGACTTAGGCAATCCAAAGATAAAATCCATGGATATGCTCTCCCATGGTGAATTAGGTATTGGCAAGGGTTGAAGCAATCCAAGTTGCTTCCCTCTATCAAATTTTGTCTTTTGGCATACCACACATTTAGAAACATACCCTTGTATGTTCACTTTCATGGTAGGCCAATAGAAATATGTTTCAATTCCCTTTAAGGTAGACCGAATCCCTCTATGCCCTGCATAAGGTGGAGCATGAGATTCATACATTACTTTCTCACGTAGTGAGTTAGTAACACATAGTCTATTGCCATAGAGACGATAACCATCTTGTAAATTAAATGGTTCTTCTTTCTTCCCTAATGCAAGGGCTGAAATCACATCTCTAAAATTGGGATCAATAGCATACTCATCTATCATTGAACATAGATCATTGTGAGTTGCTATGGAAACCGCATTCACTCTTGGCCGTCTTGAGAGTGCATCAGCTACTTGATTATGCTTGCCAACAATGTGAGCAATATGAAAATGAAATTGCGGAAGAAAATTTGCCCACCTCATTTGTTTGTCGGAAAGCTTGGTCTGCATCATGAAGTACTTAAGACTTTGGTGATCCATTCGCAGAATGAAAGGAGTCCCCAATAAATAGTGCTTCCATGAGTCTAAGGCATGTAGAACTGCAAGGAGTTCCTTTTCATATATGCCTAGAGCTTGCTCAACAGGGTCGAGCCTTTGACTCTCATAGCCTATGGCATGCCCTTCTTGGAGCAAAACAGCTCCAAGGCAATCACCACAAGCATCACATTGGACCTCAAATGGTCTTGAGAGATCCGGTAGTGTAAGCACAGGTTGAGGGATAAGCTTTTATTTAAGCTTTTCGAAATCATTGTTCTCCTTAGCAGACCATGTATACCTAACGCTTTTCTTTGTTAGGTCATGTAATGGTCCCGCAATTTGTGAGAACTTTTCTATGAAGCATCTATAGTATGCACACATACCTATAAAGCTTCTTAGTTCATGAAGATTCCTTGGTTTAGGCCATCCTTTTTTACCTCTAACTTGGATGGATCCATTTGGATGCCATCTTGAGAGATAATGTGACCTAAATACTGAATCTCTTGCAAGAAAAATTCACGTTTCTTTCGATTAACATAAAGTTTATTCTCTCTCAAAACTTGAAATATTACCTGGAGGTGTTGCTTGTGTTCGTCTAATGAATTAGAGTAGATGATAATATCATCAAAGAACACTCCAGTGAAGGTTCGATGAGGCCTGAACAGCTTCTCCATCAAGCGGTTGAATGTGGCTGGTGCATTGGTCAAGCCAAAAGGCATGACAATGTATTCATAAAGACCAAATGTGGTGCGAAATGCGGTCTTTACAATGTCTTGATCAACTATCCTTATTTGATGATAGGCACTTTTTAGGTCAATCCTACTGAAGTAGGTCGATCCTTGTAGCTTATCAAATAGGTCTTCTACCCGTGGAACGGGAAACCTATTCTTGATAGTGATCCTATTTAGTGCTCTATAGTCGACACACATACGATATGTGCCGTCTTTCTTTTGCACTAATAGCACAGGTGAGCAAAATGGAGATGAGCTAGGCCTAACCATGCCCTTCTCAATTAACTCATGCACTTGCCGCATAATCTCCTCTTGTTGAGCTTGAGAAACTCTATAAGGAGGTTTGTTAGGCGGTGAACTTCCTGGAAGAAGTTCAATTGCATGGTCATCATTACCTCGTTTAGGAGGTAGCTCACAAGGGATGTTGTCAATAAAAACATCTTGAAACCCCTTGAGAAAATTGGATAACTCTAATTCCTTTTGGTTGCTTTTATTTTCTTTTGCTAAAGCATTAGGTTCATTTTGAGAATCTTTAACAAAAATCATGTACACGGAAATAGAGCTCTTTATTGACTTGTCGAAAGCTAGTGTATGTACAATGGGAATAGTGTTACCCATTTCCTTAGCATCTATATACATGTCTTTTTCCCTGCACTTAAAGGAGATTCTTCTTTCAGGAAATTTAACATTGGCACCAGGCGGTCAAACCATGGTGCCCCTAGGATTACATCCTCATGCTTGAGAGGAGAGATAAAGAAGTCCTCTTTGTCCACATAGCTTTGAACATGAAGCCTCAATTTCCCGATTAAGGGAGTGGCTGAAGCTTCTTGCTCCTTGAAAGCACTGTCTGCGGGTAGGACATCTCCCATGTCATAGGCTTGTATGCCTATCTTGGTGGCCAACTCTATGGATATAAAATTGTGAGTAGAACCAGGGTCAAAGAGAATAAAAGCATCATGTTCTCTTACCTTTCCCCAAGCATGGCATAGAGGAGATCCTTTGTGGTGAGTTTGGTGAGTCTCCTCTCTTGGATTTCAACCAAGGAAGCTCTAGGAGGATCTTGGCGGTTGTTCTTTTGGGGACAAGCGCGGTACGCATGCCCTTGTTCGCCACACTTGAAACACCGGTTATCCTTGCGATAACGCTCAAGCTCTTCAAGAGAGAGTTTGTTTTTACCTTTGTAAAATCGCTTCTCTTTAGCTTTGTTGGAGTTGCCCTTAGGAGACTTTTGGACATTGTCCTTCCCCTTAGGTTCATTGGAACCCTTGTTTTTCGTGGGCTTATTATTTCTTTTAGCCCCCGTTTGGAAATTGATTCGAGAGGCCACCATAGTATGGTGTATTACCGCCGATATAGTACGTGGCCTTTGGGAGTTGACATACTCCACCATTTCTTCGGTTAAGCCCGCACAAAATTGTTGCTTTTGCTCTCCAAAATCCAACTTTTTGAAGATAGTGGCTTTGAGTTGTAGGTCCCAAAACTTGTCTACATATTTGTGGATGGATTCATAGGGAGAGAGCTTTAAGCTTCGCCATTCAGTGAGTACTTTGTCTTTGGCATCGGTGACCAAAAACTGCTTCATAATGGAAGCTCTTAAAGCTTTCCATGTTCGTGGAGCTTCACCGTTGGCTCGTAGGCTAGACCACCATTGTCTGGCGGACTTTTGAAAGTGCATAGCTACATGGCGTAGCTTAGAGGACTCCGTGAAGCCCTCATCTCCAAACGCCGCATCAAATTGTTGGATAAAGACCAAGACTCTGTCCGTAGCACCAAAGGTGCCATCATAGGTATGGAAAGAGATGCTCTTTCCTCCCTCTTTGAACTTCTTCAGCTTGGATGACCTCTTCCATGCGGCATAGGATTTCCTATGGCCTCTTCTGTTTGATGGTTCAAAGGTTGCACCATCACTTTCTTCAGAAGGTGAAGAATTTGAAGAAGGTGGAGAAGAGGGTGACCTCTTTCTCGCCTTTTTCTTGTCTTGATCTTCGTCGTCTTCACCATCACTTTGATAAGAGGAAGAGGATGAAGAAGATGGAGAAGAGGGTGTCCTCTTTCTCACCTTTTTCTTCTCTTGATTTTCTCATCCCTCTTTGAATTATGGCGTGGAGAAGAGTGTGATGGTCTTCTCCGCTTTGGTGGTGATGGAGAGCTTTTAGCCCGCCGTATTCATGGAGCCATCTCTGCCGAGGTGGCGGGAGACTCACTTCTTTCTCGTTCCTTCGGTGGAGGCTCTTGAGTTCTCCTTTGGGAAGGAGATGCATCATCAAGAAGTAAATTCTTGAGCCCTTCATATGGATTCTCTTCTTCTTCCCAAATCCGAGAGAGACCTCTTTTGGGAGTCTCACAAGGAGGCTTCCTAGGTGTTTTCTCGTCATGGTGATGAGCTTGGAGAATCCCGTGAGCACGGAGCTGCCGCTGCACTTCACTTTGGAGAGATGGATTGCCCATGGCTTGTTGAAGCCTAGAAACAAGATAGTTAACAAGCATCGAAGCATCATTAGTAGCTTGCTCATTAGCAAAATCAAAGTTATCAACATTAATTTCACCCTCTTTACTATTGTCATCCATTCTAACAACTTTTAGGTGTAAACTTTTTAGGTGTACTTTGGCACTTCAAGCCCTAGTTGCTACTCCTCTTTACCCCTTTAGAAAAAGCACTCAAGCTACTGTACCCGCGGCTCAAATACCATTAATTCCAAGGAATAGAAGAGAGGGTCTTTCAACACCAAAACAACACCGGCTCATGTCAAGTTTCTAATAGCTCAATAGTGGTTAAGCCGTAGGCAAGCCCCGTAGGACTCCACTATTAAGACCATAGCTCTCGACGGTGATGCCCCGTTAACTACATGAAGGCAGGCGCACTGCAAGGCTGACAAACCCCTATTCTACTTACTCACAGGGAATTCATAATACCAACCATTTATAGCTAGCTTGAGGACCTCCCTTCTTGAGAAAGAAAAGAGAAACCTTGTGCTCTGATACCAATGTAACATTTAATGGCCTAAAAACTTGTGTGTAGCGGAAATTAGCATGAACATAGTGGGCATTTCATTAGAATAGATTCCTAATGAGAATTACAAGAGTGCTTGGGTGGAGAGAGCAACAAAAAGCATAACACCTAGTTAGATAGCATGAACAATACTTTCAAAAGAGAGAGAAATTAAGCTATTGACAACAGTTGAGGACCGGATTTGCATGGAGCCGGTCCCCCCTCCAAAAGGCTTTGTATTATGGTTTCTCCCATCAAGAGAGACATTGTACAATACAATTCTTTGTGTTCCTTCAAGACTAGCTAGTGCAATGAAGATGAAAGCTTCATGCACTAAGCAAAACATTTAGCAAACACAACATCAATTATCCCCGGTCTCTGACCCAAGACCTCACACACCTTCGAAAATGGTGAGAGCTAGCAGGGTATGAGAGTAGATTGAGAGGAAGAAGGAGTATCTTACGAGAAAGATGTACATCTCCTCACATAATCACTCATATTAGCATAGCTTAGCTTAGTAATTAGCATGGTAGAGGAGATGAGCATGCATTGAAGCTTGGCTCTTGGTTGGATTTGCATCCATATGCCAAGAGTGTGTCGATGTAGGCTTCTATCTCACAAGCTTGGAGTAGGTGATGAGCTCTCCATTAAAGCTTGGGAAGAGATAGTCTTCTCTTTCTTCACACATGAGATTGTGTGAGTGTGTGTGTGTGATAATGCCTTGCAAAAATCAGCCCCCTCTCTCTCTTGGGCGATCGCTCTTGCTATTTGCTCTTGCAGGCTCCCCATTGGACCTCCCCAGGGCTAGAGCCTATCACAATTAAGCAGCATAAGTGATAGCCTTCTGACATGTGTCCCCCTTTCCCCTTTTGTGAGAGCTTTAGGTAATTTAATAATTAAACTAAACTCTCATTGGACCCCTTTGCCTCCTGGCCAATAGGAATCAGGCAAGCCATTGGGCTCCTAAATGCTCATTGGACCCCTTAGGAGACTGTCCAATAGTCTTCTAGAGGACTTAATTCTCATTGGTTCTTTTATTAAGTGTTTTTAAATTAATTAAACTAGATTTACTCTAGTCTAATTCTCATTGGTCCACCTCCAAGGCCATCCAATAGGAATTGGGTACACCTTGTGGGCATCTGGCCTAGGGAGCTGACATGTGTCCCTCATTCCCTTTGTGTAAAGGGAGCTTGTGTGTGTGTGTGTGTGTGTGTGTGTGTGTGTGTGTGTGTGTGTGTGTGTGTGTGTGTGTGTGTGTGTGTGTGTGTGTGTGTGTGTGTGTGGCTTTCTCTCTCATCCCCTAGAAGAAAGGCTCACCCCCTCCCAAGTAGGGATGTACAAAGACTTTTTTGGTCACACACAAAGCATCCAATTCCCTTAAGCTTGACCTTTGGACACAACCTTTGAATTTTGGAACCTTATCATTTTGGAAGTTTTAATGGGCTGAACCTTAGGGTCTTTTTAGCCCATTGGTGCACATGGCTCTTTTGCAGATGGCCCCCCCTTTGGATCCCTATTTTACTCCTTTGGATCCCTACTGTGGCCGGTCTGCTAGCTTAACCAATATTCTAGCTTTTTCTCCCCTGGCACTTTCCCATATTAAATGATCAGTTTAACATGAGAAAATAATTTAGGAGAATTAGATATTGATTATTATGACACCTTTACCAGAAAAAAACAAAGAAGAGATAGAAAAACTCAAGGACGTAGAGTTTATCTATGAGATAGAACACACAAATTGGGTATCACCAATTGTTGTTGTGCCTTAAAAAAATGGCAAACTTAGAGTGTGTGTAAATCTCAAAAAAGTGAATGCTACCACTATATGAGATAGCCATCCTCCTCCCATCACTGATCATGTGCTAGAACGAGTAGCTGGCAAGGAATCTTATAGCTTTTTAGATGGCTTCTTTGGGTACAACCAACTGACAATAGATCCCGAGGACCAACATACAATAGCCTTTGCTACAAAATGGGAAATTTTTGCCTATATAGTCATGCCCTTCAACTTGACCAATGCATTGACAACATTCCAAAGGCTGATGAGCCATGCCTTCAAGGAATATCTATTAAATTTCTTAGAAGTATACATGGATGACCTCTGTGTGCACTCCACCAAACGAGAAAGTCATTTTGAGCATTTACGATGTGTGTTTGAGAAATGTTTCTTATACAGGATTTTCCTAAACCCTAAAAAATGCATTTTTATGGCTAGACAAGGCAAAATTCTTGGACATATTGTGTCTAAAAAGGGCATAGCCACAGACATGGAAAAAGTAGCAGTTATTGTTGAGATGGCTAGACCAACAACAATCAAAGACATTCAAGCATTTATGGGACATTGTGGTTACTATTGTAGATTTACCTACATGTATGCTATGATTTCTAAGCCCATTTCTAGCCCTATCACTCATTTTAAATGGACCAACGAATGTGAAGAATCATTTCAAAAGCTTAAGCAAGCTTTGACCTTAGCACAGATACTGAAGGCTCCCAAATGGGACAAAGTATTTCATGTATACATTAATGCTTCAAGTTTTGCTATGGGTTGTATCTTAGCTCAACCAATAGAGGGGACCATGGATTTTCCTATCTCCTATGCTAGCCAACAATTAAACCTGGCAGAAAATAATTATACAATTATGGAAAGAGAAGGCCTTGGTATGGTGTATTCTGTCAAGAAATTCCGGCACTACTTGTTAGCCAACAAGTTTGTCTTTTTTGTAGACCATCAAGCCTTACTCTATTTGGTAAACAAACCTTGCAATACTCAAAGGATAGTAAGATGGTTCATCACCCTACTTGAATTTGACTTCACAATGGTGGTTAAAAAAGGCACCACACACCAAAAGTGGATAATTTGTTGAGACTCACAACAACAGGGGAAGCACCTAAGAGGGTAGATGATGATTTGCCAAATGCATATCTGTTCTCTGTGGAAATGGTTCTACGATGGTCAGAAGACCTTGTGACCCTAATGACCATCGCGTAAGTAGATTCTCAAATATTGATTCTCATTACTGTTGAGATGTCGAGCTCTACATCTTGAGCTGGCATCCACTACGGGTCTTGGCCGCTTACGGCATTTACTCACTGGCGCGTTAGGTGACCGACACGGAGGATCTCTGCCAGTGATTCTACAACTGGACTACACTTATAGTGCCAGCCTAGTACGCTTCTAGCGAGTTCACACTTAGTGACCGCATGTACATATGTGCTACTTTTCAGCTTTAGCACTTAGTCATTTTGTACTCTCTTTTCTGTGAAGAAGAAGAAGAAGCTTTCCATCTCTGTGTGCTTTGTGCTTGTCTTGTGTAGCTCTCTTGCATCCTCATTCTTTACATGGTATCAGAGCCTGGTGCAGGCAAGAGAGGCTAAGAGAGCAAGAGCATCACAATCCCTTCGTTCGCAATCCACGACCAGATGCCGAGTTTCTGAACAGGTCTCCAAAGTGCAGTATACAGAGATTTACTGTACAAGTACAGTGGTTGTATGTACGCTTGATTGTGGACACTCGTTGAGTGTAGAAAGCGTTACAGGTACCACGATAGGAGGTTCAGCAAATTTGCAGGTTTTTGCAGATTGCAGCTATTTTGTCTTAGTGCTTCAAGATGTCTGACGGTTTCAGTCAGATTGTTATTGAGAAGCTTGAGAAAAATAACTACCCTGCATGGAAGTTCAGAATAACAAATTTCCTAAAAGGAAAAGGTTATTGGGACTATGTAGAAGGAGACAATGAAAAGGAGCCAGAGATTCCCGAGGCAAATGCTACAGCAGAACAAAGGAAAGCTTTGAGGGACTGGCAACAAGGCCAGAGCAAAGTGATGTATTGGCTTTCTATGAGCATCACAGATGGCATGATGGGCTATCTACAGGATGCTGAAACCCCCTCCATTGCATGGAGAAACTTAGGCAGAGTGTTCGAGGTGAACACCAAGGCCAGGAAGCTTCAACTAAAGTCGGAGCTAAATCAGGTTAAGAGGAACAACCTCTCAATCAATGATTATGCCTTGAAGATCAAGAGTATCATTGAGGCTCTTGGATCTATTAAAGTCTCAGTGGAAGACGATGACATTGTCCGTGCATGCTTGGATGGTCTAGGAGATGAGTATGTCCATTTTAGGTCTTCCATGAATACAAGAGACGACATCCCCGTGTTCCAAGATTTGATTTCTATGCTTATTCTTGAGAAGAAGAACCTTGACACATCTTCTTCTCATGGCAGAAATAATTCTGAACAGGCCTTCTATTCTAACTCCAACATAGGTAGAGGTAGAGGTCGTGGTCAAGGCCCAAGGGGTTGCAGGGGCCAATTTCTGGAAGGTCAATCAAATCAAAACAATATAGGTGGCAGGGGAAACCAGTCTCAAGGCAGGGGGAGTCAAAGAGGTCGTGGTGCAGGATCAAGCAGGCAGCAACATACTCCAGATAGCAGAGAATGTTAGACTTGTGGTGAAAGAGGTCACATGTCACGTGACTGTCCAAAGGGAAAAGCAAGTGGAAAGAGAGAACAGGGCAACTATGCATCTACTAGCAGAGATGCAGATGACAGCAAAAACGAGCGCATGTTTGTTATGCAGCATGTAATGAATACAATGATTGCAGAGAATTCCACCCAAGATGATGTTTGGTATGTGGATTCAGGTGCCTCTAATCACATGACGTCTCGTGGAGAGTGGTTTAGAGATATGCGCAAACCAGATGTGTCAGGCTATGTGCAGATAGGAGATGACACAGCTCACCCCATTGCTCATGTAGGAGACATACCTCTAAATACAAAGAGTGGGAAATCAAAGTACTTAGCAGATGTACTTCATGTCCCAAACATTACAAAGAATCTTGTTTCTGTTGGACAAATGGTTGAGTAGGGTTTGCAGGTTCGCTTCAATCCAAATGGCTGTTATGTAGAAGATTTCCAGAATGGCTGTAAGCTGATCACAGAGGGCAAATGTGTGGGCAGAATGTTTACGCTGAATGTAGACATGCCTGAGGTAAAAGCTGCATTATTTGCACAGGGCACAGGTGTTGTGGCTGATGTTGACATTTGGCACAAATGCATTGGCCATGTCAATGAGCAGAGATTGTGCAGCATGCAATCAAAACAGATTGTAAAAGGTTTGCCCAAATTCAAGGTGGATGGTATGCATAAAGTGTGTGCAGCATGCCAGTTTGGAAAACAGTCAAAGGGCTCATTTCCACATGAGCGCAATGTATGTAAAAAGCCACTTGAGGTGGTGCACACAGATGTTTGGGGTCCAACCGATACTGCAAGTATACATGGTTGCAAGTATTATGTCTCTTTCATTGATGACCATACAAGGAAAGTATGGGTCTACTTCATGCGTAACAAAAGGGAAGTGTTTGGTCACTTTCAAGACTTCAAAGTCATGATTGAGAAGGAGACAGATATGCAAATCAAGACATTGAGGTCAGATGGAGGGGGAGAGTACTTCTCCAATGATTTTTCAGATTTTCTGTGAATGCATGGTATACGCAGGCAGTTTACATGCAGATATACTCCACAACAGAATGGGGTCACAGAAAGGAAAAACAGGCACATTGCAGAGGTTGCACGTGCATTGATGAATGAGAAGAACATGCCTCATCATTTCTCGGCTGAAGCCATAAATACAGCTGTGTACATTATGAACAGGACACCTACAGCTGCGGTGCATGATGTAACACCTGAGGAAAAGTTTACAGGTACAAAGCCTGATTTGGCACACTTGAAAGTGTTTGGCTGTATAGCTTACGTGTATGTATCAGATGAGTTGCGTAGAAAATTGGATCCTAAAGCAGAGAAATGTATTCTTGTGGGATATTCCCTTGAACAAAAGGGGTACACGGGCTACAATCCTACTACACGAGAATTACGAGTGAGCAGAGATGTAGTCTTTGATGAGATGAGCAACTGGTACAATAATGCACATGGCACTATTGGGGCTGATGTAAAAGATGATGTGGTTGTACAAAATGTGAGGCCACAGTCACAGGTTTTGAGTGGACCACAAGAGTCCTCTTCTCGTGGCTCTGTTGAGAAACCATGGAATGGTAGACTACGTATGCAGGTTACTCCACCAACAGGTACAGGGAATGTATCACGAAAAGGAAAGGAAAAGGTTGATGAACCTCCCTTTATGGCTGATGCATCATCAGGTTTTTCACATGTAGACATGGATTCAGATGGTTCTGAACAAAGTCTTGATGAGGAATTTGGAATCCCGGCTGTCAGGACACCTGGTGTAAGGAAAGTACAAGAAGATGCTAGAGGGCAAAGGAGTGACCTAGGACCGCGCAGATCTAATAGAGTCAGAAATCCAGTTCAGAAATTGACTTATGATGGGTATCTAGCGCATCACCAAGCCTACATGGCTAAGGTGATACAGGATGTGGAGCCCACATGTTTTGAGGATGCATTTGGAAATGTGCATTGGGATGATGCAATGAATGAAGAGATGGCTGCATTGGAAGCAAACGACACATGGGAGTTGGTGCCATTGCCAAGTGGCAAGAAAGCTATTGGCTGTAAATGGGTGTATAAAACCAAGCATAAGGCTGATGGTAACATTGAGCGTCACAAGGCAAGGCTGGTCGCAAAGGGTTATGCACAGACATATGGCATAGACTATGAGGAGACTTTTGCTCCAGTGGCAAAGATGACGACTGTGAGAGCTATCATAGCAGTGGCTGCATCTAGAGGATGGATTATGCATCAAATGGATGTAAAGAATGCCTTCTTGAATGGTGAGTTGCAAGAGGAAGTGTATATGGATCAGCCACCTAGTTATGTCGATCCAGGTTACCCAGATTATGTATGCAGACTTCTCAAAGCTTTGTATGGTTTGAAGCAGGGCTCTAGAGCATGGTATGACAGGATTGCCAAGTATCTTGTCAGTATTGGGTTTAGAAGAGCTCATGCTGATCATTCACTCTATGTACGTGAGAGTGATGTGGGGATTGTGGTCATTACCATATATGTAGATGACCTTATTATTGTGGGTGACAATGCTATGGAGATTGACCATGTGAAGGGTCTTCTCAAACAGGAGTTTGAAATGAAAGATTTAGGCGAGTTGCGCTACTTTCTTGGCATTGAGGTGATCAGGACTCCAGAGGGTGTATGGCTATCACAGAGACAGTATGCTTTGGACATGTTGTCAAAGTATGGTATGGCTGATTGTAAGCCAATTTCTATTCCCTTGGATGTGAATGCAAAGCTGAGTGCAGAGAAGGGTGATGTTGTTGAGGATGTCAACATGTACAGGAAGATTGTGGGTAGTCTAATCTACTTGACTATCACGAGGCCAGACTTGAGCTACACAGTAGGCTTGGAGAGTCAGTTCATGCAGCTTCCGAGGAAGCCACATTTGGATGGAGTACGACGCACACTTAGGTATGTGCAAGGTACTCTTGACTACGCATTGTTCTATGCAGCAGATGCACCATTAGCATTGTATGGGTATACAGATGCAGATTGGGCAGGTAGCATTGTTGATAGGAGATCTACGAGTGGCTTCATGTTCTCTTTTGGGAGTGTTGCTGTTACTTGGAGCAGCAAAAAGCAGCCTACGGTTGCTTTATCGAGCACAGAGGCCGAGTACAGAGGTGCAGCAGTTGCGGCGTGCGAGGTAGCTTGGCTACGCACATTACTTGAGGACTTGGGAGTGCAGGTGGACCAACAGATTTTCATCCATTGTGACAACCTCAGCAGCATGCAGTTGACTAGGAACCCAGTGTTCCATGCCAGGACAAAACACATAGAGGTCCATTACCACTACGTTCGAGAGCGAGTGTTGGCGGGCGACATCGACTTGGTCTACGTCAGCACAGAGGAGCAGATAGCGGATATCTTTATCAAGGCCCTCGGAGCTGAGAAGCTTCAACGTTTCCGGACTATGCTTGGACTCTGCGACATGCAAAGCTCAAGGGGGAGTGTTGAGATGTCGAGCTCTACATCTTGAGTTGGCATCCACTACGGGTCTTGGCCGCTTACGGCATTTACTCACTGGTGCGTTAGGTGACCGACACGGAGGATCTCTGCCAGTGATTCTACAGCTGGACTACACTTATAGCGCCAACCTAGTACGCTTCTAGCGAGTTCACACTTAGTGACCGCATGTACATATGTGCTACTTTTCAGCTTTAGCACTTAGTCATTTTGTACTCTCTTTTCTGTGAAGAAGAAGAAGAAGCTTTCCATCTCAGTGTGGTTTGTGCTTGTCTTGTGTAGATCTCTTGCATCCTCATTCTTTACAATTACACCACGACTCATTGAGCAATCCGCATTGTATCAGTTGTTGGCTGGACAATTGTATCGGTAAAACAAAGATGGACTCCTACTCTTGTGCATCAATCCTAAGGAACAAGAAGCCTACTTGATTCGAGCACATACCACAATAGTAGGACTACACTTTCCACAAGACCAAACCTTACAATGATTAACTTGGTTGGGGTCACAGATTACTTAACCAAGTGGGCTGAGGCACGGGACACCAGGAAGAACGATGCTAGAACCACTGTTGTGTTCTTGTATGAATGTGTATTCACTAGGTATGGACTTCCTATTGAGATTGTGAGTGAGCGCGGATCGCATTTCCTTAATGAGGTGATATAATATCTGTTAGATGAGTTCATGGTAATCCATAACAAATCTGCTCCCTATCATCCTCAAGCAAATGGTCAATCAGAACATACGAACAAAATTTTGAGCTCTGTACTAACTAAAATTGTTAGTTAAGGTAGAGCGGACTGGGAAATGCATCTTCATTCTTCCTTATGGGCTTATTGAGTTTCATTCAAAACAACTTTGAACATGACTCCTTTTAATTTGGTTTATGGCCTAGATGTGATCTTGCCAATGGAATTCTTATTACCCACTCTTAGAGTTGCTACTGACTTAGAATGGAAGGGACACGAATTGTCAAAATGACTTAAAGATTTTGAATGATTAGATGAACAACGATTAGCGGCCATTGCTCACATCTACGCACAAAAACAAAAACAAAAATAGTTCTTTGACTCACAACTGCTGACCAAACCAGGGGACTTAGTCTTAGTATATTCGTTGAAACAACATGTAATTCAAGAAAAAAGGACATGGTCCTTTTGTCATTGAAGATGTTTCACTGAGAGGTGCAGTCAAGCTAGCTACATTAGATGGAGAAATTATGGCAAATTGGATAAGTGGATGTCGGCTTTGTAAATACAATCTTCCCTTAACTAATGAGCTTTTGTAGAGAATTCATGCAGACAAGGAAAGAAAGCTTAAACGACAACAGGTGATAGATGAGGCTCAGGAGGAGGCTTGCATTCGGATTCTAAAACGGAAAGCTACAAAGCAACCTATTTTACAAGTTGTACCACTCAATACTCTCCAAGTTCAGCCCATAGCTGACGATGAGGTAGAGAGTGATGATGAGTGGATGGAGGGTCTTGATATGCGGATCGATGTGAATCTAAAAGAGGGATACAAAGTGAAAACCTTAGCATACACGGGAGCTCGAGCCAATGTTGTTAGTTACTCAAATTATCTCAAGGCAACTACTCAAGCACTTGAGTACTATCAGGCCACTGTGAAAGGCTGTAACAAACAAATCACTGCAACACTAGGAAAGAATAACTTGATTATTATGGTTCATGGATTTTTCTACCCACATACCTTCATATGTATTGCGGATGAACACATGAATGAAGAACTAATACAAGGGGTTCCATCGATGAGAACCTACAAAGCAGTACAAGATTGGGATGCCCAAATGCTGGAACTCATACGTAAAGGCAGACAACTAAGGATATCGTTTGCATACAATAAGGAAGAATCGAAAGGAAGCAGAAGTCATCAGTCACAAATACGACCACTACTCCATTAAAGACTGCTTCTAGTGAGCCTATGAAAGAAGTCAAGCAAATTTGGGTACCCAAGAGCCAGCTCAAGAACCAACCTCAACAAGTATGGATGCCAAAAATATTGCTACACATCGTCGACAACTTTAAAGAAAAATGATTACATCCACCTGCTCAACAGAAGTCATCGCTACTCAAGAGGACATGGATATGGCAACTAAGGAAGCAAAGTACAGCCACAAAAAGACCAAATATCCATGGCAAACAAGTTCAACAATGGGTACCAAAGACCCCACAGCAAGTCAAGCCAGCTACAGTCTGGTATAAGTGGGTACCTAAAGTCAAGGCACTCACAACTACAGAGACCATTGTATCCAATAGCACACAACGGACAATGCATATTGCACTATCAAAGAACAAGCTCAATTGTTGCAAAATTTTCTCTTGAAAAGAGTCAAGCAACAAGATATCTTGACATCAAAAACCCTTGAGTGTCATACTCAAGACCACTTCTTGCTTGCACAACATAATGTGTTTATTTTCATTAACCTCCACATCATAATAGGGCCAATAAGGGCCATGCATAGACACAACTTTCTACCCTCTACACTGCACAACCCAGGTTGAATTGAAGCCAGGACAGGGGTAGACAATCTAAAAAGAACAAAAGCATATGAATCTGAAAAGTAAAAAGGGCAATGATTTGACGTAATTGTGTGTTAACGTCTGATTTTTGTTGAACCAATTAAGTGATTGCCCTAATAATGAGATGAATGGGGATTTCCATATGATAATCCCTAGGTGTGTGTATATATTGTACAAATCTTCCAATAATTATACTTTATAGTACAATGTCATTTGTTAGTGTGTAATTCGGCCGAAATCATGATAAAAATGGAGCAATCCACAAAAATATGGCGGAATAATAAGAGTAAAAGTGTTTTAGAGTTTTTTGAGTATTGAATAGAATTTTTGAGTTGTCTAGCTATTTTTCTTTGATTTTTGCTAATAAAAAAATCCAAAACAAATAAAATAAGTAAGTAGGAATGTCAAAATTGGATTCCGACTTCAAATGAAAAATCTCAAAGTTCAAGGGAAGAGACTGGATCACAAAGTTCAGCAGCCTTTTTCACCAACTAGTCATCTAGGACAAATTACAACACAATGATCGCCCGGGGGATTCACAGTGTTTTTTCGTACGGTACCACATGAGTGTACAATAGGGGGGGGTTTACATTTTGTACATAAGCGTATACAATAGGGGTAGCCCCTCATTATTTCATACTCATACCGTACAAATGGGGGGAGGGGAGGGGAGGAGGGTGGTTACATTGGGGCTACATTCAACTACCTGAGCCACCTTAAATACATTAGTAAGCCCGTGTGTGTGTGTGTGTGTGTGTGTGTGTGTGTGTGTGTGTGTGTGTGTGTGTGTGTGTGTGTGTGTGTGTGTGTGTGTGTGTGTGTGTGTGTGTGTGTGTGTGTGTGTGTGCATTGATGAATATTTTCATGGCGTGGTGAAAGTAAGGGAAAACTTGAAATTCTCTCATTTTTTTGGTCAAGATTAGAAGCTTTTGTCTGTAATTATACTAAAACTTATGTAAATTTCCTCATTTTCTTAAAGCCAAGCTCAAACCCCTCTAATTTGTCAAAATTCCCAAAATATCCTTCAAATTTTTAAAATTCCCAAAGTACCCATGTATCTATTTTGGTTGGATTGATCAAGCTTTTCTACTTTTGATTCCTTTTTGACAATTGAGATTCATTTTTGAGTCTATATTTGTTTCAACACCTTTCATCGCAACATGATGGCAACAATGTACCCTTATGTATGAACTACACCAAATACTTGGACACTACTATAGTGCTCAAAGGGTGTCTGATACAACTTTAGCTATTTAGCTCTTCTATAGGTAACGCTTAAATTACCTTCTCTACCGGTTGGAACAAATTATTACCTGCAGTTTGATGACACCATTCCATGAAACAATAGATAGTCTAGTAATGGTTCCTTTTGTGATAAGATCCCATTACCATATTAGAAAAGTTCAAAATATTGTCCAAGCCTTCAACTTTCTCATCAATCCAACAAATAACGACAATATTATAGGCTCATGTTTGACCTTGCCTATCTTGGCAAACTATGCACATCAAGGCCCCATCAAGGTTGCCTCAATCTCTCTCTCTTACTATGCTAAATGTTCCTCTCTCTCTCTCTCTCTCTCTCTCTCTCTCTCTCTCTCTCTCTCTCTCTCTCTCTCTCTCTCTCTCTCTCTCTCTCTCTCTCTCTCAAATTTGTCTTCATCTTTGGAGGCCTCTACCTTGCTCAAAAGTGTGCTTTACATCGATTGAAGAAAGGCACCAACCAGCCTTTCATGTGCCAAAAGGGTGTCAGGCGACCTGCCCTACATGTGATGGACCCCCTAATAGTTGAAAGATTTGCCTTGTGCCTTACGCACCCTTTGTCTTCACATGCCTACCTACTTGTAGTGCCACCAAGCACCTGGAAGAGCTTCACTTTTTGAAGAACTGCGAGCGCCCACAGATCAGTAGTAGCTAGAGGCTCATGCCTCAAACCGCAATCAGGCCCTACATGCTGGGCCTCCTAAACCGCTTGACCTTTTTGCTCGTGTGCAACCCTCCTCCTATTGTAGCCCCAGCCCACCTTCCCTCCCACGGTCTCTTGCCTGGCATGTTGCGTTCTCATTGCCTTGTTCAGGTGGCATGTACACAATGTTTTGATTCCTTGCCTTGCTCGCTAACAAAGATGAGAGAGAGAGAGAGAGATGCATGCGCATGGCACTGTCACTACAGCCAGCGTGTCAGAACTCATATTTTCTCCTAGGCACGGGAGGTGAGTAGCACTGTACCGACACGAGAAAGTCTCCTCTTGGCATGTGGGATGTTTGCATGAATACGAACTCTTTTTTAGGGGTCTCCATTCTATTTCGTTTTCAAAATCTAGCCCTCTCGCTACGATTTACAGAGACATCTTCTCTCTCTCTCTCTCTCTCTCTCTCTCTCTCTCTCTCTCTCTCTCTCTCTCTCTCTCTCTCTCTCTCTCTCTCTCTCTATGTGTGTGTGTGTGTGTGTGTGTGTGTGTGTGTGTGTGTGTGTGCAGCACTTACTTGCACACATCCCTTTTAAAAGAACGGGAAATCGCCCCCCTCAAATCCACATTTGCCTTGCCCTTCGATTCTAAGAATAAGGCCAAGAAAATCAAGCTTTGGTCTTTCGCACCCTCGCATATGCGCACATTCCGCCTGTCTTGGATTTCCTTCTTCACTTGCTTTGTCTCCAGCTTTGTCGTTGCCCCCCTACTGCCGGTGATTCGTGACAACCTTGACCTCAAGAAGCGCGACATCGGCAATGCCAGAATTGCTTCACTGTCGAGATCTACCGCATCACGTCTGCTCATGGGTGCTCTGTGCAATCTCGTTGGCCCGAGGTATGGGTGTGCATTCATCGTCATGCTCTGCTCGCTAGCAATTTTTTGCACGGCGACAGTGTCCACGTCCATCGGATTTCTTATGTCCTGCTTCTTCATCGGATTCTCGCTCGCCACATTTGTCTCCTACGAGTATTGGATGAGCTCCTTCTTCAATGTGGAGATTGTGGGGTCTGTGAACGGCATCACGGCGGGATGGGGGAATTTGGTGGTGGAGCTACACAATTGATCATGCCCCTTTTATTCGCAGTCCCATTGGCTCCCCTAACTTCATGGCATGGTGCCTCTCCTTATTTGTGCCGGGGATCATGCACATTATAATGGGCCTCACAGTCCTCCTCATTGGTCAGGATTTACCTGATGGAAACTTCAAGGAGCTAAAGAGCAAGGGAGCTCAAGTTAAAGACGGCTTATCTAAGGTAATATTTTGCAAAAATTTCTAAACTTCTCTGTGTTTTTACGGCAAATAAATCTGAGATGAGCTTTACTTATAAAATGGCAATGGACGTAGGTCTTTCTACATGTTGTTACAAACTACAGAATTTGGATCTTTGCCCTTTCCTACGGCTATTGCTTTGGTGTCGAGCTGACCGTGGACAATGTGATAGGCCAATACTTCTACGACAGGTTCAATCTAAATCTTCTTATTGCTGAAATCATCGCTTCTGTGTTCGGTATGGCGAATTTGGTGACTTGCCCCTTTGGAGGCATCTTGTCGGACTAGGCAGCTCGCTGCTATGGCATGCACGACCGCCTGTGGACATTGTGGATTGTGCAAACCTTGGGTGGAGTGGCGTGTATTGCACTCGGGCTAATTGGCAATTTGTCAGGAGCCATAGTCATGATGATCATCTTCTCGATTTTTGTGGAGGCCAGAGCAGGGCTGACATTCGGCATCATTCCCTTCATCTCCCGCAGGTTTGTACGCTGTCATGAATACCTTGATTCTTGAAGTATCACTTAGTTGAATATTAAGCATTGTTCTCCACAATTAGGGTGGAACTTAGAAGGCCAGCCATAATTTAAGTCTGGTTGTTGAAGGATCAAGGGTGTAAGGGCCCTACTTGTACTTTCTTGTGACTTTCTCACTTGCAAAACAAGGTGAAAAGTTAAAACTTGAAAGTCGCTATGGCCTACATGAGGAATAGTCTGTGTCCCTCTTTACAACAATAGGAAAACAAGGTCAACTATTTCTCACATTGGCCTACATATACAAAAGATAATGCTTAGTATGATAAGGATGTGGTCACACGAATCATAGTTATCAGTAAGATGTTGCATCTTATTGATAAAACCATGCCAACATCAGCATAGTTACAATACGCCTTGCATAGTTTCATGTAAGACAAATAACTGGTGCACTTGTGACCATGCATGAGACCAGCTATTTTAAGTAACATCGTGTGATCACTCCCTAAGAAACGTTTAGTATACCTTGGCAGAGATTCCATTTGATTAGAATATCTCAATGGAGATTTGATGCACACAACTATATGGAGACGACCCGCTATGGAGACGACCCACTGATGTGCAGCAGACAGCGAGAGAGAAACACAAACAGTGGTGAGCCAGTTGCACTACAGCTCTTTTGATTCTGCATCCTGCTTGCAATTTGTGCAAAATTCCAGCATGTATGGTTCAAGCATGTCCATTTTGTTTGCATGGTTGCTTTGGGTGTATAAACTTCTTGGCTCGGGTTCTTTTGGACAGGACCTGCTGCTTGGTGCTGCATTTTGGAAGTTGGATGCTTGGAGCTCGGTGCAAGTGCTGCAGCCAAAGAATTAAGAGCCCATTAAGAGTTCAATTTTCAAGCTCTATCCACAGCTCACCAACCCGCCAGTGAAAAAATCATTGTGAGTAGTTAAATAGACCCAGATTGCATAATACTCCATTGCTCTTAAAGCCATGCCTTGCCATTTAGTTTACATTTGGATGTATCCTCTAAAGGACCTTGCTTGTTTGTTGTTATAATCTAGTGGGAGTTAAGTTTCCTGCGATTGCTGAGATCCTTTTGATGGGTAAAAATAAGTAGAGTTTGTTTTTAGGTCCACCCAAAAAATAAGTAGCATCTTCACAAAAAAAAGCTAGCTTTTGGGCGATAGTTCTCAAAACCTAACTTTTAAGCGATAATTCTCGGGAACAGAAAATCAGAACGTACATTCTTTGTTTGGCATGTTAAAGTTTGCCTTGAAGAACAAGGAGAAAGGTGTAGAATATTTTGAATCCAAGTTTTTAATTTATGAATGCATCTCTTCATAGGAAAATTTCATGATTTCCTTTTTGGCTTTTTGTTTTCAAAAGACAGATTTTGTTTTATATTACAAAAATAAGAAAGTTGTAATGAAATCCATGCATGCTCCAATTGAGCCATGGCATCCAACCCTAGACCATACATTGGTTGGCAAAGGGAGCCAGCAGGAGACCATAAGCAACAACAAAAAGCTGTAATGAAAGTTGTAATGAAAGTCGTCCATGCTCCAACCAAGCCATGGCATCCAACCCTAGACCATACATTGGTTGGCAAAGGGAGCCACCTTGAGACCATAAGCAACAACAAAAAGCCAAGACTGTCTTGACCCTTGGGATTGCCACCAAGGATAAAGCCCTTATGGGCCATAGTGTTAAGGTTAAGAATAGCAAGACTAGCACCAGTTGGCTTAAGCAGAAAAGAAATTCTAGTTTGTTAATAGTCCCTTCATTTAGGAGCCCTTTAGGAGGAGGACTTGCAAACAGGGAATATTGGCTTTAAACTCGGATATGTGAGTATTGACTATCACAACACTTGGAATGCACTTGAAAACAGGGATTTTTCGCTTTAAACTCGGTTATGTGCTTATTGATTATCAATTTTTACCTTTAGTTCTTCTAGTTATCCATAAAGCTTTCTTTTCTATGTAGTTACAAATTTTATACTCTCAATTTCCCACATGGTCGTGTTATCTTGAGCTATAGTTTCTTGCCAAGACACTTCTAGCGTACCTTGGGTCTATGTGTCACACATACATAGTGTCTTTATTTGTATATAATTACAAATATAGTCTCAATTTGTCACATGGTCATATGGCTTAACCGGGTGTGCCATCTTGAGCTATAGATTTTTACCTTCAGTTCTTTTACCTTTCAAAGTGATATATGGGTCACATTAGGTTAATATAGGACACTTCAGTTCTTCTAGCTATCCATAAGCTTTCTTTCTATGTAGTTACAAATTTTATAGTTTCAATTTCCCACATGGTCATATGGCTTGACATGGTGTATTATCTTGAGCTATAGTTTCTTGCCAAGACACGTCTAGCATACCTTGGGTCTATGTATCACACATACACAATGTCTTTATTATGCAGGTCATACCACCACTCTGAAGTTAGATTACTTTGACTCTATTGAGAATGTGTTTGATTTTAATGTGTAAGACAATCCTTAAATCCCACGTGGGAGCCCAAGATGAGGTGGACAATTTTTTTGGAAAAGAAATTATGTGATGAAAATCCCATGTGGGAGCCCAAGAAAAGGGTGTATTGATTTTTTTTATAGAAGAGGTCTCTATACAAAGGAGACTCTGGTAAAATTTTTAGGATTTATATTTTATGTGCAAACTCAAAATTAACTCTGATGGTGCTTTTTTAGAAGTTGCATTTTGCTTAAGCATAGACGTGCATTCATATCACATATAATTGTTTTTGTTCAAAAAGATTAATCTTTTAATGGGTTTTTTGTAATGTGTTTTGATTTGATGAGTGAAGTTTCCATGGTTGTTTAAGAGTATGCATTATTTGTTATTTAGAGAACAATCCATTCCATATGTGTGCCTTAAATCCCATGTGGGATGCCTACTAAGTAGGTGGCTAGTATCATATGTTTTGAGATTGAGATTTGTATCAGTTTACAAGACAAATGATTTTTTTTTTGACAAATTACATTGAAACGATTGATTTATTTTTATTTTGTATTCATTATATTTGTTGTTTTTCATGGTTTGTTCTCTTAACATCTATTGCAAATGAAAACACACTACAATGTACACTTCTGTTCATTTGCAGTTCGACATGTATTTTTGCAAAAGAATGTGCTTCTAAAATTGTTATGTTACTAGTATTTATAAAATAGTGGGTCATTACATTCCGTACGAAATCCGTATGAGGGAGATTGGCTCATTGCGAGAACGTCTGTATCTTGTCTTTATGTAGGGGGGTAGGCTAGCAAGTAAGATACCACATATAGGGGGTTTCTCTAATTTTGATGCACGCAGGTGACATCCCCCCATTACTAATAGTGAATCCCCCGAGAATGATTGAGGGATGTTAGTTTTCAAAGATTTTCAATCCGAGAGTATGCAATTAGACCTGATGAGCTCATTGGGTAGGTAATTGATAGGAGGTGTCGGGAAAGTCTAGGTATGTATAGCCTTGTAGGCCAATATATCTCTCATTTTCATTCTAGACCTTAGAAAAAGAGCTCTGAGTGGTGGATTTTGGCGACCTTCTATGCTCTCCTATGCACTACCTGTTGACTCTTACTCACTCCAGCCATGACGGGTAAGTTCTTAACTACGTCTAGAAGTGTTTTGATTATCACACTGTCAACCACAAGAGCTATAAGAGGCACGACAACACATGGAAATTTGGGAACGATTAGGGGAAAAAATGCTAACACCGGCTACACCTGACCTATAAATTGCACCAAAACTAAATAAGAGGCTCATCACTAGGGGGGACAAAACTTTGCTAAGCTCCAAAGTGCAAAGGGAGTCAGAAAATCTGACCTAGCATCTTCAGCACACCGAAGATAAAGGAGTCACATGGGGACCAAAATTTACAAATGTTTTGAGGCCATCATGTTAAGGAACTGTGAAGATTTAGGGGTGTAATTGAGACTCAATCATCATTATAGGACAAAAAGACCATATTCACGCCCCAAAGCGCCATTTTGCACCACAATGCAAAATCTTGACCCAACTCACCTCAAAAATCAAGGGGGACACTTTCTACCTAGCAGAAGCTAGATAGGGCAAAAGCAAGGCCTAAAGTGCAATAAAGTGTAACTTCTGTCTTCGGTGCACCGAAGATGGCTCACTAGCATGGCACCATTTTTTGGCACCCCCTTCTACACTAGCATGTTTTCTCTCCCCATCACAAACACTACATCACACTGTAACACTTTTTTCATGCAAATACTCATAAAATGCACTGTGCCACATCCCATATCCATCAATGCCCAATTCTTACTTTTAGCTTGCCAAATCAAACCCAACATCACCCATCATCAATAATAAATGCTTTAGGACCCATCAAAGTACCAAAAATAAGAAATGGATCTTAATCACCCTCTTTTTATCTTAGACGTGCCTAAGATAGAAATGGCAAAGGAAGACCCTAACTTGCATCTGTGAAACACATATATGTTCACAATGGTCACATTAAATACTTGCCGAAGTTTCATCAAGTTTGACAAATCCTGATGGTCAATTACCAACAAGCAGACATATAATTGTTCACAACTCCCATCATAAGAGTCCAAAAGCTCTCAAGATTCTTGCATATCACCACCAGCACTTATATTTTCTATACAATCCATCTGACACCATTTTTGTAGGCACCTACACCCATCTACATCTTAGGCGCATCGAAGATAGACTTTGCCAAAATTGTAATTTTTAGGGCTCATTTTTGTTTATTTAGTTGTGCTACTTGGTTGTAACTTTCTAGAATGGTCTAATCTCTGAATGTGCCAATAAACTGTCAAGTTCTCTCTCATCTACATCACGAGCTCAGAAGAAAAATACCATGACGTAGAAATTTGTAAACTCCCACCATATCACTTGGAGGAAGACTCCTTAAGAGAGGCAAATGTCACATGGTTGGCAACAGACCAATTGGACAGCCAACATGTCATTGTCTACCACGGATCATTTAAGAGTGCTCATGGAGCCAAAGTGAAAGTACAGATGCTACCAAGGGAAGCTCATGACCTTATCAATGAGCAGGTAGTCCGACCACTTTGGGAAAAGATTGGCCTTAAGGACTTCATAGAGATGGATCCCTTCGGTGTTGATTACAAAAGAGCGTATGAGCTGTACAGCATCACCAAGGAAGGACGAGCCACCATATCTGACCTCAATTGCTCTCCTATTGAAGTTAACATAACAAAAGACCAAGTGGCAAAAGCACTCAAGCTTCAGAAAGGATGAAAATATATAAGGGACAGACAATTACCAACCAGCAATATTTTCACCAGTCGATCATCCTCCTTTTTGGATTTGAAGCAAAGGAAAATAGACCGGGCACTACGGCTCTATCACGAGCAGTTTCACTTCACTGCCAAGAGACCGCCAAGGTATACAGTTCCCAATCATGCCATGGCTTCCACCTTCACACACGAATCAAAGAAAGAGGTGATAACAGAGGTGAACCATGCACAATAGATCTACACAACCCTCACTCATGTGAAGAAGCCAGAGAACATCACATTTTTGGGAGCTCTAGAAGTGCTCACCAAAATTGCCTATCAAGCTATATGCCAAGTAGAGCATCTACTACCTGCCCCATAGCAAAATTTATTGTTTCTCAACAAGACAGATGAGGAGCCAAAAGTACAAACACGAGCTCCACCAGTGGCAACAAGACTGCAGACTTGATTAGTTGATATACCAGCTCAAGAACCTACATCCGTAGGTAGCAGCAAAAGAAGAAGGTAACAGAGAGGAGAAAGTGCAGGAAGAGGAAGACACTCCTCTTGAAAGAAAAAGAAAATAAAAAGGGAAAGCTAAGGTGCATGAAGCAAAATATACCAAGAAACATAGGCCAACACTAATTATTGAAGGACCAACACAAAGAGCGGCCATGATAGAGAGAGAGAGACAGCAGCCTTCGAGCTCGAAAGAGGACTCCAGGGAGACTTTGAAGAAAAGTGGAAACCCTCCCCGACAAACTTCAAGGTCGGGACCAAAAACCCAATGTACAAAATGCAAGATGATCCTATGGAAGGTTTTGAGTAGCTTTATCAACAAGAAGAGCGTAAAAGAGAACAAGCCCCTTCCAAAAGAACAAACATTGCCTAAGGAGGACTCCCCAACCAAAAAATTATACACTAAAGGAGATCCACCTTTCACTCCTCCAAGAGAGCAACCACAACCAGAGGAGATAATTCCCATTGCTAGCAATACCAAAACAGAGTCTGAGCTAACCAAAGCTATTGAAAAAGAGCAAGTGGATGAGCCAACCACAATTGAGGCTCACGACATGTCAACATTTGACATCATGAGCCGGGATGTATGCGACATGAAAAATGTATGCACAAACAAGTCTTGGGCTGATGTATGTGGTAGCAATGTCATTTCTAATTCGTCCTCCATGCAAGCTATGGCTCAAACAAAGAATGTTGAGAATGTGGATGTGTTAGAGACACCTCCTTATCTTGCCATTGTTATCAAAGATTTCTTCAAAACCCACTTTGGCATGTTTGGAGTTTGGGTCTATGGAGCACATATAGTGGGTAAGCAAGGAGCTCCTCGCTCGAGAGAATAACCAATTGTATGCACCATGCCGGATGAGACCAAATGAAAGATTATCCTTGATAATAGTTGGACCTATTTGAGGGATACAAAATATTTTGTATGTGAAGATCACACTATTAAGTAGCAAAATATGTGTCGCAAGGCATATGAGAAGAAGAATAAGAAAAACAAGGAGTTCTCTCATGAAGAAAATGAGCCCAAAGAAGAATGCAAGTCCCTCGAGCAAACATGGAATGTTACTTTTACACATGTGTAATAGCACATATATGCTCATTGCCAATGGTGTATCTTTGTGGAGTGGAACCAATGGATTTATATGTAGAAAACATAATGGGGATAGTGTGATTGACTATATGCTACTCTCTGAAGCCATCATGTATGGCATTAAAAGTTTTATGTTTGGCTAATGGACCTTGTAATTAGACCATTGAAACTTATGTATTTACCTTGCATGTGGAGAAGCAACTAAGCATGATAATATCATCCAAAGGGAAGAGAAGTTATCACTATGCATGGATTTCAAACGGGCACCAATGTACATTGAAATGGTTGAGCAAAATTTATGGATGACAAAGCTTCAATGCGACACACCATTGGAAACTCAATGGGAAGCTTTCAAGAAAGTTATTTGTTCTTGTGCCAAAGAATGCTTTGCCATAAAGCATCTCCATGGTATCAACATAGATAGATCACGCAAAAGGTGGTTTAATAAAGAATGTCAAGATACTCAAAAGTCTTTGATAAAGCTTGATGCAACTATGGACAAAGACAACTATCAAAGTCATTTGCATACATACAAGGCATTGAACCAAAAGAAAAGAAGAAGAAGGGAAATATAGCTACAACTTTTTCAAGTCCAAGAAAAGGTACGTACATTGAGGCGGTCCGGGGCGGGCAACAAGAGAGGCGACCTCTAAACACCCCGCAAGGCTCCCGTGCTGCTCAATTGGGGCTGGGGCAACCACAAGCACAACACAACAACAAACCCACATCCAAACCCAAACAAGATAGGGGCACCACCTAGTTATGGTATGCGAACTAGGACGCAAGAGAGATTTTGGCACAACCAAGAAGATGCACCACACAACACACACAAGCAACCTCACACCAAGACACACATGAAATGGACCAGAGAGAGCTAGAGCAAAGGGAAGAGAGAGAGGAAAGGATCTTGCGTAATACCTTATTTGTGACTTGCAAATGGAGATGGTTCGTTATGATGCTATCGTAGAACTTGTACAAAACTCACTCAATGCTTAGTGATTGCTAAACATTGCCAAAACACACACACACTGTCTTAGGGTGTGGGAGACCTCTCACCACAATACCCTCTTACAATGGACAAAAAACTGGCAATGAAAAACACACTAAAACACTTTCTAAAATCAAGATCAACCGATAAAAACCCAAAATACACAAGTCACCTTGAATTCACCAAACCGTATTGCACAAATGGAAGGACGAAGATTTGAACGTCGAATCACGCCTTTGATGCACCAAACCTCAATTTATTGATGATGAAGGAGCATATACAATAGTGGTTTTGAGATTTGTGGAACTCACGCTCTCTGACTTGCAATGTGTAGCTTGAAGGCTTCTCTCACACCAAGAGTGAAGCTCACAAGTGGTTGCTACACCTAAGTCTCTCCTCACGCATAGAGTGTTGGGGTGCTATGTGAGATGTTGGAGGTTCTTTTACAAGAAGGAGAGGGGCCTATTTATAGGTTGGAGACCCCTCATTAAGATTATTGAAAATCCTAATTTACAAGCTAACAAATCAGGATTATGATTTTTTTGAATATCAAAACATTGCGGGCCTTCTTTGTCTGCTTGAGTCATGGGTGTGGGCTCAAAAGAGTGAATTATTGATGGTAGATAAGGTGAAAGTAAGTAAGGAGAGAGAGAGAGAGAGAGAGAGAGAGAGAGAGAGAGAGAGAGAGAGAGAGAGAGAGAGAGAGAGAGTTACTATACACATGTCTTGAGGTGAGGTGTTTTTTATGGTTAGGTCAATGGCTATTTTGTGTTAGTTATCACTAGAAAGTTAATGATATATTTACAATGGGTAGAATGGGGGGATTGGTTGAAGTAAGATGGTTGAATGAAGTGAGAAAATCCTTGTGATGGTGAAGCTTGAAAAAGTTTTGGACTTAATTGTGTAGGTTCTCAAAATGACTATCGATCTTCTTCTTCGTCTTCCCTTCTTTACGCCACCGCCGCCAAGGTTGATTATTGTGATGAAAATGGTAATTCCGTTGATGAGATCTCTTGATTTGCAAAGGTTAAGCATGGTACACATGCTGAATGTATGTATATATATAAGGAGTAAGATGTAATTGTACTTTGGAGATAATAGAGAGAGGCATAGAGATGGTGTATGTACATGGAGAGCTCATATGAGAGCTATGGAAGTAAGAGGGGAGGTTAATGGTGAAGAAGGTGAGAGAAACCATTGAAGGTGCAGGTTTGAGTGAGGGATTGAGAGGAATGTGTGTGCGTGTGCGTGTGTGTGTAGAAGTGTGGAAAGAGGTGAGAGAAGACTATAGGCTCCTTGTGAGAAAAGTGGGCAGACTCGGGTCCACTCAAAAAATCATAGCTCACCGGTGGTTACTCCAAAAATCATGAAAAAATTTGAGGTGATTATTCAATGCGTGAGCTACATTTTCTTTTTTGACCACCGCTCCGAATTCGGAGTGGAGATAAGTGTCAAAATTCTCACCAAAAACCCTGTTTTTATGCCTGCAAAAGTCTTTTAGTGGCCCCCTCCTTTGTTGAATTTGTACAATGCATCCAAGAGTGAGCCCCTCCTTTGTCATATCATAATACAAAGCATACAAGTTGTCCTTGACCCATGCATGGAGGAGGATTATTGGTGAATAAAGAAATATATACATGGTGGGACTAGTGTATGGACTATTCATGGACTTTAGCTCAATGAGCACATGGTGTTAGAATAATGAGTAAAAATAATTCTAAAAATCCCTATATTTAGACCATATATATAATGCAATATTTACACACAAATGGGCCATAATATTTTTTATTTTTTTTATTTTTTTTTATTTTTTTGACTCAACTAGCCCAGTGACTAGCCAGCTGAGGATTTTAAGAAGATATGAGAAAAGCCCCCTAACTCACACACGCCTATTTACAGTGAAATGGCAGGGATAGCCATAGCGTTTGGGTGAATTTGGTAGGGTGGAGTAACTTACTATGGCAATTATGGAGAGCCGAAAAACGGCTATCATTAGCCCTCCCCCAGGATGATGGTATGTTCATGTACCATCATAGAGCATCTTTTCCAAAGAGAGTGCTTCAGAGTCCTTGACGAGATCTTCATTGTTTGGGCCCTCAGAATTTGGGTTGGAGTTACACTCATGCTTCATGTAACAATACTTACATGAGACAGCGGCCTCTTGACAGATCTTTGGTAGATCCTTTGGTAGAAGGCGACTCAAATAGGGCTTCAAGCAATATCCGTTTACCTTCCTGGAGTACTCTTTACCATTCAAGTCCATAAGTTAATAGTAACTTGAATTGAAAGCCATCTTGACTATGTATGACCCTTGCCATCTAGTTTCAAACTTGGCATCAAAACGATTGTCAAGTCGATTGTCATACCTTAGCACAAGCTCTCCTTCCTTGATGCCTTTGTCCTTCAGTTTCTTGTCGAGCTTTTCTTTCGCTTGCGTTGCTTTCCTCTTGTAGCACTCATATGCTGCTTCTCTTTTCCACTCAAGCTCAGCTAAGGTAAGAAGTCGATCCATCCATGCTTCTTGATCATCTTGTGCACCTTTGCCATGAAGCCGCATTGTTGGAATGTTGAGCTCGATAGGCTGCAAAGCCTCTTGACCATAGACCAAGTGAAATGGTGTGAACTACGTGGCTTCCCTATATGTGGTTCGATATGCCCACAAGGTACCATCCAAGAAGTCATCCCACAACTTTGTCTTGTTTTGCACAATCTTTCTAATGATTCCTGCAATGACACCATTAGCCTTCTCCACCAAACCATTTGATTGTGGGTAGTATGGAGTGCTATGACGATGTAGAATGTGAAGCTCTTCACAAACTTCTGTGAGTAAACCCTTCTTGAACCCCGGAACATTATCCGAAACAATCTCTAGAGGTGTGTCAAATCTACAACAAATATTATTGTAGACAAACCTGCTCACCGTTTTTCCATTTACCCTTGCCACACTTTGAGCCTCTACCCACCTAGTCATGTAGTCCACAGCCACTAGAATGTAGAGTTTACCATTCTTTGTTCTAGGCAGAGGACCCATAGCATCAATGCCCCATTTTTCAAAGGGTCCATTTGCAAGCACTATTTGCCTCGGGCCATGCACCAACCTTCTATTTCCATTTATTTGACAATTGTGACAGCTTTTACACCAATGTTGAACATCCACATGCAAACTTGGCCAAACATAACCCGTAAGCAAAATCTTCTTCACAGTTATTTCTTGGGCAAAATGACCACCACATGCCTCTTCATGCAAACCCTTTAGAATGGCTGGAATTTCCTCGATAGTTGGTACTCTTCTGCACACTTGATCCTTCCCTCTTTGATAGAGGGAGCCTTCTAGGAAGAGATAGAAACTTGCCTTCTTCATGAGTCTCCTTTTCTGAGCTTTAGTGAAGTCTTGTGGAAACTCGCCCTCCAAAATGTAGCCAATAATGGGAGCCAATGACTCCAATCCCTGGTATCTCGGTTGCTTGACAGCTGCTGCCACCATGATGACCTGCACTTCTTTCTCGACACATGTAACTGCTTGTTGTGCAAGTAAATCGGCATCTTCATTTTGTTTCCTAGGAATATGATATAGTTGCACTTCTTCGAACTGATTAAACAGCCTACGAATGGCATGAACTTTTCTCCTTAAGCTTTCATTCTTGAATGCCCAAATGCCTAAAATTTGTTTAACAATGAGAAGTGCATCTCCCTTTACCATGAGACGTTGTATCCCTTGGCCAATGCACATCTTCAAACCATGAAGTAGTGTGTCATATTCTGCTTCATTGTTGCCAGTTGAACCTGGTAGATTGACCTTCTCTTTCATGACCACCTCTCCACTTGGGTTGAGCAACACTAGCCCTCCCCCTGCTTTTCTTGTGACTCGTCGAAAAGCTCCATCAAAGAGCAAGGTAAAAGCATTAGGAATACTTTTAGGTGGTGGCAATGTTAGGGTTTTTACTTCAGGCACCTTAATCTCCTTCTCATGTACCCTATAAGTAAGGATCCCTGCCAATTGTGCACGCACACTATCTTCTACCTTGAAAGAGTATTGGAACTCTTGCAACTCCATAATCCACTTTGAGATCCTAGTACTAAGATTCATTTGAGATGACACCCAAGGGAACAAATTTTCTGCGGTGAGAATTACAAAAGGTTTTGGTAGCAAGTAGGATCTAAACTTTCTCACCGAAAACATGAGAGAAAGCATCATGAGTTCTGCTTCTGTGTAGCTTCTCTCCAAGGCATTCATGACCCTACTAGCAAAGTAGATGGGTCGCATCCTGGTACTGTGGGGATCTTGTTGTAGCAACACATCACCAATTGTTTCCCTTCCAACACTAGAGCTAACAAAGAATGTGTACTCCCAACAAGGAGGCATGAGTGTTGGTAGCTCTGACAAAATGACTTTAATGTTACAAAAATACTCTTCAAGCTCATCAGACCATGCAAATTCTACTTGTTGTGTCAACTTTTGCAAAGGATGAAGCAACTCTGAGGCTAAGTGAATGAAGCGTGACATATACTTCACCTTCTGAATGAAAGAGATGACCTCCTTAAGACTCTTCAGTGATGGGAGCTCAATAAGAGCCTTTGCCTTCGAAGGATCCACCTCAATGCCTTTATAAGAAACCTTGTGACCGAGCAAGATCACTTCATCCTCACCTATGTGGCACTTGTCCGGGTTGAGTTGACCTCCCATGTCATAAAGCTTCTTCAATCCTTCTTCTACCCTTTGTAGATGCAATGATTTTGAGCTATAAATACAGAAATCATCAATGAACACCCTAATTGACTTTCCAAAGAATGCTTGAAACACCATGTTCATGAAACGTTGGAAAGTTGCAGGAGCATTTGTCAGGCCATATGGCATGACTCTAAAAGCATAACAACCCCAAGGAGTGATGAAGGTTGTTTTCAATTGGTCCTCCACTGCAATCCCTATTTGAAAGTAACCTGAGTAGCCATCACACACAGTGTACTTCTCATGACCAGCTACCTCATTTAGTATCTCATCCTGAAATGAGAGGGGAAAGTGATCTCTTTTTGTTGCCTCATTGAGCGGACGGTAATCCACACACACCCTCCACTTCCCGTTTTTCTTGGGAGTGACAACAACGGGAGAGACCCACTCTGAATTCTCTACTGGATAAATGAAACCTGCTGCTATAAGCTTTCTTACCTCCTTGAGTAGAGCCTGCTCCTTGATGACTCCTAGCCTTCGTAGCTTTTGAGCTTTAGGTTTGGCCTCTGGCTTTAGCTCAATCTTGTGTTGAACATCATCTACTCCACGCACGTCGGTGTAGTCTTTAGCAAAAAGCTTAGGAAATTTCCTTAACACACCTTTGAACTCCTCTCTTTCATCCTTTGTAAGTGTTGTAGACAACATACCTTCTAACATTCCTTCATCTTCCACATGACTTCAATGGAAGACTCCTCTTCAGTAATGCTGCTGCTACTTTCTTCTTCTGAAGTGTTATCGGTCCAATCTTCTTCCGTCTCACTTTGAGATGATTCTTCATGGAGCTCCTCTTGACGTTGCTCCTTCATGTCAAAGACAACCTTCTTATGATTGTCATTCCTGCAAATTAGCTTTCCACTCTCCCAATCCTGCAAAGCTCGCATTTTCATTAGCCATGGTCTCCCTAGGATAAATGGGTAACCATTTCCTTTGGTAGACATAACATAAAAATCCACCGCCTTCTTAATGCCAAAGGCCTCCACAAAGACATTTTTACAAATGCCTACGCAACTAGCTTTGCTATTGTTTGCCATCTTGACTTTGATTTCAGGTGTCTCATGGATGTGCATGCCTAGTCTTTGCATGAGTCCCTCTGTCATGATGCAAATTTGTGCACCCCCATCCACTAGACCTTTCCTAACCAATCTCCCTTTTATGTAACAATCTAGCACAGGTGTAATGTCCTCATTCATTTCAGCTTGTGCAATTTTTACAACAGGCACACTCTCTTTTACCTTTCTCCTAGTGCTAACCGCCCTTGTTAAATCCCTCCTAACTTGTGGATATAATGCAAGAAATTGAGGCCATGAGATATCAAGACCCTTACCTCTCATGTCTTCCAACAAGTTGTATGGAGCCATACCATGTCCAAGAGGAAAGTCTTGGAGGTTAATACGACGGCGCGTCCTCTTGGTTTCCTTGGTTTCTTTTGCCTTCTTTTCTCATCCATGGTTACTTTGTGATGTAACCCCTTCTTTCTCCTTACCTTTCCCTCGGCCACACTTAATGCCATTTGCTTCCATGTCAACCTCATTTGAGTTTGTCACCTCTACCACATGCACATTTGGATCTGGCAAAGGTGGAACTCCTTCTACTCCTTGTGGAGGTGGTCTTGCTCCATTTGGCCTTTGTAGAAGCTGTGGTTGCTGACTAGTTCCTTCACCTGCATTCATCACTGGGTAATTCAAGTTAGATCTCCCTGGCTCCCCACAGGGCCAAGGACAATTATACATCCCATGTCCAGACTCTTTGCAATTCCAACATTGTAAGACTCTCCTAGGTCGTGGATCTTGCTCTTCAGACTTCTTTGCTTGTCCCTTTGGACCTACAGCTTGTGCAAGGTGAATTGACAGGCTGCTTAAAGATTCATTTAACTTCTCAATCACTTCCGCCGTTACCTCAGGAAGCTCCCTAGATGTTGATGCTTGTGACTTACCTTTGGGTCTCAGACCTTCTATTGGAACCTCTCCCCTTAAGCACTTGAGTTTGCTATATTTCTCAGCAGCCCTAGTTTCAGTTGCATCAAAGGTAGCAGGTGCACCGGCCTCAACTTTTACCTTAAGGTCAGGAAAGAGTCTAGCTATGAACCTCTCCTTCTTTAGGAACTCTGCACCATCACCAGGGTTAGCAACATTTCTCACCCATACAGCCCAAAGACGTAGAAACTCTTGCTTGTACAAGTAGTAGTCATCTAAGTCTTTTTGCTTATGAGAAACAATGTCTTGCCGTAGCTTTTGAGTGTTTTGGGGATCAAAGAAGTATTTCTTGAAACGATTCAACACTTCCGTGTAATTCCCCTTAACTTCCTCAAGCAAAGAGTCAAACCAAGTGCTAGCATCTTTCCTAAGGACTACCTCAAACATTTCTACACGTTCCTGATCAGTTACTATCCTCTTGATACGGCGAGACATTTTGAAATTTGCTAAAAATAATTCTGCATCGTCCCCAGGCTCTCCAAAGAACAAGGGGTAACCACTCATTTGCCTAGTTGTATCCATGTTGCTGGTTTTACTCAAAATTTCTTTTTCTTTTTTTATTTTTTGTGTTGCAAAATCAAATTTCAAAGTAGAATGAAAATATAAGCGTCAAAGCTTAGATCATAGCGAATCAATGGCAAAATGAACGGATTGACTGAGGCATTGATAGCCGCTACTTGCTTAGGTTCAAACAAACGACGGAAAACACGTTGAAATTGTAACTTTGTGCCAACTATTACATGCACGTCTTGTCTAGCCAAAGGAATGAATGTACGATACAAGTCCTCTTGATTCATTACCCTAGCTAAAACAAGATAAACACATGTACATCAAAAGAGACATTATAGTCTACAAGTGGGACTATAATAGGATTTGGAGATTGTAGAATATCTCTTAATGCTTCGGCACCAAAGAGAAATACAATACGTTGTTGAAAAAAGATTTTTCTATCAATGCGAACATTTATTATAATCCCTTGCACCCAATGAAACTGATGAAATTGAATTGCATGAGCAGGATTAGGAGGTGGTGGATTGTTCATGTAAACACAAGTAGTTTTTGAAGACTTACCTTGTGTATGCTAACACAACCGCTCGTCCTCCATGGGGGCACCAAAATTGAGGTGGTCCAGGGCGGGCAACAAGAGAGGCCAAAACAGAGTCTGAGCTAACCAAAGCTATTGAAAAAGAGCAAGTGGATGAGCCAACCACAATTGAGGCTCACGACATGTCAACATTTGACATCATGAGCCGGGATGTATGCGACATGAAAAATGTATGCACAAACAAGTCTTGGGCTGATGTATGTGGTAGCAATGTCATTTCTAATTCGTCCTCCATGCAAGCTATGGCTCAAACAAAGAATGTTGAGAATGTGGATGTGTTAGAGACACCTCCTTATCTTGCCATTGTTATCAAAGATTTCTTCAAAACCCACTTTGGCATGTTTGGAGTTTGGGTCTATGGAGCACATATAGTGGGTAAGCAAGGAGCTCCTCGCTCGAGAGAATAACCAATTGTATGCACCATGCCGGATGAGACCAAATGAAAGATTATCCTTGATAATAGTTGGACCTATTTGAGGGATACAAAATATTTTGTATGTGAAGATCACACTATTAAGTAGCAAAATATGTGTCGCAAGGCATATGAGAAGAAGAATAAGAAAAACAAGGAGTTCTCTCATGAAGAAAATGAGCCCAAAGAAGAATGCAAGTCCCTCGAGCAAACATGGAATGTTACTTTTACACATGTGTAATAGCACATATATGCTCATTGCCAATGGTGTATCTTTGTGGAGTGGAACCAATGGATTTATATGTAGAAAACATAATGGGGATAGTGTGATTGACTATATGCTACTCTCTGAAGCCATCATGTATGGCATTAAAAGTTTTATGTTTGGCTAATGGACCTTGTAATTAGACCATTGAAACTTATGTATTTACCTTGCATGTGGAGAAGCAACTAAGCATGATAATATCATCCAAAGGGAAGAGAAGTTATCACTATGCATGGATTTCAAACGGGCACCAATGTACATTGAAATGGTTGAGCAAAATTTATGGATGACAAAGCTTCAATGCGACACACCATTGGAAACTCAATGGGAAGCTTTCAAGAAAGTTATTTGTTCTTGTGCCAAAGAATGCTTTGCCATAAAGCATCTCCATGGTATCAACATAGATAGATCACGCAAAAGGTGGTTTAATAAAGAATGTCAAGATACTCAAAAGTCTTTGATAAAGCTTGATGCAACTATGGACAAAGACAACTATCAAAGTCATTTGCATACATACAAGGCATTGAACCAAAAGAAAAGAAGAAGAAGGGAAATATAGCTACAACTTTTTCAAGTCCAAGAAAAGGTACGTACATTGAGGCGGTCCGGGGCGGGCAACAAGAGAGGCGACCTCTAAACACCCCGCAAGGCTCCCGTGCTGCTCAATTGGGGCTGGGGCAACCACAAGCACAACACAACAACAAACCCACATCCAAACCCAAACAAGATAGGGGCACCACCTAGTTATGGTATGCGAACTAGGACGCAAGAGAGATTTTGGCACAACCAAGAAGATGCACCACACAACACACACAAGCAACCTCACACCAAGACACACATGAAATGGACCAGAGAGAGCTAGAGCAAAGGGAAGAGAGAGAGGAAAGGATCTTGCGTAATACCTTATTTGTGACTTGCAAATGGAGATGGTTCGTTATGATGCTATCGTAGAACTTGTACAAAACTCACTCAATGCTTAGTGATTGCTAAACATTGCCAAAACACACACACACTGTCTTAGGGTGTGGGAGACCTCTCACCACAATACCCTCTTACAATGGACAAAAAACTGGCAATGAAAAACACACTAAAACACTTTCTAAAATCAAGATCAACCGATAAAAACCCAAAATACACAAGTCACCTTGAATTCACCAAACCGTATTGCACAAATGGAAGGACGAAGATTTGAACGTCGAATCACGCCTTTGATGCACCAAACCTCAATTTATTGATGATGAAGGAGCATATACAATAGTGGTTTTGAGATTTGTGGAACTCACGCTCTCTGACTTGCAATGTGTAGCTTGAAGGCTTCTCTCACACCAAGAGTGAAGCTCACAAGTGGTTGCTACACCTAAGTCTCTCCTCACGCATAGAGTGTTGGGGTGCTATGTGAGATGTTGGAGGTTCTTTTACAAGAAGGAGAGGGGCCTATTTATAGGTTGGAGACCCCTCATTAAGATTATTGAAAATCCTAATTTACAAGCTAACAAATCAGGATTATGATTTTTTTGAATATCAAAACATTGCGGGCCTTCTTTGTCTGCTTGAGTCATGGGTGTGGGCTCAAAAGAGTGAATTATTGATGGTAGATAAGGTGAAAGTAAGTAAGGAGAGAGAGAGAGAGAGAGAGAGAGAGAGAGAGAGAGAGAGAGAGAGAGAGTTACTATACACATGTCTTGAGGTGAGGTGTTTTTTATGGTTAGGTCAATGGCTATTTTGTGTTAGTTATCACTAGAAAGTTAATGATATATTTACAATGGGTAGAATGGGGGGATTGGTTGAAGTAAGATGGTTGAATGAAGTGAGAAAATCCTTGTGATGGTGAAGCTTGAAAAAGTTTTGGACTTAATTGTGTAGGTTCTCAAAATGACTATCGATCTTCTTCTTCGTCTTCCCTTCTTTACGCCACTGCCGCCAAGGTTGATTATCGTGATGAAAATGGTAATTCCGTTGATGAGATCTCTTGGTTTGCAAAGGTTAAGCATGGTACACATGCTGAATGTATGTATATATATAAGGAGTAAGATGTAATTGTACTTAGGAGATAATAGAGAGAGGCATAGAGATGGTGTATGTACATGGAGAGCTCATATGAGAGCTATGGAAGTAAGAGGGGAGGTTAATGGTGAAGAAGGTGAGAGAAACCATTGAAGGTGTAGGTTTGAGTGAGGGATTGAGAGGAATGTGTGTGCGTGTGTGTGTGTGTGTGTGTGTGTAGAAGTGTGGAAAGAGGTGAGAGAAGACTATAGGCTCCTTGTGAGAAAAGTGGGCAGAGTCGAGTCCACTCAAAAAATCATAGCTCACCGGTGGTTACTCCAAAAATCATGGAAAAATTTGAGGTGATTATTCAATGCGTGGGCTACATTTTCTCTTTTGACCACCGCTACAAATTCGGAGTGGAGATAGGTGCCAAAATTCTCACCAAAAAGCCTGTTTTTATGCCTTCAAAAGTCTTTTAGTGGCCCCCTCCTTTGTTGAATTTGTACAATGCATCCAAGAGTGAGCCCCTCCTTTGTCATATCATAATACAAAGCATACAAGTTGCCCTAGATCCATGCATGGAGGAGGATTATTGGCGAATAAAGAAATATATACATGGTGGGACTAGTGTATGGACTATTCATGGACTTTAGCTTAATGAGCACATGGTGTTAGAATGATGAGTAAAAATAATAATAAAAATATGGAAGAATTATGGATATGGAAAGATATTGGAATCATATGATATGGTCCCGCTTTGTATTATTTTGGGTGAAAGAGGAAAAGGTATACAAGTAAATAATATAATAAACGTGACCAATGAGTAGAAATCAATTTTTTTGTTTTCACGAGGGTGAGGGTGAAAATGTGGGGGTGATTCGTATAAAAGAAAAATATGAGGTTAGAGTATGTACACATTGGCAAAATATACTTATGGTGTAAGAGGATGAAAGAAGGCATACACAGGTTTAATAAAACACACACCTAAGTATAAATATTTAAATAAAATACTAGAATAATTATAAAAATCCCTATATTTAGGCCATATATATAATGCAATATTTACACACAAATGGGCCATAATATATTTTATTTTCTTGATTTTATTTATTTTTTTGACTCAACTAGCCCAGTGACTAGCTAGCTGAGGATTTTAAGAAGATATGGGAAAAGCCCCCTAACTCACACGCCCATTTACAGTGAAATGGTAGGGATAGCCATAGCGTTTGGGTGAATTTGGTAGGGTAGAGTAACTTACTATGGCAATTATGGAGAGCCGAAAAACGGCTATCAACATGTGGAAGGTTTTGGAGAAACTTGAGGGGCAAGCCGGTTGAGAATTTTGGTAACTTGAGTCTTGTGGATATGTACACACATTGTAGAAATTATATGAGCAGCCAAATGCTGGAAAAATTCCATTTTATGGTTCACTCCCATGTATGCCCTCTTTTTTTACTATTGAGGATGTATGCGGTGGGCTTGAAAAGTTGGCCACTCGCAAAGCTAGAGATCTTCAAGGTATCAAGCCAGAGATGATCAAATGGACAAGAGATTTTATCCATGAGTGGATGTGTGATATGTTCAATCTTGCACGTCAACATGGTATGCCTTATGATTAGAGTAATAATTGAAACAAGCCTTTGCATAAAGGAGGGGATGTAAAGAATATAAACAACTACCGAACTATAATGATTGGATCTCTTATGAAAAAGTAATTTGGGTGCATAATGGAGATGAAATTGAGTGATTGGACTGAACAGAATGACAAGTGTGCAAAAGGACAAGCGGATTTTTGTTGATGCCATAGCACTCTTTATAATCTTGTCACTCTTCGTGTTCTCATGGAGGAAAGTTAGTTGAAAGCAAGCAATTGTATTGTTGTTTTGTGGACTTTAACAAAGCCTTTCTTGTGATTCCACGTAACAATTTGTGGAGAAGGATGGAAGAACTTCAAGTTCCAAGTGAGTTTATGCTTGTGGTTTCTCGAATCTATGAGAAGGTGATGTGTCAATTGCGCATGGGAAGAAGAATTTCAAAAACTTTTGTGAGCACTATTGGGGTTAAACAAGGATGTCCGTTGTCACCAACTCTCTTTGGTCTATGTATTAATCAATTGGAACAAATGGTACTTGATTTTATGCAAGAAGAAAGCATTAAAGAGGTCACTATTTGCAATGTGGTAATCATGATTTTGTTGTATGTGAATGATGTAGTGTTTCTAGCACACACTTTAGAAGATACACAAAAGCTTATGGTTGTCCTTGAGAACTTTTGCTTCTGTAGTGGGCTGATTATGAATGAATCCAAAACAAAGGTTATGCTTGTGAAAACCAATCATAAGGAGAAGCCATGCATTGTGTACAACAATGAGACACTTGAAGTTGTTGAGAGCTTTAAGTACCTTGGGCTTGAGGTTCCATCCAATCACAAGTGGCATGAATGTGCTATGCATCATTTGGAAGCGGAAAGAGAGCATATTATGCATTTTAGAACATGTGTAATGGGGGAAACATCAGGTGTTGGGCTCTCAAGAAGTACAGTTTTTATGCATTGGTGACACCGGTTCTTCTTTATGGAGTTGAAGTGTGGGGCAGAGCATCTCAAAGTATACTTAGAGAGAGTTTGAGAATGTCCATAAGCATTTTCTTACAAAATTTCTCCAAGTTAAGAAACAAACACCATATATGCTCCTACTTCTTGAGTTGGGATCTCTTCCAATTGAGGTTATCGGCATGGAAAGGGTTGTGGAGTACATGATAAAGATGCATCAAAACCCTTCACATCGACTTCCTAAATTGCATGAGAAGAAAGCAAAAAAGTTCAAAAGACGCATAAAAGCAAGATCTTGAGCATGATATGGACGCAAGACATAAAGAAGAGGTTTGGGAGATGGGATGCATTACACTTACTACATGATGCTTCAATTGACTCCCAAGTGAATGAATCTTATCGTCAATGTATTACAGCTTGGGAGAGATCCGCTGGGTCAGTCTTCATACATTATACCACCCATATTGCCCCCAACTACAAACCATGTTCTTCACTGAAAGGGGAAACAGCACTCACACTTACATGCTTGAGCCTATCCCCTTGTTGGCGATATGCACTATCACAGCCATAATTTGGCTTAGCTCCCATTCCCTTCGATGAGAGACAGGGCGTTGGGGTAATGGAGAAGAGTCAAATTAAATGTGCACATTTTGTTCACTGCAAGTTCAAGAGTCTCAGTACCACACACTACTAGAGTGCTCAGCTTTTGGTCACATCCGAACTTGCTTCTCTCACATTTTCAGCCATGACTTAGACCTACACACTTTCCTCTGCCAGCCACAGTGTGGGTTCTCCATTATAACTCTCATCACCACAATTTTGGAGCATCAAGAGTCACTCATCAGTCATACACATACTACATCACATGTAAATTTGGTCCCATAGCTCATATTTGAACTTCGAGGATGATAATAAAATCTATCTCTCTCTCTCTCTCTCTCTCTCTCTCTCTCTCTCTCTCTCTCTCTCTCTCTCTCTCTCTCTCTCTCTCTCTCTCTCTCTCTCAATCAATCAATCAATCAACCAATCAATGCATGTGTGTGTGTGAGGGGGAGGGAGAAAGAAAAGAAGGGAAGGGATCATGAGAGAGAGTAGAGGGAGGGAGCATACCTAGCTCTCCCTTATCTCCTTGTGTATGTGTGTATGTGTGTGTTTGTGTGTGTGTATGCATGCAAAGAGAGAGAGAGAGAGAGAGAGAGAGAGAGAGTTACCTTTGTCTTTTGTTGCTTGCGTGAGAGCACAAAAAATCTGATCCTTATCTGAGTTTTGGTGCTCTCAGGTAATTTTTACTCCAATTGTCGGTGTCCTTATGTGCGTCTCTATATAGTGACAAACATAGCGACGCTCATAGCAACACCGATAATGACGCCGCTAGTTTTGAGTGTTTCACAACGAGTGTCGCTAATCTTAAGAAGCTCTTGTAGTGTTTGGATCAGAAAGTCAAAACGGCACCCCCAAATATGTCATAAGGTTTCATTGTATCATTCTTGTAGTAATGATTAAGTTTGTGACCTTTGCTCATGAAAACTATGTATGTGTGATGTATTGAAGTGGCTTGTGGAATATACAGTTGATTATTTCAAAACTTTTCCAGATATTGTTACAACATTCTTGAAGAGATTTTGTACGGAGAAAATGACTCCGTAGATGCTAGAGTGCTTTCAATTGTGCAAGCTAAAAAGAACAAATGTGGAAACTTATACAAGCTAAGTAATTCATGTTACTTCAAAGAGTAGGAAAACACATCCAATGGAAGAGATACTAAATTCTTGTTATGTTTGAGGTTTACAATAGAGCCTCCAAGCTGTACTAGCTACAAGTGACATGGAAACAGTATCATTGAAAAGGGTTATGTTGGTAGCCCCGGTGGCAAGAGATCTTTAGGTGTTCCTGACTCAAAGAAATCCAAGAAATAGTCAGGAAAAAAGTGACTTTGAAGAAGACACGAACAGTGAATCAAATGAGAATGCGAGCTCAAAAAAGGATGAAGATCCTCTTGCACAATGAGCAAAGACCAAGAAAGCCAAAAAAAAAGGGTCTTGGCCACGGACTCAGGGGATGCACCTTTAAGAAATTTTTCACATAATGTGCGTTCAAAGGGTATTGGAAAAACCCCTTTACGTATATGCTTAAGGTGATTTTTTCTTCAAAAACTTATAGTTTTTTCTCTAAAGTCAATCAAAAAACCCCTTTTGTTAAAATATTAAAATTTTGGCTTTAAAAAAACCTATTTATTTGAACTCACATGGTAACTTACATGTCTAAGAGATGAACTCCCTGAGGCCACGGTGATAGAAAAGAAAAAAACGTCAAAATCAAGCACCTCAAAATTAAATTGTACCAAATGTCAAAATGAGGGTCATGCGACCAATGAATGTACAATGAATTAACTTTTGGTGCAATATTTGTTAGATGAAGAATCACAATACCAGTCAATGGATATAAATCCTAGAACATAGCCAATTGGCAAACTCTACAAAACAAATAGCCGAGTCAAGTAGCTAATGCAATTCAAGTTCCACAGCAAATACAACAATAGGAGACCTAATAAAATTATGTTGGCCCTTTCAACCAAGGATACCAATTTGGAGTCCAAGGTGGCTGTGGTCGAGGTACACGACGATCAAAATTTCTATCCACCAAGGCAAAAGCATTGCTCATTCTATTTGGATGATGATCATGGGTGCAACGAATGTAAGGAAGCTACAAAATATGATCGCAAGAAAGCAGAGAATGAAAAAGAGCCTAGTAAAAACATGGTGTTCATTGAAATAATGAAAACAAATTTTAAAAAAATAGCAGAAGAATCCAAATCTTCTACTCTACAAGTCCAAGTCATTATCCATTCAAGAAAAGAAGTTCATCCAAGTCAGAAGGCCATTTTGAAACCCCTTGTAGAGGACCAGATAGATGTTTCACAAAAAGCAATGAAATGGACAGAGAAGAAACTGATATTGTTACCTCATGTTTGTCAAGGGCAAAACCCAAAGAAAGTCTTGCAATGATAGCCACAACTACAACCGTATAAGTTTTCAACAGGAAATCTATCGCAACCACAAAAGGAAAAACTGGATGTCAGGGTAACCTTTAATGTTCTACTTGAAGAACCAATTAACACCAAACTAGAAAAGGACTCGATGAATGTAATTGTTTAGTCAGATATTTGGAAAGCTATGGTGGCATTACCTATACAAATGAAGTTGAGGGATATGCTCCAATTGGTACTTATCTTCAATGAACAATTAATGAGTCCATTGAAGGGACCAACACCCAATAAAATAGCACCAGAATACTTGAGTCCTTTGGCAGATGATCTAGCCCCACTGATCACGATGCGGCATCGGGGTAGTAACATTAAAAATATATTGGTAAATGGTGATTCTAAAGTTAATAGTATTACATGAGAAATGTGGAAGAAGTATGGATGGAGAGAATTGAAATCGGTCCCATTTTTTTTTTGCATGGAAGATTAGAGAAGGGTCTGCCAATCCTGAGGCATACTGAGATATGTGACTTTTGATATTGGAGGAAATCTTTTACGATGTCCTTTGTGGTGCTAGATCTTCAAGAGATGCAATCAGATTATCAGATGTTGTTGGGCCGACCATGGTTGCAACAAGCCAAGGCGAAACAAAATTGGGCAAAGCATACTTTAAGTATACGAAGAGGATTAAGTAAGGTACAGGTTCCATATCAACAAGCCAATCATGTTTGTGAGTAGAGAAGATCTATTATGGATGAACCAGTAAATAGGATGGAAATTTTTGAGATGAAGAAGAAGCCAAATTCTTGCAAGACATTTAGGATTTGATGGCTATACATACGGTGGATGCTAAAGCAATTCAAAAGCATTATGCGGATAATGTCCTAACTAGACCCATGGTGGACAAAAATTGATTGAAGTTTCAATAGTGATGTCCTAGAATTGGCCGTTGAGAGTAAAGTAGACCCCAAGCTGATGGACTTGAAGGAATTATTACAGCAAGAACATGACTTTGAAAAGCAGATATATATGCGAGTTAAAGAGGATACAATTCAAGAAGTAAATCTTGATACACAGGATAAACCCAAACCTGTCAAGATTTGTGCGAACCTGGAGGAATGTTTTTGGATTGATCTTATCAAGTTGTTGACGGAGTTCATGGATGTGTTTGCATAGAATTATGCAGATATGAAGGGCCTTGATCCCAGAATCACCAACATCGTATCAATTTGAAGAAGGATGTCGTTCCAATGAAGCAAGCTAGGTATTGCATGAATCCAAATTATGTCAAGCAGTTCAAAGAGGAATCATATAGGCTGGTGAAAGTCAGATTTACTATCCCAATTGAAAATCCAAAATGGATCTCATCGATTGTGGTAGTGCCAAATAAAAATAAGAAGCTATGGAGATGTGTTGATTATCGAAAACTCAATGTCGCTATGGTGCCAAACCCTATTTCACTTCTATTTTTGAATTATACTTTGGACAAAGTGACCGGTCAATAGATTTACTCTTTTGTGGATGGATATAGTGGGTAAAATCAAGTCCAAATGGCAGTCATAGATCAACCAAAGACCACATTGATCATAGCATGGGGAGTATTTTCTTGCACGATGATGTGGTTTGGTCTAAGGAATGCACCCAGTATGCAACATAATTTTGGTCCATACCTCACCAATTTTATGCACATTTTTCTGGACGATTTCTCTATTTTTGGAGAAAAATTAAAGCATTTGTATCATTTGCGGCTTTGTTTTGAAAAATATCGAGAGACCAGATTGAGCCTTAACCTAATGTTTGCGGTGGCTAGTGGAATGTCACCGGGACATATCATTTCCAAAGAAGGCATTGTGGTACATCCCAACAAGATTACAACCATTATGCAAGCACCACTGCCTGATTCATGAAAGGAGACTCTATGTTTCTTGGCCAAGTATGATGGCATGACCAACACTTGCGGTTTTTGGGTCATATTGCGATAGCAATAAACGTGATGGAACGCATGGACAAGAAGGAATTTAAACGGACTCTAGAATGTGACTTGGCTTATCACCACCTTAAAATGTTGATGAACAGAGTACCAGTTCTTATACTTCCGGATTGGAAAAAGGATTTCCTTGTTTTTGTGGATGCACTTGATTTTGCAATTGTAAGTGTCTTGATGCTATGGAAAAAGGATTTCCTTGTTTTTGTGGATGCACTTGATTTGTCTACTATGCTAGTAGACAAATTTTTTGCAGCAAAAAAGAATTATTAAATGATAGAGAGAGAATATTTAGGAATGGTGTATCCGATGAAGCAGTTCAAACATTATTTTCTTAAAAAATAATTTTATTTTCATGTGGACCGCTCAAGATTGCTATTTCTAACACAAAAATAGAATTTGGTAGGAAGATTGTCTAGTGGCAAGATGGATGATCCTGCTATAAGATTTTGATTTTGAAGTGGTGCATCGACCGCCTGGTGCACAACATGTGGTTGTGGACTATTTATCCAAATTGGATTCCGAAGAGGCACCCATGGGTGTTGAAGGTGATTTGTTGGATACATATTGATTTAGAGCGGAAGAGGAAGAACAAGATGTTACACATCCAAAACCTCTCCCTTGGGCATGATATGTGCAGATGATACTCTTTCTACAGGAAGAAGTCATGCCAACCAATTTGACGATCGATCAAGAAAGAGAGTAGCATTGAAAAGTAGCAAGTTTGAAATCTTATTTGTTTATTTTTATGACACGGATCTTTGGGGTGTACTAATCCCGTGTGTCATAGAGGCCCATGAAGATATTGTTGGGGGACTTTTGTCTATACCTTTAAACAAAGAAGGTGCTTCAAGAAGGGCTTTGGTGGCCTACAGCTCATGCAGATGCAATGAGGTTTGCAACTCAATGCAATGTCTGTCAACAGATTGGGCATCTAGTTAATAAAGATAGATTACCTTTGAATCCAATTTTGCCACTCAAACCATTCCAAAAATGGACTTTATAGGTCCAATCAAATCGGCAACAAACGATCTCAATGTAGGTATATTTTGATCTGTATGGATTACTTTACAAAGTGGGTTGAAGCTTGGGCATTAAAGAAAGATAATGCGGTTTCAATGGTCGAATATTTGTGTTGGGATGTGTTTCCACGATTTGGCTTACCGGTGAAATTGGCTAGTTATCGGGGTACACATTTCTTAAAGAACGTGATACGAGAGTTGTTGCAGACTTTATAGATCATACATAAGAAGAGTAATCCTAATTATCCACAAGCTAATGGACAGGAAGAAAGTAGCAATAAGGGTATTATGTGGATGTTGACCAAGTTGGTATTTGCAAAATATGATGATTGGGATTTGAAGTTTTTGGTAGCATTGTGGGCATACCACACCTCATTTAAAGTGGCTACGCGGTCTACTCCGTTCAAGTTGGCATTCAAAATTGAATCCATATCTCTCTTGGAATTTCTGGTACTTAGTATGCATATTACGGTGTTGAAGCCTTTGTTGCACAAGGATTCAATAGTCTACTAGGTAGATTAGTTCTTACAGTTGGAAGAGGATAAATATACCACCTTTATGTTGATGAAGGAGTTTTAGAGTCAAGAAAAGAAACGGATGGATTTAGGAATATGATTTAAGCTATTTAAGCCACAAGATTTGGTGTTGTTGTGGCAAGGAAAACAATGCATGCTATGGGGTGCAGGACATGCAAAAGGAATTCTATTTACACTACAAAGAATTAATTGGACTTACTTTTACTTGGTGTTTTTCTCTCTACCTTATATGTGCATGTGTTGCCTATGTCTGAGCAACTTTGCTTAGCGCATACCATAGCTTTCTCCTTGCCCTTTCCTTTGCATACAGCAACTCGATCTCTCCATCTATCAAGCCTACAAGCATGAAGATTGTGACCCCAATTAACAACAAGATGACAAAGGTGATGAAAGTTTACCTAGAATGCAGAGGCCTGCTAGAATATAAAGTGATTGATTGAGTGCATGTATAATTTCAACCATAAACTCTTTTGATTTTGCGAGAGTTAGCAGCAAAGGAAGACCAAGGCATTGTTGGTGGGCCTCACTAATTGTCTCCACAATTGGCGCAATAAAAGTGTCATCTCCCTGCTACATGTATCATTATCCCTCATGAGAAGATGACCATGTAGGAGATGATTGCAGCTTATGGAAGTCTAACTAGTTATGAGTTCAAATTGCAGGGTTGTTAGGATTTGGAAGTGAGAGAATGTCTCAGATAGGTGTTGGAAGAAGTCTGGTTGATGGCTAATAATTATAATATCTCTCAAGGAGCTCATTCCATGATTTTTGTGGCTTAATTGTCGAGGGAAGTCAATTGGACAAAAATCCTCATCCAATAATTGTGTGGTTGGTGAAAGGCAAGTAGCATTATGAAAGGAAGCTAATGAGCCATTCATGAAGCGATTAGAGAGTTAACCACAAGAGAGATTGACACTAATACAATAGAAAATCATAAGTATATCAATATGCAAATGAGTACAAAGTGATGGCTAGTGCATAGGGTGCAAAGTGGATACAAAGTGTGTAGCTTTGGGTTTCTTTAATAGAGTTGGGAAAGGGTATCAAATGACCTAATAAGTGATGTGAAATGTGTAGGCTTCCAAACTAGAGAGTGTTCTCACTTGTGGTAGTGCGGATGTGTCACACACCCCAACAAGCCTCCCCATGTGTGATATAGTGGCACCCAAAATGACAAAGTTCTCCTCCCTATAGAATTTTCAATGGGTGATGTAGGAACAAAGATCAAAACATCCTCCCCAAAGAATTGTCAATTGGGTGTAGGATCAAAAAATATGGCTGTCCCTTGAGAATTTGACAGATGGGTATAGGCCAAATACACCTCCTCTAGAGAATGGTAGGCAATCAGGTGGTAGGTTTGTCAAAATAAAAAGGGGGCTTTATCAAAGGTGAAGTCCTATTGCAAATCTTCAAAGTTCGTGTTAAGATTTGTTGTTGATATTGATTGCAAAGTGTTGTCGTCGTTGGTACTCCTCCAGTCCCAATGTTTCATCAAGATCAAAGTGGATGCCAATGTTGGCATGGCATACAAATCTATTTTGTGCAAATTTATGTAGGTGAGGACGGTCTTACCCAATGTTGGGCAGTGTCCAATCTTGTACAAATTTTTCTCTTGTGAAACAAAACATGGTCGTGCTCTATGTCCAATGCAAAGGTGAATGTAAAATGCAAAGATAAACATGAAAAATGGAAAAGCAAATTTGTGCGTGGCTTGGTGATTTCAAAATCTTGGGATTGAGTATCACATGCATATCAAGCATGTTCAACCTTTAAAGCTATAAATTTTACTTGGATGGTTTCAATGCTTTGTGATGGGAAAGTATGCTTGAGCCTATTAAAGCTCAACTTGATGTATTTCCTTTTCTTTCTAAGCCCTTGAAGCTCAATATCTTGGAGGAATTGGGAATATACTCCAATGAGAGGCTCAATGGACAAGGTGAATTGAATTTTTCAAATGATCTACCAAAACTGCTGAGAACTGCAGGCAGTGGGGCCAATAGCTACAAATAGCATGAGTAGACATGAGAAGCAATGCAAAAAAGGTGGCAAATATCAAAGCAATGCGATGGTGCTCGGTAGATCTAGTAAGAAATGTGTTTGGTGAAGACGACACAGGTTTTTTCATATAAAAATGGCATCTCGAAGCTATGGTCCTATCTTTATAGGCGAGGAGAATCCTGAGGAGTGGATTTTTTATTTTGAACTATATATGTTGTCCCTATGCATGCCGAATGAAGACAGTAGGATGCAGACTTTTCCATTGGTGATGTGGGGAAAAGATAAAGTGTGGTACGATGCTCTCGAAGATGAGCCGAGGCAAGCATGGCCAACTTTGTGGGCTCAATTCTTGTAAGATTTTCGTAGGGAGGCATCACCGCTCTCAAGCAAGATGTAAGTGAAGATTTCAATTTATTTTTGGCTCAGTTTGAAGCACGTTGGGCAGAGCTAGAAACCTCAATGCAGCTAGCCAACAATGATTACTATAAGCTACACAAATTTGTAGCGTATTTACATCCAAAAGTCGAAGAGAAGGTGGATTTTGAAAGTCCAAAAAACTATAATGGTGCAATGGTAATTGCACGATCGAAGAGGAGGAAGATAAAAAAGAAGATTGAACGGGGTGCAGTAGGCTACGAGCCAGTGGCTTCTACCCAATCTCAAAGTCCCAAAGAGGTGGACCAAGAAGAGAACCAAGGCAACCGCGGAGTGGCAGTGGTGCCAAAAAATTGGGTAAGGACGGTTCAAGATTTATCAAAGCAGATGCAAGAGTTAAGGTTAAGCATGATGGACAAGGGCCAACCAAGAGGAGGCAAAGGCAAGGCAAGACCTTTGCCTATCAGGTGTTACCATTGAGGAGAAGAAGGGCCTTATGCACCAGACTGTCCCCAGCCACCGAGGGAAAGAGGAGGTATGTATCCTTTGTTTGGCAAAGGTAGAGGGCAAGGGCCCTTTGACCAGGTAGCTAAGAATCCTAGGCAACAGGCTCAAACTGATGGTGGGGAGGTCCAGCGGGTGAATATCATTGCTACAAATTGAATGTGCAATGGCCCTACGAAATACTCAAAATAGCACAATACATACCATAAAATGATAAATTGGCATATCTGAATTGTTGCACACGCACATAATCAACCTTAACACAAACAAAGAGAGATATAGAGCGAGATAGAGCGAGGGAGAAGGTGCAAGTGCACCTCCTAGAGCGGAGTGCTAAACCGGCACCAGGAGAGATAAGGGAAGAGGGGAGAGAAGAGAGACACAAGCCCTAGGTGCAACCGTGCAAGAGTGACCATTTCCCTCTTGCACGTATTTACTTTATAGATTTCTTGAATGGTCAAAGTGAGTACAAACTGGCCGGTCGATTGTAAATGGTCGAAGCTCATAAAGAGCACTTGAATAATAAAATGTATATCTATTCACATAGGCCTTTGCTCGGTTAAGCCTTTTCCATTTGTTAGCTACAGTAAATACCAAAATATCAAGTCCATTACATACATCTCCATTAGAAAGCAACTGTCCTCAGTCGAAGATAAAAATTTGCAACCCATACTTGTCAAAAATAGTGATTAGTATTCTGTGTCAGAAATAGCACATAGTAAAATGAAAAATTTATCAAACGAAAGACATTGCTTATGGTGGATGACATCATCCACTTACTACCTATTCTAGTGTCCCATACCACTAGAATAAGCAATATATGTCATATCCTCATGAATCAAGATATCATTGGTCACACTCATCATTCAATAATCTATTTTCATCAATCTCAAGTTCACATTCATAAATACTGTTGTGATAAAAAAGCATCATATACCAATTCCCAATCCAAATCTAATTATATGTCATCATATACCCGGGTAACAAAATATACTTAGGACAGCATCATATACCAATTCCCAATCCAATTCCGAATCTAAATCCAAATATCTGCCATCATATACCCGAGTAACAAAATCATACTTAGGACAGTGGAACATGATTTTGTGATCAACAATTTAACCAAATAATAAGTACATTGGCATTTGAAAAGTCGTAAAATTAATGTAAAAATTAGGATTGTTTGCCACCAAAGAGAATGAGAGCAGTCAATTTCAAGTACATTTGAGCAAATAATGAAGGTGTTAAATGAATTTGTAGAATGATTTGTGAGGCTGGGATGATCAAGGTCATCCTCAATATCACTCATCATCTTCATTGCTTGCAAGCTCTAACTTTGGATTGATGATGGGTCCTTTGTGATGCTTGTGGTGATTGCCTTGGAGTAGTCTTGCTTCAAGAAGGGCAAGACATAGCATATGAGAGCCAAAGGCTCAATACAGATGAATGGGTCTTAGGAATTTATGAGAAAGAACTTTTAGCTATTTTACATGCCCTAGACACATGGAAGTACCGTTTATTGGGAACTCCATTCATTTTACAAATAGACCATCAAAGTCTCAAGTACTTCATGATGCAAACAAAGATTATGAGGTGGGCAAATTTTCTTTTGCAATTTAATTTTCATATTGCTCACATTTTTGGTAAGCATAATCAAGTGGTTGATGCACTTTCACAACGACCAAAAGTTAATGTGGTGTCTAGAGCCACTCACAATGATCTATCTTCTATGATAGATGAGTATGCTACTGACCCTGACTTTAGAGACATAAATGTCAACCCTTGCTTTGGGAAAGAAAGAGGAACCATTCACCTTGCAAGATGGTTATCTTCTCCACGGAAGTAGGCTATGTGTTACCCACTCCCTTCATGTGAGAAAGTTGAATCCCATGATCCTCCCTATGCGGGGCATAGAGGCATTCAACCTACTCTCCGAGGAGTAGAAACGTACTTCTATTGTCCTAACATGGGACATACAAGAGTATGTTTCAAAATGTGTAGTATGCCAAAAGACCAAGTATGATAGCGTGAAGCAACCTGGATTACTCCAGCCATTGCCTATCGCAAATTCACCATGTGAGAGTATATCCATGGATTTCATCTTTGGATTATCCAAGTCTATCTATGGGAATACGGGAATATGGAGAATAGTCGACAGGTTTAGTAAGCAATCACACTTTATTCCTGTCAAAAAGACTATTAAGGCACACCAAATGGAAACTCTCTTCATATCACAAATTTTCAAACACCATGGATTGCCAACATCCATCGTGTCAGATAGAGATCCTAGAATGGCCAATAATTTTTGGAAAATTCTCTTTGAAAATCTAGGAACAAGATTGAATTTCTCTTCGGCCTATCACCCACAAACGGATGGCCAAAGTAAAATTGCCAATCTTATGATACTCGATCTACTAAAGACTTATGTTACCAAAGTAGATCAATGCTCAGAGTGAGAAAACTGCTTACCTGAGTATGCGTACAATAATACAGAACATACTTCTACGAGAAAAGCACTTTCAAAATCATTGAGGAAAGACCTAAAAGTCTCTTGCTACTCAAAGTGCATGGGAAGATCTTCGCTGCTGATGAGTATAGCTGTGATTTACAAGAATCTTTCCAAAAGATAAAGGAGGCTATATCCATCTCTCAACAAAGGCAGAAAGCTACTGACAAGCACATAAGGGCCTTAAGGTTCAAAGAAAATGATTGGGTCTTACTTAAGTTTCCCAAGGCTCGATTGAGGCAAACGACAAACAAAAATCCTACGGGCCATCAAAAGTATTATGCTAAACTAGCAAAAAGATACTATGGTCCTTTCCAAATCTTGAAGCCCATCAATGAAATGTCTTATCAACTCAAGTTGCCTAGCCATTGGCTCATACACAATGCTTTTCATGTGAGCCTACTTAACCCTACAAAGGAGAGCCACCAAGTGAACCAATCACTGAAGACCCTCCCGAAATCAAAGACCAAGAACAGGTGCTACAACCCAAAGCTATCCTTCGGCATGAAGACAAGGTACTACAACATGGTAATATTATCCGATGGTATCTTATTAAGTTCAAAAATTATCCTTTTGAAGATGTTAGATGGATTCAAGGAATATGGCTTAAGGATAGTATGAACCTTGTCAATGCTTACAATCCTACATAAGAGTAAGCAAATGTACAAATTTCTTTTAAATGACCAATGTTTTTGTCTTATAGGACTAGTTCTCTTTCTATTGTGCACAAATTTAAATAGTATGCATGCTTAGAATCATGTTTGTGATGACAACGTCTCTCAAACACCAAGTAGAATTTGTCACTCTACTTTGGGAGAATGAAATGGACTAAAGAGCAGACATACTTGTGACAGCTATGTCTCCCAAACACCAAATGGATTAGTCATCCATCTTGGAATGATGTCATAGGGCAAAAAGGGATCCTCTACCCGCTAAGAAAGATTGACTAATGACTAAGACTTTATCTCTTCTACCTCATAGTCAAGGACGACTATGATTTCAAGAGAGAGGTAATGTCATAAAATCTAATATCTAACCAACCCAAATGATTTTCTCATATTAAACTGATTATTTAATGTGGGAGAATAGACGGGAACAAGGGTTAGAATATAGACATGTGCTTACACATCTATCTCACCACGGGGCCACTGGTAGGGTCCAAATGAGAGATGGTATGTCAAAGAGCAAGGCTAACCAATGGAGCTTAAAAGACCTTAGGGTTAGCTTCATTAGTGTTAAAAGTACTTTGACCTTAGGTAAGCTAGGGTTGAGCTTGAGGTAGGAACCCGGCCCAAGCTTGAGGTTCTTGTCATGCTTGATGACTAAGGTGCTTGAGGTGCTTGTCGTGCTTGATGACTAAGGTGCTTGAGGTTCTTGTCATGCTTGCTGACTAAGATGCTTGAGGTGCTTGTCGTGCTTGTCCACTAGGGAGCTTGAGATGCTTGTGGGAACATTACCCAAGCTTGAGGTGTTTTGTCATGCTTGTTGACTAAGGTGCTTGAGGGTAAGGTGTTCCACAAAGTCAACAAATATCCCTACAAGGAGGGGGCGAGCCTTACAAGAGGGGGATAGGGAGAGAACATACACACCCTCACACAAGGCAAGCTTGGTACAAAGAGCATTTAGGACACTCCTCTTCATGTTGCCCTCATAGTGTGTCTAAAACCTATTGGTTGGCCTCCCAAGGGGTCCAATGATAAAATAGTTAATTTAAATAATTATTTTAGCATCTGTCAAGTCCTCTCTCTCAAACGGGAAAGGGGGGAAGTTATCCCAAGCCTACCCTGATATGTCCTTTGCATGTAATTGCCTAGGTCTACAGAGGTCCAATTATCTTCAAGCATGAGTTACAAGGGGGGGTCGAGCAAAGCAAGCTAGGGGGTTGTTTGAGGGGTATACTCTCCCACACACACTCACTCACACTCTCATTGTGTGAAGTGAAAAGTGCAAGAGCTCCATCTCCTTCTCCAAGCTAGAAGAGAAGTTGAGAGCCTACACCAACACTCTTGGCTATGGAATGCAAATCCGCCATGCTTCAATGCTTAAGCTTGCCATCTTCTCCATCTTTATCACTATGCTATTATGTATGCTAGCAAGAAGAGTGATGATAAGTGAAGAACTAATTCTTTTTTCTATGGAATGTTTCTTCTTCCTCTTCCCTACCCTCATTCCCCGCTAGCTCTCTCCACCTTCGAAGGTGTTTGAGTCCTTGGGACCGAGGCTTGGGATACTTTATGCTTTTTACAAAGTTTATGTTATGCTCATGATGATGCATGAAGCTTTCCATCTTCATTGCATCACCTAGGTCACAAGGAACACAAAGATTGTATTGTATCAAATCTCTCTTGATGGGAGAATCTATAATACAAATGCCTATTGGAGGGGGGACCGGCTCCACATAAATTTGGTCCTCAACTGTTGTCATGTTCTCTAAACTCTATCTCTTGCAAAATTATTGTTCATGCCAAGTTAACTAAACATGTTTATGTTACTACCATCAATTAAGTTCACACTCTATACTCACAAAGTATTCTCACAAAAGTGATTTCTTTAATTTCCTAATTCCGCTACTCTCAAAGTTCATAGGCCATTTCCATTACACCTATCCTCATCATCTTACCATAGGGAGAAAAATTGAGAATCTTAAGGCTCCACCAAGCAATCTTAAGCATATTTGATCCCACCAACAAAACTTGGTTAGCAATCCCATGGTGAATCCTCTCGGCTTTGTGAATATTTTGTGCGAGACCTCAATCCCTGCTAAAGTAGTTTTATATTATGTCTTTTTTCTTAAATTTTCTTGTGGATTCTTGCTATTCTTAGAAGATTTCTTTAGGGGTGCGTGTGAAAAGAATGCCTCATATAGCCCTCCCTTTGATGGCTAGAGACATTCATATCTCTACCTAGTGTCCAAGTCTTGGTGGCCTTTAGCTAGGTACATACCTGTGTCAACTACTTCCTCTGTCTATGATTGTGACTTGCAATTTAACCACCAACCATTTACTAGAGTGTGATGTACCACCATAGCCATAGTTGATATCAAACTAGTTGACAGCGGCACGATCATAACAATACAGACACAGTCCGCAGACCGGCATCCATGGTTGGCCCTATTGTTGACATTGTAGATTGAGGTGCGGATAGAGCTTAGAGCCGCCTCTATAGCATCTCTTGCTTCCACTTATTGGCGGGTGATTGTTGTACTCCTCCTTTTGCATGAAAGATTATTGTTGTCTTTGATGTTGTAGGAACAGTAACAAAGTTACTGGTGGGCACAATAGAGGCAGATCTAGAGGCAACACCAGAACCTAATGTGCCCAATTGTCTGGACTCCCTCATTCCCAAAGTGATCAGCATTTACATCAGTGGGACATGCACTGCAGGAAGGCTACATATGTCACAATAGGAGTGAAACTCTAAGAACATGGCCTTCATATCCCTTCTCTAGGAAAATCTACCCCACTTTAGTGTTTGCTACTTGGCCTTTATCCATTGTGCCAATTGTTGGGGTGTGTCACATACGCACCACCACAAGTGAGAACACTCTCTAGTTTGGAAGCCTACACATTTGAAATCACTTATTAGGTCATCAGATGCCCTCTCCCAGCTCTATAAAAGAATCCCAAAGCTACACTCTTTGTATCAGAGCTGTATTATAGGGTCAAGAGGCCGTGATAATTATGCCAAGGTTAGGAAAGTAGTATAGATATTTATTTAAGTCAAATTATACTGTTTTTAGCTAAAAAGTAAAGGGGGAAATTAGTAAATCATGTGCTATAATTATATGCTATTTAGCAGAGCTGTATTATAGGGTCAAGAGGCCGTGATAATTATGCCAAGGTTAGAAAAGTAGTATAGATATTTATTTAAGTCAAATTATACTATTTCTAGCTAAAAAGTAAAGGGGGAAATTAGTAAATCATGTGCTATAATTACATGATATTTTCCAGAGCTGTATTATAGGGTAAATAGGCCGTGATAATTATTCCAAGGTTAGAAAAGTAGTATAGATATTTATCTAAGACAAATTATCCAAATTTTAGCTGAAAATTGAAGATGAAAATTATATAATTAAGTTAGAAAATAATAAGATAATTACCAGAGGTCAAAAATATCCTTATGTACTTGTGTTAATTATACCATAGTTAATTGGTGAGATTAGAAATTATAATGGACCAAAAGTCCTATTTTTAGCGAATGATTAATTAAAATAAATAGACCTTGTGGTCAAAAGTTTTTAGGAAAATTATAGTAAGTGTAAACCTATGATATCAAGTTGAGGAAATGAAATCTTTAAGAGAAATCAAATACACTAAATATTAAGCCCAAATAAAGTAGATTATTAGCTTAAAAGTTGATGGGAAAATTAGGAAAAAGATATAGAAAATTATAAGAAAGTTAGGAGAGCTTAGAAAACCCTTAGGGAAGGGGTGGAAAAATTTATCATGTCTATAAGAAATTACTAGGTCAAGAATTTATCAATTAAAACTATAAATTTAACCTTGGATGGGTTACGGTGGAATACAAAGGTTAAATCTAGATTTTGAATTATTTACCTAATGATTAGACATCCTTTTTATAAGGATAAGAAGTTATAGCACCAAAAAGAACCCGAGCAAATCCTACATCCGATGATGAGGATGTAGCTCCAAAACAAACTAGAGCGTCGCACGACGACGAAGCCGGGCCTAGTAGTAGGCCTATGGAGAAGAGTCTTCAGGCGACAGTGCAGCAGCAGATGGCCAATCAATCCCAGGTGGGTGTCGCATTATTCAATTAAGTCTTTAATTAGTTTAAGTTCTTTTATAAGTTAGCATTGCATACGTAAGAAGGATAAACTGGCTGAAATTGGAAGGTAACTTCCAATATGCATTTGTTTATAATGTAGGAAAAAATTGTTTGGGTTAAAACTGGTTGAATTAGGAAAGATATGTTTGATCATCCTTAAGACAGCTTGTTTCAAGACACCTCCGACTCCTTGATATAAATTGATGATAATGATTGGCTTTCTAGCCACGGTTAAGTCGGTTACCCCCATGAACGATGAGTTTCTACTCCGTGTCATGTCTTGATGTTTCTACATAAGTTAGGATACCGTTTTTTATCCTAGGGGAGCCACCCGGTTGTATGGGCAACTGGTTTGGTGTATGGGCACCTGGAACCTTGGGTGGGGGTTTATTCCACTCCGGATTTGAACAAGGAATGGGTGTCGTTTTTCACCCTTAGGTGGTCTTGTGACAAGACGAGTACTGGTCATGGTTATTATGGATAATGTTTTGATTGACAGTACTCTGTCTTAAGTTTAAAGATGTCTGTTTGCTAAAAGAATGCTTTCAATGCTATCTTCAAGGAATTACCGTGATGGAACGTTAAAAGAAACCATTATTTTAAATGTTAAAACAATGTGATAATAAGATAAACGAATTTTGTGTGAGTGCGGGGTGGTAAGTGGGGATTGGCTAAGGTTGTCAATCATGGACGGGTGGACCTGATTAGTGAGGTAACTATCCATCCCTACGCACTAAAACGTTTAGAAAACTTCTTCATTTGAAAGAGGAGTCCACCAGCGACTGTGCCCTCACATCTATTAGGGGGAAAAAAGCATTGGTTGAGGATACCTTAGCCCAAATTGTGGCAGTTATAGGGCCGGAATAAGAAATTTTTTTTGTAGGCCGTATTGAATACATTGTCCCGTTTTCGCTGCGAGATAGGACTAGGTCTTCTTCTAAGGCTATAGACCCAAGCCATTGTCAATGGCAAAGGTTTATTCCTTGGATTTTTCTTGTTTAGAGACTCCGATTTTGTATAAGGCCTAGAGACCTGTCAAGGATCCCATCCCGATCACGGTATAGGCGGGTTGGGGACCTTACACTAAAGCACGGTTTAGGGCTTCTTATTAGTGTATTATAACTTCCAATAAAGCTCAATTTTGATCCAAATTAGGTGCATCATCATTCATCATTACATTCCTAACCACAATTGACACATTGTGCTAGTGAAAAGCTCTCTACAACAGTTTCAATTAGAGCCAATAATTGCTAGATTTGGAGGAAATTAGAGCCCTTAACTGCACTACTACTTTTAGATGTGTGTGTGTAGTCTCCTAAAGCCTACAAGTCCAACCTTATATTGCTTGATTTTAGGTTCTCTACACGTGCAACGAAGGGGGCGGTGTGGCTATCTTGCTATTTTTTAAGCGTGTTTGATACAGATCGTGAGTTCAAAGCTTGCAATGTTATTTAGGAGAAATTCAAGGGCGGGTTTATCAAAGTTTGAACAGAAGTGCCATTTAGTGGACTTGAACCTGCAAGGTGAAGCTTGAAGTTCAAGAGCTAACCACCATGCCAAGATCTTCTGCTTGCATCAAAGCTTCAACAAAAACCTGTTTAAGGTTCTACTCACCCAAGGGCTACGGAATGTGCTCTCAATTAGATGCTCACCTGAGACTAGCTCATCCTCAAAAAGGATATCTGAGAAAAGAACATCCTTCAAGTAAGAGATGTACTTGTGTGTGGAAATAAATGTAAACACCTTGCGGCATGAGTGAGAGGGACCCTTGTTATCTTATTCCACACTGGATAAAGTGAACTCCTTGATTTTCTAGACCATGTTATATCCCATGTGATAACATGTGCCAAAGAAAACCCTACATATAGGGCCATAATTGCATAATGCAAAAATGTATTTGGGACACTCTGGCCAAAAATTCTTTGCTCTTTACATGACCTTGTCATATATTTGAAGAGCAAAATGGATGAAAGCAGTCAAGCGTATTCATCCGACTTGAAAAAGTCAAGCAAGCATATTAAAAAAAAGGAGTACAACCAAATCATATGCATACCTGGAGGTTGAACAAAACGTGCACTCACTTGTAGTCACGGTGCACTTTGCAAACCTGAAATAAACAACTAGGAAAACGAACATTAGAAATTGGTAACCCTAGGTGTTGCCTTTGCAATCCAAACCCCTTGGTTAAATTTTAGAATGTCAAACCCATTGGTTAGACTCTGTATGGAAACTGCTCAACCTAGCAACCCACGGTGACCAACATAGTCTACCTTGTCTAGCATTGATCAAAGTCAACTTTGAAAGTTGAGCGTGTCCTATACCCCTTGGAATCTTGTGGACTTCTTTCCTTGAAATTGCAAGTGTGAAGAGTCCAAGAATTGACCATCAACACTTAGTAAGTTATTTAGTAATTGCGAATGGGTCTTACCCCAAAACTATGCTCATATAGACACTGTCAATGCTATAGACAAAATAGGAGATCCACTCAAGTTGGAATCGTATTCACAACTGGATCTTTTCTGGACTTGAAAGTCCATAATCTTGGGTTTTTGTGAACAGCCGTACTGTTTGAAATGCTTGCTTCATCTATACACCTTGGTAGAGAGAAGCCATTACAAGTTTAAGACATTCAAAAACTCAACTTGGTCTTCACACTTAAAGTATGTAGTTATAAAATAATACCCAAAAAATCAGTAATGGCAAAACTCTTGCTTGTCCATTAGAATCGATGGATATGCAACTCGATAGAATTGTTTGATTTTGAAAGCAATCACTAATACTTTACAAACAAATGGCTCATAGCCATTCCAAAATAGATGGCTCTTAGCCCTTCATGTTACCATATCGACATAGAAATATTATAGTAAAATCATGCCTAACTTCACTTTTCCCACAAAGAACTAGGGGAGAGAGAGAGAGAGAGAGAGAGAGAGAGAGAGAGAGAGAGAAAGAATGTTGGGTTGAGGAAAAATCCCTTATTCTATTGCATTGTGTACCCCCTACGTATGCCTCTGTGCAGACAATGGTTGTGACGTAGCTTATCCTATAAGTATACAACATACAGTGTGCTTGTATATTGCTCTCGTAGGGAGAGGTAACATAAGTCACATCTTGACTCACCTACCTCGTATGTGGTCGTGAATGTACCAGGTGACTTAAATATGGCACTTTCCTGTGAATAAACATAAATTAAAAAAAACTAAGACATCAATAACTGACCTCGTCCTTGATAGAGTAGCGAGTGTTGTAGCGAAAGCGTAAACAATAATGAGATGGAATTATGTCGACATCACTAGCATGCCGTGCACGTAGAGGTGTACACCGACGGCCCATACAAATTGAGCCGATACCAAAAGTGCCTTGCACAAGCAAACAAGGATACATCACAATTTGTTGTTGTCATACATAAATTGTGAACTATATCCTCGCTTTGCCAAATTCCCACAATCGTGTGCCAATGTCATTGATTTGAAGTCAACGATAGGATTTTGGCACGTGTTAAAAGCCTTGCTTGTCATGAATCCTGTCAAAGCACTTTGCTTTGTACAGTAGGCAATCCTTGCCACCTTAAAAGTTAAAATTTAGAAAAACAAGAAAACTTGAAATTGTCTAACATGGTTGCTCTGCTTTGGCCAGTTGTCTTGAGTTTTTGAAATAAAAACTCGCTTGAATCTGGCTCATAGCCATATTTGTTGCGCAAGAGAGAGTTGTTGTATGTACTATATACGCCATCTTGGTACATAATGAAATAACATGCATACACTTTCCAAGTCCCCCCCCCCCCCAAAGTTCGTATGCTCATAGCATATTCCAAACGTGGGAAGTCTTGTCTTTGATTGATATATCTCAATGCTACCATTGTTCATAGCTAACCAATACTCTTGCCAATTTACAAATGTCATACCAAAAGAAATTCAACCTTGTCGAGCATTCACAAATTATCGACCTTGTCGAATGGTACCACGTATTGAAAAATAGAAAAATATTACGATTGTCCTTGACCATATAGACTTGTTTTGATTGACGGAACCTCTTGAAAAAATTTCCTAAGAACCATATCCTTAAAAAAATGCAAACCCAGAATGTGACATAGAGAAACCCCTATCGACTTCTCAACCTGTAACAAGTAGTTGACCACGCCGAGCAGCTTTGCACCCATCATCAACTCTAGCAATAGGCCATGCTGATCTCCTTGAGATGCTAGAGAGGTGGTTTGTACTCAAGCCATGCTTGATTTGGGTTTTCAAAATAATCATTGGTGCTTTGCCAACAATGTATGCATCAAATTTTAATGCTTATGGTAACGATCACAAGCCGCGCTTGTGCTTGGAGTGCTTAAAGTGCACTCACCTCTATTGCATGATAGGGCTATGCAACATGGATGAACAATTTGTCAAAGAAACTAAAAATCTAAACATACCTTATTAATCACTCGACTCAACTTGCCTTGTTGTCGATCTCTTGCATGTTGCATGAACCTTCATGTTTAACTGAAAATCTCGCTTTTCTCCTCTTGATAACGTATCTCTGCTTTGACAAACGATGTTGCACTTGATCTTTTTCATATCCTTGTGGATGTGCCCTTAGAAATCTTGAGCCTTGCTCGAGTACACAAGATTTTGTTGTAGTTTTAACCATTGTGATTTGTTGCTTGGTTTGTATACCGTTACTTAGGTCATATAATAAATCCATTGCCGTGTTGTCAAGGGCCTTGCTCAATTCGCAAGAGAAACTGAAGATTGTGTTAAAAATAATGAGAGTTGCTTACCCCACCTTGTCGTTGGATACTTGCCAATAATTTTGAGAAAACCATTTCAACAAATTTGAAGTTCAATTTTTGTACTTTGCTGCTCGCATGCCTTGCATGCTAGTGCATGTGAGCTTGCTTGCTAAAGTTCTGCACTTTGCTCCTCGTCTAGGTTGCATGCTAATGCATGTGGGTTTGGTTAAACCCGTTGCTCGCCTTTGCATGGGAACAGTCCCTTAGGGTGACCCTAGGGTGCCCAAATAAGAAAAAAGTGTGGAAATTCATATGACCATGGCGTGCAATAGAGAACAGCCATCGGCGTCAAGCTTGTTGGGCTTAGAGATGCAGCTACGAGCTCCCATCGAGGGCGATGTTGAAACAAAAAATTAATGTGGCTCCCCCCATTTTCTGCAGCGTCTTGCTTCCTTCGACATCTTTGTGTTCAAGGGGCTATTCCCACAGCCTTCCCCCCTTCCTTCTCGAGTTCCAAACTGAAGCGTTGCTTCCCACGTCCCCTTGTCGACCTACTGCACCTCCTTCTCAACCACATTAGACATGAGCCGAGAGGTCAAAAGATCCACACACACACACACACACGCACAGGCCATGCCCAGAGAGAGTGAACAAGAGGCCATGCCATTGTACTTCCCCTCCTCCATTGTTGCCCCTCTCCCTGAGCTCTGATACCAATCTAAGACTGAGAGGACTAGAGCATGCAACTCTCCACCCGATTGAGCCCTATATAGGCCTTGCCTAGTGTCTTGCTAATAATAGGGCCCCCTTGACCGCATGCCCACCTTAACCCTTGGCCTAACGCCTGGTCTTACCCTAGGCCTCACATATGGCAAACCACAATAACACAAAGTTATATATGTCAATCAACCATAACTAACCACTTTGCACTCAATCTCACCATATGGTCTTTAAGTACATTAAGGCATGGAAGAAACGTGCAATGAAGAAGCATGGAACACATTCTGCAGAGGGGGGCAAGAAGAAAGAGACTAGAGCACTCCAATTTGTTATAGCGGAATTCCATGTCATGCTAACCAAAACCTTCGATATTGAGACTCTCACATATGCTCGCAGTAGACAAAGTCCAAGAAATCATGCGTAATAGACGATCTGTAGCAATGAAAACACAATGAGAGGCTCTATTCCCACATAATCTAACCCATTCATTCATTGTTTAAAGAAAACGAAATGGTTTTGATTTGTGCCAAGATATCCTTGTGAATTTTCTCACGCACTCACAACCAAACAAGCTTGAAGACCCAGTTTTTGCCTCTACACCAGGGAATACAATGTTCTTTTCAACTATCGACCGCACCTTTTTCTCTCCTGCTGAATAGAATTTGTTGAGTTTCAAGACCAAAATCCGCATGACCTACATGTTAGCATAAAAACTCCAAAATGGTTGCAGTACACTCTCTCTATCTTTATGGAATCTTTATTGATCACTTCATAGAGCTGCACTGACATAATTTGCATTACCCTTAGAGCAGCATCCTATTGATGATTATACCCATAAGGAATGATGTAATGAAATTGGGATGGCACTTTGTTATCTTTGCAACTAGAATTGAATATAGCATCATGTGAATATTGAAGTCGATATTGTTGCCTCATTTCTTTATGTGTGTATGACATGCTTGCTATTATTTATAATACTCCCCTATAAATGACTACGGTTAATCATTATGAATCTAAGGTTATGTACTAGGAATGGAAATTTTTCTATAGTTGTTTACATAAAAGCACCATGATTTGTTTATCATTTGGAGCTATTATTTGACCTTCGCACTACTTTCACACAACACTAATCTCTACCGACTACCATCCCTACCTTGCAAAAAACTCTCCATATTTATAACTCATAATTGACCACTTTTTATTATTATTATTAGTTTCTAGCGCAAATAGCCCTGACTTTTCACCAATTTTGTCATTACAAAATTTTAATTTGTTAATGTATTTAGTGTGTGGTTAAATTGTTGTTGAAATCAACAAGAAATCTTCTTTAGAGCTTTGTCTTTGAGTTACACTTTTGCAGATAAAGCTACAAACAATGCTATCGTATCAGAGGACATCCGGGTATGAAATTTCTCACTGCATGTTAATAATATATGTCTAGCAAGATCATTTCAATCATCTCTAAGGAGTAAGCTCTCTCTCTATGTATCTTTACACCCAAATACCATATATGATACACCACCCTAGTGCCTATTCTACTCCCTTCCTTATCTTAAGATCTCCAAATCTTGCACCACCTTTTACAACATCTTCTTATACAAAAAACCCCAGTTTAGGGTTTGCGGTGGTGTTGAAGCTTGGTTAGTGCTAACATAAGCTGGAGCTATTTGTTGCTCAATTGTCAGTGACTATACTAATATACTCGGTTTGATACATTAATGCTCATTTTATTTAATTTATTTTAAGTGACTCTCTTTGCAAATATTTCTAAGAGACTACACTCAAGCAACTTTGCAACGAGTGAGAATACCGTTGGACACTAAATGCTTATCCTGAAGTTAGATTCGTTGATTTAGGAAACACCAATTCATTGTGCATGTTCACCAATTTAGACATCACGAGTGTAGATTCGTCGATTTAGGCAGCACACTAGCAAACAACAAATTCATTACTTTAAATAATATCAGTGCAGATTTGCCGATTTAGACAACAAAAGTGCAGATTCACCGAGTTAGGTAGCACGTCTCATTGGTGTTGATTCGTTGATTTAGGCAACATTGATCACAAAATCATGCTACAATGGTTGGCCACAATGATTTTGTTACCGGGTATATAATGGAAGATATTTGGATTTGGAATTGAATTCGGAATTTGGTGTAGCTTGATTGGTTGTCGACATTCTATATGGAATTGGACTTGATATTTATCAGAATTGGTTTTCTAAACGATGAGTGTGACCAATGATATCATGATACATCACGATATGACATATATTGTTTATTCTAGTGGTATGGGATGTGGATAATGAAAAAGATAAAGAACTTTGTATGTTTAACTTCATGAGTCTTATTTTCTTACATAATATTTTTGAGACATAATACTTACCATTGTTTTTTACCAAATATGATTTGTAGCTTATGATCTTCGCAACTATGGACATTTTCTTTCTAACAAAGAGGTCTGTAATGGAAATGAAAAATTATTTATTTATTGGAGATGGCAGGTGGTAAAAGCATGAGTGAGCTATGGGCTATGTGAAAGGATATCACATTTATGAAAATTTCATTATTTATGTGCTCGTTATGAGCTATGGTCACTTTATGTTCAGACGAACAGTCTGTATCCATTCTGAGCATTCAAGAAATCTAGAAATAAATACATGCAAGAGGAAATGCTCACTCTTGTACGGGGGGAGATTGCACCCAATGTCTGTGTTCATCTTCTCTCCTCTCTCCTCTCTCCTCACTCCTCTTGCTGTGCCAGTGTAGCACTCCGCTCTAGGAGGTGTATTTGCATATGCTTTTGTGCTCTCTCTCATTCTCTGTCTCTCTCTTATCCAATATAGCTTTGATTATGTGCAAGGACGGCTCGCCAGGTATGCAGATCTATTGTTTTATGGCTTATAGTCTATTATTTTTGGTATTTTGCAGGGTCCTCTATGCTTTTTGGTTGTTGCATTTTCAAGTGTAAATACTTATCTTTTGGTATTTCTAAGTCTTAAGAGGTTCTATTAGATTGTTTTTGTTCATGTTTTGGTGACTTGGTCAACGACGATCACTATTTGTGTACCTCTCAGAATTAGGTTTTCACGGTCTAGATATGTTCTAATAGTCCTTGCCTATAGTCTCTTAGAATTTTGTAGCATTTCAAGTTCGTTTAGTTTAGAAACCATCCAATGATTAGTTGGTGTGAAGATTGACAGATGAAACCAATTGTTGGTTCTTGATTTGTGGTTGTTCATCTTCCTACATAGGTTCACTTTATTGAATTTGGAAAACTTAATGTGTGTCCACACCCGATCCATGTCACTTCCGTGAGAATTGACATATTGTGTATGTTACTGCCAGATAGCTATATAGACGTTCATTGCGGCGATATGCTAACATATTGTCTCTTGAAGTGTATAAATTGTCAAATATGCCCAACAATGGCAAGAGCAAGAAGTGTTGGGCTGTTTTCAAAGAATGTGAAGTGAGGATTTCTTTTCAAATGCAATGGTTGCATCTTGAAGGCACATGACATTATCCAAGAAGGTGCCATAGGTAGATGAATCCATGAAGAGATTGTTGTCAGGGATTCTTGGAAATAATGTCACTCTTGGCATTTCTTTCGTTTGCGTGTATGCTAAGTATGGTTTATTCATGAAAGCACAAAAAGTGCTTGATAAGATTTATGTCTTAAATATTGTCCCTCATAGCTTGAAGGCGTACCCACATAGCATAAAGTAAGGAAGCACTCAATTATATTCACTAAATGAAAAGTGAGGTTCCCTTGTGAATGTAATAATGTATGCATGCATTTAGAAGGGACGTGGCATTATATAACAATCCTACATGGGCAAACATATTCATGATGAGATTGTTAATCATGGATTCTTGGAAGAAATGTTATGCTTTGCCAAGTGTGATTTACTCATGAAATCACAAAGAGTGATTGATAAGCTTTATGTCTAGAACATTGTCTCTTAAAGTGATTGCTTGCAGGATGCACCTAACATGGGTAGGACCATGAAGCACAACAATAATTTTAGTGAAGGGATTCTTATCGGAGCTTGGGGAAGGTATCAGTAGGAGAGAAGTTGGGAGATTGGAAATGCAGGTACAAAGAGAGTACTCATAGCAAGACATGACTATTGTGTGTACATGGTCATGTGATATTTTGTTGCTAGAGACAATATGTAACATACTATATTATTTATAATTGATGGTGCAGGTTCAAAAAATGGCTCTACAACTAGTCTAAACGTGTTGAGATACGTGTTGTAAATGGATTTTTTGCCCCTTGCCAGCCCCACGACACTATTTCCCACAGGTTCTTAAATGAACCAAGGGAGATGGAATCAATGGTGAACAATTGATCTTGGGGATTGCACGAGGAGACACAACGATGTAAAAAAGGGCAAGCAAATGTTCTCGAGTCTCGAACCTACGACTTTTCGGGTGTGGGGATCGTTGTCCCAATGGTCAAACAACAACAATAAAAGCCATGGTCAAACAACAACAATAAAAGGTTAATGCAACCCCCCCCCCCCCCCCCCAAAAAAAAAAAAAAAAAAAACGGACAATTCTGGTGGGTTATATATATGTTGCTAGCCATATTACCCATTTCACTTTGTTCGTGCGGGCTTGGTCCATTAACATTTTGTGAAAAACAAGCCCAGTAGGCAGTCTCCCTGAAGCTGCATGGTCCCTGCAGGCTTCGTGAGTGAACGTTTTGCGAAAAACAACATTAAGACGCCTAGCAACCCTCCTCTCTATATGGCACGCCGTTAATTGGAGGGGATCAAGGGTGGAGGAGATAAAAGAGTCGAATCAAGGCGTGCTGGCCGTCGATTTTTGTGAATGGCAATTGGTAAATTCAAGAAAAATAGTAAATTTGGGAAAACCGGTAAATGCAGGTGGGGGGCAGCGCTAATAAATGATGAGAAGTAACATCGCTTTTGGAAGTAAAAGCCTGAAAAGTGAGGACATGTGGTCATTAAATGCAAGAATATGCACTTAGCCTCACATTTTGATCATTGTGGAGGTAGTGTGAGTAGTGCAAGGCATCAAGCAAAGAAGAACTTACGTTCAAAAATGATAAATTCAGGCTGTAATGTAAATTCAGGATGTTATGTAAATTCGAATTGTTCTGTAAATTTGAGTGGGATGCGGTGTGGTTTTTTCCTTCTCTCCTCTTACTTACACCTCAACTCGATTCTTATTCCCTTTTTCCTTCCCCCCTTCCACTCTTCTCTATTGTGGTCATGGAGTGGTATGGTGAAACGGATGATGCGGATGACGATTTTAGCATCCAGGGAAGCTCCTTTACTAGCTCAAGTGAAGAAGAAGATGATGCGCACAAACATATACAAGATGAACAAGACCCTGATAATGCCAATGTTTGAGGACTCCATGTCAGTGGATGTGACTCGAATATATCTTCCAAGTACTTCTCATTTGATAAAGATGCATATAGTTTAATGATCACATCACTCAATGAGGATACCTCCATGTCTTTGCATACACTCAAAACGATTGATCATAGAGGGATGCTTGATCTTAAGAAGTGGCGCAAAATTAAAGAGACATTTTGCTTAAGAGAAGAAGAAAATGGTTCACTTTGTATTTGTCTCAAACTCAACCCATCCATGAGAATCGCATGTGGAGGATTGGCAAACCACTTTTGAGGGTGGGCATCACATAGATGGATCATCTTGTCATAGAGATCTTGCCAACACACTTCATACATTGCAGTTCACATGGCGCATTGATGCCCGTCGCTATGGGATTCCCATATCCTACTTCAAAGATTTTGTCAACTCTTGTGGATGTACCCATCAAAACAAGACTACAGTGGCGTCTCAGTGCAAGTTTGATCTTAACATGCTCCATCATATGTAATAAGTACATTCAAAACCAATTTGGATTTTCAACTAGAGCAACTAATGATTGAGCACAAAGTAAGACTAGTTATGGTGCGATCTACAAGGAAGCGGCATTCTACAACTCTTGTGATTGACTACATTTGTCATAGAGGTGGAAAGCCAGAGCACCACGGTTTAGAGAAGAAGAGAATTAGAACATCAAAAAGATGTGGTTGTCCATTCAAAGTTCAAGTGCAAAGCAATGATGATAAGATGACAGATTTACCCTAATCGTGATGGCCATCTCCCAGGTAGTAGAAGTGGTCTCTATCCTTTGCCAGTACATCTATCTATTGTGAAATGTTGTGTTGAGGATTTGTTTGATGTCGGTAGCTCTCGTCATGTTGCACAAATGTCACTATCTAAGGAAAGGTATCAAAGGGAGAGAGATGCCATGCTTGATCAAATCATATTTCGGTTCTTTATGATTTCGAAGGAGGTTCAAATGGTGTCCTATCAAAATGCATTGAAGGTAGGCTCAACCTTATTTTTTTGCCATTATTGAGGTGTATATCAATGCTTCTATTTATCGTGGTCATGTGTATAGGTAGAATCCCTAACGATGATTGGGCAACCATGCATATTGGGGTTGCAGCTTTACAAAAACTAAAATAACAATCTACCGGCTCTTCTCCGTCAGTATCGTTCTAGTATTCTGTCAAGACACCATCAAGGCCGGACTAGACAAGGCAAGGCTGGGCTAGGCAGTGTGGAACGGGGAGTCCAACTAGGGCAAAGGGCCAAGGGCATGCCTATATAAAGGGTGGTTGGGTGGTGGACTCTCAGGCTCTAGTCACCCCTGTCTTACGTATTCTATTGACATGTTCTATGTACGTAGGTGGTCTATTTCCAGCCTTATAATCCAACCACACCAAATCCAAAGTACAAACCATTTATTTTAATTCTACAAGATGATTGGATGCTACATATGGCTATGCAATTCTCTTCCAACAATTCATGGGTGATTGATAGCACATTCAAGACAAATGTGTTTGGTCTTCCCTTATTTGCAACAGTGTTACCCAACCAACTTGGACAAGGCATCCCATTATGGTTCATGTTATGTACAATGGATGTAGGGGCACATCATGATGTTATTGCTTTGGAGGTGACACTCAACATAATATTTGCAAGAATGGGATGCATTCGACCTACTGCACTCGTCATTGACAAGTCACAACAGGAACTAGAAGAATTTTCAAATGTGATCGATCAAGATCCACATTGTTGGGAAATGCTAGTAGAAGTGCCACGCCGTCAAATTGCATGTCACATTATTCAATGTTCTCTCTTGTGCTTGGAGGTTCCAAAAGAGTTACGAGATGATCTATACATGGAAATTTCAAATCTCATGCATTGTTCAAGCGAGATGATCTATATCAACAAGTACTTGATCGATATTCAAACCTTCCGAATGTGGTGCGCTATGTCACTAATGGGTGGTGCGGGAAGTTTTGTATGTGGAGATCACGATGGCCAAAATTTGGAAGGTTGTTTTCCCATGGTACTGTTGACACCACAAACTTGGTAGAACAATTATGGAAATATATCAGGTACCCTCTATTGGAAGCACGCACCAATCGCTCTATTGTGGACCTAATACATGCACTTGTGGGTGATTCTGGAAATCCCATGGGTGGAACCTTGCTTAGGTTCTTTATGCAAAAGCAAGAAATATGTATAGTTAAAGTCATATAGAGATCATATTCTTGCAAATGTATGCCATTTTTTCTATGGAACGACATGCATGTTCACAAGTTTGATGTGTGCAGCTGACTCTGGCAGATTTGGACTTCAAGGTTGTTCCCAAAAACATACTAGCAAGCTTCAAGAGGGAGAGAAAATTTTGCAAAGGTATATGATAGACCAATCATGTCTAGTGGTTGTCAATGAAATGACATTACAATTCAAAATACCCAGCACAAGTATCCCAAATCAGTGGTATAATGTTAGCTTGCAAGCCAACTATTGCGATTGCCCAGATTGGAGCACTGAATGCAAGACATCAAGGACATACTTCACTCACTTGAGAAACGGCTTCCAAATAAAATCTCTAGAGAGATGAAAATTGTCATGCATCAACTGAAGTCCGCAAGAGACACGCTTGGATCACTAATCAACCCAAACGAAATTCAACTACCAATGCAAGGTAGCATCCACCAAGTTCAAGCACACATCACTCAAACTCGTCTTGGCCACGGAAAGTGCAAAGCGGATTGTGAGGCTTTGAATGAAGGAGACATCAAGGGACCAATCACCCACCCTAAGAAGCCCGCTCTCCAAACTGGTATTCTTGGTAGAAAACACCAACGAGGTCGTAACGAGGTCTTTTTGTAAGCGAGACACATGTCGTACATGGCAACTGAAAAATATAGCAAGCGTCCAATGGCCTCTACCAAAAGACATTTGTACAATATATGTAAAAGTTAAGGTAAACACATATGAATAAATCATACATTACTAGCATCTCCATACTCATCCACAATCGGAAAAAAAGTGAGCATGCGGCTAGAAAGATCAACTCTGCCAAAGTAGTTGCACATTGCCCTCTCACTAGGAAAGGTTTGAACAAAAGACAACCACAAGCTATCAATGAACCAAACATGATTGAGAGCCTCCTCTTAAAAAATATGCTCCATCCACCTACAAGGTCGTGGCCTTATTATGCTACATATTTGTAAACCATTCAATCAAAAATTAACTCTAACAAGCAACACTTACATGACAAAGAAATTGAGTGCACGTGAACTTGCTCTCTTGCTTGTAATGTCACTTGCAAGTTTAGCATCATATGCTATCTCAAGTCCATATCTTGATGGCACAATTGGATGGGGATACCTTAGAAGATCTATTAAGCATGGGTCACTCATTACATACTATGTCAAAAAGAAATTGAGCCATTATATGGAAGAGCGTGTATCGTGGCATGTTTGAGCCCATCAAGAGGTCATGCGCATAAGTACTCCCACTTGGAGAAGAAATGTCTACATGTGTTTGGACTTTGCCTTTACTATTTTTCATTGGCGACATGATCACTTGGTTAATGGAATAAAAAGAAACAAAACAAAAATGTTAAAAATTGAAAATAAAGCCGTGACAACTTATGGGTACAAAGTAATAAAACAACCAATACTTAGCAAATTACCAGAGATCTTGGTTGGGGATGTTCCTCATCCTCCATTTGTGATGTATATTCATCTTCACTCTCCATACTCTTAATAGGTGAGACAGCATTATCCTCAGGTTCTAAATCCATCTCCTTTTCTTTTTCTTCCTCATGTTTGTCATTCTTGTATTTTCTTGACTAAAGAGACATTTAAGAGTGCAAACAATCTTAAACTTAGAATTTTATATATAAGATACAATTATGAAAGCATTGAAGCAAAGAATGAGAGGATCTCTTACCATCCTCTCATATCCTTTTGCAATATTTGTTTTCATCTTTGCAACTCGAGTTGGCATGTCACTCTCTCTCACTTTGTCATTTCCTCTTGCACATGGTTCACAAACCATTCTTCGTATGGCATCTTTTGGAAGGAAGAGCTTAAGCGCCATCTCTTCTCACCATTTGCATTGAGATATTTTAAATGCTTCTTTCGAGCAAGTTTTATGCGAGTCTTGATGCTTTGAAACCGCATTTTGGCTTGCCTATGAGACCGTAATCCATTAGCCAATGCGGACTTTTGACTACCCTTTGGTCTCCCTGTGACTCTATGAGGAACGTCGACGATAAGACCATGGCGCTCTTTGATATGGTGGATAAGATCAACACGTTTCTCCCATGCTCTATTCCACTTTGGACATGTTTCGTCTACTCTACAATAGGCGACAAGCGCCCTATCTCTTTCCCTAAACTCCTCAATGAAGAGTTGCTTTGCCTAGACATTAATAGGCATTCTCATCTCTCTCTCTCTCTCTCTCTCTCTCTCTCTCTCTCTCTCTCTCTCTCTCTCTCTCTCTCTCTCTCTCTTCATCTCCATCTCGTCGGCTCCAACCCTAGGCGTAGCAAAGCTCGGCCCTCTCTCTCTCTCTCTCCATCTTGTCGGCCTCCCTAGGGCGAGGGGTAGCCCTGTGGGAGCACCTTCAACAACCACAGCTCCGCCCCCGCTCCCCATCTCCCAGGCTATATCCGCTCAGGTTTGCGACATTCTCAGTCGCGCTGGCTCCATTAAGCCCGACTTGCGACATGGCCGTTGGCGTCTACGTTTCTCTACGACTCTCCATTAAGCCCGACCTGCGATTTTCTCTTAAGCCCAAACCTTGCTTTGCTTCAGTTGAATAAGCACCCTATCACACACACAGTAAACTATGTCACACACAGTAAACAACCCCCTCTCCAACCCTAAACACACAGGAGCCTCTTCTCACGGGGACAGGCAAAGCTTCAAATGAGCAGACCCTAACAGGGGTATGTTTCCATGGGAGCCTCCTAAACGGCGTCGACTCGTTTAAGGCTCGAGGCCTTTCCCCGTGAAGGGCACTTCTCCAAGTTGCAATGCAACGCAGAGGCTCTCTCTCCCCAATCAAGCGGACTCGCCTTTTAGTGCCCACCCTGCAGGTGGATCCGATGGACCGCCTTCACCTCCAGATTCAAAAACTCGAGGATGAGAATGCAGAACTCAAGGCGCGTCTTGCAGCCCTTGAAACTCGCCTCTCCTCCTTGGAGTCCCAAAAGCAAGCCGACAACGAGCATCTTCTCACCAAAGAAAAAGAAGCAAAGCACACCTTCAGTGCAAGCGTGGCCAACCTTGCTACCCAAGTTCAACAAGCAACCACCACCGTCTCCTCCAAAGTAGAAGAATGTATGCAAGAACGTCGTTGATGGGAAGGACTAGCACTCTCTGTCCAAATTGGTGGCTTGCCCTCCACTTGGTGGGGAGAGAGTGACGACCACTCCTCAACACTAAACAATCTCAACCACGCCATTCACCCAACCAAGTTTGACCCCAACACAATTGAAAAAGTTCACCTCGGCAATCGCACCAACCAAGACATCCTTGTCTTCAAGACCAAAGAGGTGCGCATAGCACTTCTACAACAAGGACGACTTCTCAAGGGCAGCAAAGTATGGATCAATGAGGCCTTGACCCCCGCCCAACTCAAAGTCAAGAAACGAGAGCTCCAAAAGGTTCGAGAAGCGTGAGCAGCTGGCAAATGGGCTGTCTATCGAGGCGGCAAGACCATCATCAAGGAATTACGGGCTCCAAAAACTCCCAAGTTACCTCTCCCTCTCCCCTCCCCCTAAGTGACATATGTCACAGTTTTGTTGTACCCACAGTAGTGATGATTCTCCATGTACTCCTCTAGTAAGAGGTCCAAACATGTATGTTTTCTTGGTCCCATAGGTCATATTTGACCTCCGAGGATGATAATGAAATCTATCTATCTATCTCTCTCTCTCTCTCTCTCTCTCTCTCTCTCTCTCTCTCTCTCTCTCTCTCTCTCTCTCTCTCTCCATCCAATATATACACAACATCATAAAAGAATAAATTTAATCACATCATATTTCACAATGTTCTTTCTCTCAAAAAATGTAGATTGCAGAAGAGGTGTGTCGATCATACCATGATCTCCGGTTCGTATGCATCAACATCCTGTTGTGAATGCGAAGAGGAAGACTCGTCTCTCTTCCTCATGAGGCTTCATTTTGCTTTACAATTTTGATTAGACGTCTCCTTTGATGCCATCTTCATATCTCCGATCTTTGCGGGTACTAAGGCTTTTTGTAAGCCTTTGCTCGATTGAGACCGTCGGGGAGCTTTGCGGGGAGTCATCCTCTTGCTCAAGGTCAATTTTTTTGCAAGAACCCTAAATCTATTGAGCTTGATGACGGCTTCAATGCAATCCACCGTCTATTCCACTGACTCCCTCTCATGCGATCCTACTCCCCTATGGGCAGCACGTGACTTTTTTTTTTACCAGGTAAGCGTTTGAATTAATTAGATAGCCAAAAGAAGCTTACATCCGTGCACCCAAGGAAGGGGTGGCTAAATTATACTTTTTCCAGGGGATGAAAAAATCTTTACAAAAGAGGCCTGCCATAATCCCAGGGATGCAAAGGGTCCTGTCTCCAAAACAGTTAACTTGATAGTAAAAGTGGTTAGCACTAATCTTCACAGCCAATCTATTTCCTCGTGAAGCATGCTGGCAAAGTTCAGGGCCTCTTTATATTTACTGGCCAGCTCTAGCACTTCATCCTTCATCTCCTGCACCCAATTATATATCACATCCAGAGTGCCATTGTCATCGAGCAAGCCCTGTAGGTCTTCAACCCTTCTTGCATAAAGCTCTAAAGAGTCTTTCAGGATTGAGACTGGGACTCTATGCCTCTAGATCCTCATTTGTTCAAGCTTGAGGTTGGCATCCTGCACAGAGCATCCAACAAACAACGTTTTCAAACTAGGATCTTGAAAGTTAGGAACAAATAAGAAAGAATTTCTGAGCTTCCAAATAATCCACAAAATTTTTTCCCTTGATCTATTCTAAAAATCTGAAAGAAGGCCATTTGAGTCCCCTAAGTTCAGCTATTTCCAAGCCATATGGTGGTCTAGGGTGTTGACTAATGGGGAGAGGATGGGGATGTTGGTCTGGCAGTTGAGGAACAGGTGGGGAATGTCTTCTACTGCTCTTTTTCACCTAACGTATCTCCCATCACTCTGATTGGATTTTCTACTTCTGGCCTCTGTCCAAAGAGCTTTATGAAGGATGAGCCACAGCAGTACAGACTGCTTGGGCTGAATACTTCTGTTTTAGATAGATTGGAACTTGAAGTTCCACTGCTTCCTATCAAGTTGCACATTCCATCTTTTGTTGAGGGTGACATGGAGGGGAGGGAACTGTTCAGCTGTGAAGTCGGGGGGGTTCTTAAGAGCTATCCCCCCATTCCATCGTATGCATTTGGCAGATGGAGTGAAATCGGCTTTGAATATCCATTGATATCGTTAGGGGAACTGTGGCATCCTTGATTGAACTTCCCAAGGTTGTAGCTGGCCTGTCATGATAAGTTGCTCTCAGGTGAGCCAAGAGCTATTGGCTTTGCTCCATAAGTCCTCCCAAACTTTGAACCTTTGTGATGAATTCTCGTGGCTGTTCTGGCCTGTTGTGATTAAGTGATTTGGGGAATTGGGTCCCTGGACCACCATATGGATTCCTCTCTTTTGATTCATTGGTCTTGTATGTGTTCCTAGCTAAACCCCAGCATGGGCCTCCCTCTCTTCCATGCTTGCCATACCGATTTGAGAAGGGCAGACCCTATGGGGGTTATCTCTTGATTTCCAAAGAATATTGTGATCCAAGGGAGTTGGCTCCAGAGTCTTTGACCTTTGATGTGAAAGCTCGCCAGGTGTTTGAATAGAAGGCACACACATTCAGCTTCTGGTTGTTCTAGAGCTCTGCTGACAGTCTTGATGGCTAGTTTGTCAGCGCAAGCGCACTGACATTTCTAACTCCAAGACCTCCCAAGTTCTTGGGCAAAATGCAGATGTCCCATTTGACTTTTGCAGCCCCCTTTTTGAAGGGGTCCCCTGCCCACAAAAAGTTCCTGAAGATTTTGATGATTTCCTTTAGATGGGAATCTGGGGGCCTCCAATAGCCGAGAAAGTACAGGAGGTAGGTAGTCATATAGTGATTGATTACCATAACTCTTCCAACAATGTTGCTTTGAAACCCTAGCCATCTGTTCAGTTTCCCTCTGAATTTTTCAAGCACCCAGTCCCATCTTTGTTTCATTATGACCCCAAACCCAAAAGGATGCCTAGGAGCCTATATACTTGCCCCTCTGGGATGACTTTACATCCCTGTTCAGCCATCCAATTAGGGATGGGAGAGATGAAGGCTCTATTTTGGAATGGTTCACTTTGGAGCCAGATGCAGATCAAAAGATAGTGATTGCTCTCCAACTTTTTGAGTGAGATGTCTTCATTTTTTACCAACCCATTAGTGTCATCTGCAAATTGTGACAGGCATTGTTGTTTTTCAGAGTTAGGGAGAGTGATCCCCTCTATCAGCTTGTCAGCCATCCAGCCTTTGGCTAGGCAGTTCAGTCCATCTCCTGCAACTGCAAAGAGTAGAGGGGCGAGGGGGCACCCTAGTCTGACAGATCTGTTGAGAGTAAATGCTTCTGATAGCATTCCATTGATGGCCACCTTGGCATGAGCATTTCCAAATAGAGTCTTGACAAAATTGACGAGGTTGACTCCAAACCCCATGTGGCTCAAGTTGTCTAGGATGAATGACCACTCTAGCCTATCATAGTCCTTGTCATAATCAACTTTGACAAATACAAAATCTTGATTGGTATCTTCAACATGCTCTATTCCTTCCCATAGGGAGATAACTGCCTCCAAAATTCTCCTCCCTTTTATAAACCCATTTTGCTCTTCATTAATCCACTTTGAGAGGTGAGTGGTTAACCTGGTAGCAATGGCTTTGGCAAAAAATTTATATCCTGTTGTAAGCATGGTCAAAGGTCTCAAGTTGCTCAGCTCCTCCTTTGGTCCTCTTTTATGAAGGAGCTTGACCACTCCAACATTGATAAGGTTGGGCAGGGCTTTGTATCTCATTGATTCCTCCCAAAGTTTGAGCAAGAATGGGGTGAGCAATTCTTTGAAGCACTGAAAAACTCTGAAGGGAGACCATCTAGCCCAGGGGTTTTGTTGGGTTTTAACACTTTAATGGCCTCATTGAGATCTATTATGCTGAATGGGGAGTCAATTAGAGAAAGATCTTCCTATGGGATCACCTTTCTTCTAAATTTCCAGATGGTCTCTCTGCTCTTGATTATCTCTTCAATTAGTACTTCCTTGGGGCTGAATTTTTTTTTGAAGTGAAGTTTAACTAGCTCCAAATTCTAGGAGTCATTTGTGGCCTTCCCCTGGTCAGTATTGAGAAGAGGAACAACATCTCTGGCATTCTTCTTCCTGAGACTTCTGAACATCTCTTAGAGGGTCTGTTAGCCTTCCTTGCCCACCATTCCTTGAGGAAAAGTTTGGTATGTTGTATCGCCCTGTCCTCCTCTACTCTTATTTGGCTTCTGAGGGTAGAGATTTGACTCTGAATGAGCACATTTAGGGGATCCGAGTTCTCTATGTGCCCCAGTTCTTCATACATTTTTTCTTTCCTTTTCTTCCTAGCTTGGGTGACTTCTTTTCTGGTGGTAATCAGGAACTGTTGAGAATCTTTAACTGCCTTGCTCCAGCTCTTGGCAAGGGTGGAATTACTGGAAAAGACTCTGGACCAGATTACTGCTATTCTTGCATGGACATTAGGGAGAGTGAAGAGTTGAGGATCAGTGTGAAACCAACTGTTTCTGATTTTGGATGCTTTGTCATCACAGGTGATCAACAAGGGGTAGTGAACTGACGCGTAGGTAGTGTACTTGGGTTTTGCCTTGACCCTGTTAAACAGGTTGGCTATTGTCAAAGAGAAATAACACCTGTCCAACCTAGCTTTTCTTGCAAGAACCCCCTTGTTGTAGTTCTGCCAGGTGAAGCATCCCTCTGTACCTGCATCCCAAAGGTCGTGCTTGCCTTTGCAAGCTTCCCATTTGCTCTTTCTCTTTGCCTTGGAGAGTCTGCCCCCTTCTTAGAAACCTATCCTCCAACGTCTCCAGCATAAATAGATATTAGTTCACAATTGAAAGGGGAAGGGAGGGAAAATGAGATCTTTTGTTTGCCTTCTGAATTTCCATAGGCCCTTGGGGGATGTTGGCATTTACTTCTTGCAAGAGTGCTTGTGACGCCTGGTTGAGATCCAAAACTTTATTCCTGACTTCAATTTGCATGTGGCATTCTTCCTCTCTTGTACCCTCTAGTTTATCCTCTGGAGTGGCTCCTATGTCCTCAGTCTCGGCTTCTGACTCGGATTGAGGGACATCGGATTCTATCTAGTCTGGGATTTCAGCCATAGAGCAAATCTGTTCTGATTCCTCTGCTTGGGTCTGTTGGTATCTCTTCTAGTGTCTCTCCCATTCTTGATGGGGCGGGTAGTGGGAGGTGTGAGGGTAGCTTCTGATTTCTGATTGGGATTTTTTGGGGGTTCCTCATTGTTGGAGGAGGGAGTTGGGTTGCTGGGGGTTGCAGGTGGCAAAACTTTAGAAGGGCAATTTCTTACAAAGTGGCCAACTCCCCCACAACTGAAGCAGGCATTAGGCAAGTTTTTGTAGACTACAGGCTGTTCCATGCAATCACGCTCGTCAGTGGCTATTACCATTGAATCAGGAAGCGGCTTTGAGAGGTCCATCTCTATAAGCATCTGAGGGTGCCAGGAGGGGTTGAAGTCCAAAAGTTCTTGTGTATATATATATATATATCTATATATATATATATCTATATATATATATATATATATATATATATATATATATATGGCGATGGCGAGGGAGAAAACGCAGAGCAGCAGGGAGCGCTCTATCTCGCGTTAACGCCAATCCAACCCTTCTCTCTCGCCTCTGAACGCACAGGCTCGGCATTCAACGCCGTTATTCTATATGCAGAGGCATTCGACGGCATCCAGCTACCTTTTCCTCACCCGAATAGCCTAGCATATTGATCCTACGGCCAAGCGAGCTTCCACCGTCGATCCCCTCCAAACACACAGCCTGCCATATAGAGAGGAGGCCTAGCAGCGAACTTGGTCAGTCTCTCTCTCTCTCTCTAAGTGGATGTCATGGTGTATGGCAACTAGGATCATTTCAGATGAAAGGGCATACTGTAGCGAGTTCGAGGAATCATAGTTATCCATTTCTCACTAACCCTTCGAGCTTGTTGGGACTTCGGAGCATTTACAGAGCTATCCAACTCTCCCTGCTCCAATGCTTACCATTGTAGCTAGCATTCTTGTATTAGGCAATTTGTAAAGGAATAGAAACTCTCTAATTGTGCAAGATTCTTATGTGCGACTCTAGGAGGTGTATGACTCTTGTGAGAGTAAAGATGTCTATGGAGTCCTTGGAGCTTCTCCATGCTCATGTAATTATTTGTATTGATCCAAATGCTCATTTCTTTACCCATTTTCTCGTTTACTTTTAATGATCTTGATGTGGGTTTGACTAACTTGGCATTCAACAGTTATTGAGTTCGTATCTCTTGGATCTCTCATGATTCCTTTGCATAAGCTTCTTACTTGTGTTCTGGCTTAAAGTTGCCCAATCCCCCCATTACGTAATCTGTATACAGATCAATCACCCGAGAGATGCACTCTTCTTACAAATCCTTGCCTGAACGCAAAAGGATTTCAAGGCGAAGTGTGGGAATTGCGGCCTACTATTCTTTTATGTACTTATGATACCTTGTCAGTTTTTTTTTTGGGACACGAAGGTGGTTTACTGCCGTGATGCGAAGGCTCTCGCCCTACCTCTCCTAGCGCGTGTTGCTCCCTTGCCGATGGTAGATATGTCTATTGCCGCGCTGATCCCTACTCGCCTGTTGCGTATCTTCCCACATACAACTAACAAGATGCTCCAATGGTCTTGAATGTTTGCTATTTGTTTGCATGTTTGCATGTCCCAAGATGGTGGTGTCTTCTCTCGGAATCCTATATTCCATGAGCATGGCCATATCTCGTGTGATCTCCTCTGATGAGTGCATTGGTGTGTCCATAGCAAACCACAAGTCACCACCCCCTCTAAAGTGCGCAATCGTAGAATGATGGCTGGAATGAATGGATCTCCCAAGGATCGTACGTCTGTAGATGATCAAGCCGATGTCGAAGATACCATGTATAGCAGTCATTGAAAGATTGCATGGACCACCACCGGATAGTGTCTTGGCAAGAGGTAACTTCATCCTCTATGAAAAACACAAGACATGTGGCTGTTGTCCACCCAAAAACGCAACTGCGAGGTGATGAAAACGTTGTTGTCCAGCGATTTTCAGCGTGTAGCGGTGCAGAGGGTGTGGGGAGGGTGGGAAATCAATGTCTCAGTCCCACCAAGCAGAGCTTGGCTTGGATGGTAGTGCAATTGCTCTTCTACACTCCTGATCATTTGGATTGCTACCTTTAGAGTGCACGTGTGCGGTACTGATGTCGTAGACACCGTGTACTGTAGCAGTCACATTAAACCGCATGGACCACCATCGGATGGTGTCTTGGCAGGAGGTAAATTCATCCTCTGTGAAAAACACAAGCCAAGAGGCTGCTGTTCACCCAAAAACACAACTGCGAGGTGATGAAAACGCTGCTGTCCAGCAATTTTTAGCGTGTTCGTACGCTACCGGTGAAACCGGCCTGTTCAATCCAAAAAGGGCGGTAGACTTTACTTCAAACCTTGATTTAGCTTTCACCCATTATTAGTCGTCTATTTCACCTGTACTTTCAAGACACAACAAAGGGGAGAGGGATACAGGCTGCTAGATTGCACCTGTATGAGTAGACCGACACCAGATTGGCCCCTAACTTAGGCGCCCCTTTCGGTATTTCTTTATTGTTCAAAAGAGGGAATAAACGCTGTGGTTCCCTACAAGCTGCCCCGCACAAACTCGGCTGAATTTCCACTGTTCCAGCCCGATTTCGGCAGCATAACTGTACTAGAATCCTTCACAGTCAGTATTCCCACGCATTGGCCGACTTTTCCGACGCATACGGGCACTTTGCAAAACCTGGCGAGAATTTGCAGCACGCTGAATTCTCTGTTTTCAGCCCTGAAAATGCGCCAGATCACCTGTACAGCGGTCCCCTTGCGTCCCCGAACCTCCTGGGGGTATTAGGGTCCGATTAGGGCCAAAACCCTAAACCTGCAAAAGTACACAGCAGGCTGTAATTCACTGTTTCGGGCTCCGTTTCGCGTGCCGGTCGCATCCGTAGCAAGTCCTCGAGCTCCCGCACCTGTAGGGCTACTTGCCCTTTGAATCGGACGAGATTTCTGGCGTGAAACCTCTCCGAATTCACTTGTACCTGCGGGGGGATTAGCTGCTAGCTAATCCAGTACCTGTGCAAGAGGCTCTTGCCTCGGCAATCGCGCATGAACCCACACAACTGTACATTGGTCAAATGAAGAGCCCACTAGAGGGGCATAACATACTGCCAAAGGGGAGAGAGAGGGCAGTGCGTAGCGTGCAGGGCATCACTCCTGGCACCGCACTGTGCATAAGAGGGAAAGCAAGCACTCCATAGCTCTTAACCTGTGACCAAACTGAAAATGAGGCTCTCCCCTCTTCAAATTCAGCGCCACTTCTTGTTCCATGAGGCAAGTGCACCAGAATGTGCCACTTGGCACATTTACAAGCATTTTCCCGTTTCGGGGTTGCCGCCTAAAAATATCCCAACCGGTTGCCCAGTTGACTTCACGGCAGAGTAAGAAAATGTTCCCTTTGTCATTCCGGAGGTAATGACTCCAACACATTTTCAGGTCCGAAAATAGCAGTTCCCTAAATTTTAGGAGATGTTGCCATTGTATCTTTCTAGGTCATCCGACCCTCTTTGTACACTGCGGCCACATCCAGAACTGAAATGTAGCCTCTGTAGCAAAGGATTCCACTTTGGCTAGTCAATGACCCCACTTGGCTAACCATAGTCCTTGTCGAACCATAGTGCTCTCTTGCCCTCAGGCCTCGACTCCCTCTGGACAGTTCCACACTAGCTATGCAATGCAGGGCAGTTAGATTTCCCGAGGGGTGTTTCCAAAAAGTGAAAGTAAATAGATAATAAGAAAGAAATCAACAAAAAGGATAGATAGTAGTCACACGCTGGTGACATACCCCTCTCTTGAAATCTCAAACGTCCTCGTTTGCATCTATGTCGTACATGCTTATTGTCAACATTGATGTATTCAACACCTGTCGACACATATACGACACATACATGCTCATTGTCAACCCTGGTGTATTCAACACCTCGTCGACTCATGTATTGCCTGCGTGTGAACCCTGTCCCAATGACATAGTGGTAGCTTCGCACTCTGCCATTGCTTTGAGTCACTAACTTTCCAATGACAAAATGGTAGCTGCACATTTTGCCACTGTCTTATAGTACACGTTGGATCCCGTAACACTTTCGAGCATACCCAAACCGACAGTTTAAGAATGCAGTTACACATGTACTGTTTAATAGAAGCAATCACCGTATCCTTGACAAACTGACAAGAAATACTCACTTCTATAGCACTAACCAAACTTTTGGACATTCCATAAGAGCAATTGCCAAACTGACAATCTGTACAGCTCTAACATTCATGTAACAGGTATTTCATTTGAGCTCACTTTAAATACCATGTACATCATTTGTTTCAGAAGCCATTGTCACACTGACAATCCATTTAGCTTTGAAACTCAAGGGGTCAAGGTAGGTTGCAAATCGAAGGCTTCCAGGTAAAGTGATAACACAGTTGGTGACTCTGCAAGTTCATCTTCTTCCATCCACTTAGCATCCATTGGTGGATAGTTTCTGAACTTTATCAAGTAACGCCTAGAAACCTTGCCTTTCACTTTCCTTTCTTTGTGTGCCAAAATCTGTTCCGGGACCAAGATCTCGTCAAGTTCCTCGACTTCCGGCTGGTCTTCAGCTGGCATATCTTCTGGCACATCACCCACACAGGGTCTGAGAAGACTCACATGAAACGCATTGTGAATCTTCCAACTGTCAGGCAATTTCAGCCTATATGCAACATCACTGATTATGTCGCATACTTGAAAAGGCCCATAGTAACGCATGCTGAGCTTTGGAAACAGTCTTTCCTTGCCCTTCATCTTCTTTAACCTTGCCTTTTCAAAGCGTAAAAGCACCCAATCACCAAGTGAATATACCACTTCACGACGGTGACGATCAGCTGCTTTCTTTTGCTTTGCCTGAGTCCTTTCTAAGGCCACTTTGACCTTCTTGTACATTTCATCCATGTCCTGAACATACTTATCTGCTTCAAATATCTTGTTCTTTGTATGCAGTATGGGAGGAACTTTCTTGCCACCTTCAACTATCTCAAAAGGTGCCTTGCCAGTTGATGAATGCACTGTATTATTGTATGCATACTCCACCAATGGCAAATACTGCTCCCACTTTCCTTTATGCTCTGACACATAACACTTCAGCAGATCTAGGACAGTAGAATTTGCCTCTTCTGACTGCCCATCTGTTTGAGGATGAAATGACGAAGAGAATTTGAGCGTGGTGCCCATATTCTCAAACAAGCCTCTCCAGAACAAACTTGTCATGCGTGGATCACAGTCGCTAACAATCGACTGTGGCATGCCATGATACTTGAAAATATTGCTCATAAACAAGCGTGCCATCTGATCTAGCTTTATCTTCTTCCTGACAGGAATAAAATGAGCCTGTTTGCTGAATCTGCAAATAATGGTCCAAATACCATCGTTTCCTGCCTGCGTTCTCGGAAGATCAAAGATAAAATCCATAGCAATACTTTCCCATGGTTTATCTAGAATAGGTAGTGGTTGCAATAACCCTGGTGCCTTTTGCCTGTCAAACTTGACCTTTTGGCATATTAGGCATTCTCGCACAAAGGCATCCACATCTCTTCTCAATGTAGGCCAATAGAAGAATGTGTCAACCGCTTTAACTGTAGCATCGATACCACGATGCCCTGCATACGGTGGGACATGGCTCTCTTCCATAACTTTGCGTCGCAATGGCTTTGTGACACACAATCTGCCATGCATCATCATGAACCCATCTTTGAGAAGATAGTGTTCATGACGTTGTCCATCCATTAGTTGCTCGAAGACCCTTGCAAAATCTTCATCATTTGCATACTGTTCTCTCATATCATCAAGTTCATGATGATAAGGAATCGACACAGCTGAAATTTGTGGCTTCCTTGACAAGGCATCAGCCACAACGTTCTTCTTGCCTTCCACATGCACAATCTGAAAATGGAACATGGACAAGATATTTGCCCATCGCATATGCTTCTCAGATAACTTTGTCTGTGTCAAGAAGTATCGCAAGGTCTGATGATCCGTTTGGACAACAAAGTCTGCACCTAGCAGGTAGTGTTTCCAACTTAAGAGCGCATGAATCACAGCCAGTAACTCTTTCTCCTAGACCTGCATGGTCATCTCTGGCCCTTGCAAAATTCTGCTCTCATAGGCTACTACCCTGCCATCTTGCATTAGCACTGCACCAATGCTACTACCGCAGGCATCACACTGGACCACAAATGACTTCCTAAGATCTGGCAACACAATGACTGGATCTGAAGTCATCTTTTCCTTTAAGAGATTAAAAGCTGAAATCTCTTTTTGTGTCCATCTAAAGGTGACTGCCTTCTTTTGAAGAGCATGTAAAGGTGAAGCAATCTCAACGAAATTTCGGATAAACCTTCTGTAATAGGAGCATAGTCCCAAAAAGCTTCGGACATCATGCACCGTCTTCAAATTTGGCCATGACTTGATCGCTTCAACTTTTGCAGGATCCATTCTGACACCATCTTTTGAGACAATGTGTCCCAGAAAGTGAATCTCTTCCAGAAAAAACTCACTTTTCTTTGCATTGATGAGCAACCTATGACTGCGTAGCTCTTTGAACACAATGGCCAAGTGATGCCTATGCTCCTCTTCATTCTTTGAGTAGACTATCATGTCATCAAAGAATGTACCAACAAACTGCTGGTGTGGACGGAAAATTCTGTCCATCATCCTATTGAACGTAGCAGGAGCATTTGTGAGACCAAAGGGCATCACTAAAAATTCGTAAAGGCCAAACGTCGTTCTAAAAGCAGTCTTGTGCACATCCTCTGATCTAATGCGGATCTGATGGTACCCACTCTTTAGATCTATCCTGCTAAACATAGCTGCTCCTTCTAATTTGTCCATAATATCATCAATTCTAGGTATAGGTGTCACAAAGTGATGACGTGGCGGACAGCAAAAACCATAATTTCTGCCAAAAACCCTAAATTCCGGAAATCGCGGAGGTGGATTATTATTATTATTATTATTATTTTTTTGGAAAATGATGAGCGACGCGAATTTTGCTTTTGCTTTTAAAAAAAAAAAAAAAAGAGAAAAGACTCTCAAGAGAGAGAGAACTGATGCTTTTGATTTTAAAAGCTTTTGGGGCTCTGCTTTTGGGCATCCCTTGTAACGTTTAAATTAGTGGTGAGGGCCTCACTTCTTAGAGCATCTGGACGCAGAGTCTGAGAGTGAAACCCTAACCGCTCTCTTGTACTTTGATGATTGATTAATACAAAAAGAAATACCGAAAGGGGCGCCAGTCTTTGGGGCCAATATCTCTAGGCACGGAACTCCGCCGGGCCAGTGCAAATCTATTGTGATCTGTGAATTGTTTTGAAGTGGTTATTTGGTGCTGTCGCGGTTGATTCTTGACTTGGAGTGTCCAAGTTTGTTACAGTGGTATCAGAGCACGGCCGATTTCTCTTTTACGGGAAATCCGATCCCCGAAATTTTTTTCCGCGGCACCTATGGCTTCAGGCAATGATCAGTCGACTCCCTCTGCATCTGGAGATGCGGGTTGGGATCACAACGAAGATTCAGACAGAGAGTATGGCCCGCCTTGGCCTACTTAGGCGGAGCGGCGAGAGATAGAGCGTCGCCAGTTGATCAGCGATGCAACAATGATGATGCTCAATTTTGCCAAGGACCCGAAGATGGCAAAATATATGAACCAGACCTCTTTGAAAGAGCTACAGATGGAGTGGCAGAGAACCACAACACCACTCCCGAAACCCGCTCTCAAGAAACCTTCTGCCTCCAAGAAATATACGGAGAAGGAACTGGAGAACGTGGTTGATGCACGGATTGCTCAGCTTTTCGATGTGCAAAAGAAAGGCAAAAAGCACGGCAAAAAGCAGAACAAAGGTACTGACTTCCCGGGATATTTGGGTCGTCAGTCGACATTCGACAAAGCAAAGAAACGGAAGAAGCGTGTTCGATTTGAAGGAGTACCCAGTTCTTCTTCTTCTTCTTCTTACAGTTCTTCTAGCTCCTCGGATTAGAGCGAAGAAGACAGAAAAAAGCAAAAAGCGAAGCAAGACACAAAGCTTCGGAACGGGCAAGAAAAAGGCAAAGAAGGCTACATCTCGCCCAGAGACTGACAGTTCTACTGAGGACTCGTCTACAGACAGCTCAGATTTCGATGACGGAAAGTTTTATGCGAACAAGAAGAATTTTTACAAAGCCAACCAGTATGACTTTCTCGAAGATAAAAGCAAGAAAGTCCGAGAGTTTAAGGAAGGTGGCCACTCGATCAAGTTTGATACTTTTCAGGATACTCAGATGCTTCGAAGGCTTTGTCTTTTATACAGCAGTTTGACATCGCTTTCGCGGGAGGATGCTATTCAGAGCACTCCAAGATTCGGAGAGCTGCCTCTTACTTTAAGGGGAATGCTCGTACTTGGTGGTCCACGCTTCTATTAAGCAAGACTGTGCCAGTTACATGGCTGAAATTCAAGAGGCTTTTTATTTCTTCTTCGTTGACTCAAGAGTTTGAGCGAGATATACGAGCTGCTTGGAACCATCTCTGGATGACCAAGAGCGATACAGTGAATTCTTATTGTGAAAGATTCTGGAGCTCTTTTCTACCCGCCTCTTCATTCAAGAAGATCTCGTTCAGAGAACAGATTGAGCGGTTTACCTTGGGTCTACCTACAGAGATCCGAGATCACTGCTTGGAACAGAAGTAGGCTTCTATTCAGGAGTTGATGAGTCATGCGAAGCGGGGCTTTGCCATTCACTCTGGCAGTCTGACCTACCCCACAGATGAGGCCATGACACAACGAGCCGAACAGACTTCTGGGAATGAAAGTAGAATGAAAAAGAGCAACCCAGAGAAAAAAAAGGATGCACGACCCAAGCTTACTCCTGAGGAGAGAGCTCGCTTCATCAGAGAGGGGAAGTGCTTTGGATGCGGGAAACATGGACATATTTCCGCAAAGTGCCTTGATAAGGCACAGAAAGAACAGAATGATAAAGACGACGACAGGTCTGAGAGTTCGAGAGCAGCTGAGGAATGTGGCAGAAAAGGCAGATAGAAAAGCAGAACTGGTACCACATGGCGTGGGACTTGCACCGAATCAAATGAATGAAAGTACAAACTTTGCGGTTTTTTTTTTGGGGCAAAGTGAAGGATCAGGAAGCTCTTTTGAAGGAGCCAAGGCCAACTTCGTTTCACTTGGAATTGGCGGCTCGATTTGGAACTGCGCCCGACAGACTGACACCACAGGCGGAGGTAGTTCGACTGGCACCCGGATGGGATGTTGCCATTACACCGAGCATTGGCAAACTTCGTTTGCAATGACAGGGGTGTTCAGGGCACGTGAGTGACGTTCTACTCGGGATCCCTTGGTACCACAAGAACTACGCCGTGGTTGACTACCGGGCCGAGAAAGCGACTTTGATAAATGAAGGGCTTAGAGATTGTACTTGATGAACTTCAGTTTTCTTACTCATTCTTTTGGGAGAACTGAACGATGGATAAAGGTTGAATATGTTTTGACCTGAAGAAAAGAACGCCAATATTTTTTTTCTCCACGCTCATGCCGATTGCTTTTGAGAGGGCCTGAAGATCATACCATTGATCTGATATCTGGAAGCACGCCACCGAATCGGCCACCTTATCGTGTGAGCCGAGTACAAAATGAAAAGATTATGAACTCAGTGAAAGACCTCTTGGAAAAGGGTCTTGTCCAGCTTAGTACTTCACCGTATTGCTCTCCAGTGTTGTTGGTTTTGAAGAAAGACAGATCTTGGAGAATGTGCATCGATTATAGCACTCTCAACGAAATCACCATCAAGAACAGATTTCCGATTCCTAGGATCGATGATATACTCGACAGGTTACAGGGATCCTCGTGCTTTAGCAGGATTGACTTGAAGAGTGGATATCATCAGATCAGGATAGCACCAGGAGATGTCTACAAGACAACTTTTCGGACGACTTTTGGGTTATTTGAGTTTTTGGTGATGCCTTTTGGCTTAACCAATGCTCCTGCGACATTTAACCGGATGATGGACAGGATTTTTCGAGAGTACAGGCTATTTGTTGGCACTTTCTTTGACGACATCATTGTTTTCTCCAAGAATGAGGCAGAACACAGAGATCATCTGCTTCAAGTCTTTCAGGCATTACGAGATCACACATTAGTGATTAATGCTAAGAAAAGTGAATTTTTCCTACCGGAGATACATTTTTTGGGACACATTGTGTCAACAGCAGGAGTGCAAATGAACCCGGCCAAGATAGAGACTATCCGTGATTGGCCCGATTTGAGGAATGTCCATGAAGCTAGAAGCTTCTTGGGACTGTGTTCGTACTACAGGCGGTTCATACGAAAGTTTGCAGAGGTTGCTTCCCCTTTGCATACCTAGACACAGAAAGGAGTACCTTTTTCGTGGGGACCCACAGAGGTGACTGCCTTTCGGACATTGAAAGAGAAATTGACTACGGGACCTATTTTGACTTTGCCGGACTTGCAGAAGTCATTTGAAGTATTTTGTGATGCTTGTGGTCGTAGTCTGGGTACGGTCTTGATGCAAGAAGGCCATGTCATAGCTTACGAGAGCCGTTTGTTCTCTAGGCCGGAGATGACAGCACAGATCTATGGGAAAAAGCTTTTGGCGGTTATCCACGCTCTTACTCAGTGGCGGCATTACCTACTCGGAGCGGATTTCATTGTCTTTACAGACCATCAGAGTTTGCGCTACTTCTTGTCACAGAAGTAGCTTTCGGAAAAGCAGATGCGGTGGGCGAACATCTTGTCACAGTTTCACTTTCAGATTGTCCGTGTGCAGGGTCAGAAGAATGTGGTGGCAGATGCTTTGTCTCGGAAACCGTTGGTTCTGGCTATTTCCGCGAAACATCATAGGAGCTTCGAGGATATGGTCGATTAGTGTGCCACAGATACAGATTTTGCAGATATTTTCACACGGATACGGGATGGGGAGACAGTAGCTGGATACTCCCTTCGGGAAGGCTACTTGATGAAAAAGACTATGTTGTGCGTTACACAGCCGTTGAGGGAAAAGGTTATGACTGATTGCCACTGTCCACCTTTTACGGGTCACCGCAGCATTGCTACCACCATGAAAGGGGTAGAGAGAGATTTCTTTTGGCGGAGACTGAAGAAGGATGTGGAAGAGTTTGTGCGCAGTTGCTTGGTATGCTAGAAGGTCAAGTTTGACAGGCATAAGGCACAGGGATTGTTACAGCCTTTACCCATACCCACCCGCCCCTGGGAAAATATTGAAATGGATTTCATTTTTTTTGATCTCCCGAGAATACAGCATGATCACGATGATTTTCCGATTACATGGCACATCTGAGACGATTCTCTCCGACATAGACCCCAGATTTATGAGTTCGTTTTGGAAGGCAATTTGGGAGAACATTGGCACGTAGTTGCAGTTCTCGTCATCGTTCCACTTGCAGACTGACGGGCAATTTGAGATTGCCAATTCAGTGATTTTAGATTTATTGAAGTCTTGTATCTCGCATCAGAAGACTCAATGGGAAAAGAACTTACCTTTGGTGGAATTTGCTTACAATAACACGATACACTCTTCGACGGGGAAGACGCCATGAGAGATTGTTGAAACTGCTGCGAAGGTTCCATCCTTCCTGAGCACGAAAGATTAGAAATTTGAAGCGGATGAATATTCGCGAGATTTGGATACGGCTTTTGCCAAGGTTCGCGATACTTTACAGAAGTCTCAAGAACGACAGAAAAAGGCAGCGGATCGCCATCGTCGCGACTGGAAACTGAAGGAGGATGATTGGGTGCTCTTACTTCTGAGAAGGCACGCCTAAGAAAGAAAAAGGGAAAGGAGAGGCTTTTTCCAAAGCTTAGTATGTGATACTACGGACCTTTCCAGATTACTGACAAGATAAATGATGTCTCCTTCCGATTGGAACTGCCAGATACTTGGAGGATTCATAATGCATTGCATGTGAGTCTCTTGAACCCTGTTAAGGGTGATGTGCCTGATGATGGGGAGCCTGATGAGCAACCCGAAGTGGAAGAAAACGAGGAGATCCTTGTTCCTGAACAGATTTTGGCACATAACGATACGAAGAATAAGGGTAAAGTCCGAAGGCGGTTCTTGGTTAAGTTCAAGAATTATCCTGCACTTGATGCGAAGTGGATGGAGGAGGAGGACCTAGCAGATACTCCTCAGATTGTGAAACTTTACCTCGATGCTTTTGGTTTAGCATAGTCTACTCCAAATGGAACCCAGAATTCAGCTTGGCCGAAGATCTGGTGCAGTGGGATGCACAAGAGGGGAGTTACTCCACTCCTTTGTCAACAGATGCCTCGATTTTGATACTAAAGTCACTGATGTCTCTTTGAGCTTCAGGGATACTGAGAGCTGACAGTATTTTGCTGGATGACTTTATGAAATGGAATTCCTGATTATGATACTGATTTGTTCTTGACTTCTTGTGAGTGCAGGAACTGATAGCCGAAATGACTGCAGCATTTTGGTCTGATTGATCTCGAATAGACATGGTTGCAATAGGGGTTAGTCAATCGGACATCGATGAGGTCCCGATTGGACCTAGATGTGATTGCTAGCTACATTGCCGATAAATCATGGTCTAAGATCCGAATGAATGTTGAATGTCATGTGATGTCTGGTGATGTCCTGTGATGTCGTGTGATGTGAATGTCGATTTTGTACATGTGCTAGATGTGTGTTCCTAGTACGTAGGTACTAACAGTCAGTGTTTGCTAAGACGGTTTATGGCTTTTGTCGGTTTTGCAGGTGTAATCGCGGTCGATTACAATGCTTTCAAGAGGGGGGTATGTCACAAAGTGATGATGTGGCGGACAGCAAAAACCCTAATTTCTGCCAAAACCCTAAAATTCCTGCAAACCCTAATTTTTGCCAAAAACCCTAAATTCCGGAAATCGCGGAGGCGGATTATTAATTTTTTTTTTTTTTTGGGAAAATGATGAGCGACGCGAATTTTGCTTTTGCTTTTTTTTTATAAAAAAAAGAGAAAAGACTCTCAAGAGAGAGAGAGAACTGATGCTTTTGATTTTAAAAGCTTTTGGGGCTCTGCTTTTGGGCATCCCTTGTAACCTTTAAATTAGTGGTGAGGGCCTCACTTCTCAGAGCATCTGGACGCAGAGTCTGAGAGTGAAACCCTAACCGCTCTCTTGTACTTTGATGATTGATTAATACAAAAAGAAATACCGAAAGGGGCGCCAGTCTTTGGGGCCAATATCTCTAGGCACGGAACTCCACCGGGCCAGTGCAAATCTATTGTGATCTGTGAATTGTTTTGAAGTGGTTATTTGGTGCTGTCGCGGTTGATTCTTGACTTAGAGTGTCCAAGTTTGTTACAATAGGGAACCTATTCTTGATGGTATTCTTGTTCAGTGCACGGTAGTTGATGCACATACGCCATGAGCCATCCTTTTTCTGCACCAACAACACTGGAGAACAAAATGGAGATGAACTGGGCTGAATCAGCCCCTTTTCTAACAACTCCTGTACTTGGCCCATTATCTCTTTCTGCTGAGCCGCACTAACCCTGTACGGAGGCTTATTTGGTGGGCTACTGCTTGGCACCAAATCTATCGCATGGTCCTCGGGTCTCTCTGGCGGTAATTGAGACGGTAATGAATCGGAAAAACAGTCACTATACTGTTGTAAAAACATTGACCTTTCTTTATCTAGCACAGATAAATTTGATTCATCACAATCAGACACTTCACGTGCAAAAACCAAGTACGCAGAAAGATGCTTTTTCATTACATAAGTAATAGCAGAAGCTGATACAGTAGGAATAGACTCCCCTTTAAGCTTTACATCCAGAATATGAGTCTTTCCCCTGCTCTATACAGTGATCTTTTTGTTGTAGGCATCCAGGATTCCCTGTACACGAAACAACCAAGGAATACCTAACAACACATCACATCCGTCCAGTGGCATGATGTAAAATTCTTCAGCATCTACATAAGACTGGATATGTAGACGCAACTTTCCAATGATGGGCGTCACAGCCTCTGTATGGCCAGGACATGCCAAACCTGCCTCTGTTGTATACCCCATCTCTTCAGGCTTGATTCCCAACTTTGAAGCCAATTCTGGGGAAATGAAGTTGGCTTTGGCACCTGGATCAAAGAAGATAAGCACTGTTTGATCCCTGACCTTTCCCCATGCTCTGCAAAGCTCACTTGCATCTGAATTTGGCTTGTCGCCCACCATATCTGGTACTAGACCAGCCATGGGCTTCTTTCCTTTCTTGTCTTCCTTGTCATCAGAATCAGCTGGCCTTTTCTTTGTAGGACAATTGTAAGCAATGTGGCCAGGTTGCTCACATATAAAGCATTTGTTCTCTGTCCTCAGGACCTTCTTTTGCTCTTCTGACTTGCGAGGAAAACGTCTTTTCCATTTCTTTGCTGGTCCTTTTTCTGATTCAGCCGTAGCTTTATCTTTCCGTGCGTTAGCTGACTCCTGAGTCCCTTTAGGAGCCTCATTGGGAACGTGCTTCTTGGCTGAATTTTTCTTGCCTGATCCTGCCTTGACGCCAGTGTTAAATTCACAATCTTCTCCCTTGAGCAAACCATTGCCAGTGTTTGCTACCTCGATGAGCTGCGTCAAAGTAGTGACTTTTGTCTTCGTACAATACTTTCTTAATCCTTTAGGTAGGCCACAACAGTATTTTTCAATTTGTTCTGTCAATGGCACAAACCTATAGGAAGTTATTGGATGTAGAGCTTTCCAAAACTTCCGATTGTAATCATCCAGATTTCTGCAAGTGGCAGCATTTAGCTGGTGCCATTCTGTCATGACATCTGCTTCAAAGTCATCAGATAACCATGCTGCTGCAAAAATCTGCTTAAAGTAAATCCATGTGGACCGAGCTTGCCCTTGAAGCAATAAAGTTGTCCACCATTGTCCCGCATTCCCTGTCAAGAAAGTGGCTGCCTTGCGGACCTTTGAAGCCTCTGTAAAGTTTCCCCCTGCATAGGCCTTGTCAAACTGCTGGAGGAATGAGAGAGCCTTCTTCCTATCATCAAACCCTGTAAAGGTCGTCAATGTCACACCTTTGCCACCTTCTTTGTACGGAGTTGGCCTCTCCAGCGGCGTTAAATTGTCATATGGAAGTGACTGAAACATGGGAACACTATTAGGGTTCATCTGTGTTCCTTGGCCGCTATTAAGTTGACCTGGAAATGCCATATTTGGCTGCTGATTTGAAATTCCAGCCATACCAAAATTTGCTTGTGGCATCCCAAATTGGCCCTGAGTGCTCTGAAACCCTGGTTGCATACCCATGACACTGTACATGGGGTTAGGCATCATCGTTCGAGCACCCCCAAACACTGTTCCTGGCGTGTAAAACTGATTTCCAGGTGCATGACCAGCCATGCTCTGGAATACCGATCCACCTCCAAAATAGCCAGGGTGTACTGAAGGTGGTGGGAAGACCTGTTGCATAGCCTGTAGGTTGCTTCCCTGCCCATTAGAACCAGCTATAGGCTGTAGAAAGGTGGCGGGCTGAATTGGTACAGCTTGAAAAACTGGCATCTCAGCCACCTGTTCTTGCACCTTAGGCACAGGTTGTGGAGACTGCATGTTCTCCGTCAAGTGTACAGGTGTTTCCATTGACTGTGCGGTATGAATCACCTGTGCTCGAGCCTTAACAAGCTTTTGAATATGATCCAGTGACCCAACTTGCTGAGACGGAACAGGAGGTTGCAGAAAGGCTAAAAACCTTGGGTTCTGCATTACTTGTGTAAACATAGCCACAGCAGTAGCCAACTGGGTCCTGAATATATCATCATCTGTCTGTGGTGGTCTTGAGGACTCACCCACTTCATGTGTCTGTTGACCCTGTGAAGAGGAAACCTCTTCAGTCACATCATCTGGTCTGTCAGCCATAATTGCAATTCCCTGTGTCTGGTCTATGATCCTCTGTGTCTTCAAGCCCAAAACTGACCAAGGCTCACTTCTATGGGAAAAAGTGATTTAATCCCGTCGATGGAACCATGAAACCGGCCTGTTCAATTCAAAAAGGGCGGTAGACTTTACTTCAAACCTTGATTTAGCTTTCACCCATTATTAGTCGTCTATTTCACCTGTACTTTCAAGACACAACAAAGGGGAGAGGGATACAGGCTGCTAGATTGCACCTGTATGAGTAGATCGACACCAGATTGGCCCCTAACTTAGGCGCCCCTTTCGGTATTTCTTTATTGTTCAAAAGAGGGAATAAACGCTGTGGTTCCCTACAAGCTGCCCCGCACAAACTCGGCTGAATTTCCACTGTTCTAGCTCGATTTCGGCAGCATAACTGTACTAGAACCCTTCACAGTCAGTATTCCCACGCATTGGCCGACTTTTCCGACGCATACGGGCACTTTGCAAAACCTGGCGAGAATCTGCAGCACGCTGAATTCTCTGTTTTCAGCCCTGAAAATGCGCCAGATCACCTGTACAGCGGTCCCGTTGCGTCCCCGAACCTCCTGGGGGTATTAGGGTCCGATTAGGGCCAAAACCCTAAACCTGCAAAAGTACACAGCAGGCTGTAATTCACTGTTTCGGGCTCCGTTTCGCGTGCCGGTCGCATCCGTAGCAAGTCCTCGAGCTCCCGCACCTGTAGGGCTACTTGCCCTTTGAATCGGACGAGATTTCTGGCGTGAAACCTCTCCGAATTCACCTGTACCTGCGGGGGGATTAGCCGCTAGCTAATCCAGTACCTGTGCAAGAGGCTCTTGCCTCGGCAATCGCGCATGAACCCACACAACTGTACATTGGTCAAATGAAGAGCCCACTAGAGGGGCATAACATACTGCCAAAGGGGAGAGAGAGGGCAGTGCGTAGCGTGCAGGGCATCACTCCTGGCACCGCACTGTGCATAAGAGGGAAAGCAAGCACTCCATAGCTCTTAACCTGTGACCAAACTGAAAATGAGGCTCTCCCCTCTTCAAATTCAGCGCCACTTCTTGTTGCATGAGGCAAGTGCACCAGAATGTGCCACTTGGCACATTTACAAGCATTTTCCCGTTTCGGGGTTGCCGCCTAAAAATATCCCAACCGGTTGCCCAGTTGACTTCACGGCAGAGTAAGAAAATGTTCCCTTTGTCATTCCGGAGGTAATGACGCCAACACATTTTCAGGTCCCAAAATAGCAGTTCCCTAAATTTTAGGAGATGCTGCCATTGTATCTTTCTAGGTCATCCGACCCTCTTTGTACACTGCGGCCACATCCAGAACTGAAATGTAGCCTCTGTAGCAAAGGATTCCACTTTGGCTAGTCAATGGCCCCACTTGGCTAACCATAGTCCTTGTCCAACCATAGTGCTCTCTTGCCCTCAGGCCTGGACTCCCTCTGGACAGTTCCACACTAGCTATGCAATGCAGGGCAGTTAGATTTCCCGAGGGGTGTTTCCAAAAAGTGAAAGTAAATAGATAATAAGAAAGAAATCAACAAAAAGGATAGATAGTAGTCACACGCTGGTGACACCCGGCATGGTGTGGAGCGGTGCAGAGGGTGTAGGGAGGGTTGATCTTTGTGTGCACAGCCGTCAGAGGGCTAGAAACAGAGTAAAAACAGCAGTGGGGAATGGCTGAAAACCGAGGATATGAAGAGGATCAGGGCCGGCAAGGCACCAAATGCCAAGCCAGGTGGGAGGGCAAGATCCAAGTAGGCGGGAACTAGCGCCCCTCTCCTCTGCTGAAAACACAGGTCAACCCCAATAACACAAATGCTCTAAAGGAAAACGCATGGCCAGCAAGAAAAACGTTGATGGAGGATAGGGCAATTCTGCCGACTGAATGGTCCCGGAAGTGTAGCGTTATTTGTAAAACAGCAGATCCGATATGTTATTGCAAAAACGCAGGTGGCATGAACATTCCGTCGCGAGAAATGCTGTCCGGAAGATGGTGCCACTCCCTCTTGCAGAGATAGTTGGCTGGTTGCGGAAATGTTGGTTGATCTGACCTTGGGAGGAGAAAACCTGATGTGGATGAAGCATAGTTACTAGGAACGGGAAATCGGAATGGGGAACTCGGAACGGCAACATGCATGCAATGCCATTCCTTGTTTCGGATACTCATGTTTGAAACACGGAACGGGGATGTGGCACAGGAAATTAGGATGGGAACAGGAAACGAGGACTTGAAAATGGCAATTCCTTGTAACTATGAGATGAAGCGCCTGGTCCGAGATCATGGAAAGTTGAAGCTGCTGATACCATGTGTACTGGCGATTGATACCATGTGAGTGCGCAAGTGCGGAAGGAAGAGAGAGAGAGAGAGAGAGAGAGAGAGAGAGAGAGAGAGAGAGAGTGTTATGTCCCCCTCTTGGGAGAGGGGATCTAGCCCAAACGCCGTCGGGATAGGTGTCCAGTGTCTAGACGGACGTAGTGTGAACACGGCCAGTGTGGCCGGCCATTATTATAAAGGGAGGCCAAGGCCTCATTTGTAGTTATCGACCTCCATTGGCAGAGTGCCAGTGGTTAGCCCGCGAGGCTAGGAGTGCGCGAGGTCACCTCGAGGAGGTGAGGCCGGGTGGTATGGGACGCCGGGTCTTACAGGTGCACGCCTACATCCTCGGCGTTGGCCCCAGCACGGGGGGGCTACCGGATGGTGGCTATGGTCGGGTGGTTTGTCCGACGCGTCTGTAGGCGGTCCATGTAGCCGGGAGATCCACTCTCTACGTTCGTTTCATGGTATCAGAGCCAGCTTGGCTACGAAATGGACCGTGTGCACACGTGCAGATCCATTTGAGTTGGGAAACCTCAATTTCATGTAATTGTTAGTGATTAATTTGCTGAAATTACCTACTTTTCTTCTCAAAAGCATGTTTGCAGGTAAAAAAATAATGTTCGGTTGAAAAATCAGCAAATTGGCAGGTGAAAGTGCTGAAAATCAGAGGATTTTTATCATTTTTACCGGTTTTTGATGAAAATCAGCGTATTTCTGTTAGTTTTGGCTTAAATTTAGCATACAATAGCTTTTGAAAACCTCTATGTAATCTCTTTCTGTCACGTGACACATCCAACTCTATGTGTCCGTGGACAAGCTACAGCACGACAAGGGTTCAGTCAGTCCAGTCAGTCTACATTTAGAAGTGATTTGGCACTTTTGTGAGTCTGTTCGCAGGCCGTGCATGTCCAGACACTTAGTGTAGATGCATATCCTTTGGTTGCACACAGCATGATCATAAGCATTCCCATCAGAATCCATCAGAATCCTTCAGGGGAATTTTCCAGTGCATTTAGCCTATTTTCTCTATTTTTGACATTTTTTTCACTTATTATTTTTAAGTGACTTTTGTTGGAAAGTAGGTAGGGCAAATTGAGTAAGTTTGTATATAAGCAAACCTAGACTAGCACTAATTGGCAGAAGAGGTAGCAGGAGCACTCGCTCAACAGGCAACTTCTCAGCAGTACCCCAAGCCCCAGCGTTTTTGCTCCACAGCAACCACCTAGCGTTTTTGGACCAGATCAGCCAACGTTTTTGCTCTTGCAGATCCCTGGCGACAGAATACTCAACAAGAGACCTAGCGTTTTGCAGTTGCAGGCCATCCGGCAACAGCAAAACCATTTTCAGCCCTAGCGTTTTTGATTTGCAGATCAGCCCCAGCGTTTTGCAGATTTTTAGCGACGGAACATCAAGAACCATCAGCGTTTTCAGTTTTCAGCCCTTGGACACTGCAGATCAAGTCCCGAACCTCGCAGATCTCACCTTCCCGCAGCAGTTCCTCGCCGCACGGTCAGTTTCCGCAAGGTTTACAGTTTCAGCCCGGAAAACGCAGATTTGAGCATCTGCGTTTTCAGCGCGTTGTCGTCGTACCGTCGTCATCGACATAGAGTCAGAATTCAGCAGATACAAGATTTGCAGATTTCAGCCCTTAGCATTTTCAGATTTCAGCCCCCGTCTCGTCGTCGTCCTCATCGTCGTCGACATCGTCGGCAAGTCCAAGCATTGTAGAGATTTGTGCAATCATAAGTAGACCGCTCTCGCCATAGAGAGTGGGGCCTTCGGAGGAGGGTTTTACAACGTCTCTTGTGTCATATTCTCTTCTCTCTCTATCTCTCAGGCTCATACACTTGCACTCACAGTGTCCATTCACTTTGTTCGTGAACATTGCACTCTCTCATTAAGGACGGAAGGCTCTCTCTTCCATAAGAACAAAAGGAACCTTGAGCACAGTTCGGAGCACTCATCTTAGAGCAAAGTTCAAACATTCATTTCGCTGCACCTTACATTGGTATCAGAGCTTTGGCTGTGTTCTGTATCACTCAAGGAAAGAACCACAAGAACCACAATTTTTTTTGCTTGTTGAGGTCGCACGAACCCAAGTTCGCTTGGGCATGTCGATTCCTAATCGTGTTTTTGAAGAGTGACAGGAATCCCAAGAAAGAAGGGGTTGTCCAGCCTCCCCTTATGCCTCTTTTCACTCATTGAGAGCGGATCGTGCACTTAGCGGCCGGCCAATCGACGTGAGGTGGGAAAAAGCAACCTTGGTGTGAGCGTAAGGCCGCCAAGGGGTGCGCCCACGGAAAAGAGCAGAACTCGGGTGAAGAGAAGATCCTTCTCGAACACAGATTGCAAGCGAAAGAAGAACCTCAAGAATCTCAAGAACCCCAAGAACCAAGACACCCAAGAACCCAAGTTCCTCGTGAACTTAAGAACCCAAGACCACAAGAACCCACAAGAACCCAAGACTTCAGTGGGATGGTCATCACTCGAAGCGGAATGGATACTTCGCTTGGAGATGATGAGCATGAGAGAGGCGTCGAAGAATTTTCCCCGCAAGGAGGTTTTTCCGACCCTCCCCCTTCCCCATCTACGTCAAGGATTGCACTAACTCCTATGGAGGGGTTGGAGCAGATGTTTATGGACAGGAAGTTAGAACGCGAAGCAAGACATGCAGAAAGAATGGCAGAAATGGATCGCAGACACGCAAAAAGAAAAGCAGAAAGAAAGGCAGCCAAAGCAAGACAAGAACAGAGCGACCGACACATGAAAGAGTTCTTGCAACTCTTTTCTCAAGTGCAGGCGCAGATGCAAGAGATTCAGGAGACGGAGACTCTCTTAGTCTCTTCTTCTCCCAAGCATGACACACAGGATTTGCATGATGATAAGCATGATGATTTGAATGATAATGATAAGCACGATGATTTGCATGATCAAGATGTGATTTTTCACAAGCATGATGATTTGCATGAAGAAGATGTGATTGTTCACAAGGATGATGAGTTAGTTGATGCTTTTTCTAGCGAAGCTAACCTCGTTGCAGATTCGATCAATCACGAAGGATCGATCTTTGCTCTTGAGTCGAGGTCCGAAGCACCCCTTCAGGAAGAACCGATCTTGGCTCTCGAGCCTAGGTCCAAAGAACCCTTACATGAAGTATTATGTGTTTGCATGATTAGTATGCATGCATTGTACGAGTGTTTCATTCGTGATCGTTTCCTGTATTTTATTCAGCGTCTTTATGTGATTCCTTTTCCTAGGCATGACATATTGTACGTTGAGCATGTTTTACTCATGAATGAGCACAAATGTATGTGGATTTTTCATGAAAAACTGAAAAGTATGCATTCAAGGAAGTCACATTTCATGTCTCTTCCTTGGCACGACACAGTTGTAGAAAGAGCACATGAAAGTATGAGCACCAAGCATGGGCATTTCCGTTGTGAATTGCCATAGTTGATTGCATTAGATCATAAGAGAAAGATTCGATCTCATTGTTTGCGTGTGTGTGGTGAACGGTTTGGCACTTCGTCTCTTTGTTCATCTACATTGCATGCACAGTCTTTGAGGAAGACAAGATTTTTTCCAGTCACTTTACATGGAATAGGTATGTTCATGGTTTTGTATTGGAAATGGTTTCATGAATTTTCAGCCATGGAGATTCTTGAAGAAGAAAGAAGCATGACACTCGACAAAGTTGAAGCATTGAAGGAGCCACAGAAGACTGTGTTGCTTTCGGCGCGGCCCAAAGAAGCAAGCATTGCAGACCTTTATGAAGTTCAAGTACCGCACGACCCACACATCAGAGTGGGCCGGCGAAGAGTCCCTTCCAGGATTCCGGATGTTATTGGCGATCTCCCTCGACACCATACAGTTCGGTACCAGTACCTCACTTTGAAAAGGAGGGGATGTCACGTGACACATCCAACCCTATGTGTCCGTGGACAAGCTACAACACGACAAGGGTTCAGTCAGTCCAATCAGTCTAGATTTAGAAGCGATCTGGCACTTTTGTGAGTCTGTACGCAGACCGTGCATGTCCAGACACTTCGTGTAGATGCATATCCTCTAGTTGCACACAGCATGATCATAAGCATTCCCATCAGAATCCTTCAGGGGAATTTTACAGTGCATTTAGCCTATTTTCCCTATTTTTGACATTTTTTTCACTTATCATTTTAAGTGACTTTTTTTGGTATGTAGGTAGGGCAAATTGAGTAAGTTTGTATATAAGCAAACCTAGTATAACCGGCCCGTACAACGTGGAGGGCGGTACTATTTCAATTACCTGTTAACTTTACACAGAGCACTGAGTAGGGAAGAGAACACAGTTGCGTCCAACGACTAGAATGTCACTGCGCACACGAGACCGACACCCTGTAGGCCCCAAAGACTGGCGCCCCTTTCGGTATTTCTTTATTCAAATTAAGGTAGACGATCCGACCACTTAGCACAAGCTTTCACAAAGCTGTCCAAACTTGGCGAGGGCTGAAAACGCAGGTTTTCGACCGGATTTCGACAGCATAACGGCGCAAAAACCCCTGTAGGTCAAAAACACCTGTTTAGGACGGATTCCCTCGATATCTGGAAGCTTTCTGGTGAGCTGTCACAGAAATTCAGCAGGCTGTAATTCTCTGTTTTTCACTGCCGGGAGCCCAAAAGCCTGTACACACATCCCAAGGCTCTCACGAGGCTCCCCCGATGTTCCCTTAGAGTTTAGGTGCGAAACCCTAAACCTGCAGAAAAACACAACAGGCTGTAATTCCCTGTTTCGGATCGTTTTTAGCGGAGCGAACACGCCTACGCGTGTCCCAAGGGCTCCCGCACGCAATGGGACAGTTCCCCTGTGAATTGGACGAGTTTTCACGCGAGAAAACTCTCCAAACTCGCAATCTTTCGTGATGGAACCGTGCGTACTTGTGGGGGATTAGCAATTAGCTAATCCCCCAGAACTGTACATAGGTCAAATGAGAAGCCCACTAGTGGGGCATAACATACTGTACGTAGGGGAGAAAGAGAGCAGTATGTAGTGTATGGGGCATCACTCCCGTCGCCATACTGTGCATAGAGGGCAAGGTAAGCATTCCATAGCTTCTGTACCTGCTACAATCCACCTGAGGCTGAAAATGGCGTCCCCTTTGTTGATATGCAGCTCATTTTTGCCTCCCAGAGTGGCAGAATCGCTCACAGGCTGACACGTCGCCCAGTTTCCGAGTTTGGGCTTTCCCTGCTAAAAATATCTCAACTGGTGCGTCAGTTGACTTGGCAGCAGAGCAATAAAATGTTCCCCTTGTCATTCCAGAGCTAATGACGCGAACACATTTTCCGGTCAAAAATAGCAGTTCCCTAAATTTTAGGAGATGCTTCCATGGCGTCCCTATCGGTCTCCTGACCATCATTGAAGACTGCCATTTGACCAACATCTACAATGTGGGTTAATTTACTGGCTCCTTTCAACTTATAAAGTTGCAGTGACTTGACGAGTGGCCCAAATTCCAGTTTGGCGCACACGAGCTTCCATACTCATCAGAATTCAGTGCTAACTGGCCCGGGCAGTCCCTATCTGATCGACCTAGATCCCCGATGTGAGAAACCCATTTGGCTGCAGCCGTTTCACACTGGCCATGCAATGTCCACTTGCACCTTTTCAAGGGTTTTGGGACAAACAAGTAAAAATAGAATAAATATATCTAATACTTATTTACGGAAGGCAACAGGAAAAATACACCTCCTGGTGACACACTCCACCCTTGAAATACTGCAAGCGACCTCGCTTGCATGCCAATAATACATGCAGATATCTCCTGATATCACATATATTCTATGATGGGAATCCAAGATATACATGCTTCCGGAAATGTAGCGTCGGACGATTAAACAATCCCACCAACCTGGCTACGACACATATATCAAGCATAGAAGCCTTCTAGTGTACTCTGAAGCACAAACTTCTGTAGCTAAATTCTGTATGGAAAGAGTAGATACAATTGCTTAACTACTCTCTTGAGCATCATGAACCATGCTCTTGCCTTGCTCCAAAAAGTCTATATCAAGTCACTGTGGGTTCCATCTGAAAGGCTTCAAGATACAATTGCAATAGCTGAGGTGAATCAAGCAATTCAGACTCTTCCATCCATTTGGCATCCAATGATGGATAGTTCTTGAACTTCACCAAATAGCGTCTTGCAACCTTTCCTCTAACCTTTCTTTCTTTATGTGCCAATATCTGTTTAGGAACAAGGATTTCATCCAATTCTTCCACTTCGGGTTGTTCCTCATCAAGCATATTCTCTGGCACATCACCAACAAAGGGTCTTAGAAGGCTGACATGAAAAGCATTATGTATTTTCTAGCCTTCTGGTAGGTTTAACCTGTAAGCTACATCGCTGATCTTTTCTGAAATCTGAAAAGGACCATAATATCGCATACTGAGCTTAGGAAACAAGCGTTCCTTGCCTTTCCTTTTCCTTAACCTGGCCTTTTCAAAGCGCAAAATCACCCAATCACCAAGTGAAAATACAAGTTCACGACGGTGACGATCAACTTCGTCTGTGTAAGAAAATATTGCAAGGTTTGATGATCCGTTTGGACAACAAAATCAGCCCCTAGCAAATAGTGTTTCCAACTAGTGAGAGCATGAATTACTGCCAGCAATTCTTTCTCATAGACTTGCAAGTTCCTTTCAGTCTTCAAAAGAATTCTGCTCTCATATGCGACTACTCGGCCATTCTGCATTAGAGCTGCACCAAGACTATGGCCACACGCATCACATTGAACCACAAAAGGTTTAGAAAAATCTGGCAAAATAATTACCGGATCTGAAGTCAGCTTCTCTTTCAAGTGTTTGAACGCTAAAATTTCCTTGGCTGTCCACTTGAAAGTAACTCCTTTTCCTTGCAGTGCATGGAGTGGAGAAGCAATCTCAGCAAAATCTCGGATGAACCTCCTGTAATAGGAACATAAGCCTAGAAAGCTTCGAATGTCATGTACGGACTTCAAGTCTGGCCATGACCTAATTGCTTCCACTTTAGCAGGATCCATGCGTACCCCATCCTTTGAAACAATGTGCCCAAGGAAGTGAATCTCTTGCAAAAAGAATTCACTTTTCTTCGCATTAATGAGTAGCCTGTTCTTACGTAACTCATTGAAAACTGCAGTCAAGTGATCCCTATGCTCCTCTTCAGACTTTGAGTAGACAATCATGTCATCAAAGAAGGTACCCACGAAGTTTCTATGTGGTCTAAAAATTCTGTCCATCATTCTATTAAATGTGGCAGGAGCATTTGTGAGACCAAATGGCATGACAAGAAACTCATAGAGACCAAATGTTGTCCTGAACGCAGTCTTATGGACATCTTCTGGTCTAATGCGTATCTGATGATACCCGCTCTTTAGGTCTATTCTTGTAAACAATGACGCTCCCTCAAGCCGATCAAGAATGTCATCTATCCTCGGTATGGGGAACCTGTTCTTGATAGTATTCTTGTTCAAGGCGCGATAGTCAATGCACATGCGCCATGAACCATCCATCTTCTGCACTAAGAGTACAGGCGAACAAAAAGGGGATGAACTGGGCTGAATCAGCCCCTTCTCTAAAAGCTCGTTGACCTGACCCATAATCTCTTTTTGCTGGGCTGCACTAACCCTGTATGGTGGTCTATTCGGTGGACTAGAACCTGGCACAAGATCTATAGTATGATCCTCAGGTCTCTCAGGAGGTAACTCCCCTGGCAAAGAGTCCGAAAAACAATCACTGAAACCACTCAAAAAAGTTGACCTGTCTTTATCTAAGGTAGACAAATTAGATACAACTTGAGGTACTTCTTTTGCAAAGATCAAGTACGTAGAAAGATGATTCTTTATTACAGATGAAATAGCAGAAGCAGAAACAACTGGAATAGACTCGCCTTTAAGCTTTACATCAAGGACATGAGTCTTTCCTCTATGTACAAGGGTAATCTTTTTGTTGTAAGTATCCACCATAGCATGCAACCTGTAACACCATGGGATACCCAATAACACATCACAGCCCTCAAGCGGCATAATATGAAATTCTTTCGCATCCACATAGCTCTGAATGTGCAGACGAAGCTTTCCCAGAATGGGAGTAACAGGCTCTGAATGTCCTGGGCATGCCAAACCTGCTTCGCTTGTCATACCCATCTCGTCTGCACGAATGCCCAACTTTGATGCCAATTCTGGTGATATGAAATTTGCACGGGCTCTTGGATCAAAGAAAGCCAGCACTGTTTGGTCTCTAACTTTGCCCCAAGCTCTGCACAGCTCCGTGGCATCTGTGTTTGGCTGATCTCCAACCAAATCTGGAACAAGTCCTGCACTCGGCTTTGGCTTCTTCCCTTAATGGTCTGACTTGTCATCCTTATCCTGTGACTTCTTCTGTGGGCACTCATTTGCAAAGTGTCCTTCCTGTTCACAAATGTAGCATTTCTTGGCCTCCCTAAGAGCTTTCCTTTCTTGAAAAGTTTTGCCAGAAAAATGCCTCTTTTGTCCTTGTCCTCGTCCCGAAGAAGACTTAGACTGCTTCTTGGACGTATCACCTTCTTCAGTGGAGGGCTTCTTTGTGGGAGGGCTTCTTTGTGGGAGGCTCAGAAGGCTTTGCTGCAACATTGCCATTGGCTGAAAACTGTTTGCCCTGGGACCCTTTCTTGTGGCTATTAAATCCATCGGAATCTCCCTTCGACAGATTGCTGGCCACTCTTGCATTCTCTATCAACTGAAACATATTCATGACAGTAGTCTTTGTGCAGTAGTCCCTGATTTTCTTGGGCAATCCGCAACAGTACTTCTCAATCTGTTCTGACAATGGCACAAACCTGTAAGAGGTGACTGGCAACAGTGCGGCCCAAAACTGTTTATTGTACTCTTCCAAATTCGCACACTGTTTAGCATTCAACTCGTGCCATTCTGTCATCACATCCACTTCAAAAGTGTTTGCCAACCATGCAGGCGCAAAAAGCTGTTTGAATTGAACCCACGTTGTTGGGGCTTGACCCTGGTTCACCAATGCGGTCCACCATTGGAGCGCATTCCCTTTCAAGAAAGTGGCAGCCTTGCGTATCTTTGAAGATTCCGTGAAGTTTCCTCCAGCATAAGCTGCATCGAACTGTTGTATGAAGGTCAAAGCCTTCAATTGGTCCTCAGTTCCTCTGAAAGTTTCAAACTTCACTCCCTGCCCACCTTCCTTGTAATCCTTAGGCTTACTCAAAGGAGCCACATTATCATAAACAGGTGCCTGTAACAGTGGTGCTCCATGAGTGTTCATTCCAGCACTCGCATCAACTGTTTTCCCTGTCATATCTGCATTTTGTACGCATGGCTGCGAAAAACCAGCCGTACCAAATTGTGTTCCAGGCACTCAAAACTGGCCATAGGCACCCTGAAAACCTGGTTGGACACCCATGTTCGCGTACATAGGGTTACCCATGCCTGTTTGCATTGTCCCGAACACATTCCCTAGCATATAACCTGTGGAAGGTCCAGCCATAGCTTGAAACACTGAACCACCTCCAAAATAACGAGGATAAGTATTAGGTAATGGAAGGGTCTGACGCATAGCTTGTTCATTGCTCCCTTGACCATTCACAAACGGTTCCTGTCCAGCTAAAGCAAGTTGCTTTGGATCATTGGACACCGCTAGTTGCTCAACCACATGGGCTTTACCTCGAGCATCATGAGTCCTCTGCGCATTGGAAATCTCCTTTTCCTGCAACGGCTCAGTCATGCCCTGTGTAGGAGGCTGAAAACCCTGTGTCGGAGCCTGTAAGAATTCCTGCATCCTTGGGTTGTTAGCCAACTGCTGAAACATGTCCATGCAACAACGCAGTTGAGTTCTAAACAACCTGTCCTCTTCTTGAAGAGTTGAAGGAATTTTCTCTGTGCCATGTGAGGAAGATCCCTCTTCAGGTACTTGGTCTCTCTTCTCTGCCATATCGACAAGCTCTGTGTTGCTTTCACCCACAACAATCCACGCTGCACTTTTTGAAGAAAAAGTGACTATCCCGTCGATGGAACCATATAACCGGCCCGTACAACGTGGAGGGCGGTACTATTTCAATTACCTGTTAACTTTACACAGAGCACTGAGAAGGGAAGAGAACACAGTTGCGTCCAGCGACTAGAATGTCACTGCGCACACGAGACCGACACCCTGTAGGCCCCAAAGACTGGCGCCCCTTTCGGTATTTCTTTATTCAAGTTAAGGTAGACGATCCGACCACTTAGCACAAGCTTTCACAAAGCTGTCCAAACCTGGCGAGGGCTGAAAACGCAGGTTTTCGACCGGATTTCGACAGCATAACGGCGCAAAAACCCCTGTAGGTCAAAAACACCTGTCTAGGACGGATTCCCTCGATATCTGGAAGCTTTCTGGTGAGCTGTCACAGAAATTCAGCGGGCTGTAATTCTCTGTTTTTCACTGCCGGGAGCCCAAAAGCTTGTACACACATCCCAAGGCTCTCACGAGGCTCCCCCGATGTTCCCTTGCAGTTTAGGTGCGAAACCCTAAACCTGCAGAAAAACACAGCAGGCTGTAATTCCCTGTTTCGGATCGTTTTTAGCGGAGCGAACACGCCTACGCGTGTCCCAAGGGCTCCCGCACGCAATGGGACAGTTCCCCTGTGAATTGGACGAGTTTTCACGCGAGAAAACTCTCCAAACTCGCAATCTTTCGTGATGGAACTGTGCGTACTTGTGGGGGATTAGCAATTAGCTAATCCGGTTCCTGTTCAGAAGGCTCTTGCCTTGGCAAACGCGCATAAACCCCCAGAACTGTACATAGGTCAAATGAGAAGCCCACTAGTGGGGCATAACATACTGTACGTAGGGGAGAAAGAGAGCAGTATGTAGCGTACGGGGCATCACTCCCGTCGCCATACTGTGCATAGAGGGCAAGGTAAGCATTCCATAGCTTCTGTACCTGCTACAATCCACCTGAGGCTGAAAATGGCGTCCCCTTTGTTGATATGCAGCTCGTTTTTGCCTCCCAGAGTGGCAGAATCGCTCACAGGCTGACACGTCGCCCAGTTTCCGAGTTTGGGCTTTCCCTGCTAAAAATATCTCAACTGGTGCGTCAGTTGACTTGGCAGCAGAGCAATAAAATGTTCCCCTTGTCATTCCAGAGCTAATGACGCGAACACATTTTCCGGTCAAAAATAGCAGTTCCCTAAATTTTAGGAGATGCTTCCATGGCGTCCCTATCGGTCTCCTGACCATCATTGAAGACTACCATTTGACCAACATCTACAATGTGGGTTAATTTACTGGCTCCTTTCAACTTATAAAGTTGCAGTGACTTGACGAGTGGCCCAAATTCCAGTTTGGCGCACACGAGCTTCCATACTCATCAGAATTCAGTGCTAACTGGCCCGGGTAGTCCCTGTCTGACCGACCTGGATCCCCGATGTGAGAAACCCATTTGGCTGCAGCCGTTTCACACTGGCCATGCAATGTCCACTTGCACCTTTTCAAGGATTTTGGGACAAACAAGTAAAAATAAAATAAATATATCTAATACTTATTTACGGAAGGCAATAGGAAAAATACACCTCCTGGTGACACCTAGACTAACACTAATTGGCAGAAGAGGCAGCAGGAGCACTCGCTCAATAGACAACTTCTCAGCAGAACCCCAAGTCCTAGCGTTTTTGCTCCACAACAACCACCTAGCGTTTTTGGACCAGATCAGCCAGCGTTTTTGCTCTTGCAGATCCCTGCCGACAGAATACTCAACAAGAAGAGACCTAGGGTTTTGCAGTTGCAGGCCATCCGGCGATAGTAGAACCATTTTTAGCCCTAGCGCTTTTGATTTGCAGATCAGCCCCAGCGTTTTACAGATTTACCGCGACGGAACATCAAGAACCATTAGCGTTTTCATTTTTCAGCCCTTAGACACCGCAGATCAAGTCCCGAACCTCGCAGATCTCACCTTCCCGCAACAGTTCCTCGCCGCACGATCAGTTTCCGCAAGGGTTATAGTTACAGCCCAAAAATGCAGATTTGAGCATCTGGGTTTTCAGCGCGTCGTCGTCGTACCGTCGTCATCGACATAGAGTCAGAATTCAATAGATACAAGATTTGCATATTTCAGTCCATCTCGTCGTCGTCCTCATCGTCGTCGACATCGTCGGCAAGTCCAAGCATTGTAGAGATTTGTGTAATCATAAGTAGACCGCTCTTGCCATAGAGAGTGGGGCCTTCGGAGGAGGGTTTTACAACGTCTCTGGTGTCGTATTCTCTTCTCTCTCTATCTCTCAGTCTCATACACTTGCACGCACAGTGTTCATTCACTTTGTTCGTGATCATTGCACTCTCTCATTAAGGACGAAGGCTCTCCCTACCATAAGCTCAAAAGGAACCTTGAGCACAGTTCGGAGCACTCATCTTGAGCAAAGTTCAAACATTCATTCCGCTGCACCTTACACTTTCTCTGTGCGAAGCACAGAGAGAGAGAGAGAGAGAGAGAGAGAGAGAGAGAGAGAGAGAGAGAGAGAGAGAGAGAGAGAGAGAGAGAGAGATAGATTGAATTATCGTCCTCCGAGGTCAGATATGACCCATGGGACCAAAAACAAAACATTACAACCGCTTTTTCTAAGTGAGGGCAATCGATACATATCAGTTAGGGACTGAGGGTCCATCAAAAGAAAAACAAAGCCTAAGAAGGTCCTATGGGGCAGGGGCCGGTTTAGGAGTTCGAAACTCCTGGATGATGGCCTTCCCTCCACGATATACGGCCCACTTGCCGTTTGCTCGTGCTTCACGCACTTTTTTCAGCTCTTCACCTTTGTGCTTGATTTGTGTCGGGGTGAGTTCTTCAGCGATCCAAAACCCGGTGTCTCTAAGGAGACGCGATTGCTGGAGTAGTCGGAGCCGTTCCTCTTTGTCTTTGAACTCAAGAATGGCATGTCCACTAGGTGTGCGCTTGGTGTTGAACTTGTTGACGATACATTCTACCGCATCGTAGTCAACATGGACCGGTTTAAGAGTTTCGTTGAGGATGTCAATCAATTTGCAGAAGTCTTGATTGCACTTGTCCCATGCTTGGGGCAGCCCTCCAATGCGAAGCTTGAGGGCATTCTCTTCTTGAAGCTGACGTTCCCGCAGTTCTGCCTTTACACAAGTTTCCACTTTGGCGAGTGCGATCGTGTGAACTTGAGTGACTTTTTCTTCGACTTCCTTCACTTTGTCTGTGGTGAGGCCGACCATGGAGTCAAATCGCGCCTCGAGCGTGCTAAGGCGCGCTTTGAGGTCGCGGTTTTCTTCCACGACTATGTCGAGGGCGGCTTGAAGTTGTTCGATGCGATCTATTTTGCTCGGGGCTGCTAGGACAGAGGCAAAGCTGGCCCGTGCTCTCCCCGGTGCTTTTGGGGTGTTGGTCACCATCTTTCCACTTGTTGGAGGTGGCTTTGGTGAGAACATACTCTCCAAAAGCCCCAGATCAAAATGCTCTAATGCTCACTGTCTCATGGCTCACTGTAGCAGGTAACCAGAGCCAAATCAAATGCAATGCTCACTGTCACATGTAACCAGACCCAAATCAAATGCAATGCCAAATGCAAATGCTCATTAATGCTCTGTCGTCGCAGACTCGCAGGAACCAAAGCCAATTTGTACTTCTTGAAGTCAAACAGATCGGCAGGTCTCGGCAGTGTGAACCAGATCGAGAACCACTACTCAAATATTGTGTTGCAGTGCGAGGCACCAGATCTACTGTCGCAGCGTTGAAGTCGACAGGTCGGCAGGTCGGCAGTGTGGTAGTCGCCAGTTCGGCAGCGCTGAAGTCGACAGGTCGGAGGAGAACTTTGTATTTGTTGAAGTCCGAGCCAGAAACGCAGCTTGTACTGCACACCTTGTCAGGCCGAACAGGAACCAGAAACGCAGCTTTTTTGACTTGGGAGCAGATCCGCTATCACGAGGACGTGGCAGTTATTAACCATGTCACAGAGATGTAGCAACTGCTAACCTTGGTTGTTGGTTTCTTTCCAATGGGGTTTATTTTATTTGTTTTGAGACCCTCTTTTTGAAGTAGCAAACGGTCGGACATTGTATGGCCAATGTGAACGGTAGATTCACCCGTAGACGGGAAGTGGTCGGCACTGGAATTCGTATGGTAAGAGGATGTCTAGGCTCAGAGCAAGATCATATAGGTTCCCCCGTCGCACTTAGCAAGTTGGTGGATACTAGGAAGTGAACTCAATTAAGGCGTAAAGTCAAGGTGGGACTACCAACAAAAAGTATCCGACAGTTGGGCCACATTGCACTTTTGGATGCGGCTCCAATGAGGATAGATGGTCAGAAGACCAGTGGGAGCCCAACGGAAGCATCTCCTAAAATTTAGGGAACTGCTATTTTGGGCCGTGAAATGTGTTCGCATCATTACCTCCGGTATGACTAGGGGAACACTTTATAACTCTGCTGCGAAGTCAACTGACGCGTCAGTTGTGATATTTTTAAGCGGCGAACCCGAAACGGGAAAATGCTTGTAAATGCGCCAAGTGTCACATTTTCAGGGACTTGCCTCTTCCAGAAAAAATGGGCGCTGAATTTTTAAGCTGGGATGAGCCTCATTTGCAACCTGTCACAGGTTAAGAGCTATGGAGTGCTTTCTTTCCCTCTCATGTACAGTGTGGTGCTAGGAGTGATGCCCTGCACACTACACACTGCTCTCTCTCTCCCCTACGTGTAGTTATGCGATGCCCCACAAGAGGGCTACTCATTTGACTGATGTACAGTTGTGTGGGTTCATGCTTTTGTGCTGAGGCAAGAGCCTCCTTGAGCAGGAACAGGGGTAGCTAACTGCTGCTCCAAAGCAGGCACTGGTGAGGGTCATAACCTCACCGTACAGGTGCAAAATCAGCGCTGTGTATGCGTTGTAAATTCACTGTTTTTCAGCCGTACGGACGCCAGGATCATTGGGAATCGTGCCCCACTGGCAAAGGACAGTTAGGGGACTGTTTGGGGCTGAAAACAGGGCAAAAACCAGTAAATACAGCGTGCTGAATTTACTGTTTTTGGACAGGAATCAGAGGGTATACGACAGTGCAAGCGAGTTCCAGCAGGGGAATTGGTTTCGCGCAAGTTTTGGGGCTATTATGCTGCCGAAATTTGGCCAAATTAAATGGTATTTAGGTGGATACACGTGAAGGATTCCCAGGACTTTACCTTGTAATTTACCCTCATAAAGAATAAAGAAATACCGAAAGGGGCGCCAAATTTGGGGCCTACAGGTTGTCGGCGTCTGCTCGGAGCATTCTAGCTTCCGAGCCGTGTGTGTATTCAAGTGTTAACTCCCGTCGCAGGTTCTTTTTGCAAAGTGCTCTCTGTGTGTGTATAAAGTAAAGAATTACGGGTGAAAGCCAAGGCCTACCGCCCTACGGGCCGGTTTCATCCGCACTGTAGGTCTTGCTCGACTTGGAGCAGAGGGCGAAGCTTGATGCTAACCCCACCCCACAGGGCTGCCCCTCGCCCGGGGGGGACTGTGAAAACGTGAGAGAGGGAAGCTAGGGCAGAGAGAGAGAGAGAGAGAGAGAGAGAGAGAGAGAGAGAGAGAGAGAGAGAGAGAGAGAACCTGAGTGGAGGGAAGCGAGCAAAAGAGAGAGGAAGAGGAGCGGAGAGAGAGAGAGAGAGAGAGAGAGAGAGAGAGAGAGAGAGAGAGAGAGAGAGAGAGAGAGAGAGATTTTATTATCGTCCTCGGAGGTCAAATATGACCTATGGGACCAAAGTTACATGTGATGTAGTATGTGTATGGCTGATGAGTGACTCTCGATGCTCCAAAATTGTAGTGATGAGTGTCGCAATGGAGAGCCCATACTTTGGCTGGGAGAGGAAAGTGTGTAGGTCTAAGTTATGGCTGAAAATGTGAGAGAAGCAAGTTCGGATGTGATCAAAAGCTGAGCACTCTAGTAGTGTGTGGTACTCAGACTCTCGAACTTGCAGTGAGCATAATGTGCACAATCGATTTGACTCTTCTCCATTGCCCCAACGCCCTATCTCGCATCGAAGGAAATGGGAGCTAAGCCGAATTGCTGCGATAGTGCGTATCGCGGACAAGGGAATAGGCTCAAGCATGTAAGTGTGAGTACGGTTCCCTCTCTCAGCGAAGAACATGGTTTTGTAGTTGGGGGCAATATAGGTGGTGTAATGTATGAAGCGTGACCCACTGGATTTCTCCCAAGCCGTAATACATTGGCGTTGTAGAAAAGCTTCATTCACTTGAGAGTCAATTGAAGCATCATGTAGCAAGTGTAATGCATCCCATCTCCCAAACCACTTCTTTATGTCTTGCATCCATCCCGTGCTCAAGATCTTGCTTTTATGCGTCTTTTGAACTTTTTTGCTTGCTTCCCATGCAATTGTAGGAAGTCGATGTGAGGGGTTTTGACGCATCTTTATCATGTACTCCACAACCCTTTCCATGCCCATAACCTCAATTGGAAGAGATCCCGACTCAAGAAGTAGGAGCATATATGGTGTTTGTGTCTTAACTTGGAGAAAGTTTGTAAGAAAACGCTTTTGGACATTCTCAAAGTCTTTCCAAGTAGACTTTGAGATGCTCCCGCCCCACACTTCAACTCCATAAAGAAGAACCAGTGTCACCAATGTATCAAAAAGATACTTCTTGAGAACCCAACACTTGATGTTTCCCGCATTACACATGTTCTCAAATGCATAATATGCTCTCTTTCCCGCTTCCAAACGACGCATAGCACATTCATGCCACTTGTGATTGGATGGAACCTCAAGGCCAAGGTACTTAAAGCTCTCAACAACTTCAAGTGTCTCGTTGTTGTACACAATGCATGGCTTCTCCTTATGGTTGGTTTTCACAAGCATAACCTTTGTTTTGGAATCATTTACAATCAGCCCACTATGCAAGCAAAAGTTCTCAAGGACAACCATAAGCTTTTGTGCATCTTCTAAAGTGTGTGCTAGAAGCACTACATCATCCGCATACAACAAAAGCATGATTACCGCATTGCAAATAGTGACCTCTTCAATGCCTTCTTCTTGTATAAAGTCAAGTACCATTTGTTCCAATTGATCGATGCATAGACCAAAGAGAGTTGGTGACAATGGACATCCTTGTTTAACCCCAATAGTGCTTACAAAAATTTCTGAAATTTCTCTTCCCATGCGCAATTGACAAATCACCTTCTCATACATTCGAGAAACCGCAAGCATAAACTCACTTGGCACTTGGAGTTCTTCCATCCTTCTCCACAAATTGTTACGTGGAATCATATCAAAGGCTTTCTTAAAGTCCACAAAACAACAATACAATCGCTTGCCTTTCATCCGACTTTCCTCCATGAGAACACGAAGAGTGACAAGATGATCAATGGTGCTATGGCATCGACGAAAACCCGCTTGTCCCTTTGCATGCTTGTCATTCTCTTCAGCCCAATCACTCAATTTCATCTCCATTATGCACCCAAACAACTTTGCCATAAGAGACCCAATCATTATAGTCCGGTAGTTGCTTACATTCTTTACATCCCCTCCTTTATGCAAAGGCTTAACCCAATTAGTACTCCAATCATAAGGCATACCATATTGAAGTGCAAGGTTGAACATATCACACATCCACTCATGGGTAAAATCTCCTGTTCATTTGATCATCTCGGGCTTGATACCTTGAAGATCTCCCGCTTTGCGAGTGGCCAACTTTTCAAGCCCACCGCATACATCCTCAATAGTAAAAAAAGACGGCATACATGGGAGTGAACCATAAAATGGCATTTTTTCAGTATTTGCTTGCTCATATAATTGCCTACAATGTGTGTACATATCCACTAGACTCAAGTTACTAAAATTCTCAACCCGCTTGCCTTTCAAGTTTCTCCAAAATCTTCCACATGCATGTGCCTTTTCTTGGACTTGAAATTCTTGTTGCTTTACTTCCCATCTTCTTCTCTTCTTTTGAATCAATGCCTTGTATGCATGCAAATGACTTTGATAGTTGTCTTTGTCCATAGTTGCATCAAGCTTTATCAAGGACTTTCGAGCATCTTGACATTTTTTATCAAACCACCTTTTGCGTGATCTATCTTTGTTGATACCATGGAGATGCTTTATGGCAAAGCATTCTTCCGCACAAGAACAAATAGCTTTCTTGAAAGCTTCCCATTTAGTTTCCAATGGTGCATCACATTGAAGCTTTGTCATCCATAATTTTTGCTCAACCATTTCAATGTACATTGGTGCCCGTTTGAAATCCATACATAGTGATAACTTCTCTTTCCTTTGGCTGAGATTATCATGCTTAGTTGCTTCTCCACATGAAAGGTCAATACATAAGGTATGATGGTCGGATTCCGGGGTCCATTGACCAAACATAAAACTCTTTATGCGATACATGATGGCTTCAGAGAGTAGCATATAGTCAATCACACTATCCCCATTATGTCTCCTACATGTAAATCCATTGGTTCCACTCCACAAGGATACACCATTGGCAATGAGCATACCCGTGCTATTACACATGTGTAAAAGTAACTTTCCATAGTGATCCGGCTCTTTCTCATCCATTGAAGTACGATCATACAAGTGAACTTCCTCCAACTCCCTTGAAATGTATGACATATCAAATTGTTGAGTATCATGTTGTAATGTTTTTGTGCGAGCATTCATATCCCCAAATACAATAACATTACCTTCACCTTTGAAATAAGCAATGTCCTCTTCCAAATCAGAAAATGGTTGATCTCTATCCATGCAAGCATAAAAGAGAGAATCATGATGAGGAATATAGCAACCGGCTACAAAAATGGGTGCTCTTTTTGGTGTCATAATTTTCAGCCATACATAACGTTTATACTTGTTATCTTTCACAATTGATACAAAATCTTCCAATCCTTTCTTAACCATACATTCTAACCCTCCTTGTCCTCTTCATTGCTTGAGATTCTTTGACCACATCAATGAATGTACATTGTAATCCTCCAAGCCGTTAATCCTTTGTGTATCATGCTCCCAAGTTTCAACAAGAAGTACAACATCGGCTTTGCTCGTTAGTTCATCAATGCCAACCCCTGCATTCCATGGGTATCCATTACAATTCCAAAAGCATATTTTCAATTGAGAGAGAGAGAGAGAGAGAGAGAGAGAGAGAGAGAGAGAGAGAGAGACCTCTCTTTTGTGATACCTGCACACAAGTGTGGGTAGAGAGCCTTTGTTGTAGCGTGGAGAAAACAAATTGATAGCCGTGCTGGCCTCCAGCGTGGAGAGATCGAGAGCCAACGTGTATTGGGCACGCGCATCCACGAGCAAAGGAGGTGCGTTTTTTTTCTCCACAGGACATACAGTCCGGTACCAGTACCTCACTTTGAAAAGGAGGGGATGTCACGTGCACATTTAACCCTATGTGTACGTGGACAAGCTACTTCATGACATGGGTTCAGTTCAATTAGATTAGGAAGCGATGGAACTTTTGTGAGTGTTCGCAGACCGTGCATGTCCAGACACTTAGAGTAGATGCATATCCTTTGGTTGCACACATCATGACCATCAGATTACAGTTAGAACCCATTAGTAGCATTTTTACAGTGCATAGACCTATTTTCCCTATTTTAGGCAATTTTCACTTATTATTTTTAAGTGACTTTTGTTGGGAACTAGGTAGGGAAAATTTAGCAAGCAAGTACATAAGTAAACTAGCGCTAGCACTTTTTGGCGGAAGAGGCAGAAACAACTTCGGTTCAACAGGCACCTTCTTAGTAGGACACCCCCATCAGCAGACCTAATGTTCTTGCATCAGCAGAGAGCTAGCGTTTTTGCATTGAAGACCAGCCCTGGCGTTTGCATTGTAGATGAGCCCCGGCAACGGAAAGACAACATATCAGCCCTAGCGTTAGCAGTTCTCCATAGCAGGACACAGATTTCAGCCAGCGTTTTTGAATTGCAGATCAGCCCCTAGCGTTTTGCAGTTCCATCGCGACAAGATCCACAGTAGCACCAGCGTTTTCAGTTTTCAGCAGTTAGACATCACAGTAGGATCCCCGAACCTCGCAAATCTCACCTTCCCGCAGCAGCAGATCCTCACTGCACGGTCAAATCCAACGTAGTTTGCAGTTTCAGCCCGGAAAACGCAGATTTCAGCATCTGCGTTTTCAGCGTGTCGTCGTCGCATCGTCGTCATCGCCGTTGTCACCGACATAGAGTCAGAATTCAGCAGATAAAGATTTGCAGCGTTATCAGATTTCAGCCTGTCTCGTCGTCGTCCTCATCGTCATCGACATCCTCGGCAAGTCCAAAGCATTGTAGAGATTTGTGCAATCAATAGTAGACCACTCTCGCCATAGACCACTCTCGCCATAGAGAGTGGGGCCTTCGGAGGAGGGTTTGACAACATTTTGTTATTGTATTCTTCTCTATCTCTATCTCTTAGTCTCAGCACCTTCATTCACAGTGTTTGCCACTTTGTTTGTGATCATTTGCACTCTCTCACTAAAGGAACGGAAGGCTATCCCTTCCGTAAGTAAAAAGAACCTTGAGCACAGTTTGGAGGACTCATCTTGAGCAAAGTTCAACATTCACTTCCACTGCACCTTACAATGTGAGTTCTATGTCGGACCACCCGTGGTCACTTGTATGAGCAGATTGTTATCAGCATGGAGAGCCAGAAGTGTCACGTGACACATCCCAACCCTATGTGTCCGTGGACAAGCTACACCACAGTAGGGTTCAGTCAGTTCATTCAAGTTTAGATTAGCAGTGATTTGGCACTTTTGTGAGTCTATTCGTAGACCGTGCATGCCAAGTCACTTAGCATAGATGCATATCCTCCGGTTGCACACAGCATGATCATCGGAATTCCCATCAGAATCCATTAGCATCAGTTAGGGGAATTTTCTAGTGCATTTAGCCTATTTTCCTATTTATTGGTTATTTTCACTTATTATTTTTAAGTGACTTTCCAACAAAAGTAGGTAGGGCAATTTTGCTAAGTTAATATATAAGCAAACCAAAGTTCACACTTTCTGGAGAAGAGGCAGCAGGAGCACCTTGCTCAACAGGCAACTTCTCAGCAAGACCAACCCCCGCGACTACTCTGGCGTTTTCTCCACAGAAGACCTAGCGTTTTTGCATCAGATCAGCCTTGGCGATTTGTGCACAGCAGATCAGCCCTGGCGTCATCACGACACAACAGATCAGCCTAGCGTTTTTGCATTTGCAGAACCCCGGCGACAGAAGGACCAATTTCAGCCCCTGGCGTTTCTGGATTTCAGCAGCAAATTAAGACCGGCATTATTCACCTAAAGTGTAGCAGATTCAGCCCGTAAAGACCATCAATTTTCAGCCTAAGCACAATAGCAGATCATCCCCCAAGGAGGTTGCAGATGGTTCCCCTTTTTCAGCCATAAAAACACAGCCCAAAACAGTCATTTTCAGCCCTAAAACAGTCCAAGAATTTCAGCCTAAAGAAGATCACAGATTCAGCCATCCAGTCGTCGTCGTCATCGGCATAGTCCCGTTGCATCAGTCCATTGCATTTGCATTGTACGCATTTGTGCAATCAAAGTAGACCACTCTCGCCGACGAGAGTGGGGCCTTCGGAGGAGGGTTTTACAACCTCTCGGGTGTCGTATCTCTTCTCTCTCCTTCTCTCAGTCTCATTCACTTGCACGCACAATATCCACTCACTTTGTTCGTGACCACAACACTGTACAGACGGAAAGCTCTCTTTCCCTAAGAACTAAAAGGAACCTTGAGCAATAAAGATCACTAATCTTGAGAAAATACAACATTCATTCCGCTGCACCTAACATTGGTATCAGAGCTTTGGAAGTGTTCTGCATTACTCAAGGAAAGAACCACAAGAATTTTTTTTGCTTGTTGTGATCGCACGAACCCAAGTTTACTTGGGCATGGCGATTTCTAATCGTGTTTTGTTGAAGAGTGACAGGAATCCCAAGAAAGAAGGGCTTGTCCAGCCTCCCCTTGTGTCTCTTTTCACTCATTGAGAGCGGACCGTGTACTTAGCGGCCGGCCAATCGACGTGAGGTGGGAAAAAGCAACCTTGGTGTGAGCGCAAGGCCGCCAAGGGGTGCGCTCGCAGCAAAGGGTAGAACTCGGGTGAAGAGAAGATCCTTCTCCAACGCGATTTGCAAGCGAAAGAACACCTCAAGAACCCTAGATTCTCACGAATCAAGGACCTCAAGAACCTCAAGAACCCAAGTTCCTCATGAACTTAAGAACCCAAGACCCCCAAGAACCCAAGTTCCTCGTGAACTTAAGAACCTAGACCCCAAGACCCACGAGAACCTACGACTTCAGAATGGTCATCACTCGAAGCGGAATGGATACTTCGCTTGGAGGTGATGAGCATGAGAGAGGCGAAGAAGAATTTTCCCCACCATGAGGTTTTTCCGACCCTTCCCCATCTACGACAAAGATTGCACCAACTCCTATGGAGGAGTTGAAGCAGTTGTTTCTGGAAAGGAAGTTAGAACGCGAAGCAAGAAAGGCAGAAAGAATGGCAGAATTTGATCGTGAATGCAAAGAAAGAAAAGCAGAAATGGAACGCAAACACGCAGAAAGAAAAGCAGAAATGGATCGCAGACACGCAGAAGACAAAGCAGAAAGAAAAGCAATACAAGAACAGAGCGACCGACAAAACAAAGAGTTCTGGCGACTCTATTCTCAAGTTCAGGCACAGATGCAAGAGATTTGGGGAAAGGAGATTGTCTCAGTCTCTTCTTCTCCAAAGCATGATACACAGGATTTGCATGATTGTGTGAAGCATGATGATTTGAATGACAAGCATGATGATTTGGATGACAAAGATAAGCATGATGATTTGAATGATATTGCTAAGCATGATGATTTGGATGCCAATGACAAGCATGATGATTTGCATGATCAAGATGTGATTTCTCACAAGCATGATGAGTTGTATGAAGATGATGTGATTGTTCACAAGGATGATGTGTTAGTGGATGCTTTTCCTAGCGAAACTAACCTCGCAGATTCGATCAATCACGAAGATCCGATCTTGGCTTTCGAGTCGAGGTCTAAAGAACCCCCACAGGACGATTCGATCATTCAAGACGAACCGATCTTGGCTCTCGAGCCTTGGTCCAAAGAACCCTCACAGGAAGTATTATGTGTTCGCATGATTGATACGCACGCATTGTTCGAATGTTTCATTCGTGATCGTTTCCTGTATTTTAGTCAGCATCGTTATGTGATCCCTTTTCCTAGGCATGACATATTGCATGTTGAGCACGTTTCTCTCATGGATGAGCACGAATGTATGCGGATTATTCATGAAAAGTTGAAAAGTCTGTATGTCAAGAAGTCACATTCTATGTTCCTTCCGTGGCATGACACAGTTTCCGAAAGAGCACATGAAAGTGTGAGCACCAAGCATAGGCACTTCCGTTGTGAATTGCCACAGTTGATTGCTCTAGATCATAAGAGAAAGATTCGATCTCATTGTTTGCATGCGTTTGATGAACGGGTTGTCACTCCGTCTCTATGTTCATCTACATTGCATACACAGGTCTTTAGCGAAGACAACATTTATTTCCTTCACGTTACATGGAACAGGTATGTTCATGGTTTTGTGTTGGAGATGGTTTCAAGAATTTTCAGCCATGGAGATTCTTGAAGACGGAAGAAGCAGGACTCTAGACGAAGTTGAAGCAAGAAAGGAGATTCAAAAGATTTTGTGTCGCTTTCGGCGCGGCCCAAAGAAGCAAGCGTTGCAGACCTTTATGAAGTTCAAGTACCGCACGACCCACACATCAGAGTGGGCGAGCGAAGAGTCCCTTTTAGGATTCCGGATGCTGTCGGCGATCTCCCTCGACGCCAATACAGTTCAGTACCAGTAGCTCACTTTGAAAAGGAGGGGATGTCACGTGACACATCCCAACCCTATGTGTCCATGGACAAGCTACACCACAGTAGGGTTCAATCAGTTCGTTCAAGTTTAGATTAGCAGTGATCTGGCACTTTTGTGAGTCTATTCGTAGACCGTGCATGCCCAGTCACTTAGCATAGATACATATCCTCCGGTGATCATCGGAATTCCCATCAGAATCCATTAGCATCAGTTAGGGGAATTTTCCAGTGCATTTAACCTATTTTCCTATTTATTGGTTATTTTCACTTACTATTTTTAAGTGACTTTCCAACAAAAGTAGGTAGCGCAATTTTGCTAAGTTAATATATAAGCAAACCAAAGTTCACACTTTCTGGAGAAGAGGTAGCAGGAGCACCTTGCTCAACAGGCAACTTCTCAGCAAGACCAACCCCCGCGACTACTCTGGCGTTTTCTCCACAGAAGACCTAGCGTTTTTGCATCAGATCAGCCTTGGCGATTTGTGCACAACAGATCAGCCCCGGCGTCATCACGACACAGCAGATCAGCCTAGCGTTTTTGCATTTGCAGAACCCCGGCGACAGAAGGACCAATTTCAGCCCCTGGCGTTTCTGGATTTCAGCAGCAAATTAAGACCGGCATTATTCACCTAAAGTGTAGCAGATTCAGCCCGTAAAGACCATCAATTTTCAGCCTAAGCACAATAGCAGATCATCCCCCAAGGAGGTTGCAGATGGTTCCCCATTTTCAGCCATAAAAACACAGCCCAAAACAATCATTTTCAGCCCTAAAACAGTCCAAGAATTTCAACCTAAAGAAGATCACAAATTCAGCCATCCAGTCGTCGTCGTCATCGGCATAGTCCCGTTGCATCAGTCCATTGCATTTGCATTGTACGCATTTGTGCAATCAAAGTAGACCACTCTCGCCGACGAGAGTGGGGCTTTCGGAGGAGGGTTTTACAACCTCTCGGGTGTCGTATCTCTTCTCTCTCCTTCTCTCAGTCTCATTCACTTGCACGCACAATATCCACTCACTTTGTTCGTGACCACAGCACTCTACAGACGAAAAGCTCTCTCTTTCCCTAAGAACTAAAAGGAACCTTGAGCAATAAAGATCACTAATCTTGAGAAAATACAACATTCATTCCGCTGCGCTTAACAAGAAGATAGGTTGGGTCCCCCCTAAAAAGAATCTTTATTTAGGGGACCAGAAGATAGGTTGGTCTCCCCTCTTAAAGAGAATCTTTATTTAGGGAGAATCTTTTTACAAGCACAAGAACCGGAGAAACCCCTCCGTTCTAGATCTTAGATTTGATGGTTGTTTCCTTTCCATTAAGGAAAATCTCGAGAGAGAATCTCTCAATTCCGATTTCCTTTTGATTTGCACTCGGAGCGTCAAGCTCCGCAAACCATCTTGGATTCATTTTCGAAATCCTTTGAGGGTAAGCCAAGGCCTCCTTGCTCCTCCTCCGTGATGGAGTACCTGCAGAAAGCACGAACACATTAGCAAAGAATTGTGGAGCATATGCACAACTTTCTCCTGTCGCTCTTAGTACGGAAAAGCGACCTCCATACTCCAACTTGTCGCGATCACTTGCGGTTCCGTCGCGGCAGAATTTCCTTGTACTAGCGCTGCCAAGACTGGCAAGAGGGGGGCGATATGGTTGCTTTTATAGGCTCTTGGAGGCAGTAGGAATAGCCGATGAGTCTTCTCCAACAATTGCAGGTGGTTGGGACGTTGGAATAGTTGGAGGGGAGAGAGAAAGGTGGCCGCTAGATTCTAGAAAGAGGAGAGACATCGCTGATTTTGGGCTGTTTATAGCTAGTTTAGGGGTGCCTCCTATTAGTCCCACTTTATTTTCAAGTGTGTTGCCCACTTAATAAGTGGGTAGCAGGCCACTTAAAAAAAAAGGTGTGAACTTGTTCAAAAACGCGATAAAGATTTGTGACTGAAAATTGATGCTACACAACACTTCCTAGGTGTCCCTGGATGCAATCTCTTGCACAGATGCAATGCAAACATAGATTTCCTCGTGGGAAAGCATTTGCTTTTGCGGAAAGCACTTACAAACATCGTGCTTTTTATCCAAAGCTTCTTAGAACCCATCTTTATTTATGTGCTTGCATTTTTACGCGTAATCCTTTACCCAATTCGGATTTCTTCCTTAGACCAAAGGAATATTCCCAATCTGACGCTCTCGTCACACATCCTGTGACGCAGCAGGGATATCTGTTACCCGGTCTCTCCCACCGAATGTACGGAATAACTCCTTCACGATGCTTAATGTCACCCATCATATGACACATTAGAGATGCCCGTTCTTGATGGCTTTTATCGGTTCTAGTAGATTTACAGGTCCCAACTTAATAGTTCAAGTGCACACATTTAAATATCTTAATTTTATTAAATAGAAATTACGCAAAAAATAAGAAAATAGTCCATTTAGCAACATCCTTCTAGCTTCTAAATTGTCGTCTTAAAACTGTAGTGCTTGTACATATCCTTCCTAAATCTCGGAATAAGGTGCTAATTCCTACTCGGTCAACCATTGAGCATCCAAAGTGGCATAATTCTTGAATTTTACCAAATACTTCAGTGTAATCTTTCTGGACGCTAGTGGCCGCTCTTGATGATGAAGAATTTGGAGTATTTCTTTTGTTTCCTCAACCTCAGGGGGTTCCTCAACAATAAGCTGACTTGGAGGAGGTCCCACATGTGGTCGGAGTAAACTAATGTGGAAAGCATTATGGATCCTCCAATTAGGCGGTAGCCCTAATTTGAATGTCACATCATTTACTTGGTCAGTTATCTTAAACGGCCCATAGTAACGATTGGAAAGTTTTACTACTTTCCCCTAATGAGATGCTTATTTCTTTAGTCTTGCCTTCTTAAACTTGAGTAAGACCAATTGAACGACTGTTAAGTACAAATTCCTTTTTTGTCCTTATCCGCAGCTTTCTTATGTTTTTCTTGAGAGCGTAATATTACTCTCTTAACTTGCCTATAGACCGTGTCCATACCCCGGACAAACTTATCTGTTGCAAATATGCAAATATCTTATTCTTAGTTAAAAGAATTGGTTGAAGCAAAGGCTTACCATGAAGAATCTCAAAAGGTGCCTTCCCCATAGACGAATATACGGTATTGTCATACGCGTACTCGACAGGGGCAAATACTTTTCCCAGTCAAACTATCTGTTGGACACATAGGATTTCAACATATGTAATAATGTGCAATTTGCAGTCTCACTTTGCCCATCCGTTTGGAGATGATGTGCAGAAGAAAAATTCAACTTTGTACCAAAGATATCAAACTAGGCACGCCAAAAATTTCATGCCATGCGAGGATATTGATCACTCACAATAGACTTGGGCATCCCATGATGTGTGCGAGAAAAACCCTAGCCATATGGTCTGCTTTGATCGTTTTCTTGATTGGAATAAAGTGAGCTTGCTTGCTAAATTTGTTCACAATGGTCTAGATCGCATATTCTTTCAGTTTGAGTCTTAGGGAGATCCACGATAAAATCCACCACAATCCTCTTCCAAGGTTGATGAGGCACAAGCAAAGGTTGGAGCAACCCAAGCGTCTTATGCTGATCGTACTTGACTTTGTGGCAAACTAAGCATTCCCTGACATACTTATCTATGTCTGCTTTTAAACTTGGCCGAAAGAACTACCGTTTCAATGCTAAGGTTGTAGGGAGAATACCTCAGTGACGTGCATAAGGCAAAGCATAGGCTTCATCCATGATTTCTTCCTCAATGGCACTGCCACACAAATTGCTTGGTGGTGGTAGAGATAACCATCCTGAATTGAATAGGGATATTCATTCTCTCTGTTCCGTAACTTGCTCCAAATGGAGGATAAGTCCGGTCGTCCGATTACAAGTCTGGAAGTGATTCCAATTCTTGGTGATATATAGAAGTGATTGCATTCACCCTTGGCTGTCTAGACAGTGCGTCCGCAGCCACGTTCTTACTCCCAGCCGTATGAAGGATTTGGAAATGAAACATGGACAAGAAGTGGCCCGTTTCATTTGTTTCCCAAATAATTTCCATTGTGTGGGGAATTACCGTAGACTCTAATGATCAATCTTGATCACAAAGTCTGCATCTAGAAGGTAATGCTTCTAAGTCGACAAGGTGTGAATCACATCCATAACTTCCTTCTCGTAGATCGAGGCATGCAATTTTGCTTCCTTAAGCTGTCTACTTTCATAAGCCACTACATGGGCTTCTTGGTTAAGCACTGCGCAAATGCAATCATCTGAAGTATCACAGTGAACTTGAATGGTCTCCTTAATTCTGGCACTATCAAAATAGGACTACGGCTTATTAAATAGTTTTAACCTGTCAAAGGCACCTTGTTGTCTTGATTCCCATTTAAATGGGATCTTCTTCCTTGTAGGTCATGGAGTGGTCTTGCTACATGACCAAAGTATCTCTGTGAGAAAGAATTACTTTGCTTTGCATTTATATATGCTTTCGCAGGTCGTGAAACACTATGTCCAAGTGCTTCTGATGTTCCTCCCACGTCTTTGAAAAGTAAACAGGAACCCACTTCTTTATTTTCTTTTTAATGGAGATATGGCTTACAATAGGGAATAGCCAATCCCCAGCATCAACAAAAATTTTAATGTTCTTGCCCTCATGCTCAAAAGTGAGGGACTTTTCCACATAGTTTGGGACCACTTGCATGTGGAAGTGCCATGGCATACCCAAGATGATATTCATCCCTCGATGGGTGCCATAAAAAATGATTCGCGGTCCTTGTACTCGCCAATCCGAAGATTGAGCTGTCTTTGCACGGGAGCTGCATTGGTGGTCAACCCCTTGAATGCCAATCCAGATGTGATCGGAGTGCCTAGCGCAAAGAGGCCCAATCGTTCTGTAGTATCAAGTGAGATAAAGTTGTCCGTTGATCCGGGATCATTGAGGATCAATACCCTCTAGTTATTTAGAGATCCCCAGCCTTTCGTTTCCTTTATTCCCTTGTACATCCGGAATAGAATTCGAGCTTGATGGAGTGGGTTCCTTTTTCGCTTGTTCTTTTTTTGAGGATGCCGTTTCTTGCCGTTGCTATCGAATAGGGCAATCGGGCTTCATGTGTCCTTTCTCCTTACGGTAGAAACATCTTCCTTCTTCTTTGAAGGTTTGTACTTGGGCGGGCGAAAGATATTTGAGCCGCTTTTTGGTGCCCTCTGGCTTCTTAAGTTGACTAGGGTCCTCAGGGGGACGCTTTTTTCCAGGATCATCATTGACCGTTTTTTGTCTTGCACGGTACGTGCTTTGTTCCATCCGTCTGCGGGTACTAGTGGAGTGTAGATCCTCGACAATGATTGCCGACTCCATCATCTGCTGAAGGGTATCATGGAAATACACCTTCATACTCTTTCGAAATTGTGGTTAAAGGTGTGCTTTGAACTTCTGCATCTTTTCTCGTCGGATATTTTCATGAAAGGGGTAACTTTCATAAGAGCCGACTAATAGTTATCAACATAGGTCGTATGTTTCTTTTGAGCAAGCCAGTCCCATTTCTTCCGGATGTCCTCCTTGAAGTTGGGCGGAAGGAATTGTTTGTAAAATTTAGCTCTGAACTGAGTTAGCTTAGTACCTTCCAGAATCTTGGCCAACCACCAGTTGCTTGCCGTCTCCTTGATGTACATACCAACAAGACGCAACTTGGATTTTTCGATAAAGTTTTCGTTGGCAAAAGCAACCTGATAAAGACAGTGCCTTGGAGATATCTCTCCGTCTTGTGTAGCTATCAAACTTGACGTCTTTGTCACGAGATTTGAAAAAATGGCTTCAGTCTATGCCCAGCGCACATTCTAGTGACCGCCAAGCACGATGGTCTCAGTTTTTTAAGCAATTTGGAGGTTTGATTGAGTATGTTCGAGGTTAAGCTAACCCTATCGCAGATACGTAAAGTCGCAAAGGACAGATTTTGGCCCTAGAGACAAGTTCAACAGTCTCTATTCAAGGAGTCTCTTTTGACAGCATGAAGAACAAGTATGCAGAGTCCGAGTTTGGTAAGCAATGATTGTAGGCTCTTGCTTCCCAAGGGCCTAGCAACTATCTCAGTCGTGAGGGTCTTTTGTATTTTCGTCACCGTCTCTGTGTGGCCTCCTCTTGGGCAAGCCATATTGCACAATGCACATGATGCTCTCACGGGTGGGCATAGAGGCTTGAACACCACTTTAGAAAAAGTAGAAAGATTCTTTTTTTGCCCTAAAATGCAAAATATGTGTTTAAGTATGTCATACAGTGTTCCATTTGTCAAAAAGTAAAAGCTCCTAGGGGTAAGCAGCAAAGCCTCTTGCTACTGTTGCCTATTCCCAAAGGACCATTTTACGACATTTCCATGGATTTTGTGACTAATCTTCCACCTAGTTTGCATTCAAGGAATACTCAGTGTTTAACCATCGTTGATCGCTTCAACAAATTTTACATGTTGATTCCTTGTAAGGCCACAGTAACAACACAAGATGTAGCACGTCTGTTCATTAAGCAGTGGTATCCCCTTTGTGGTTTGCCAAAGTCGATTGTGTCAGATATGGATGTCAAATTCACGTCACTTTTCTGGAAAGTACTTTTTGAAAATTTTGGCACCAAGTTGATTTTTTCATCCGCATTTCACCCACAGTTCGATGATCAAATTGGGATCTACAATCAGTTGGCTTTCGATGTTTTGAAGTCTTATGTACATGATCAACAGTCTCATTGGGAGCAATATCTCCCGTTAGTTCAAGCAAATTTTAAATGGCTCATATTCCAGTGCCATTGGTAGAACTCCGTATGAGGCAGCGCTTGGTTGTCCGTTTCAGTCTTTGTTGACTCGATTGGTCAGTCAGTTGCGTGATGCCAATGTTGAGAGCCAGTCTTTGGATGAGATTATTGAGAGTGTGAAGCTTCGGCTAAGCAAGGCTCAAGAGTCTTATTCTCGTCATGTTAACAAGTATCGTCAGGATGTTACTATCAAGGAAGGGGATTGGGTTTATCTTAGGATCATGAAACAACGTCTCAAGCAAGTAGGAAAGGAGTGTCCAAAGTAGTCTTTTTGTATGTATGGTCCTTTTATAGTCATCAAAAAGATAAGTGAGGTTTCTATGCTCATGGTCAATGCACAACGGTTTCCATGTTTCTGGGTTGAAGTTGTTTTAGGGAGACCCGTCAAAGGACATTAGAAGAACCCGAGATGGAGGTGGAGCCATAGTATCGGGGGACGCCCTTTTTCGGGCTTCCCGTCCCCACTTGCCGTCCCGTCCTCTTTTTTACACTAAAAATCCATTTGAGCCCCATCCCTCGTCCCCCGTTCCGGAATGCGTCCCTTGTGATTATGGTTGGAGCAAATTTTGCTGCATCGGTTTCGTCATGGATCAAAGAAGCAAGTACGATAGTACCTTTTGAAGTTCAAGGATCGAGGAACCCACAAGACAGTGTGGGTTGATGTTGCATTTTTCACAGATTACCTTGAGTTGTTGGCAGACTACAAAGAAGCCATGCAACTCGGTACCAGTACCTCAGCTTGAAAAGGGGGGATGTCACGTGCACATCTAACCCTATATGCATGTGGACAAGCTGTTCCTACTAAGAGTAGCTGCATACCCTTTGATTGCACAACCCATGATCACAGCATTTCATTGAGTACCTAGCATGAGCATTTTTTAGTTCAAGAACCCAACGCATGTGAACAACCTCTTATGTCACTTTATTATTAAGTGACTTCTAAATTAAATCCAGAATCGTGGGGCTTCCTCAACACTGCTCGACCCAGGGGTTTGCACCTATAAAGGGAGGGCAGGGGGCGCCATGAGAAAGCAGAAGACACAGATAGAGCATAGTGCCCAGGAGACAACAGGCTCTCTAGCGTTTTCTCCACAGCGAGGCCAGTGTTTTGCTACAAAGCATCAGCGTTTTCAGCCCAAGGGATTAGCGTTTTCAGATCAGCCCTTAGCCTCGCCGTACCGCCACTTCCCGGTAGCAGATCCTCGCCGGTTCTCCCTACCATATTAGATCAGCCAGCGATCCATTTTCAGCCACAATTCAGCCCGCATTTTCAGATTTCAAGCATCAACGTTTTTGCACAGCCTCGTCATCGCCGGCATAGTTGCAGAATTCAGCCCTAGGACAGCACTCAGTTTTCAGCCAGCCTCAGCCCTAGCGTTTTTGATTTTCAGCCCTTAGTCGTCGTCGTCGTCAAGTACCACAGCATCTAGAAGCATTGTACCAGACCTTTGTCCAATCTAAAGCAAATAGCAATAGAGAGGGGGGCCCTTGGAGGGGGGTTTGGGACCCCATTTGGTGTCGTCTCTTCTCTCTCTTTCTCTCTCTCTCTCTCTCTCTCTAGCACTCTCATGCACTCACTCACAATTTGCATTCCACTCTTGTTTTGGTCATTGCGCATTCTCTCTCTAAGTAAGGAAGGCTCTCCCTTCCCGTCAATAAAAGGAACCTTGAGCACTCACCGATCACTCATCCTGAGGCATACACCATGTTTTACTTCCGCTGCACATAACATTGGTATGAGAGCTCTTTGGCAGTGTTCGATCTCATCACTCAAGGAAAGAAGCACAAAGAACCACAAGTTTTTTTTTGCTTCTTGTGGTCGCGCGTAACCCAAGACCACTTGGGCATGTTGATCCCTAATCTGTGTTTTTGAAGATTAGCAGGTAACCCAAGAAAGAAGGGCTTGTCCAGCCTCCCCTCGTTCCTTTTTTCCACTCATTGAGAGCGGACCTTGCACTTAGCGGCAAGCCAATCGGTGTGAGGTGGGAAAAAGCAACCTTGGTGTGAGCACAAGGCCGCCAAGGGGTGCACCCACAGGACGGAGTTGTGCTTGGGTAAGAGAAAAGCCTTCTTAAACACATATTGCAAGCCAAGAATCTGAAGAACTCAAGAAACTCAAGAACCTCATGACCCTTGAGAACGCAAGAACCTCATGACCCTCAAGAATGTTAAGACTTACGCCACTTTGTTGCTTCACTGGTTTAGGGTATACATGTACGGCTAGTATGTCTCCGTGCTGGCCACCCATAGTCTAGGTTGTACCTGATCCGGCCGGCTGAGTTTGGGGCCGGCCGCCCACCTTGTCTGGGCGCCCTCATATGATATTTCTTTTCTTGTTGGGTCGTGGGATATTTTCCAGGCATTTGCCCTACCTCCCCTTGGGCACCTATCTATGGGGCTAGGGGGGTACCCACTTCCATTATCTGGTTATTGTATTGGGTCTTCTGCTCATGGTAGTCATGGGGGGACTAATAGTTCACCATATCTTGCATTTGTGGTCTCTCTCTCTCTCTCTCTCTCTCTCTCTCTCTCTCTCTCTCTCTCTCTCTTCCGCACACGCGCACTCTCACATTGTATCAACAACTAGCTTTCCATGGTCTTGAGACCAGGGGCTTCATCAGCAGGTTCTTCTCCTCCCAAGGGTTGGATCAGCCAGCGTTTCTGCAAAAGCCAGGAGTCAATCAGCCTGCGATCTCTGCAAGAGGGGATTGCGCCATCTTCTGGACAACATCCATCGCGCCGGAATGCTCTGCCACCTGCGTTTTTGCAAGAACCCTGTAGATATGCTGTTTCCTCCACTAGCGCTAGGGTCTGGGATCCTTTTCCTCGCCGGAAACCCTCTCTACCACCTGCGTTTTCAGCCAGCATATGCGTTTTGGGCAGATCTGCGTTCCTGCGTATTTGGACAGCAGGGCTGCGTTTTCAGCAGAGGAGGGTTGGATCTTGCCTACTCCTACCTGGCTTGGCATCCGGTGCCTTGCCGGCCCTAATCCTCTCCATATACCACTGTTTACAGCCATACTTCCTTGCTGTTTTCTCCGTTTTCAGCCCTCTAGGGGTTGCTACTTTGATTCCCCACCCTCCCTAGACCCTCTGCACTGGTCCGGAATGTGTCGGGAGCGTACAAGCACGCTGAAAATCGCTGGACAGCAGCGCTTTCATCACCTCGCAGTTGCGTTTTTGGGTGGACAGCAGCCACATGGTTTGTGTTTTTCACAGAGGATGAAGTTACCTCCTGCCAGGACACCATGGCAATGACTGCTGTAGTGCACGGTATCTTCGACGTCGGCTTGATCATCTATGGGCGTACGATCCTTGGGAGATCCATTCATTCCAACCATCATTCGGCGATTGCGCACTTTAGAGGGGGTGGTGACTAATGGTTTGCTATGGACACACCTATGCACTCATCAAAGGAGTTCACACGAGATATGGCCATGCTCATGGCATATGGGATCATGACATTCCGAGAGAAGACACCACCATCTTGGGTGGACAAACACTTACCACTTGACCTCGACATGTTAGATCACTTGCTTAGACATGAGCATCTACATGGACTTAGGGAGAGGATCTTGGATCTCTTCTTGGACAGGTTCATTGCTTGGATCTAAGACTGGAGTTGGACTTCAGTGCTTTGGACTCGTTCACCCGCGAGATGCAGGAGATCAGGCATCCCGCAACTACATCCGGAGTCACTCGGAGCTTGGCTTGGATGGTAGTACAGTTGCTCTTCTACACTCCTGATCATTTGGATTGCTATCTTCAGAGTTGCTTACAATCATTTTGATAACATTACAACAAACTCATTCCCCGACCTGGGCAGTAGGCCACTCCTAGCTCATTCACATTGAGAGCCACACCGAGATGGGGATTGGTGGCGTTGTTGGCGTGGATTATGTTTTGGTTGACATGGAGGATTGGAGGCAGGAGATACAGGCAAGACAGTGCAGACAGATTGGTCTGGCCTTTCCTCTTCTCAGAGGATCTTCACAGCGCAGACTGCTCAATCTGGCTTCCCTTCTTCATACAGATGATCATGGTGCAGACAGCTTGGTCTGACCACACCTCTTCTCAGAGGCCCTTCACAATGCAGACTGTTGAGTCTGGCTTTCCCCTCATTTTGGATTACCCCCTACCTACTGACAGGACACCATCCGATGGTGGTCCGTGCGGTCTTCCGGTGACTGTTTGCAGCTTACGGTAACTTCTACAATGCAAACTGTATAGTCTGGTTGTCAAGGAACGCAGTATCCTTGACAACATCTTTACTTTCTGGGAGGATTCTGCCCTGGCACGGCTCCGTGGTGAGGACCTTGTGATTCTTCTTCTCGATTTTGAGAAGGCATACGACAGAGTTGATTGGGACTTTCTAGAGGGCACTCTACGCAGGATGGGCTTCTCAGATGCTTGGATCAGAGGGGTGTCAGCTTTGTACAGACAGGCTCACAGTCAGGTGCTTTTGGCAGGAGGGAGAGGTGAGCGCTTCATGCTCACACGCTTGGTCAGACAGGGTTGTCCTCTTGCCCCCTTTCTCTTTCTGTTCTATGCGGAGGCGATGATCAGATTTTTGGTGTCTCAACAAGTTGGTTTACGGGGCTTAGCACTCCCTATTCGGGGAGATGAGCTACTGGACGCTGAGTTTGCCGATGACTCAGCCTTGTACTTGGATGGCCAGGAGGCCAATCTTCACAGATGTGAGCAGGCTTTGGAGACCTTCTGTTGTGCATCGGGCGCACCGATCAACTGGAGAAAGACAGTGGCTTTCTCGGTTGGTAGTGCTCCTGTGCCAGATTGGATGCCAGGAGAGGGTTTTAGGTGGATTCCCCCAGGGACTACAGTTCGGTACTTGGGTTGTCAAGTTGGTTTGGACTTGTCTCCTGAGCAGCAGATTGCTCCTCTTCTCCTGTCCATCAGGAGAAAGATGTTACATTGGAGCTTAGCACGACTTTCGCTCGCTGGTAGAGTAGTAGTTGCCAACCAGGTGCTGTTGGCGACTATGTGGTACATCACTTCCTGCTGGATTTTCTCGAGTTCTTGTATCAGCTAGGTAGAGAGGCTGATCAGGAACTTCCTTTGGTCAGGACGTGACACTCAGATAGCCCGAGCTAAGGTGGCTTGGTCGGTCATCACGCTTCCTTGTTCTCAGGGAGGGCTTGGGATCACTGATCCAGCACAGCAGAGCAAAGCCCTTCTTGGGAAGTTCATAGTCAGAGGACTTCTTCCAGGTGAGGAGCCCTGGAAGGAGTTCTTGCTACAGAGGCTTCGTGCCAGGGGGCCTCAGTCAGGAGGCCCTTGGCAACCTTCGACCAAATGGATCTTTACAAAGATGCGCCGAGTTGGTTTGAGCAGGAGATTGGAGGACCGCTTCGCTGTGAGTTTGCTTCGATCTTGGGAGCTCTTATGGCACGGCTTGGAGCAGAGAAAGTCGACGTGCACGGAGGAGCCCCTACGGCAGCCCCTCGTCTGGAACCCCATGGTTAGCACTCAGAGAGGCCACTTGGTTGGTAGTCGGCCTCATGTTTCCTGGGGTCCCATGGCAGCAGGTCCAGCGCACTCTCTAGGTGACTGGCTAGAGTTCATAGGTTTGTCAGAGGAGGTGCAGGGTTTCCAGCTACAGGGCATGAGAGGGGTGCAGAGCATGTGTCAGGACATCTCAGAGTCAGTTCCAGCAGAGTGGCTCACTCTTCTCGAGCCAGTAGCACCCCGGTGGATGGGAGCCTTCACACGACTGGAGGTTCTCATTTCAGTCAGGGCCTGCTCAGAGACTGTCCCAGCCCTGTTCTTTGAGCTTCAGGGTGGGTGACGATTACAAAGTTGCAGTAGAGGCCCCGCATGTAGCAGAGTGCTGTTTCCAGAGGATCCGAGTTGTGGGCATATGTGGGAGGACTTGCATCATAGACCCTGACCTATGGGCTTGGGAGTGTTGTCCACTGGAACGAGTACAGTGGGATCCTGGTGAGTGGCTATGGAGGGACCCCTTCTCTTCTGCAGACCACCCAGGAGTCCCCTTCTTTCAGTACACTGTTCGGCTTGGACGTCATATACTTGCAGCACAGAGAGAGGCCCGCCCAGCTGCAGCACGTCATTGGCAGGAGGAGGGCCTCACAGTCGAGTTCTTGGCAGCCTTTTGGCAGAGGCTGTGGGACTCCAGACAGCCGAGGAGTGTCACTTTGTTTCAGTGGCTGGTTGCACACAGAGCTATAGCAGTAGGGAGCTAGCTGGCTTGTGCATAGTGGTCTCTCGGCCGCATGTGCAGCCTGTGACCAGTTGGTGGAGAGTCAGCGTCATTGTCTTTGGGACTGTCCCTCGACCCAGCAGGTGTGGCTACGAGTTCTTCTGCTGATGCCTACTCTCTCTACGGCTAGATAGTACACTTGGGGGGCAGCGGCTTGGTCCACTCTCACGGGCCCGGCACTTCAGTTTGAGCTATCTTCCACCAACAGGATGATAGTGATACAAGGGGGGGCGACCTACACTCCAGCCTGCTACAGAGCTTACTCCACAGGAGTCGTGCAGTGAGAGAGAGGAGTGTTGGGAGCTCATCAGTGGCCTGACACTTTGGTTCATCTGGCGGGCCCGCTGTTTCCGCATTTTTGAGGCTCGCTCTGTGCCACCAGCAGAGACTGTTCGTGACTTTTGGCTAGAGCTGATCCATACTCTCAGAGGACAGCTAGAGGGACTACAGGGCAGCTCCGACCGCATGCGGGGCCGCCGTGAGGCTTTCCTTCGACTCTGGAGCCCTGGGCCTTTCTTCACCAGTGTCCAGGGTGTGCTCAGATGGCACTACCGACCACCTGTGTGGCTCTTCCCTCCTCCCATCTCTTGATTTAGCCTCATTGTATATGTGTTGTTCTTTCATTGGGAGAGTCTCCCCATCATGTTTGTTGTAGCCCTCTCTTGCAGAGGTGGTTGTAGCCTTACGGGCAGTTTTCATTAACTAATAGAAGGACTTTTTCTTGGAAAAAAAAAAACTGTATAGTCTGGCTTTCCTTCATTTGGAGAACGTTTACGGTGCAGATTGCCACATATGGCCTTCTTGGAGTTTTACACAGCTTAGTCACCCGTCCACACTGGGTTATAGGTTCATGCATTAACAGGTTTTCAGTCATTCTCATGACGGTTCTTGGGCTTCTCCATTTTCTCCAGACACTTTGACTACAGACACCACAAATGCAGGTGTATTGGCACTTTTTTTACGACAAGGAGTTGTTTTCACACTCAGGTCGGGACCTTCATGCAGTATCTTCATGTCACGTGACACATCCAACCCTATGTGTCCGTGGACAAGCTACAACATGACCAGGGTTCGGTTCAGTCAAGTCAGTCTAGAGTAGGAAGTGATCTAGCACTTTTGTGAGTCTGTTCGCAGACCATGCATGTCCAAACACTTAGATTAGATGCATATCCTCTGGTTGCACACAACATGACCATCAGATTCCAGTCAGATCCCATCAAGAGCATTTTTATGGTGCATAGACCTATTATTTTCCCTATTTTTGACATTTTTCACTTGTTTATTGACTTTTGTTGGAAACTAGGTAGGACAATTTTGCTAAGATAACGTATAAGCAAACCTAAGGCTAGCACTATCTGGCAGAAGAAGAAGGAGAGCATCAGGCACTCAAGTGCAGCAGGCCTTTGGAGGCCCTTCTCAGCAAGACGATCCCCCCCCCCCCCTCCTTCAACCTAGCATTTTGGAGCAGCCTCAGCCAGTGTTTTTGCTCAGCAAATTCAGCCTTGCATTGGTGTTTCCAAGCAGTGTTTTCAGCCAGCGAATTCAGCAACACAAGCCTCTTCAGTGAGCGTTTGTTTCCTTGCTGCCTAGCGTTTTTCAGCCAGCCCCCTTCAGCGTTTTTACAGCAGCTGTCCAGCGTTTTCAGCAAGGGAAATTTCAGCGAACAAGTGCACATTGCAGCAGCTACTTTGGCAAGGAAACTCCAGCCAAACTCAGCGTTTTTACCTCAGCCATATCAGCGTTTTCATCAGTAAATTCAGCCGATAGAAGCCAGCAGATTCAACCATTCCAAGCAAGAAAAGACAACCCGACAAGGAGCATCCCAAGCACTCAGTTTTCAGCCTTAGCATCGTCCTCGTCATCCAGTCCGTCGACATCGACATAGCCTATTAGATTTGCATTCAGCCATTGTACCAAATTGTGAAATCAATAGTAGACCACTCTCGCCATCGAAAGTGGGGCCTTCGGAGGAGGGTTTTACAACGTCTAGTGTGTCGTATTCTCTTCTCTCTCTATCTCTCAGTCTCATGCACTTTCACTCACAGTGTCCATTGTCACAAAGTGATGACGTGGCTACCGAGAGCAGAAACCCTAATTTCTGCGAGAAAACCTAAAATTTGTAAACCCTAATTTCTGCCAAAAACCCTAATTTTTGGAAACCCTAACCCTAACTGCTGGCTCAAACCCTAGACGTGGCTGAAATCCTAAAACTGACAACAGAAATGCCACGTGGCAGCAGTACGGATTTCCGGATTTTACGGCGTTGAAATCTCAGCTTTTGGCGACGCAGTTAGCCCATGAGAGAGAGAAGATAAATTGCTTTATTTTTATTAAACTCTCTTTTGAGAGAGAGAGAGAGAGAGAGAGAGAGAGAGAGAGAGAGAGAGAGAGAGAGAGAGAGAGAGAGAGAGAGAGAATTTTTAGCTTTTGATTTGGAAGCTTTTGGGGCTCTGCTTTTGGGCATCCTTTGTAAACTTTAAATAAGTGGTTTAGGGCTCACTCTGCAGAGCATCTGGACGCAGAGTCTGAGAGTGAAACCTTAACCGCTCTCTTGTACTTTGACATTGATTAATACATAAAGAAATACCGAAAGGGGCGCCAGTCTTTGGGGCCAATATCTCTAGGCACGGAACTCGGGCGGGCGAGTACAAATCTGTTGTGATCTGTGAATTGTTTTGAAGTGGTTATTTGGTGCTGTCGTGATTGATTCTTGACTTGGAGTGTCCAAGTCTGTTACAATGGTATCAAAGCACGGCCGATTTCTCTTCTACGGGAAATCTGATCCCCAATTTTTTTTTTCCCGCGACACCTATGGCTTCACGCAAGGATCAGTCGACTCCCTCTGCATCTGGAGATGCGGGCAGGGATGACAACGAAGATTCCGGCAGAGAGTATGGCCCGCCTCGGCCTACTCAGGCGGAGCAAAGAGAGATGAAGCATCGTCAATTGATCGGCGATGCAACAAAGATGATGCTCAGTTTTGCGAAGGATCTGAAATTGGCAAAATATATGAGCGAGACTTCTTTTCAGGAAGTGCATGCGCAGTGGCAGAAAACCACTACACCACCCCTGAAACCCGCTCTCAAGAAACCTTCTGATCACAAACAATATTCAGAGAAGGAACTAGAAGAGGTGGTTGATGCACGGATTGCTCAGCTTTTTGACACGCAAAAGAAAGCCAAAAAGCACGGCAAAAAGCAGAAGAAAGGCACTGACTTCACGGGTTATTTGGGTCGTCAGTCGACATTTGACAAAGCAAAGAAACAGAAGAAGCGTGTTCACTTTGAAGGAGTACCTAGTTCTTCTTCTTCTTCTTCTTCTGACAGTTCTTCTAGCTCTTCAGATTCGAGCGAAGAAGACAGAAAAGGCAAAAAGCGAAGCAAGAAACAACGCTTCGGAAAGGGCAAGAAAAAGGCAAAGAAGCTTAAATCTCGCCCAGTGACTGATAGTTCTATAGAGGACTCGTCTATAGACAATTCAGATTCCGATGAAGGAAACTTTTATGCGAACAAGAAGAATTTTTATAAAGCCAACCAGTATGACTTCTGGAAGATAAAAGCAAGAAAGTCCAAGAGTTTAAGGAAGGTGGACAGTCGACCAAATTTGACACTTTTTCAGGATACTCAGATGCTTCGAAGGCTTTGTCTTTTATACAACAGTTTGACATTGCTTTCGCAGGAGGACGCTACTGAGAGCACCTCAAGATTCGGAAAGCTGCCTCTTACTTTAAGGGGAATGCTCGAACTTGGTGGTCCACGCTTCTTTTAAACAAGACTGCGCTAGTTAAATGGCTGAAATTTAAGAAGCTTTTTATTTCTTCTTGGTTGATGCAAGAGTATGAACGCGATATACGAGCTGCTTGGAACCATCTTCGGATGACCAAAAGAGATACAATAAATGCTTAGTGTGAGAGATTCTGGAGCTCTTTTCTACCCGCCTCTTCATTCAAGAAGATCTGGTTCAGAGAAGAGATTGAGTGGTTCACCTTGGGTCTACCTACAGAGATCCGAGATCACTGCTTGGAGCAGAAGTTAGCTTCTATTCAGGAGTTGATGAGTTTGCCATTCACTCTGGCAGTCTGACCTACCCCACTGATGAGGCCATGACACAACGAGCCGAACAGACTTCTGGGAATGAAAGTAGAAAGAGAAAGAGCAACCCAGAGAAGAAGGATGCACGACCCAAGCTTACTCCTCAGGAGTGAACTCGCTTCATCAAGGAGGGGAAGTGCTTTGAATGCGGGGAACATGGACATATCTACGCGAAGTGCCCTAAAAAGGCACAGAAAGAACAGAATGATAAGGATGACGACAGGCCTGAGAGTTCAAGAGCAGATGAGGAACGTGGACGAAAAGGCAAGATGAAAACAGGACTGGTTCCAGATTGTGTGGGTACCGATCCCAAGACCATGGACGAGAGTACAAAACTTTGCCGAGCTTGGGGCAAAGTGAAAGATCAAGAGGCCTTACACCTATCATTGGCAAACTTTAGTTGCATTGTCAGGGGTATTTGGGGCATGAGGACTTCTTCATAATGCCTTTGGAGGGTTGTGATGTTCTCTTAGGGATTCCATGGTACCACAAGAACAACGCCGTGGTCGATTATCGGGCGAGGAAAGCAACTTTGCTACAGAGAAGGGCAGAACTATTGCACTTGATATTAAACTGAAGGGCGAGTCTGTCCCTAGTATCGGCTTTGGCCATTTCTAATTTAATGAAATCCAGTCTGTTTGTTTACTCGATCTTTATGAAAGAATTAAGCGATAAGGATAGGACAAATATGTCTAAACTTGATAAAGAACGCCAAGATTTTCTCCACTCTCACGTCGATTGCTTCTCAGAAGGTCTACCAGGCGAGTTACCACTTGCTCGTCCTAAAGATCATACCATTGATTTGATACCTGGAAGCACACCACCGAACCGGCCACCTTACCGTGTGAGCAGAGCACAGAATGAAGAGATTATGAACCAAGTGAAAGACTTCTTGGAAAAGGGTCTTGTCCAACCTAGTACTTCACCGTATTGCTCTCCAGTGTTGTTGGTTTTGAAGAAAGACGGATCTTGGAGAATGTGCATCGATTATAGAGCTCTCAACAAAATCACCATCAAGAACAGATTTCCGATTCGTAGGATCGATGATATACTCGACAGGTTACAGGGATCCTCGTGCTTTAACAGGATTGATCTGAAGAGTGGATATCATCAGATCAGGATAGCATCGGGAGACGTCTACAAGACAGCTTTTCGGACGACTTTTGGGTTATTTGAGTTTTTGGTGATGCATTTTGGCTTAACCAATGCTCCTGCGACATTTAACCAGATGATGGACATGATTTTTCGAGAGTACAGGCAGAGATCATCTGCTTTAGGTCTTTCAGGCATTACGAGATCACAAGTTAGTGATTAATGCAAAGAAAAGTGAATTTTACCAGAGATACACTTTTTGGGACACATTGTCTCAGCAGCAGGAGTGCAAATGGATCTGGCCAAGATAGAGACTATCCGTGATTGGCCCGATTTGAAGAATGTCCATGAAGTTAGAAGCTTCTTGGGACTGTGTTCCGTACTACAGGCGGTTCATTCGAAAGTTTGCAGAGGTTGCTTCCCCAACTTGAATATCTTGAAACAGAAAGATACTTCTTTTGGCCGAGACTCAAAAAGGATGTGGAAGAGTTTGTGCGCAGTTGCTTAGTATGCCAGAAGGTCAAGTTTGACAGGCATAAGGCACAGGGATTGTTACAACCTTTACCCATACCCACCCGCCCCTGGGAAAGTATTGCAATGGATTTTATTTTTGATCTCCCGAGAACAAAGAGTGGTATCTGGATTATTATTGGCAGATTTAGCAAACAGGTTCATTTCATTCCAGTGAAGAAAACAGTCAAGCCGGATCACTTAGCGAGACTGTTTGTGGCCCAAATCTTCAGATTACATGGCATGCCTCAAATGATTGTCTCCGACAGAGACCCCAGATTTACGAGTTTGTTTTGGAAGGCAATTTGGGAGAACATGGGCACGCGGTTGCAGTTCTCGTCATCGTTCCACGTGCAGACTGTTGGGTAATTTGAGATTGCAAATTTAGTGGTTCTAGATTTATTGAAGTCTTATATCTCAGATCAGAAGACTCAATGGGAAAAGTACTTACCTTTGGTGGAATTTGCCTGCAATAACACGATACACTCTTCGACAGGGAAGGCGCCATTTGAGATTGTTGAAGGTGTTGCGAAGGTTCCACCCTTCCTAAGCACGAAAGATAATATTTTTGAAGCTGATGAATATACCAAAGACTTCGAAACGGCTTTTGCCAAGGTTCGCGAGACTTTGCAAAGGTCTCAAGAACGACAGAAAAAGGCACCGGATCGCCATCGTCGCGACTTGAAATTGAAGGAGGATGATTGGGTTCTCTTACATTTTGAGAAGGCACGCCTGAGAAAGAAAAAGGGAAAGGAGAGGCTTTTTCCAAAACTTAGTATGCGATACTACGGACCTTTCCAGATCACTGAAAAGATAAATGATGTCTCCTTCCGACTGAAACTGCTAGATATTTGGAGGATTCACAATGCATTTCATGTGAGTCTCTTGAAACCTTTTAAGGGTGATGTGCCTGATGATGGGGAGCCCGATGAGCAACCCGAAGTGGAAGAAAACGAGGAGATCCTTGTTCTTGAACAGATTTTGGCACATAAGGATACGAAGAATAAAGGTAAAGTATGAAGGCGGTTCTTGGTTAAGTTCAAGAACTATCCTGCATTGGATGCGAAGTAGATGGAGGAGGAGGACCTAGCAGATACTCTTCATATTGTGAAACTTTACCTCGATGCTTTTGGTTTAGCATAGTCTACTCCAAATGGAACCCAGAATTCAGCTTGGCCGGAGATCTGGTACAGTGGGATGCACAAGAGGGGAGTCACTCCGCTCCTTTGTCAACAAATGCCTTGATTTTGATACTAGAGTCACTGATGTCTCTTTAAGCTTCAGGGATACTGAAAGCTGACAATATTCTGCTGTATGACTTTATGAAATGGAATTCCTAGTTATGATACTGATTTGTTCTTGACTTCTTTTAAGTGCAGGAACTGATAGACGAAATGACTGCAGCATTTTGGTATGATTGATCTCGAATAGACATGGTTGCAATAGGGGTTAGTCAATCGGACATCGATGAGGTCTTGATTGGATCTAGATGCGATTGCTAGCTACATTGCCGATAAATCATGGTCTAAGATCCGAATGAATGTTGAATGTCATGTGATGTCGAGTGATGTCCTGTGATGTGGCTGTCGATTGGTACATGTGCTAGATGTGTGTTCCTAGTACGTAGGTACTAACAGTTGGTGTTTGCTAATGCGGTTTATGGCTTCTGTCTGTTTTGCAGGCATAATCGAGGGCGATTACAATGCTTTCAAGAGGGGGGTATGTCACAAAGTGATGACGTGGCTATCGAGAGCAACAACCATAATTTTTGCCAGAAACCTTAAAACTTGCAAACCCTAATTTCTGCCAGAAACCCTAATTTTTGCCAGAAACCCTAATCTGCAGAAACCATAATTTTTGGAAACCCTATCCCTAATTGCTGGCTGAAACCCCTAAAGGTGGTTAAAACCCTAAAACTCTGCCTCGTGGCAGCAGTACGGATTTCCGGATTTTACGGCGCTGAAATCTCAAGCTTTTGGCGACGCAGTTTGCCCATGAGAGAGAGAGAGAAGATAAATTGCTTTATATTTATTAAACTCTCTTGTGAGAGAGAGAGAGAGAGAGAGAGAATTTTTAGCTTTTGATTGGAAGCTTTTGGGGCTCTGCTTTTGGGCATCCTTTGTAAACTTTAAATAAGTGGTTTAGGGCTCACTCTGCGGAGCATTTGGACGCAGAGTCTGAGAGTGAAACCCTAACCGCTCTCTTGTACTTTGACATTGATTAATACATAAAGAAATACGGAAAGGGGCGCCAGTCTTTGGGGCCAATATCTCTAGGCAGAGAACTCCGGCGGGCCAGTGCAAATCTGTTGTGATCTGTGAATTGTTTTGAAGTGGTTATTTGGTGCTGTCGTGATTGATTCTTGACTTGGAGTGTCCAAGTCTGTTACATCCATTCACTTTGTTGGTGTCCATTGCACTCTCTCATTAAGAATGGAAGGCTCTCCCTTCCCTAAGTAAAAGGAACCTTGAGCACAGTTCGGAGCACTCATCTTGAGCAAAGTTCAACATTCATTCCGTTGCACCTTACATTGGTATCAGAGCTTTGGTAGTGTTCTGTATCACTCAAGGAAAGAACCCAAGAACCACAATAATTTTTTTGCTTGTTGCGGTCGCACTTTACCCAACACTTCTTGGGCGTGTCGATTCCTAATTGTGTTTTTGAAGAGTGACAGGAAACCTGTAACAAATTGCTGACGTGTCAAAGCCTAATGGATGGAGCCAACTTACAGATGCCGGCTGAGGGGCCTAAACCCTAAAAGAGAACAAGTAACAGAAGTAGAAGTCCTACCAACTTACGGGGACCCCGTCCGATGGGGCCCCAAGTGACATAAAGGATTAAAATAAAGTAGGACCCGCACACGCAAATTGATGATGTGGCAAATTTCCAAAAGTTGCGTTGGCATGGTGATGTGGCAGGCTGTACGGATTTTCCTAAATTACGCTGGCAGCTTTTAGCATTGCTTTTTGGACCAGATGCTTTTGAGTTTGAAGGCTTTTCACTGTAATTGCTTTTGGGGCCTAGGGCCTTTAAATATGAGGTTAGGGCTCATTCTCTAGCATGCTTCCTTGAGAAGGTGCAGAGTCGGGAGTACTGGCTTGTACTCGGTTGATGCAATATAAAGAAATACCGAAAGGGGCGCCAAGGTTTGGGGCCAATACTCTCTGGGGTGGAATTCCGCCACTCCGTGTTGTGTGTCGTCTCTCTCTATTTCAGTTCAGTTGTTATTGAAGTGCTAAAAGTCTGTTCAGTCTGTTCTTTTCTATTGGCACATGGTGCCCATCTTGTGACAGTGGTATCAGAGCATCAAGCGTGTGCTTTTCTGAAAGCATACCGGTCCTACAAAAGAGCAGACAGAGCTTTTTGGAATTTTATTTGAGCTATCTTCGCCCTCCAACCCGGACTTATCAGCCACTTCATCGCGCATCGGGTGCGCTCTCGTCTTCATCGCAGTGTCTTACAGGGCACAAGCCATAAAGAACCCAATACTTATTATTCATGGATTCTACAGAATATTTGCAGTTTCAGCTCAATGAGCTTTACGATATTCTTTCGGGGCATCCTCAACAGAATCTTTCGATGCTGCAAAGTTTTCAACAATTTTTGAACTACATGTTACCCCCTCTGATGCCCCACCTCCTCCGACACCAGAAAGTACGAGAGCTTCCAACCGGCAACCTTCTCAGCCATCTGTTCCAATCGAGGGAGTCTTCAGGAATATGGTGCAGCCATCTGATCCTGATCCAGTGCAACCGCCTTTGCCACCGCCATTGCCTCCACCTCCACCACCACCGCCACCAGGCTACAATGATTGGAGCCCATATGGATATCCTTATTATCCATACCCGGGATATGCGCCTAACCAACCCAAAGATTTCAAAGATGGTGGCACGACAATCAAATTTTTCACTTTTTTGGGGTGAAAGATTGCAAGAAAGCATTGCAGTTCCTATAGCAATTCAACAATATCTATGCTTTGGGGAACTATATAAAAGAATCCAAGATTTCTCGAGCAACGGGATTTCTTAAAGATAATGCTATGCAATGGTGGAGTTCAATCGCGACACAACAACATGCTCCAAGGATCAGGCACGCTTTCAAGACAGTTTTTGCACGTAGTTACATGACTTCGATGTTTGAAGTCTGGATTTTGGCAGAGTGGGGCAACTTGAAAATGCTTGCCACCGAAACCATGGACAAATATAACCAAAGGTTTCTCGACGTGTACTTTCCAGTGTCCTTTAGATCTGTTCCCTTGGAGGCCCAGTGCGAGCGATACACCATTGGACCACCATCACCATTGCAGGAATATTGTCTATCCAAGCAAGTCTCTACCATGCAAGAACTTATGGACCATGCCGCGGTCGGCTACAAACTGATGAAGGGAAAGCTAGAGTTTACCGCAGAAGAATCTCTGGCCGCTAACCACAACTCTCGGCAACAACGAACAAATTCTCGAGAGTCGTGAAAATCAACCGCAAAGGCCTCGGTTGACGCCTCAACAACGAGACACCTTACTACAAGAAGGCCGATGCTTTGGATGCTTGCAAACAGGGCATAATCATTCTAATTGTCCCAAACGTACTGATAGACGAGAGGAGCCGACGCATGCACCAACGGTCAACAGAATCCCAACCCCACCTCCTGCTAAGAGAGCTAGACCCGCTATTGGACTAGTTCTTGATATTTATGGCATACGCCTTGAGAGTACAAATGAATTCTGTCGAGCATATGGCAAAGTCAATGGCTTCAAAGCCCTGATTTTCTTTGATCCCGGAGCTACAGAGAACTTCATCCATCCAGAATTTTTAAAGCAGATGCACTTTGATTATGATGCAGAGGGTGGAGAAATTGAAGATGAGCTAGCCACGGGGCAAACTCAGAAAGTAGTACCGCTCATTGGTGCTCTTCCAGTGACTATTCAAGATTATCATGGAAAAGCTAATTTCCACATCATGAAGTTGGGCAATTGCGACGTTCTCTTGGGCATGCCTTGGCACGACAAGAATGATGCGACTCTCCAGGTTTGGAACCGAACCATCACCGTGATGGAGAAGGACAAGCCAATCGTCCTCAAAGTTCAGTTGTCCGAACAAAACCTCGAATGAATTCTCTCTATTTGTTTTTCTTTATAGCTAGAAAGTAATGTTTGAAAGTTTGTTTGAAATGGAAAGTATCTGTTTTGAACTTGTTTTGGTGCCAATTTGAGATGTTTGACTCTGGTTTTAATACCGGTTTCAATGATTGGTGATTTTACTCCCGGGTGGAATAGTGAGAAATGTTGTTTGCTATTGTTTGAACCTCTGAACGACGCAGACGGGATGTCTGGGGAGCGTTTGGTTATATGCTTGTAATATAATTGTTGTTGTGACTCCTGGCCTGGACCTGGATGGTTTTGCGGAAGGACTATTAAGAAGACTGAGCAGTGGTTATTCTCAGCACCTCCGAACGACGCAGGCTGTGGTTTGGGGGGTGTTTGGTTGTAAAAGGCCTCTATATCTTCTGGCCCGGACCTTTTTAGGTTATGCGGGAGGACTGATGAGGGAGTCGTTGAATATCTCCCGGCCAGGACCTTGTTAGGTTATGCGGGAGGAGTGTTCATCGGCGGCTTTATGTTTCTAGGTCTTGTAACATGCATATGTTAGCATTTGTGTTGCATTGTGATGTGCCAACCACTGAATATTCCTAATTGGATGAGATTGCCTGGCTATGTAATTTTAGTGCATCAAGACACCCGTGGAAGATCGGTACGGTCTGGGTGTGATGGCTAATTTTACTACGACGGAATATCAAGAGTTCCGATCTGGACGAAAGGAGAAGCTAACTCCTTGATCAAAAGAGCTGAAAGGAGAAGCTAACTCCTTGATCAAAAGAGCCGAAAGGAGAAGCTAACTCCTTAATAAAAAGAGCAAACTGATTGTCCCTCGGAAAGTTTTGAGCTAAGTTGAGTTGTTTTGCAGATATGTTGTAATCGTGGACGATTACTCTCTTTCAAGAAGGGGAGGTGTAACAAACTGTTGACGTGTCAAAGCCTAAAGAATGGAGCCAACTTATAGATGCCGGCCGAGGGTCCTAAACCCTAAAAGAGAACAAGTAACAGAAGTAGAAGTCCTACCAACTTATGGGGACCCCGTCCGATGGGGCCCCAAGTGACATAAAGGATTAAAATAAAGCAGGACCTGCACACACACGCAAATTGATGACGTGGCAGATTTTAAAAAATTGCACTGGCATGGTGATGTGGCAGGCTGTACGGATTTCCGCATTTTGCACTGGCTGATGACGTGGCAGGCTGTACGGATTTTCGTAAATTACGCTGGTAGCTTTTGGCATTGCTTTTTGGACCAGATGCTTTTGAGTTTGAAGGCTTTTCATTGTAACTACTTTTGGGGTCTAGGGCCTTTAAATATGAGGTTAGGGTTCATTCTCAGGCATGCTTCCTGGAGAAGGTGCAGAGTCTGGAGTACCGGCTTGTATTGGGTTGATGCAATATAAGGAAATACCGAAAGGGGCGCCAAGGTTTGGGGCCAATACTCTCTGGGGTGGAATTCTGTCGCTCCGTGTTGCGTGTTGTCTCTCTCTATTTCAGTTCAGTACTTATTGAAGTGCTAAAAGTCTGTTCAGTCTGTTCTTTTTTATTGGCATGTGGTGCCCGTCTTGTGACAAAACCCAAGAAAGAAGGGCTTGTCCAGCCTCCCCTTGTGCCTCTTTTCACTCATTGAGAGCGGACAGTGCACTTAGCGGCCGGCCAATCGACGTGAGGTGGGAAAAAGCAACCTTGGTGTGAGCGCAAGGCTGCCAAGGGGTGCGTCCGCGGAAAAGAGCAGAACTCGGGTGAAGAGAAGATCCTTCTCTAACACAGATTGCAAGAGAAAGAAGAACCTTAAGAACCTCAAGAACCCCAAGAACCTCAAGACCCTCAAGAACCTCAAGAACTCAAGATCCCCAAGGACCCAAGAACCCAAGACCCACACGAACCCAAGTTCCTCGAGAACTTAAGAACCAAGATCACAGTGTATGGTCGTCACCCAAAGCGGAATGGATACTTCGCATGAAGGTGATGAGCATGGGAGTGGCGAAGAAGAGTTTTCCCCACCAGGAGGTTTTCCCAACCCTCCCCCTTCCCCATCTACGCCACGGATTGTACCAAATCCTATGGAGGCTTCGGTCAAGACAATGCTGGACATGATGGCACAACAAGAAGCGAATCGTTTGGCGACCGAGGAAAGATAGGCAGAGCGTGCGGCACAGAGTGAACGATGCATGCAAGAGTTGGTCCGACATGTTCTCACCTCAAAGTCCGAGCCAACCAAAGATGTTGGGAGTTCATCAAGTGGCGCAAGCCGAGATTCGGACTCCAACAACCCAGTCACAAAGAAGATAAAGTTCAGTAAGTATGATGGTAAGATAGATGCTACGGTTATTTATTCTTGGTTGCATCAATTTAATGCTTATTTTGCGAAACTAAGAAGGCCAAAAATAGCAAGGTTTTGACGGCAGCTATGTACCTTGCCGGTGATGCCATCAATTGGTACCACGCATGACAAGAGGCACAGTTAGTCGCGCACCTAGAGGAAGCCGACGAATTCACGCCCCTTTCCTTCAATTGGGCTGATTTCCAAGGCAAGCTCAAGACGTTGTTTATGCCGCCTCAGTATCTTGCACGATTGAAGGACGATTGGCGCGGTCTCAAGGAAAATGGTATGCCAGTTATGTCTTTCTCTCATCGTGTTTTGCAGCTTGGCACTCAATTACGCAAATCGGATGCGGAGCGCAAGGAGGCATTCCTTTATACATTGGACGAGTATATCAAGTATAATGTCGAGGTGCTCGATCCAATCGATCTCAACAAGGTGGTAGCGATTGCTCTCGCAGAGGAGATGAAGCACAACAAGGGAAAGCCTAAGGAAAACAATACTTCCACAAGTATCTCTCAGACCTCTCAGAACCCTCAGAACGGTACGAATGGTAAGAACGGTAACTCTTCTAACCAATCTTCCAATATTCTCTCAGAAAAGAACTCTTCCAATGAACCTAAGGGTAAAGCTAACACAATTGCTAACCTAAGCTCACTCCAGATGAAAAGGGAGCACAAGGAATTTTAGGAGGATACATCACGTTGGAAGAGCAAAGCACTTATTCTAAGGAAGGTCGTTGTTTTCATTGTCACATTAGGGTCACATAAAAAGAACATGTCCTAAGCTTAAATCGAATGAATCTAAAGAACCCACATAACCCACTTCCTCTGTCAATGCAATAAATGACAACACGAGTGTGTCCCAAGTTTCTCATGACCCTCCCATTGATGAGTATCTCATTAAATGTTATGGTGATATGGCGGGGCAGCGTTTTGTCATATTGTTTGACCCAGGCAGTATCATGATGTGATTAGTCCCTCTCTTGTTGAGAGAGCCCGCTTAGAGGTTAGTTAGAAATCTCCTCTTAAGGTTTACGGCTTCGCTCCCGGTATGGACTCTCTCATCACGAAGGAGTGCTTTGATGTGTTGTTTACAGTTCAACAAGCTGCTTTCCGTAGAAAATTTTTAGTCTCTCCTCTTTGAGAATGTGATATGATTTTGGGCATTCGATGGTTTGTGAGCATAACTCTCTCATTGATTGGGCGGAAAATACGTTCACTTTCAATGCCAAAAGTGACTCTCCCATTGTCATTCGTGGAGAGCAAGTTGTTGATTCTTCATCTCTCATTTCTAATGTGCAGGCGAAGATTGAACGGATTCAGGAGAAGGAGACTCTCTCGGTCTCGTCTTCTCCAGAGCATGATACACAGGATTTGCATGATGATGCGCATGATGATTTGCATGATAATGATGAGCATGATGATTTGAATGATAATGATAAGCATGATGATTTGGATGACAATGACAAGCATGATGATTTTCCTGATCAAGATGTGATTTTTCACAAGCATGATTATTTGTATGATCACGATGTGATTGTTCACAAGGATGATGGTTTAGTTGATACTTTTTCTAGTGAAGCTAACCTCATTGCAGATTCGATCCAACACGAGGAACTGATCTTGGCTCTTGAGCCTAGGTCCAAAGAACCCTTCCAGGAAGTACTCTGTGTTCGAATGATTTGTCCGCACGCAGTAATCGAGTGTTTCATTCGTGATCGTTTCCTGCATTTTAGTCAGTGTCTTTATGTGATCCCTTTTCCTAGGCATGACATATTGTACGTTGAGCACGTTTCACTCATGAATGAGCACGGATGTATGCGGATTATTCAGGAAAAGCTGAAAAGTATGCATTCAAGGAAGTCACATTCCATGTCTCTTCCTTGGCACGACACAGTTGTAGAAAGAGCACATGAAAGTATGAGCACCAAGCATGGTCATTTCTGTTGTGAATTGCCACAGTTGATTGATTTAGATCAGAAAGAAAAGATTTGATCTCATTGTTTGCATGTCTTGGATGAATAGGTTGGCAATCCGTCTATTTGTTCATCTACATTGCATGCACAGTCTTTTGAGAAGACCAGATTTTTTCCAATCACTTTACATGGAGTAGGTATGTTCATGTTTTTGTGTTGGAAGTGGTTTCAGGAATTTTCAATCTCGGAGATTCTTGAAGAAGGTAGACGCATGGCTCTAGACAAAGTTGAAGCATCGAAGGAGCCACAGAAGACTGTCGCTTTCGGCGCGGCCCAAAGAAGCAAGCGTTGCAGACCTTTCTGAAGTTCAAGTATCGCACGACCCACACATCAGAGTGGGCCGGCGAAGAGTGCTGTCCAGCATTCCGGATGTTATTGGCGATCTCCCTCGACGCCATACAGTTCGATACCTCACTTTGAAAAGGAGGGGATGTCACGTGACACATCCAACCCTATGTGTCCGTGGACAAGCTACAACATGACCAGGGTTCAGTTCAGTCAAGTCAGTCTAGAATAGGAAGTGATCTGGCACTTTTGTGAGTTTGTTCGCAGAGCGTGCATGTCCAAACACTTAGATTAGATGCATATCCTCTGGTTGCACTGTCACGTGACACATCCAACCCTATGTGTCCGTGGGCAAGCTACAACATGATCATGGTTCAGTTCCGTCAAGTCAGTCTAGAATAGGAAGTGATCTGACACTTTTGTGAGTCTGTTCGTAGACCATGCATGCCCAGTCACTTAGTGTAGATGCATATCCTCTGGTTGCACACAGCATGATCATAAGCATTCCCATCAGAATCCATCAGAATCCTTCAGGGGAATTTTCCAGTGCATTTAGCCTATTTTTGACATTTTTCACTTATTATTTTTAAGTGACTTTTGTTGGAAAGTAGGTAGGGCAAATTGAGTAAGTTTGTATATAAGCAAACCTAGGCTAGCACTTTCTGGCAGAAGAGGCAACAGGAGCACTCGCTCAATAGGCAACTTCTCAATAGAACCCAAAGTCCTAGCGTTTTTGCTTCACAAGCATAAAGCTTGCGTTTTGGATCAGATCAGCCCTGGCGTGTTGGTGCACGGTAGATCAGCCCCGACGCCATCGCTACACAGCAGATCAGCCTAGCGTTTTGCATTTGCAGAACAACCGGCGACAGATTTGCAGATTTTCAGCCATAGCGTTTTTGCATCTACAGCATAACCAGCGTTTTGCAGATTCACCGCGACGGAACATCAAGAAACCTCAGCGTTCTCAGTTTTCAGCCCTTAGACACCGCAGATCAAGTCCCGAACCTCGCAAATCTCACCTTCCCGTAGCAGTTCCTCGCCGCATGGTCAGTTTCCGCAAGGTTTACAGTTTCAGCCCGGCTGAAATCTGCGTTTTCAGCGCGTCGTCGTCGCATCGTCGCCATCGACATTGTCACCGACATAGAGTCAGAATTCAGCAGATAAGGATTAGCAGATTTCAGCCCTTGGCATTTTCAGATTTCAGCCGTCTCGTTGTCGTCCTCATCGTTGGCAAGTCAAAGCATTGTAGAGATTTATGCAATCATAAGTAGACCGCTCTCGCCATAGAGAGTGGGGCCTTCGGAGGAGGGTTTTACAACGTCTCTGGTGTCGTATTTCTCTTCTCTCTCTATCTCTCAGTCTCATACACTTGCACGCACAGTGTCCATTGACTTTGTTTGTGATCATAGCACTCTCTCATTAAGAACGGAACGCTCTCCCTTCCATAAGAACAAAAGGAACCTTGAGCACAGTTCGGAGCACTCATCTTGAGCAAAGTTCAAACATTCATTCCGCTGCACCTAACATGCACACATCATGACCATCAGATTCGAGTCAGATCCCATCAAGAGCGTTTTTACAGTGCATAGACCTATTTTCCCTATTTTTGACATTTTTCACTTATTTATTAAGTGACTTTTGTTGGAAACTAGATAGGGCAATTTTGCTAAGATAATATATAAGCAAACCTAAGGCTAGCACTATCTGGCAGAAGAAGAAGGAGAGCATCAGGCACTCAAGTGCAGCAGGCCTCTGGAGACCCTTCTCAGCAAGATGATCCCCCCCCCCCCCCCCCTCTCAACCTAGCATTTTGGAGCAGCCTCAGCCAGTGTTTTTGCTCAGCAAATTCAACCTTGCATTGGCGTTTCCAAGTAGTGTTTTCAGCCAGCGAATTCAGCAACACAAGCCTCTTCAGTGAGCGTTTCTTTCCTTGCTGCCTAGCGTTTTTCAGCCAGCCCCTTTCAGCGTTTTTACAGCAGCTGTCCAGCGTTTTCAGCAAGGGCAATTTCAGCGAACAAGTGCACATTGCAGCAGCTACTTAGGCAAGGAAACCCCCAGCCAAACTCAGCGTTTTCATCAGTAAATTCAGCCGATAGAAGCCAACAGATTCAACCATTCCAAGCAAGAAAAGACAACCCGACAAGAAGCATCCCAAGCACTCAGTTTTCAGCCTTAGCATCGTCCTCGTCATCCACTCCGTCGACATCGACATAGCCCATTAGATTTACATTCAACCATTGTACCAGATTGTGCAATCAATAGTAGACCACTCTCGCCATCGAGAGTGGGGTCTTCGGAGGAGGGTTCTACAACGTCTCTGGTGTCGTATTCTCTTGTCTCTCTATCTCTCAGTCTCATGCACTTTCACTCACAGTGTCCATATTTGTTGGTGTCCATTGCACTCTCTCATTAAGAATGGAAGGCTCTCCCTTCCCTAAGTAAAAGGAACCCTGAGCACAGTTCGGAGCACTCATCTTGAGCAAAGTTCAACATTCATTCCGCTGCTCCTTACACTTCACCTGTATCGGCGGAGTATAGTAGTTTGCTACACTTCTCGTAACGGCACTTTACCGCGGAGATTTCTTGGCGGTCAGGACACCCCAGACTTCACTTGCGGAGTTCGCAGGAGTATTGTTCTTCATTGGACATCGCAGCAGACATCTGCATCATTTGCCTCACATCTTTGGCTTCATGCGGTTTGTTCAGCATCCGATGCTGAGAGGGGGTGTTAGACTTACACCACTCTGCTGCTTCAAAGGTCTAGGGCATACATGTATGGCTAGTATGTCTCCGGGTTGGCCACCCATAGTCTAGGTTGTACTTGGTTCGGTTGCGCGAGGTTGGGGCCGGCCGCCCACCTTGTCCAGGCGCCCTCATATATATTTCTTTTCTTGTTGGGTCGTGGCGTATTTTCTAGGCATTGCCTTACCTCCCCTTGGGCACCTATTTATGGGGCCAGGGGGGTACCCACTTCCATCATCTGGTTATTGTATTGCGTCTTCTGCTCATGGTAGTCATGGGGGGTTGATCGCCCCTCTTCACCATATCTTGCGTTTGTGGTCTACTCTTACCACCTTGTTAGTAGAAAGCTTGACATGCAAGATGCAGGAGTATATGGGGCACATAGAGTGGGCCAGAAGAAGACTGATGCTCATCGGACAGTTGTATGCACAATGTTGGATGCTCGTAAAAGGAACATAATTTTGGAAACTGTACGCTTCTACTTGAAAGGCACTCAATACTATGTAAGTGAAGGTAGAACACCGGCACAACAAGTAGCAAGAAGGAAAGCATATGAGGAACGCCTCAAGGAGAAAACACCGACATCACCATCTAAGGATGCATAGGGGCACGCGACCCATGGGATCACGACCATACAGGTTACGAGTTGGAATTGCAGAGGTTTCCCATGGCATAAGGGAGAAGGGTTGGTAGATATTCTACCACAAGCTGACATACTCTTTCTATTGGAAACATGGGAACAAAACACATGTAGGCTGCCGGACATTAGTGGGTACATCAAGGACTCAGTATGGTAGATTGGTACCAAAATGCGAGGACAAGGAGGTGTAGCTTTAATATATAAGGAAGAGCTTCAAAAGATGGTTGTTGTATGCAAGGTTGACAAGCACAAATGCTATATATGGGTTAAGGTTTGCTCATCAAAAGGATTGATCTTTATCGCAGGATGCTATATCCCGCATTGAGAGTCACCTTTTTATGACACTAACCAGCTACTTAAAAAGGATCCCTTTGTTGACCTATGTACAGACATTGCAATGTATGCACGTGAAGGAGCAGTTGTCATTCGTGGGGATCTGAATGCTCGGATTGCAAACACACAGGTACAATTGACGGACCATTCATTGCACCCTGCGGATAAGAATGGAGAACTTATGCTTGGTCCTATGTGGGACAGATGTTCAAGTGATAACATCATGAATGCACAGGGGTCAGCTATGATAAGTATGATGAACTCAATGCAGCTTGTAGCCATGAATGGTGCAGATAAGTTCATACACTCTGGATCATACACTTGTTACACTGCAAGTCATGGGAGGAGTACAAATGATTATGCCTTGGTGAGATATGATGCATTGGACTTGGTCCACCGTTTTGAAGTGGGTAGCAGGTTACCGACCTCAGTCCATACACCAATCCATATATGCCTACACATGCCAAGTATGCCTATTGTCAACATAATGAATACACCGAACTGGTCATACAAGATGCAACTCACGAAAAAAGAGGACTATGCTAGTCTCTTAGATAGCTTACTGTTTGACCGGAACATGCCTTGTGACATTGAAGAGACGTGGAAGATGTTCCGACATGCAATGGAGGAAGCGGCAAGAACCATTATGGGCAAATATCAAAGTGGCAAACAGATTTGGAAGGGTTTACCTCATAATCCTTGGTTTGATGCAGAATGCAAGGAGGCCAAACGTAAGATGAGAGGCCTATCACAACACTCAAATGAATGGGAATGTGTTGCTAGAGAATACAATACACTCACGAGGAAAAAGAGACGCATGTATGAACTCTCAAAAGAACAACTAGACTTGAGTAGGTTCAAGAAAGAGCCAAAGAAAGCTTGGCGTAACATGAAGGGGAAGAAAGGGGACGTGATGGGAGATTTCAGCACACACAAAATGTATGCGTATGTACAAACTCTGTATGCCCCACCTGGGGCTCAAGAGGTGATATACACAGGGCCTCAAGCTGAATATCCAAAGCCCATCACCTTCCAGGCAGTCATTAAAGGCCTCAAAAGCCTGGCGAATGGGAAAGCAGCTGTCACATTACATCTTAACTTTGAAATGCTGAAATGGTCAGGTAGTGAAAGTAAGAAATGGATACACCATATGATGAATCAAGCAATCAACCAATACCTACCTCAAGACGCAAGAGAACTGGGTGAAAGCGCTCTTTAAAGGAGGTGACCGCAATTTGCTTACTAATTATCACACCATCATGGTGAGCTCATGTATGGCAAAACTTTTTGGAAGCATTATCGAGAAAGATCTTAGCACATGGGCTGAAAATAACAAGAAACGCGCCATTGGACAAGCAAGATTTAGAGCTCGTCATAGCACGGTAGACCACCTGATGACACTCCGGGTCTTGATGGAAGAAGCTAGGCTAAAAGGCAAAACTCTGTATTGCTGTTTTGTGGACTTCAAGAAAGCGTTTGACACAATACCCCGTCAAGGTCTATGGTCACATATGGAAACTCTAGGAGTTCCTATGCATATCAGGGCAGCTGTAGGGGGCCTATACCAAGAGGTCAGATGCAAACTCAAGACAAAAACAGGTTTCTCACAAGAATTCAGGAGCACCATGGGAGTTAAACAAGGATGCCCTTTGTCACCTACGCTTTTTGGACTATGCATAGACGAGCTTGATAACTTCATCAACGAGGCTATTAGAGAGGGGGGAGATCACCCTAGTATTGGCACTTTCACACTTCTTCTCCTCATATATGCCGATGATGTAGTTCTCCTTGCCTACAATGCCCTCATTCTACAGAAACTTCTGGATGCAGTACATGCATTTTGCAATGCAACGGGCGTGTCAGTCAATGTAGCCAAAACAAAGATTATGTCAGTCCACACATGTAGAAATGAGAATCAGCCCATCATCACGTATGACGGGCAAACACTCCAAGCGGTTGAGAGTTTCAAGTACTTGGGCATCTATGTTCCCTCAAACCATGCATGGGGGAGTTGCAAAACAGAATTGATGCAGGACATGCAAAATACTAAGAATTTGAGAATATGTGCAAGCAGAGTGTCACAAAGCGATGGGAAATTAAGTCTATGACATTTGATGCATGTGTGGTCCAAACAATACTTTATGGTGTAGAGGTATGGGGGGGGAGTATCCTCGCTAGCACTTGGAACGACATTGAAAAGATACAGAAGAAATTCCTATGTAGACACTTGGGGATCAAAACTACCACTCCATACTCAGTGATGCTTTTGGAGACAGGCAAGAGACTTTGGAAATGCAAGCCTTACAGAGAGTACACAAATACCTCATGAAAGTTAAGATGATGCCAGAGAGCCGTCTACCCCACAAGGCATGGCAAACCAGATGTAAGCCGCAAAAGAATTACAAGAGTAAGTTTCTCACATCTAGTCTTGTAGAAGACATACGGAAATGGTTCTCTAGATGGAATGTGGGAGACCATGTGGACATGCATATGGAGGAACACACTGAACATGAACATGGGCTGAATTTTGACATAAGCATACTTGAAGCCCTACACACCAGATGGAAGACAGCAGTACACAGGTCCAAATTTGAGTACTACAGCAAGCACATCAATACACAATATTGGGAGACCTACAAGACTGGGGACACTCATATGCATATAAAGACACCCATGTCCCACCAGGCAAGACGAGCCATTACTTTGATGCGGACGCGATCACACATGCTCAAGATTGAAATGGGAGGGTGGCTGAATATTAAGGAAAATAGGAGGACATGCCCACAATGCAAGTTGAACAAAGTGGAAAGCGAGGTTCATGTCACCGTTGAGTGCCCAGCATACGCACACATCCGTGTTGAATTTCCACAACTGTTTCAAGGGAATGTCACCTTTGAGGAGCCTCTCCCTCTCGGATACAGCCCTCCCCGGTAGCTTTAGGCATCTACTTTGCCAAAATATTGGATCATCACACAACACTCACACACAACACGCACGGCTATGGAGTTAGAACGAGAGGTGCAGAGGGACCAACACATTCCTGAGTTAGTCCTACAGGTACTCTCCATGAAAGGCGAGCCACTCAAGGAGACTGACGAGCCATCCCGTAGCACAGGTAGAGGCGAGGACTCCAACAATCCAATCACTGAGAAGTTGACGTTTAGTAAGTATGATGGTAAGATGGATGCATTTGGGATTCATTCTTGGTTGCATCAATTCAATGCTTACTTTGCGACTAACAAGAAAACAAGTAACAATAAAGTTTTGTCGGCTGCCATGTATCTAGCAGGAGATGCCATTAATTGGTATCAAGCTTGGCAAGAGTCACAGTTGGTTGAGCATTTTGAGCATGCCGAGGAAGACGTGCCCCTCTCTCTCAGTTGAGGCGACTTCCAAGACAAGCTCAAGGCTCGCTTTATGCCACCACAGTGCCTAGATCGGTTAAAAGAAGATTGGCGTGGTCTTAAGCAAAATGTCACTCCTGTTATGTCTTTTTCTAACCGCATTTTGTAGATTGGTATCCAATTGCGCAAATCGGATATCGAATGAAAGGAGGCTTTGGGACTCTTTCTGTGTCAAGATATGCATAGGGGAAACAACCTCTGCAAACTTTCGAATGAACCGCCTGTAGTACGAACACAATCACAAGAAGCTTCCAACGTCATGGACATTCTTCAAATCGGGCCAATCACGGATAGTGTCTATCTTGGCCGGATCCATTTGCACTCCTGCTGCTGAGACAATGTGTCCCAAAAAGTGTATCTCTGAAGCAGTTGATCTCTATGTTCTACCTCATTCTTGGAGAAAACAATGATATCATCAAAGAAAGTGCCAACAAATAGTCTGTACTCTCGAAAAATCCTGTCCATCATCCGGTCAAATGTCGCAGGAGCATTGGTTAAGCCAAAAGGCATCACCAAAAACTCAAATAACCCAAAAGTCGTCCGGAAAGTTTCCTTGTAGACGTCTCCCGGCGCGATACTGATCTGATGATATCCACTCTTCAGATCAATCCTGCTAAAGCACGAGGATCTCTGTAATCTATCGAGTATATCATAGATCCTAGGAATCGAAAATCTGTTCTTGATGGTGATTTTGTTGAGAGCTCTATAATCGATGCACATTCTCCAAGATCCGTCTTTCTTCAAAACCAACAACAGTGGAGAGCAATACGGTGAAGTACTAGGCTGGACAAGACCCTTTTCCAAGAGGTCTTTCACTTGGTTCATAATCTCTTCATTCTGTGCTCGGCTCACATGGTAAGGTGGCCGATTCGGTGGTGTGCTTCCAGGTATCAGATCAATGGTATGATCTTCAAGCCCTCTAAAAAGCAATCGGCATGAGTGTGGAGAAAAATCTTGGCATTCTTTTGTTCAGGTCAAAACATATTCGACCTTTATCCATCGTTCAATTCTCTCCCAAAAGAATGAGGAAAGAAACTGAAGTTCATCAAGTACAATCTCTGAGCCCTTCATTTGTCAAAGTGCTTTCTTGGACTGGTAGTCAACCACCTCGTAGTTCTTGTGGTACCAAGGGATTCCGAGTAGAACGTCACTCGCGTGCCCTGAACACCTGTGTCATTGCAAACGAAGTTTGCCAATGCTCGGTGTAATGGCAACGTCCCGTATCCGGGTGCCAGTCGAACTACCTCCACCTGTGGCATCAGTCTGTCGGGCGTAATTCCAAATCGAGCCGCCAATTTCAAGTGAAAAGAAGTTGGCCTTGACTCCTTCCAAAAGAGCTTCCTGATCCTTCACTTTGCCCTAAAAGCGGCAAAGTTTGTACTTTCATTCATTTGATTCGGTGCAGGTCCTACGCCATGTGGTACCAGTTCTGCTTTTTATCTGCCTTTTCTGCCACGTCTCTCAGCTGCTTTAGAACTTTCTGGCCTTTCTTCATCTTGTTCATTCGATGCCTTGTTAGGGCACTTGGTGGAGATATGTCCATGTTCCCCGCATCCAAAGCACTTCCCCTCCCTGATGAAGCGAGCTCTCCTCAGGAGTAAGCTTGGGTCGTGCATGCTTCTTTTCTGGGTTTCTCTTTCTCTTTCTACTTTCATTCGTTGAAGTCTGTTCGGCTCGTTGTGTCATGACCTCATCGGTGGGGTAGGTCAGATTGCCAGAATGAATGGCAAAGCCCCGTTTCGCATTAACGATCAACTCTTGAATAGAAGCTGACTTCTGTCCCAAGCAGTGATCTCGGATCTCTGTAGGTAGACCCAAGGTAAACCGCTCAATCTGTTCTCTGAACGAGATCTTCTTGAATGAAGAGGCGGGTAGAAAAGAGCTCCGGAATCTCTCGCAATAAGCATCCACTGTATCCCTCTTGGTCATCCGAAGATGGTTCCAAGCAGCTCGTATATCGCGTTCATACTCTTGCGTCAGCCAAGAAGAAATAAAAAGCTTCTTAGATTTCAGCCATTTAACTGGCGCTATCTTGTTTAATAGAAGCGTGGACCACCAAGTTCGAGCATTCCCCTTAAAAGTAAGAGGCAGCTCTCCGAATCTTAGAGTGCTCTGAGTAGCGTCCTCCCGCGAAAGCGATGTCAAACTGCTGTATAAAAGACAAAGCCTTCGAAGCATCTGAGTATCCTGAAAAAGTGTCAAATTTGATCGACTGTCCACCTTCCTTAAACTCTCGGACTTTCTTGCTTTTATCTTCCAGAAAGTCATGTTGGTTGGCTCTATAAAAATTCTTCTTGTTCGCATAAAAGTTTCGGTCATCGGAGTCTGAACTGTCTATAGACGAGTCCACTGTAGAACTGTCACTCACTGGGTGAGATTTAGGCTTCTTTGCCTTTTTCTTGCCCTTTCCGAAGCGTTGTTTCTTGCTTCGCTTTTTGCCTTTTCTGTCTTCTTCGCTCGAATTTGAAGAGCTAGAAGAACTGTCAGAAGAAGAAGAAGAACTGGGTACTCCTTCAAATCGAACACGCTTCTTCTGTTTCTTTGCTTTGTCAAATGTTGACTGACGACCCAAATAACCCGGGAAGTCAGTGCCTTTCTTTTGCTTTTTGCCGTGCTTTTTAGCTTTCTTCTGCGCGTCAAAAAGCTGAGCAATCCGTGCATCAACCACCTCTTCTAATTCCTTCTTTGAATATTGCTTGTGATCAGACGGTTTCTTGAGAGCGGGTTTCAGGGGTGGTGTTGTGGTTTTCTGCCACTGTGCATGTACTTTTTGAAAAGAAGTCTCGCTCATATATTTTGCCAATTTCGGATCCTTCGCAAAACTGAGCATCATCTTTGTTGCATCGCCGATCAATTGACGACGCTTCATCTCTCTTTGCTCCGCCTGAGTAGGCCGAGGCGGGCCATACTCTCTGCCGGAATCTTCGTTGTGATCCCTACCCGCATCTCCAGATGCAGAGGGTGCCGCAGAAAAAAAATTGGGGATTGGATTTCTTGTAGAAGAGAAATCGGCCATGCTCTGATACCACTGTAATAGACACTCCAAGTCAAGAATCAATCGCGACAGCACCAAATAACCACTTCAAAACAATTCACAGATCACAATAGATTTGCACTGGCCCGGCGGAGTTCCGTGCCTAGAGATATTGGCCCCAAAGATTGGCGCCCCTTTTGGTATTTCTTTATGTATTAATCAATGTCAAAGTACAAGAGAGCGGTTAGGGTTTCACTCTCAGACTCTACGTCCAGATGCCCTGCAGAGTGAGCCCTAAACCACTAATTTAAAGATTACAAGGGATGCCCAAAAGCAGAGCCCCAAAAGCTTCCAAAAATAAAAGCAAGTGTTCTCTCTCACGAGCTCTCTCTCTGTGGCTTTAGTAAAAAATAAAGCAAGTATCCTTCTCTCTCTCTCTCTCTCTCTCTCTCTCTCTCTCTCTCTCTCTCTCTCTCATCAAATCAGCGTGGAGAAAAGCAAGAAATTTGCGTCACCCAGAGGGTTGCTTTTCAGCTCCGTAATTTCCGAAAATCCGTACCGCTTGCCACGTGGCATTTGAGCCTCCGAATTTAGGGTTTCCAGCCACATTAGGGTTTCAGCCAGCAGTTAGGGTTAGGGTTTCCAGAAATTAGGGTTTCTGCAATTAGGGTTTCTGGCAGAAATTAGGGTTCTGCTCGCGGTAGCCACGTCATCACCAGTGATGACATTAACTCTAGAAGAAAGAGCCACTTATGGCAAAGTAGGAAGATGCTATCAATGTCACACTAAGGGTCATGTTAAGAAAGATTGGTTGTAAAAGTGCTTCCTCTTTGAATAAAACATATGGTCATCGGACTCTCAGAAGAGGATGAATCCTCGTAAGAAAATGTCGAGATCTGCGGTATGGTGTGCTTTTCTTGGCCTTCTTCTTGTTCTTTCCAAATTTCTGGTTTTCTTCGTTTCTTGCCCTTTCTGTCCTCATCACTCGAATTAGAAGAGGACGAGATATCCCAACTGTCAAACGAAGATGAGGACGAACTGGACAATCCTTCGAAGTGTACATGTTTCGTGTGTTTTCTTGTATTTGCAAAAGAAGATTGACGGCCCAATAACCAGGGTAGTCAGTTCCCTTGTTGGGTTTCTTCGGTTGCTTCTTCGCCCCCATTGACTTGTCTTTCAACAACGTCATCAAGTTCATCTTCAGTAAACATCCTTGGGCCAGAAGGTTTCTTGAGGGCTGACTTTAGTGGGGAGTCGATGGCTTTCTGCCATTGAGTATGCACTTCATCAATCAGTTGCCAGGTCAAAAATTTGGCATACTGTGGATCCTTCGCAAATTGGAGCATCTGCTTTGCGCAATCATCAACCTACTGCCGATCGTAAATCGCGAAAATCCGTACAGTCAACCATGTCAGCAACGCAATTTGTGGGTCTGTATAGTGCCACGTCATAAGCCCTTTAGGCTTGCCTTTTTAGCCTTTAATCCCTTTGGGCCCCATCAGACAAGACCCATAAGTTGGTACAACTTATAAAAATGGATGTCCTTTCATTTTTGGCCTCTCAGATTGGTTCTACAAGTTTTTACAACTTCTTCTGCACCTTTCAGTGGGGCTCTGACCTCTTTCTGTCTGGATTTTGTCCTTTACGTCATGCCATGTCATCACTTTATGACACAAACCCAAGCATCCTTAGCAAGATTCCATCATCTCAGCATCTAGATCCATTTAATCAGCATTTGCGCAATCTAAAGCAAATACCTCTTTAGTGGGGGGGGGGGGTGCTTGGATGGGGATTTGGGACCCCATATGATGTTAGTCTCCCTTCTCTCTCTCTTTCACTCACAAAACCTTCACTCACAGTATCTCTCTTCTCTCTCTTAGTCTTTGCACATCTCTTTCATGAAATAAAAGAAACCTTGAGTACGCGCTGAGCATTCATTCTAAGTTATCACCATAGATCACTTCCGTTGCACATTACAACATTAGACTTTGATCTATGGCGATAACTCATCCTGAGTTATCACCGTAGATCACTTCCGCTGCACATTACAACATTAGACTTTGATCTAAGGTTCAATACTATTCATTGGACTCTCGTCTTGGCATTTCACATCATTTAAAGAGAATGTTGCAATCGTTCACCTCACCAAACTCATTCAAGTAAACATGTCCGTCACGACAAAACATTGAAAGAGTTTCCATCACAAGGTACGTACAAAGTGATTGACCAAGTACCTTTGATGGATCTAACCTTTTATCTTCTTTTCCTTATGTGCAAGAACTTGTTCTGGCTGAAAGATTTCTTTCATTTTTTCAACTTCTTGTTGTTGATCAATCATATCTTCTGGTATCTTCCCTTGAAAAGGGCGAAAGAGGCTGACATGGAAAGCATTGTGGATTTCCCAATGAGGAGGCAGTTGTAGACGAAAAGAGACTTCATTGATCTTTTTGGAAATTTGATAAGGTCAGAGAGAGTGGAGAGCTGTTTCCAAGTCGTCAGTTGGTTGGATGCACTTAATTTTTAAGGTATGCTTCTAGTACACGTTTTTTGTGCTTTTCAAAAGCAAGCACCACTTCGGTAATGGAGCGGGAGTACTTGAGAGAGTTGATTGGGACCCCATCGTGGTGTGATCTTCGCTCTCTCTCTTATATCTAATCTTTACGGCACTTTTATCATCGGATCGAGCTAGCTGGTCTTTTGCATATCATGGTTGTACCTCCCGAGCATTTAGTTTCACACCCATTGGAGTTAGATCTCCATCCTCTTATCACCCTTTCGCAGATGTATACACCACCCCTCTTGCTCCATTTCAGTGAGAAGGGTGGTGTATACCCGCACGCCCATGTGCGCACATACCACGCATGCACCTACACATACAAGTAGAAAACATTTTTTGGTGGAGAACGTAATGTTCCAAAGAGTTCATATGATTGTGCACTTTCTTTATAAGCAGGAGGCCTTACTTTATCACCAGTCTTGTCGTTTATTGTTTATTTCTAATGAAGGTTTATTTTTGTCTTAATAGTAAATGGGAGACGAATTTGATATAAGCCACCATGGATCAACATTTGGGAGGGAAGAAAAGCAGTTAATGAGGATTGTTGTCAAAGGAACTGATGATCCCTTGTCTATTTTTTCCAATTCACAAAATGCATCTGTACCCCCTTACCTTAAACACTTGGAACTTGAAGGATTTGGAGTCTCTAAGTTTCTCAAGTATAGGCCTCGTGACCATCCCAATCTAGCATTGTCACAGAAGCTTTTTGCCCAGCGATTGCAGGATGTGCTCCTTAATCGGCTTGATTCTTCCAGCAAATATGACATGTACCTACATGACCTTGTAGACTACCTCATCACAGAGTGCCGCTTGAATGATGGGTTGGATCTTTATACTCGGGTCTCCAACGTTCCTCTGAAAGTTGGGCCGCAGAATTTTTCGGTTTTTTCAAATAGAGAAGGAAGGACTAAGAAGGGAATTGCTTGGACACTTCAAGAAAGTATGCAGAAATTTGATACTCGATACAGGAAGGGTGACATCCAACTAGCGGCATCTTTGATTGGGGCTTGCCAGGCCAACCTTCTCCAAACAGGCGGAGAACTTAAACTGAAAACAATGTATGGATTGAAGGTGCTAGGCGAAGAATTCTTCTTTTGCAAGATAGACTTTGATGCTGATTACCTTAGACAGATAGCGAGGGGCTCCCCAGACCGTGAGTTAGTTCTGTATCGGTATCCGCAGAGCAGAGGACTCCGAATCTCAAAACCAGATGATAGAAAAAAGTTATTGTATTGTATGTACCGACTCAGAGAGCAGTTGCTTGCATCAGGTCGTTAACTCCAGGACTTTTTCAACGTCTTGGAGCTGGCAGTGCATGATGAAGCTAGGTGACTATGAAATGCACCAAGAAGTGTAGCTCAGTTGGTGAGGCCTTAGTGATGTAACCCCAATGCTGGGGGTTCGAGTTTCATGGGCTGCGTTCTTGATGGGTGTATCCTCCTTCCCTATTGGGGAGGTTTCCATAGTCAAGGAGTGAATGAATATCATTGATTGTGTAATGGAGCAAGGTGGACTGATTCTTTAAATTGGCTGATTCTTCTATCAGCAAATAATTAGCACTGAAGATTGGTTGGCTTTTCTTATGAGTTTGTTGTACTCTTATCCTCCTTTGGAGTTTGAAGATGACCTATAGAACTAAAGAGGTACGTGATTTGCTACATTACACTTTGCCATATCTGCTCATGAAAATAAGAGTATTTAACTAAGAAAAAAGCATAACATACATTTGAAAGCTTTTATGACTCAGTTCCCATGCGGCATCTTGCTGAAGGAGAATAATGCACTTGCTTTATATTGATGAGATGAGACAAGAGTATGCTCTTGACTTGAGTAGCCTGTACTCTTGGTTAAGGGGTCGGGGCTTCTTTGTTCTGGAGGGTGGTTGAGCGGTCCTCCTATGCTCACCTTTGTTAAACCTTCAAAGAGGCCCCTTCAAAAATATGGTGTGCTAAGAGAGCTGGCCCGTAGGGTTGGTAAGAGGCGCTGTTGGAGGCTCCTCATAGCAATTGGTTGATGCAACATATTGCACTAGTAGTTGCATTGAAATTTGTGAGGGGGAAGATGTGTGTGTGTGTGTGTGTGTGTGTGTGTGTGTGAGAGAGAGAGAGAGAGAGAGAGAGAGAGAGAGAGAGAGGTGAGGGGGTAGATCAAACTCTTACAACCACCATGACTAAATAGATGTGCATGCACAATCGATAGATCAATACCAAAGCCTCCCACCTACCCCAACATATATTGTGGTCATGGGTGGAGGTAGGACAAATAACCCCACAAAAATAGATGGGGGTGCCTTACAAGCAGAAGGGGAGAGTGGTCAACCAAATACGAGACGAGTGGTCCGGCCAAAAATGGTCGATTGGATAATAATGCAGCCTACATGTTATGCAAAGGGTGGTCAATCCGGGAGACATGCGAACCATACAACTCTGCCCTAGACCGAGGTGAACCATACAACTATGCCCTTTACCAGGGTGGAGCAAGGGTGTCGAAACTCTATTAACGTGCCCACAAATGGCAAGGAGCCGAGGATGTGAGGCCAACTATGAAGATATTTGCTATGATGTCCATTGAGGGGCATTACTCCACGAGTGTAGCAACAGTCTAGGGAATGCCAACCGCCAAGTGATCTCCGTGCAGTCACAAGGATTGTATAGAAACTGTTGTAGTCCGCCTTTGTTCGGGAAAGGTACTAATCTTAGGATATGTTCCCAACTAAGCCTAAATTACAAAACGGCTAAAGCTTCCATTAAAACAGCCAAAAAACAACTTTTTATAACGTAGGTCATAGCTAATATGAACATTTTCTACCCTTTCAAAGCAAATAGCATGTCTAATCTAACCTTGTAAAGCTTGCCTTGTAAGGTGACCTAAACTGAAAAATTGAGCAAATTGGGAAAAATCAACAATCGTTTTTTCACACAATTTAGCTTCAGTAATCTTGTTCAAAGCATAAGACAACATTTTGGCTATCAAAGTCTTCAAAAGTCAATCCAATATCCTTTTAACAAATTTTCAAACTCCTTGGTTGAGAGGACATGACGGTGTCTGGTTATGTTTAAACGGGTACATGCTTGGAACACATCAGAGTTCGAGAATTTAATTGAAGAACACATCCTCGCCGCATACATGAGAATATACACATACTACGCAACAATAGCCTTGACTCTATATTTGCATGCATTCTAACCTACTAGAATGTGCTTCATAGTTCTTTCTACACAAGGAGCTAGCATGAGTCAACTCCAGCAACCAAAACTTCTATAAATCCCTACAAGTCAAACTTGTAGTGATTTATAGCAGAGTGTTTTTTTGGCACAATGTTATAAATTCTTTAGGTTTAATGTCCCTTATTTTATCAAATATTTCTTGGTCATTCTCAAATTTTTCTTCATGTATGAGTAGTATATCTTTCTTTTAGGTTCTCAGAAGCAACAACCTTCTTGACACAAATGCCAAATAAAAATTTCAAAAGACCAAGAGGATTAAGAGTTGCATTTGTAAGAGTTAGATGTCCATGTTTCTCCAGAGAAAAACTCGACACCAACTTGCAAGGGATAATGCTTCAGCCTTCACATAACTTTTCTTGTTCACTTTTGTTGCTTTTTGCTTTTTGAGCTGCTACTTTCCTCCAAATCCAAAAGTGTAGAAAAGTTTTCTCTTCTTAAAGCATTTTGTTATCCATAAGTTGCTCTCCACAAAATTGTCATCAACAAATGGGCATACCATGAAATTGCTTGAATGCAAAATTGCTGAGAAATAGCATGGATGTAGCTCAGTAACAAAAATTTGAAATTGCTGTTGTAAACTTCATCATTGATTGATTTCTTGCCGGTTGGAGTAGCTCAACCTTCCTGCAATCACAACCCATAGGCATAAAGGAGATCCACAAACAATGGGTATATGCGATGGGAACAAAGCTAAAAAGAATGAGGGATTTTTATCTTGTCAAAGGCATGCAGAAGATTGAGGATGTGTATGTCGACTAATTTGAGCTCTACAATTGGTCAATTTACGGTTCGTAGGATTCCTTTGACGAGTTGGACTACTCGACAAAAATTTTAACTTGAGCTACTCCTTGTGAGGATTTTAATGAAAAGAAGAGTGAAATTTACTCTACCGTACCTTCAAAAGCCTTGATCAACAAAGCTAAGCAAATGGCTTGTATGGGGCCTACATATCTTGTAGGTGTTGCACAATTGAAAAAGCGGTCCAGCTTTTGGATCAAGCTTTGAGACTTGGATAATGCATTAAAGAGGAAAGGAAATTGATTAGAAATTAAGTGTCTTGCGCAGAGATTAGGACCTACTTGAGCTAGGAAATACTAGACCTTATGAAACTCTAATACTACTTGTTGGTAGCGATGGCTATGGTGGATAAGCCATTGTACCATTCATGATAGAAGCATAATTAAGGTAGGTAGAGACATTAATTAGAAACTAATGAATCAATGCAAAAGTGGCATAAAACTTTGACTTTTAACACTAGATGATTGGATTATGGAGAAGCGTGTACACATCCACTCTTTTTATAGCCTTTAGTAGGAATCTAGCACGCACAACGGCTAACATCATAGGTGAGGTAACAAGGTAGATATGGAGTATAATTATTTTCCAACTAGTTCATAGCAACTTGGATTAGAGTCCCGCATATACTCATCTACCTGGTATGCAAAAGCTATACCTATTAAATGAACAAGCTATACTTGTTTCATAGGTCAAGATGCACAACTAGATATGTTCAAGGGGAATAGTGGGCAACTTACAATGTGTAACCTACTTGATTATGGAGTGCATTAGACCTTGCCTCTCTAGTAAAAGATTCTCATCATTTGTATTGCCAAATTTTGATTGCTTGGATCGGGTTGTCCAATATTCAATGGTTTATGTGAGCTTTTTGGACTACGAAAATAAGCCTTAATTAAAGGAGAAGGGACAAAGGTATACAAATCTTATATGAGTATTTGTTGGCCAATAGTCGTTGCTATGGCATAAAAAACGCCATGTGAAGGTGAGCCCTATGTGACGGCCCCATTGGTCAAATTGGTGAGAGGTACTAGCCTACTACAATTGCTAAGACCATTGCTTTAGGTGCCAAGGAACACTAGAAATAGTACCATGTTTTGAGTTCTTTGTCCATGGGTCAAGGCTCATAGTAGTTGTGAGTGCTCCAAGACACTTGTACATCAGGCTTCAAAGTTTGTATGACCTCATCCTAAATTGCTCCATAATCGATAAGACATCAGAATGGAATGAGAATATAGATCTATGAGTGCTTTGAATTGGAGCTCCATACCCTTTTCTTTGCAGATGATGATTGTGATGTAGATATTTGGGGCTGAAGCCTTTATTTGGACAATAAATCCAAAAGAGTTCTCACCTTTGTCAGTACTAGATAGAAAATTTAACCTCAAATTACTGTCGTTTAGAGTGAACTCTTTTGTGAGAGTTCCGGAGGAACTTTCACTTTGTGCTTGGTCAAGTTTTTGACAATATCTGCTCATTTCTCAATGACCAAAAATTGAAGGAGCTCCATCATTTTTGAGGAAAACTTTTCCTCCTTGACAATGATTTAGGAGGTAACCTTGTGGGTGAACTACTAGGAGGAGACAAAGGCTTTGGCATTGGCGGGAAGCTTAGGTATTGACTTGTGGCAACTCTTAGCTTGTGGTCCTTGCTCAAAATTGTCACAAGACATAAGATAGGGGTGATACTTTATATGTGTAACTCAGAAATAAATATCAGAATTTTGAAGTGATTGTAGGCTTCACATTTACATATAGGCATGCGCCATTGTCCATTGAAGCTACGCCTTCCTCCATGAGCATCTGATCTAGTAGCCATAGCTCTTTGTGATAGACCGTTTTAGCCACTTGTTCAAGCTTGACATCACCATTATACCATGACGAGGTAGGGTTTGCACCTGCCTACTAGGGGACTTCTTCATGAGAGGGTGGAAAGGTGTTGCACCCCCCTGCCTAGAATGGGTCATATGTTGCTCCACACAAAGAAACATCCGCAAGTTTCCTCGTCCTTTGAACTATTGTTTGGTCTTTGCTTTGTTATGCATGGAAATATTATTTTGCTTTAGCACTAGTTTGGTACCAATAATAGGACACTTAAGTGTCCTTTTTTCACAAATTCAAATTAAATGCTACTTGCATGAGATTGTGTATTTAAGAAAACACTCTTGATATGCTTAAATATGTCAGCTAGAGGGTCTTTTAAAAATAGAACCTTGCATTTTAGAAGCTATCATGATCAAGAACTATACTCATCAAGTGGATCCCCGTAAGACTGCGCGATTGATTCTTTGAAGAAATCAACTTTATAAGCTTAAGAAAAAATAAAGAGACCTTGTAGAAAATTGTTGTGATTTTTTCACAATTGTGCTATAGATAAACACAAGTTTCATGTGCAAAAAAAATTACTTGAGCGTATATAAAATAATGTGAAGCTCTATGTGTTGGATACGTTGATTTCAAGCATATCATTGTATACAGAGAAAAGCATGTTTTTGACGTATTTGTGAATTTTAAATAGTGATACATTGCTTACCATCTCAGTGGAAAGTATAAGTGCTTTGTAAGCAACAATTATTGGATCATTTCAAAAATTCAAAATTGTGCACGAGAAAACTTTGATATTTTACTTCTTGATACATAAGCATTCAAAACCTAAAAAAACTCCAAATTTTCCACATAGATCAACTAAATGTGTAAAAGTACATGGTATAGATGCAATTGGAATACCTAAAACCTTGGTTTTAGTGTCATTACAGAGGACTCAATATTTTCAAGAGATTTGTTGGAATTAGGGTTGCAGAGAAACACACACAGCTTGGAGAAGACGAAGGAAGCTCAAGGCACACAATAGAGAGTGTGTTTCTTAGTGCGCAATGGAAAGATAGATAGCCCTAGAGTGATGGGCGTATATACAATGCACGGGGGAAAAAACCTCCTAAAGAGGGAAAAAATGCCCCGGCGGTCCTAGTGTGTTCACACACATCACTACCACATGTATATGGTAACAAATCCCCCCTGGAGTGATGCGGTGAACGAGAGCTGGCACATGAGTAAAGGGAAGTGCCATGCCCTGAGGACAGGATCAGTCCACAAAGGGGAGTAAGCCCAAAGCTTTGCGGAAAGCTTCAAGCTTCTCACGAGACAATGCCTTTGTAAAAAGATCTGCAAGGTTGTCCTGTGTTGGCACATAAGCCAAGCTGATCTCTCCTGCTGAGAGCCTCTCCCTGACATAGTGGTAATGCACCTCAATGTGCTTTGTGCGAGCATGAAAAACTGGGTTCCTCGCAACTGCCAATGCGCTCTGACTGTCAGTGTAGATAGTGTTGGCAGTGTCCTGTCCAACACCCAAGTCAGCCATAAGGCGTCTGAGCCATACACACTCAACCGTAGCTGTGAAGACTGCCCTGTACTCAGCCTCACAACTCGAAGTGGCCACAGTAGGTTGCTTCTTGCTCAACCATGATATACATGAACTGCCAAGCATGAAACAAAAACCACTTGTGGACACTCGCGTGTCAAAACAACCAGCCCAATCTGAGTCCGAAAAAGCATGTAAGTCTGGCGGCAATGATCCCCCCTTGGGATAAAACAAGCCAAGATGTAAAGTGCCACTAAGGTAGCGGAAAATCCTCTTGACAGCCTGTCAATGCTTAGACCCTGGGCTATGCATAAATCTGCTGACCTGCGAGACTGCAAACTGAATATCTGGCCTCGTGTTGCATACATAAATGAGGCAGCCAACAGCAGTTTGGTAAAGAGTGACATCAGCAGGATCGCCAGCATCATGTAGACTCAACTTCAAACCTGTTTCCATGGGAGTGGCAATAGGTTTGCAATCCTCAAGTCCAAACTTACATAGCAATGTCTCTATGTAACTTTTCTGACACAAGGCAATACCACCATCACACTGCTTAAACTGTATACCCAAGTAATGATGCAACAGCCCCAAATCTTTCATCTTGAAAGTAGCATTCAAATCAGCCTTAAATTCAGCAATATGTCTCTCATTTGGTCCAGTGATCAGCAAATCATCAACATAAAGAACCACAATGAGAAATACATCATCCTCACGCTTTACATACAATGTGCTTTCTGTTGGACTGTTACGAAAGCCTCGTTTAACCAAATGAGTGTCAGCTTTCTCATACCAAGCATGAGGAGATTGCTTCAACCCATACAAAGCCTTCTTACATTTGCACACTTTGTCCTCTTGTCCTTTTATGACAAAACCGCGAGGCTGCGTTACATAAACTTCCTCAAATATGTCACCATTCAAGAAAGCAGTAACAATGTCTGATTGATGTACATCCCAACCAAAATGAGCTGCCAATGCACATAGAAAACGCACAGTAGTCATACGACAAGTGGGAGCAAAAGTCTCTTCATAATCTATGCCTTTTTGTTGTGCATAACCCTTTGCAACAAGTCGAGCCTTATGGCGATCGATCTCACCATCCGGCTTGCGTTTCAACTTGTAAACCCACTTCGTACCAATGGCCTTTTTGCCAGGAGGCAAATCACATAAAGTCCATGTGTCATTCTCTATAAGTGCATCATATTCTGATTTCATGGCAGCAATCCAATTTTCTGAATTCTGTGCTTCATCAAAAGACAGAGGCTCCTCAACATCATGTAAACTAGACACAGCCAAAGCATAACAATCTGATGCATAAGATGCATGGCGAGAGCCTGAACGAGTACGACTAGATAAAGGTGCATCCAATTTACTGTCACGCAAAGTGTGCACCAGCCATTTTGGCATACCTCTAGCCTGCTCATTTTCAGCCCTTTCCTCATCAAGTACATCATGTACATCTGCATCAGTAATAGGCTGTTCTAAAACATTTTCAGAAACCCCCATAGGCTGTACATTTGCCTCATTGGAACTTACATTCGTATTTCCACCACTGAAAAGAGGCAACAAAGTGTCATAGATGTCCTGTGAGCTTACATTACTGTCTCTAGTACATGACAGCAAGGGTTGAACAGAATCTTCCACAAACACTACATCCCGTGAAACCAAAATACGTTTTGTTTGCGGATGATACAACCTGTAACCTTTGCTTTCAGCACTATAACCAACAAAAATACATTTGACAGCCTTATCATCCAATTTTCTGCGCTGCACTTGTGGCACCAAAGCATATGCCAAACAACCAAAAACACGCATGTGCTCAATAGAAGGTTTTCTATCATGCCATGCTTCATATGGAGTAATAGACTGCAAAGCTTTCGTAGGACACCTGTTAAGTACATAAGTGGCACACATGATGGCCTCAAGCCAAAAAGAATGCGGCAAAGCTTGACTTTTGACCATACATCGTGCCATTTCCGTTAGTGACCTGTTTTTCCTCTCAGCAACACCATTTTGCTGAGGTGTATAAGGCACTGTACATTGGTGTTTTATCCCACGACTAGCCAGAAATGCATTAAATTCATGAGACATATACTCCCCTCCTCGATCGGAACGGAGGGTGCCCATAGTACATTTTGAGACATTTTCAGCCATAGCCAAAAATTGTTTGAAGCACATAAAAACTTCGGACTTCGCTTTAAGCGGAAATACCCACGCATGCCTGGAGTAATCATCAATGAAAGTCACGAAGTACAGGTAATTGCCCAAGGACGGAGTTTGCATGGGCCCACAAACGTCACTATGCACAAGCTGCAACCTGCATGTGGCCCTAACTGAACCATCCTTTGGAAATTTAGAACGCTGCATTTTACCCAGAATACAGCCTTCACAAACATGTTTGATAGGTGCTTCAAGAGGCGGCAAAGAAGCAACCATATCAGATTTCTGCAAACGCAGCAAACTGGCAAAATTCAGATGACCAAAACGTGCATGCCAAAGTTTTGCATCTGAAATAGCCCTTGAATCTGCAACAGCATTTGCAAAATTTTGTCCACACTTGTCATACAAAGTGAGCTTATACAGCCCACGGCACAAAAGCCCAGATGCAACAATTTCATCACCAAAACTGAGATCATGAACTGTACATCTGTCATCCACAAATTTGACTACAAGTCCAAGTCTAGCAAGTGCGGATACAGACAATAGATTCTTCTTGATCCCAGGTACATAAAGTGCATCAACAAGTGTGAAGGAACTGCCATTAGCAGCAGTGAGCACAATCTTTCCAACTCCCTGAACTGGATAAGAGGCGTTGTTGGCACAAGTGACTGAATTCCCATGAGGGACAGACTCGAGAGAGGTAAACAATTCACGATGTGAGGTAATGTGCTTTGTAGCACCACTGTCGAAATACCACACATGTGAATCTGCAGCAACTGACAAGCATGCATCATGGACATCAGGATTGTAAGTGCACTCTGCGCTAAAAGCCCATTCTGCATCAACATCAGCATCACAATCTCCTTTCACAGAAGACTCAACAATGGCTGCATTTGTAGTGGAACCAGCATTTGCAGTGGAACCACCCTCTTTCTTCTTAGCCTCTTTGGCCTTCAACTTAGGACACGACTTGATCAAGTGATCATTGGCTTTACAATAATGGCAACGCATCTTCTTTTTGCCCTTATCACCAGAATTGCCAGACGAAGTGCTGCCAGTAGAAGCATTAGGAACAGAATTTTTGCCACTCGCAGCAGAACCATAAGAAGTGGCTGCATTACTGTTACCACCCTTTCTTTGAGAAGCAATAAAAGCCTGTTCAACTGCACGCTGCCTAGTCCTGTTTTTTCTAGAAAGTGACTCTTGCAACAGCAATGTGCATAATGCATCAAACTTGACAACTTCAGGATTTCCTTGGGTCATCAGTCTCCAAGTACTAGCAAAAGTCTGGTAGGAATCTGGTAAGGCATCAAGAACAGTCTGCACAAGGGAACTGTCAGAAATGACTTCACCTGCAGAAATGAGTTGCTCATTGATATCCTTGACACTAGCAAGGAAAGTGTCCATATCATCTTCCTCATGCATAATCTTCGACTCTAGCTCTTTACGCAGCAAAGCAATTTTAGCCTCATTGCGGCTTGCATAAAGACTTGCTAGAATATCCCAAGCCTGTTTTGCAGATTTTGCTGAACGGATGTGAGGAATAATGGTGCGCTTCACAGACAACGCAATCAATGCATGAGCCTGCGCATCCTTAACATCCCAACGAGCTTGTTCTGCTGTAGGCAAAACAACTCTAACAGCTGCAATCCTTGCAGCAAGACCTGCAACATCCTCAACATCGCCTACATCTTCAGAACCAGGACGTACATCAATGCCCTGCACAATGTTCCAGACACCTTTTGACACAAGAACATGTTGCATCATATAAGCCCACATAGGGTAGTTGTCCCCATCCAACCTGTCCTCAGCAGCAAACATCTTGAACACATCTGTGTTGTTGTTGTCAGCCATGGTAAATGCTGCACCTGATGTGAAAACTGCCCGAAAATAGGAGAAATGGAGCGGGAACAACTTGTGCTATATAGCACAAACCGTAGAAGACTATAAGGCACCTGTTATGCAGAAAACGGCACTGACAGAAAATCTGCACAAAATGACGAAATAGCCTGTGCAGTACTGCCCGTAGTGGAAACGGAGGCCGAAATGAGCCCAAATCAAAATTTGTCGACCTGCGAACGCTCGCCAAAGCTCACTGAAATCGGAGAAAGTGAGCAGGCGTGTGCTGGAGCAGCTGGCGACTAAGCCCGGGAGGACGTGACCTGCTCTGATACCAATTGTTGGAATTAGGGTTGCAGAGAAACACACACAGCTTGGAGAAGACGAAGGAAGCTCAAGGCACACAATAGAGAGTGTGTTTCTTAGTGCGCAATGGAAAGATAGATAGCCCTAGAGTGATGGGCGTATATACAATGCACGGGGGAAAAAACCTCCTAAAGAGGGAAAAAATGCCCCGGCGGTCCTAGTGTGTTCACACACATCACTACCACATGTATATGGTAACAAGATTTTGTGGAATAAAAATTCAAGATACGAATTAAGCAACGAGATTTGATTGAGCTAGGGAGCCAAAAATACGTAGTTTCTTAGTTCAACATATAAAGTCATTTGTAGTTGTCAAATTGCACTAGAATAGCCCAAATTCCATAAGAGGACCTTTGGAAGGCCAAATTATACTCTTAGTCAACACATGTTCAAGTATGCAATTATGTCTAAAAAGTGCCTTGGAAACTAGTCCTTGAAGGTCATTCCATTGTTTTGTAACACTAACACTTGACTTTTACAAACATGAAAAAGGTCATCTCTACAAAAGGATATAAGAATTTTATGGGTTTTTTGGTAAAACATCTTAAAATTTTTCTAAAATTTATGACTTAAAACTTACCATAATTCTCTCCATAGGGCTTGTATTTTAACATGGAGAAAAATCCAATGTTTTCTTTCCCTCATAACCAGCCTATGGTAGAAGCAAGGTGTAAAAATCTCGTTTCTAGCTTTACAAATAAATTGCCAAAACTTGGTAGGAAAACAGGACACTTGAATGCCTGATTAGAGGACTAGCGTTAGTATTCCTGAAATCCAAAGGGACATCTATAAAACGTATGGGATCAACAAGGTTTTTTTCATTGTGATGGGGTCTTCGAGAGGAATGTCAATCAAGGAGTCATACCCTTTAGCTCCATTTTTCATCTCATTAGTCCGTATTTAGATATGGCATTTGTCTTCATTTCATTGGGGACTTAGGCATCTTGTTTTTAGAGGAAAAATCTAATGGGTCCAAGGGCTTGCTAGTTAGGCTTAGAGTGAACGAGTGTAAGTTTCCATCTATGACCTTGTGGCTTCTAAGCTTTGTGTCAGGACAAAGGTTCTAGGGTGGCTAGAAGTAACATGGCAAGCATGTAGTCAAGGGGTCTCTACCCAAGGCCTATATAGAGAGTGACTGGGAGGAGATTAACATGCCACTTCATGCAAGTCTCACATTGATATCATAGCTTAGGACTAGTCTCTCTCTCTCTCTAGCACAAAAACCACCTCTAAAGGCTAATCTAGTGCACACCTTAGAGCCTAGACCAAGATGCTTATAAGGTACAAGATTTTGGATGGAAGTAATTCTCATTTCAATCTCACCCCCCAATTCTTTATATAAAAAAGATTCCACTACCCCACTTCACCCCTCCCTAATGGTGCACCCTTTGGGCTGTTACCATATACATGTGGTAGTGATGTGTGTGAACACACTAGGACCGCCGGGGCATTTTTTCCCTCTTTAGGAGGTTTTTTCCCCCGTGCATTGTATATACGCCCATCACTCTAGGGCTATCTATCTTTCCATTGCGCACTAAGTAACACACTCTCTATTGTGTGCCTTGAGCTTCCTTCGTCTTCTCCAAGCTGTGTGTGTTTCTCTGCAACCCTAATTCCAACAATTGGTATCAGAGCAGGTCACGTCCTCCCGAGCTTAGTCGCCAGCTGCTCCAGCACACGCCTGCTCATTTTCTCCGATTTCAGTGAGCTTTGGCAAGCGTTCGCAGGTCGACAAATATTTTGGGAGACCTCGGAGAGCTCGGTCTGCTCAGAATTTTGATTTGGGCTCATTTCGGCCTCCGTTTCCACTACAGGCAGTACTGCACAGGCTATTTTGTCATTTTGTGCAGATTTTCTGTCAGTGCCGTTTTCTGCATAACAGGTGCCTTATAGTCTTCTACGGTTTGTGCTATATAGCACAAGTTGTTCCCGCTCCATTTCTCCTATTTTCGGGCAGATTTCACATCAGGTGCAGCATTTACCATGGCTGACAACAACAACACAGATGTGTTCAAGATGTTTGCTGCTGAGGACAGGTTGGATGGGGACAACTACCCTATGTGGGCTTATATGATGCAACATGTTCTTGTGTCAAAAGGTGTCTGGAACATTGTGCAGGGCATTGATGTACGTCCTGGTTCTGAAGATGTAGGCGATGTTGAGGATGTTGCAGGTCTTGCTGCAAGGATTGCAGCTGTTAGAGTTGTTTTGCCTACAGCAGAACAAGCTCGTTGGGATGTTAAGGATGCGCAGGCTCATGCATTGATTGCGTTGTCTGTGAAGCGCACCATTATTCCTCACATCCGTTCAGCAAAATCTGCAAAACAGGCTTGGGATATTCTAGCAGGTCTTTATGCAAGCCGCAATGAGGCTAAAATTGCTTTGCTGCGTAAAGAGCTAGAGTCGAAGATTATGCATGAGGAAGATGATATGGACACTTTCCTTGCTAGTGTCAAGGATATCAATGAGCAACTCATTTCTGCAGGTGAAGTCATTTCTGACAGTTCCCTTGTGCAGACTGTTCTTGATGCCTTACCAGATTCCTACCAGACTTTTGCTAGTACTTGGAGACTGATGACCCAAGGAAATCCTGAAGTTGTCAAGTTTGATGCATTATGCACATTGCTGTTGCAAGAGTCACTTTCTAGAAAAAACAGGACTAGGCAGCGTGCAGTTGAACAGGCTTTTATTGCTTCTCAAAGAAAGGGTGGTAACAGTAATGCAGCCACTTCTTATGGTTCTGCTGTGAGTGGCAAAAATTCTGTTCCTAATGCTTCTACTGGCAGCACTTCGTCTGGCAATTCTGGTGATAAGGGCAAAAAGAAGATGCGTTGCCATTATTGTAAAGCCAATGATCACTTGATCAAGTCGTGTCCTAAGTTGAAGGCCAAAGAGGCTAAGAAGAAAGAGGGTGGTTCCACTGCAAATGCTGGTTCCACTACAAATGCAGCCATTGTTGAGTCTTCTGTGAAAGGAGATTGTGATGTTGATGTTGATGCAGAATGGGCTTTTAGTGCAGAGTGCACTTACAATCCTGCTGTCCATGATGCATGCTTGTCAGTTGCTGCAGATTCACATGTGTGGTATTTCGACAGTGGTGCTACAAAGCACATTACCTCACATCGTGAATTGTTTACCTCTCTCGAGTCTGTCCCTCATGGGAATTCAGTCACTTGTGCCAACAACGCCTCTTATCCAGTTCAGGGAGTTGGAAAGATTGTGCTCACTGCTGCTAATGGCAGTTCCTTCACACTTGTTGATGCACTTTATGTACCTGGGATCAAGAAGAATCTATTGTCTGTATCCGCACTTGCTAGACTTGGATTTGTAGTCAAATTTGTGGATGACAGATGTACAGTTCATGATCTCAGTTTTGGTGATGAAATTGTTGCATCTGGGCTTTTGTGCCGTGGGCTGTATAAGCTCACTTTGTATGACAAGTGTGGACAAAATTTTGCAAATGCTGTTGCAGATTCAAGGGCTATTTCAGATGCAAAACTTTGGCATGCACGTTTTGGTCATCTGAATTTTGCCAGTTTGCTGCGTTTGCAGAAATCTGATATGGTTGCTTCTTTGCCGCCTCTTGAAGCACCTATCAAACATGTTTGTGAAGGCTGTATTCTGGGTAAAATGCAGCGTTCTAAGTTTCCAAAGGATGGTTCAGTTAGGGCTACATGCAGGTTGCAGCTTGTGCATAGTGACGTTTGTGGGCCCATGCAAACTCCGTCCTTGGGCAATTACCTGTACTTCGTGACTTTCATTGATGATTACTCCAGGCATGCGTGGGTATTTCCGCTTAAAGCGAAGTCCGAAGTTTTTATGTGCTTCAAACAATTTTTGGCTATGGCTGAAAATGTCTCAAAATGTACTATGGGCACCCTCCGTTCCGATCGAGGGGGGGAGTATATGTCTCATGAATTTAATGCATTTCTGGCTAGTCGTGGGATAAAACACCAATGTACAGTGCCTTATACACCTCAGCAAAATGGTGTTGCTGAAAGGAAAAACAGGTCACTAACGGAAATGGCACGATGTATGGTCAAAAGTCAAGCTTTGCCGCATTCTTTTTGGCTTGAGGCCATCATGTGTGCCACTTATGTACTTAACAGGTGTCCTACGAAAGCTTTGCAGTCTATTACTCCATATGAAGCATGGCATGATAGAAAACCTTCTATTGAGCACATGCGTGTTTTTGGTTGTTTGGCATATGCTTTGGTGCCACAAGTGCAGCGCAGAAAATTGGATGATAAGGCTGTCAAATGTATTTTTGTTGGTTATAGTGCTGAAAGCAAAGGTTACAGGTTGTATCATCCGCAAACAAAACGTATTTTGGTTTCACGGGATGTAGTGTTTGTGGAAGATTCTGTTCAACCCTTGCTGTCATGTACTAGAGACAGTAATGTAAGCTCACAGGACATTTATGACACTTTGTTGCCTCTTTTCAGTGGTGGAAATACGAATGTAAGTTCCAATGAGGCAAATGTACAGCCTATGGGGGTTTCTGAAAATGTTTTAGAACAGCCTATTACTGATGCAGATGTACATGATGTACTTGATGAGGAAAGGGCTGAAAATGAGCAGGCTAGAGGTATGCCAAAATGGCTGGTGCACACTTTGCGTGACAGTAAATTGGATGCACCTTTATCTAGTCGTACTCGTTCAGGCTCTCGCCATGCATCTTATGCATCAGATTGTTATGCTTTGGCTGTGTCTAGTTTACATGATGTTGAGGAGCCTCTGTCTTTTGATGAAGCACAGAATTCAGAAAATTGGATTGCTGCCATGAAATCAGAATATGATGCACTTATAGAGAATGACACATGGACTTTATGTGATTTGCCTCCTGGCAAAAAGGCCATTGGTACCAAGTGGGTTTACAAGTTGAAACGCAAGCCGGATGGTGAGATCGATCGCCATAAGGCTCGACTTGTTGCAAAGGGTTATGCACAACAAAAAGGCATAGATTATGAAGAGACTTTTGCTCCCACTTGTCGTATGACTACTGTGCGTTTTCTATGTGCATTGGCAGCTCATTTTGGTTGGGATGTACATCAATCAGACATTGTTACTGCTTTCTTGAATGGTGACATATTTGAGGAAGTTTATGTAACGCAGCCTCGCGGTTTTGTCATAAAAGGACAAGAGGACAAAGTGTGCAAATGTAAGAAGGCTTTGTATGGGTTGAAGCAATCTCCTCGTGCTTGGTATGAGAAAGCTGACACTCATTTGGTTAAACGAGGCTTTCGTAACAGTCCAACAGAAAGCACATTGTATGTAAAGCGTGAGGATGATGTATTTCTCATTGTGGTTCTTTATGTTGATGATTTGCTGATCACTGGACCAAATGAGAGACATATTGCTGAATTTAAGGCTGATTTGAATGCTACTTTCAAGATGAAAGATTTGGGGCTGTTGCATCATTACTTGGGTATACAGTTTAAGCAGTGTGATGGTGGTATTGCCTTGTGTCAGAAAAGTTACATAGAGACATTGCTATGTAAGTTTGGACTTGAGGATTGCAAACCTATTGCCACTCCCATGGAAACAGGTTTGAAGTTGAGTCTACATGATGCTGGCGATCCTGCTGATGTCACTCTTTACCAAACTGCTGTTGGCTGCCTCATTTATGTATGCAACACGAGGCCAGATATTCAGTTTGCAGTCTCGCAGGTCAGCAGATTTATGCATAGCCCAGGGTCTAAGCATTGGCAGGCTGTCAAGAGGATTTTCCGCTACCTTAGTGGCACTTTACATCTTGGCTTGTTTTATCCCAAGGGGGGATCATTGCCGCCAGACTTACATGCTTTTTCGGACTCAGATTGGGCTGGTTGTTTTGACACGCGAGTGTCCACAAGTGGTTTTTGTTTCATGCTTGGCAGTTCATGTATATCATGGTTGAGCAAGAAGCAACCTACTGTGGCCACTTCGAGTTGTGAGGCTGAGTACAGGGCAGTCTTCACAGCTACGGTTGAGTGTGTATGGCTCAGACGCCTTATGGCTGACTTGGGTGTTGGACAGGACACTGCCAACACTATCTACACTGACAGTCAGAGCGCATTGGCAGTTGCGAGGAACCCAGTTTTTCATGCTCGCACAAAGCACATTGAGGTGCATTACCACTATGTCAGGGAGAGGCTCTCAGCAGGAGAGATCAGCTTGGCTTATGTGCCAACACAAGACAACCTTGCAGATCTTTTCACAAAGGCATTGTCTCGTGAGAAGCTTGAAGCTTTCCGCAAAGCTTTGGGCTTACTCCCCTTTGTGGACTGATCCTGTCCTCAGGGCATGGCACTTCCCTTTACTCATGTGCCAGCTCTCGTTCACCGCATCACTCCAGGGGGGATTTGTTACCATATACATGTGGTAGTGATGTGTGTGAACACACTAGGACCGCCGGGGCATTTTTTCCCTCTTTAGGAGTTTTTTTCCCCCGTGCATTGTATATACGCCCATCACTCTAGGGCTATCTATCTTTCCATTGCGCACTAAGTAACACACTCTCTATTGTGTGCCTTGAGCTTCCTTCGTCTTCTCCAAGCTGTGTGTGTTTCTCTGCAACCCTAATTCCAACATGGGCTTTCCTCTTTTTTTTTTTTTGGAGGTTGCACGCTTCTTTCTCTCTAGCCTATAAATATGGAGGCTTGGTTGTCCATTTCAAGGTGACATTTTTTTCACAAACAAGCTGTCAAAAAAGAGAAATCTCACCACACCCTCTCACCACTCTGCTCAAATGGAATCTTACTCTCAGGTTTGTAGCTTACCCTTGCTTTTGATTGTTTTTTTTAGCTTGACATTTATGACATGTAAGATCATCCTATGACACCTGTCTTCCACCATTTTTTACTAACATTTTTATGTTTGTTTTGATGGTGATGGTGACAGGTAACAGGGTCTTCCTTTGGCTAAAACATTGCAATCTAACTCAAGCTCCCAAAGTTTAAGCTTTTCTCTCTCTCCATTGTTTGTAAACAAGCATTTTTCATTATAATGGCTTCCAATAAGAGGTTTTTTGAGCATTCCTACCTCTGTGTTTTAATGGTTAAAGTGGTGCCTTCATGTGGTAACTTCCTAGTAACCTACTCTCTCTCTAGTGGTCAGAGTAGCCCTTCACTAACCCACTAGCTAGTATTTTTATTATATTCTCATTTTTTTAAACAAAAGGGCTACCTCTGATCTTGATCTGTAAGGACATCTCTCTTTTTTCCTCACACCTTAAATGCCCTATACACTCCTTTTGGTGTCATAGATTCCACTTTCACCTACACCTACCCTTTACTCATAGTTTGGCAGGTTACAAAGAACCTCACCTTCTTTTTGGTACACCCTTTTGATGAAAACCATTTTTGCCTTTGAAAGCTGGGTAGCTTTTTGACACACACACAACTGTTTGAAAAATTATCTAGGCTGGCCTTTTGGATGCACTTGTGGTTCACATTTTTTGGAAAACTATCACCTTTCACTTCTCTGGAGAACGGGGTACCTCACCTAATCTTTATAGGGTTACTCGGGGGTGCACTTTACACATGTTACTTGTATCTCTCCCTCCCAAGGCGTAGAAACCCAGGAGTATTTCCTGTTCAATGGCTCTCTAGCCATAGCCAGGCTCTGCTGCACTCGCTAAACCCTCCCTTTTCCCTTAGTAATGCGTGCCATCTTACTCCCTTCTACTTCTCCTGCTGCGCGCACACAAGAAATCCACCGCCTGCTAACCTGCGCTAGCGGGAAGGTTACGCCCTTCTACTTCTCCTGCAACACAGATGGCGAGGTGTACTCTTCTTCACTGCCTCTCTGCATCTATGCCCTCGCCTGCACCTCTTGAGTCTCCACGCACACTAGAAAACTAGCCAGCTAAACTGCGCTACAGCGATCAGCAGGTCCTTCCGCTGTGGTTCATGAGAAGATAACCACCCATCTACTGCTACTGCTGCACGCACACAAGAAAATCTGCTGGCTAACCAGTGCTACAACACTCAACACATGCTACGGGGTTTTTGAAAGCCTTAAAAGGAAACCTTGCCTGCTTGACTTCATCTACAGGGGCACCCGAGCTGCACACAGCATGGTTTTGTTGTTTTGATTCCAACAGTCCCTATGCTTTCGGCTGTTATGGCGGGCAACTCTCACCACCCCTCCTCCTTTTGGATCTACACGCACTCAGCAAGGTGTTACCCCCCTTTTTTCCCAGTGCTTACTGGCTGATCGAATTTCATGGATCGCAACCTGTAAGAACCTCCTCTCAGCTTGTTCGCCCGCCGCTGGGTTAACCATTTTACGCATCAGCCTTCCTGTGGCCAGGAAAGCCATGACTATGGCGTTATCTCTCTCTCTCTCTCTCTCTCTCTCTCTCTCTCTCTGCACGTTTATTTTTGCAAGCATGATTCCCCCTTATTATGACTAGCACGTAACACAGGCAAGAATCCTTTTCTTAACTTTTTATGTATCTCTGCACAACTGTTGTATTTGCAGACTCAAAGTTTTATGAGCATTGGAATCATCTAAGTTTTTTTCCATGCCTTACAGCTAGCTGCGGCTTACTCAGGATGGGATGAGAGCCTTATGGCTCTAGGATACTCTGCACAAAATTTCCCCCCCTCTGTAATTGTCCAGGGTTTGCTCCTTTGTATTAGCAACCCTGTCTTTCACTCCACTCTGCTTGAACTTGATGGCGCCATCCCTTCTCAGCAGGCTGAAGATACCACAATCCTATCTACTCTTGACCTTCACGCATGGTTTCACTTGTATGCCATGGCACGGGAAAACCCACCTGTTGCGATTACCCACCTACATGATTTGGTGGCAAATTTGCCCGCAATTATTGACGCAGATGAGCGTGAGCAGAAAGAGTGGCTCGAGCATGCACCAAATTTGATGCAACGATTCATGGAGGGTAATGAAAAGCGGCTGCGAAATGACCCACTAGCTCGACAGCAAAAGAGACATTTACTTAATGGTTTTTCAGAGATCATCACAACGCCACCAACCGCTACCGGAAGTTCACTCTTACCTATGGATCTTGACGAAGAGGAGCAGATGCTTGCAAACAAAGACTTCACCATTGCTACACCGAGTCGAAGCCTCACCACAAAGCCCTTTGAAACCTACACCGATCCCTTCATCTCGAGCCGGCTTTTGGTAATGTTTTTGGGAAAAGCTCACCACGAAGCTTGGTCCTTCGGTTATTTTACTTTACTTGCTCCCCTCCCGAGAATCTTCTCCTTACTCTACTTAATGATCATGATAAGACTACGGTCAAGCAAGGTCTTATGCAGATTCTTGAGGGAAATAACTCTAACCTCTTTGAAAACACTCTAATCGCTACCCCCTTCTCTATGTCATTTTTTGAACCACGCCGTTGTAATGCAACTTTTGGTTGCATGGTCGGGGTCAAGGGTGTCATCTCAGTGCGCGGATGCGAGCATATTGGAGAAGGGGATCATTGTCGGGAAAACAATGTTTTGTGGTTCGATCATGCTTTATGGTTGGTTCTCAACCAATTACCTCGTTTCTTCCCAAGCTCAAACCTTAAACGGTCTACTATTTCCTTCATGAGTTGGGTAGATAAAGAAGCCCAAGAAGTGATTAAAGCTCTCCTCCTCCATGTATTCTACAGGAAAAAGCTAAAAGATGCTATCACTCATTTTGTTTTGTTTAGCCACAAAGCACCTTCTTGCAGTTCATCCTCGAAAGTGGATACTTTTGTGAATGCGGTAGTTGCTCCAATTTCGAAGGCATCCCATGATACTCGTTCGGCCAAGAAAGCACGCGGAGAAGGGAATCAAACCACACGCGGAAGAGGAACTTACTTCCCCTCTCAACGCTCGAATACCTCTACTACACCTCCAAGATGGAAGACAGCCTCCCCAACCAACTCCATCGCTAGTAGCCACACCCCTCAAAACCTCACCCCCACTTTCCCCCCATTCTTTGCACAAGCTTTTGTCCCATCCCTAATCCCAACTCCAAAAACCAAAACCGCCTTTACTTAGGCATGCGTAACTAGTGCTAAATCCCTCCTTTATGATTGATGAAGGTTTCCAAAGATGTACATGGACGCTTTCGGTTCATCCCCAAGAGCAAGGCGAAGGGAACCTTTGTACCCCTTCATTTTGTCAACCCTTGCTTGATATCAAAAATCTCACCTCTATCTTTAGCTTGTTTTTTTTCGGGCTTGGCATTTCTACCACTCCCTTATGGGATGAATGCATTTTTAGTTGGGCTTTTGATCCCCCTTTGAAAGTAACACTCTGTAATGCGAAGGAAGTTTTCACCTCTCTCACACCCCATGAGTGCTTTTGTAACTTGGAAAACACCACACAAAACGTAATTTCCACGAACTTTTGTTATTTTATGAGTACCACTCTCGCTCACCTTTGTGGCCACAGTCTTGGTCACATACCAACTAAGCCACCTAACTTCATAGAAGCTTTTGAGGAGCTAAATCAAGCGCTCTTATATCTCATAAAATCTGGTTGCATCACTCTACCTTCTGACCTAACACACGGAGAATTAACTAATGCGTTCTCAGCTTATTGTGGGAAATTTCTCCCTTCTAAAATACAACACCACATCCATAATGATCTCACAAGAGAAATTGAAGAACTAAGGAACAAATTCTTTCTTACTTGCATCGTCAAGGCTCCGAACAATATGATTATCATTTGTAAGGCCTTTGTTCTTTTTGAAGCCCAAAAACGCCCACAAGGCAACGATTGTACACCATCTCCTCTAGGGATTGAGGGGGTTACCTCCCTTGTGCTAACTTTTCTCTCTCAATACACTTTTCTAGAACACCACTCCCTCCCCTATCTCACCGGCATATACAAACTGCATAAGGCCTCTTTTAGATGGATAACATGTGGGGCTGCCTGTTGCTACTCATAAATCTCTACACTTACGGCTTGCTTGCTAAAAACTTGTATACCACTACTCAAGGAACCAGCCAAAAAACTTAACAACAAAGCACTTTTATGTCACCATCTTCATCTACAATCTTGGTGGATTGTAGATTCGGTTTACGATTGCATCCTCAACCTCCCCTCTCATGCAACACAATTCTACTCAGGGGGTGTGAAAAGATGCTTCGAGAACATCCCACACTCAGGGGTACAAGGCCTAATCCATCATCTCACCTTGTTAATTTTCCATGCCTTCTCCCCATCTCTAGAAACGTTCATCTCTTTCAAAAGATTCCCCTCCAAATGCATAGAGGGCACTTGGTCTTCCTATAGATACAAATCAAGCCTTTTATTTAACCTCAAGAAAGTACTCCAACTAAACATTGGCTCATTATTAACATGTTTTTACTGTTGGGGTATAAAGCCCAATGTGGTCGCCCAGGTAAGTGGGCGGGCCGCCAGGTATGTACATATATTCTTTTGTAAAAACCTAATAAGAACTCACTATGCTCTACACATTACAGTAGAGCGAGTTCACCATATCATCGTGCTCTTCTTCTCGCACTCTCTCTCACATCGCACTTCCGCTCTTACTCCTTCAATTGGTATCAGAGCTCAGATCGAGGCTCAGGGCAGCACTGCAGGAGGCTAGAGTCACCAGCTCAGATTGGAGTGAAATTCGACAGGCAAAGACATAGCCCCAAATCTTGTGGGTAAACCCGTAGGGCTCGGTGTGCTCAGAATTTCATTCTGAGGTCATCTCGGTCACCGTTCGGCTTCGACAAAGTTCTGCGCAGGCCATTTTCGACTACGTGGTCTCAGCGGGTGCAGATCCGACTCTGCAAATTTGGGTTTTTCGGCCTACGACTGCAGGTGCTGAGGATATCGACACTCCCAGAGTGTTGATTTGTGGCTGTCTCACATCGAAGGACGGCTCACAGTTCTTGGAGGCGTGTCACATACGACACGGGAGAATCTACACAGACTGTAGGCGACATCCACTAGTTCATCAGGTTGATATTGGTTCAGAGGTCAGTTTACAGGGGAAAACTCTGTCAAATTTTCCCGAAGAAAGTAAACTACTGTGAAGCATAGCTATGGCTGGATCACAGGACACTGCTCTTTACAATATCAAGAAGCTGGATAGAACCAATTTCCATTGTGGAAGAAGCAGATTTGGCACGTGTTGGTACAAAAGAAGCAGATAAAACCTATAAAGCTCAAGGGGATAAAACCAGAAGATATGGACGAAGATGAATGGAGCGAAATGGATGAATTGGCACTTTCTACCATTATGCTGACTTTGGCAGAAAGCATTTACTTCAATGTAGCAGATGAGATGTCGGCTTATCAATCATGGTTAAAGCTGAGTGATCTTTATGAGAAGCCGAGTGCAGCTTCACAGGTATAATGGCTTAAGAAGCTTGTTGACTTGAAGATGAAAGAAGGGACACCTATGTCCAATCATCTGAATGAATTCAACACAATCTATAGTCAGTTGTCAGCTCAAGGTGTCAAGTTTGATGAACTTGTTAGAGCTATGTTCCTGTTGATCACATTGCCGGAAAGTTGGGACACTTTTCGCACAGCTTTGAGTAATTCTGCACCTCCAGATGGTTTGAACATATCAGGTGTAGAAGGAAGTCTGCTTACTGAAGAAACCAATAGAAAGACAATGGACAAAGGCAAAGGAACAGCCTTAGTTGTCAGGGGAAGGACCAAAGAAAAGTACAAAGGTGGAAAGAGGAATCAGTCTCGTAGCAAGTCCTGCAGTGCTAAAGGCAAGAGTGACATAGAATGCTAACATTGTGGCAAGAAGGGTCACATGAAAAGAGACTGTAGAGAATGGAAAGCAGAAAAAGGCAAAGAGAAAGCTGAAGACCATGGTGAGAAGAACAAGTCCTCAGTGAAGATTCAAGAAATAAATGTGACAAACACTGTTGCAGAGGATGACAGTCTAGTGTCAGGAGACATCTACTTCTTGAAGAATACAATGGAATCAGCTCTTCTTACAGCATCTGATGGAAATGCACTGAGTGACTGGATTATAGACTCAGGGGCATCACTTCATGTGTCTCCAAACAAGGAGTGGTTTACCTCTTATGTGACCACTAAAGATCATGTTCGGCTAGGCAATGGGCAGACATGTGAGATCTTAGGTGTTGGAGATGTTCAATTGAAGTTTCAGAATGGCTCTTCTTTCACGCTGAAGAATGTGAGACATGTTCCCGCAATAACAAAGAGCTTGATCAGCACAGGTTTACTTGATGATGCTGGCTACGTCACCACTTTTGGACAGAACATGTGGAAGATATCCAAGGGTTCTATGACAGTAGCACATGGAGTAAAGTCTGGAGGACTTTCATGATTTATGTATCAAATGTCTCTAAAAATATAATCAATGTAACCGAGCAGCCGAACGTTTCTTTGTGGCATAGCCGGTTAGGACATATGTCCAAGAAGGGAATGAAAATCTTGTCTCGCTCTGGTTATTTGCGTGGCTTTTCATTTAATGATTTTGAATTCTCTGAACATTGTCTGTATGGTAAGCAAACACAGCAGCCACATAAGCATAGAAGCAGTAGAAGAGATACACAGTTGGCACTTGTTCATAGTGATTTGTGTGGACCTATGCCTAACCTATCTCTAGGGGGAGCTTCTTACTTTATGACATTTATAGATGATTACTCAAGGAAAGTATGGGTTTACTTTCTCAAGCACAAGGATGAAGCGTTTAGTGTTTTCAAAACGTTTGTGACACTTGTGGAGAATCAGAGTGGCAAGAAGCTTAAATGCTTACGCACTGACAATGGTGGAGAGTATGTTTCAAAGGCCTTTCAGGACTTTTGTGAGTCAAAAGATATAAAACGTGAACTTACTGCTCCTTACAATCCTCCTCAAAATGGTGTTGCTGAGAGGATGAATAGGACCATACAAGAGAAAGTCAGAAGTATGTTGTCTAATGCACAGCTGCCAAATGGGTTTTGGGCTGAAGCTGTATCAACAGCTGTTCATCTTGTAAATAGATCTCCTAGCAAGGTTTTGCAGAAGGATTCAGTGCCAGAGATGGTATGGTCAGGCAAAATGCCCTCATACAAGCATCTCAGAGTCTTTGGCTGTGAGGCATATACTCGCGTTCCAAAGGAATTTAGGAACAAATTTCTAGGCTATGGTAATTCTGGTGAGATGGGGTACAGACTTTGGGATCCCGAATCCAGAAAGGTTGTCCGCAGCAATGATGTTCACTTTAATGAATCCAAATATCATTCTAAACCAGAGAGGGTTGAGGAGATTAGAAGAGTTGTCTTCCAAGAAGATGGACCTACACGTGCAAGACAAAATGTCAGGGCTCAAGAGGAGCAAGGACAGGATAGAGTGGAACCACAGGTTGTGGCTGAGCCTGAGCCTGAGCCACCTATTGTGCATAGATCTGGACGTGTCACGCGACCTCCTGATAGGTTTGTTCCATCTATGAACTATGTCATGTTGAATGATTGCAATGAGCCTTCATGTTACAAGGAAGCAGTGCAAATGAAGGACTCCGGGAATTGGCAATTGGCCATGCAGTCAGAGATGACAGCTCTGCATAAAAACAAGACATGGAAGCTAGTTAAATTACCACAGGGCAAAAAGGCTCTACCTTGTAAATGGGTTTACAGGTATAAGATCACCGCTCATGATAGTCAGCCAAAGTACAAAGCAAGGCTTGTTGCCAAGGGCTTTAAGCAAGAACAAGGCATTGACTTTGATGAAGTCTTCTCTCCGGTGGTCAAGATGACTACATTGAGATGCTTTCTTGCATTGGTTGCCATATTAGATTTGGTGTTGCACCAAATGGATGTCAAGACAGCGTTCTTGCATGGTGATTTAGATGTGGAAATTTACATGCAGCAGCCAGAAGGGTTTGTTGAGAAAGGCAAGGAAGATTGGGTATGCCAGTTGTTAAAGAGTCTTTATGGCTTAAAAAAATCACCGAGGGCATGGTACCATAAATTCCACAAGTTTATGCTTTCTCAAGGCTACAAACGTAGTGAGTTCGATCACTCTCTATATACAAAGAAGGCTAAGGATGGTAGTTGGCTGATCCTTATTTTGTATGTGGATGACATGTTGATTGCTGGCAAGCACTTGGAAGAAATTTCAGCTTTGAAGTCAAAGATGGCAAAATCGTTTGACATGAAAGACATGGGTGAGGCAAGTCATATACTTGGTATGCGCATTGAGAGAGACAGATCAAAGAAGTTGATTTGGTTATCTCAAACAGAGTATATTGACAAGGTTTTGCAATGTTTCAATATGGAGAAGGGAAAGGCATTGAGTGTTCCATTGCCACCATATGTGAAACTTAGCAAACAAGATTGTCCTGTGTCTGAGGAAGAACAGGCTGAAATGGATAAGATTCCATATGCGTCTGCAGTGGGTAGTTTGATGTATGCAATGATTGCTACTCGCCCAGACATTGCATTTGCAGTGGGAGTAGTAAGTCGATACATGTCAAACCCAGGCAAGAAACATTGGGAGGCAGTGAAAGGAATATTGAGATACCTGAAAGCTACAAAGAGTATGCGTATATGCTATGGGAGTCAGGAGCTAAGTGTAAAGGGTTTTACAGACTCAGATTATGCAGGTGACTTAGACAACCGAAGGTCTACGTCAGGGTATGTCTTTACATTGGCTGGTGGAGTAGTATCATGGCGTTCTAGATTACAAGATTGTGTTACTCAGTCTACTACAGAGGCTGAATATGTTGCAGCATCAGAGGCATGCAAAGAATCAATTTGGCTTAATCGACTAGTAACAGATTTGGGAATCAAAGAAGAGATGCCTGTGTTATATTGTGATAGTCAAAGTGGTATACAATTGGCTCGCAATCCAGTTTATCACTCAAAGACAAAGCATGTGGATGTGAAGTATCATTTCATCAGGGAAATGCTCGAGGATAAGCAACTTCAGCTTGTCAAAGTTCACACCACAGAAAATCCTGCTGATCTACTTACAAAAGGACTTCCCTCAGAGAGCTTTGCGTATTTTCGCAAGCAATTAGGTGTAGGGTAGTACATCACTCCTCTACATCTCTTGTATATTAGCTTGTATAGTAGCTTCTCTCACACTTAAAGTACCACATTGGACTTTAAGTGGGAGGTTGTTGGGGTATAAAGCCCAATGTGGTCGCCCAGGTAAGTGGGCGGGCTGCCAGGTATGTACACATATTCTTTTGTAAAAACCTAATAAGAACTCACTATGCTCTACACATTACAGTAGAGCGAGTTCACCATATCGTCGTGCTCTTCTTCTCGCACTCTCTCTCGCGTCGCACTTCCGCTCGTACTCCTTCATTTACAATGTCAAGGGAAGATTTATAGGCAAACCAATGGAATCCCAATGGGACTTGCTCCCCCCTATGGTGCAATATCAACCTCCACTCCCTAGAGTTTGAGTTCCTCTCTAACACTCTCAGCACACATAATGCTAAAGACATTCTCTCAACTTTAGGCCATCCCTTTAGATATTACGACGATATCTTACTCATAAACTCTACAAACCCATCATTCTTCATGGAGAAACACAAAATCTACCCCAGTTGCTTACCCATTGAACCACCTCTGGTAACTCTACCAAATTTCTAAACCTCCATCTATCTACCCAATTTGGCTATCTCACAAAAAGCCTTACACCAAAAGAAGATAAACTCCCTTGCACACCCATAAGACGCTTGTGGACTCTTTTTGTAAAAATGGAGACGCTTGAGATCTAAACTTTGGAGACTTGTCAGAAGATTCCTTTCAGAGTTTTTAGCTTCAAAATTCTCATGCCACCCAACTCTACTCTTGGACTTGCTAGATTTTGGAGGGCACTAGGACCCCTTGGGGGGCCTAGTGCCCCCTTTGGGACAAATCCTCATCCTTCCTAGTGCGGGCGGAGGAGGGTCTCTCACACTAGCACAAAAACCACCTCTAAAGGCTAATCTAGTGCACACCTTAGAGCCTAGACCAAGATGCTTATAAGGTTACAAGATTTTGGATGGATGTAACTCTTACTTCAACCTCACCCCCCAATTTTTTATATAAAAAAGACTCCACTACCCCCACTCCACCTCTCCCTAACCGTGCCCCCTTTGGGCTTCCCTCTTTTTTTTTTGAGGTTGCACCCTTCTTTCTCTCTAGCCTATAAATATGGAGGCTTGGTTGTCCATTTCAAGGTGACATTTTTTTCACAAACAAGCTGTCAAAAAAGAGAAATTTCACCACACCCTCTCACCACTCTGCTCAAATGGAATTTTCCTCTCAGGTTTGTAGCTTACCCTTGCTTTTGATTGTTCTTTTTTAGCTTGACATGTAGGATCATACTATGACACCTGCCTTCCACCATTTTTTACTAACATTTTTATGTTTGTTTTGATGGTGATGGTGACAGGTAACAGGGTCTTCCTTTGGCTAAAACATTGCAATCTAGCTCAAGCTCCCAAAGTTTAAGCTTTTCTCTCTCTCCATTGTTTGTAAACAAGCATTTTTCGTTATAATGGCTTCCAATAAGAGTTTTTTTGAGCATTCCTGACCTCTGTGTTTTAATGGTTAAAGTGGTGTCTTCATGTGGTAACTTCATGTAACCTACTCTCTCTCTCTCTCTCTCTCTCTCTCTCTCTCATCAAATTTTTTTGCCAATGGAGTGCGAAAGTAGTTAGGAAATTGAGGACACTTGAGAAAAAGAGTGGGTGGAATGAAGGCTATGGGTTGCATGCATTGATAGGCAACCACTACACGGGAGTGCATAGGGAGAAATTGGGTAGCCGTACGAGGGTGCAAACTCTCTCTTTCTCTCTCTCTCTCTCTCTCTCTCTCTCTCTCTCTCTCTCTCTCTCTCTCTCTCCCCTCCCCTTGGTGTGTGTGCCAAGGAGGTGGATAGGTCTTTTGAGAGCAAAAGGGCCACCAAGGGTCCAAGCAATGAAGAAGGCGGGCAAAGTGAGAACAAGGCAAAGAGGTAGGTCACGTGGCCAAGTGCAAGGAGGAGGGGAGGAGGAAATCTCTTTCTCCCTCCCTCCCTCTCTCTTTGTCTCCTTGTAAGAAATGGCATGTCTTCATAGAGAGAGATAATAGAAAATTTATTTTCTCCTTTTTCATACAATTTCTAAAAAAAAATAAATATCTCCTTCATTTTAGGGTACGTATATTAAAAACGCAAAAGGTAAGTATTGATACCACTTCAAAGTTGTAGCGGCTACGAATTCAATGTCCAATGCCTCAATCTTTTGCATTTTTTAACCTAAGCTCTCATCTTTGAGCTCACTTTTCCCCGTTTCCTCATGCTGTTGTGTGTGAACCTTGAATGTTCTTTTCTCCATTGCCCTCACCTCCTCTTGCAGGTATTTTTCATTAGTCATACCTCAATTGAGCCTTATATCTTTTGTGAGGAATTGGAGGTATGTGTATCATATGCACGTACAGCTCTCATGAGAGTGTATTGCATGGGAGGGGTTCATATCCTTGACAAATCATATTGGAGAAGATTGCTAGAGAGGCATCTTCATGACCCTAATTTTAACTAGTTTTGGGTATCCCCCTATATCTATTTGGCACATGGACCACTCGACTTGCCCCTATAAAGCAAAGGGAAATGTTAGCCTTAGAGACAGTGTTGTCAGAGATGGTTTTGCACAAAGTATGTCAAGATAGAGTAAAGTTGGGTTTGAATGCTATTGGTCCACTCCCCAAGTTGACAAGCAGTAAGGAATATACCGGGGTGGCCATTGATTATCTCACCAGGTGGGTGAAGGCAAAAGCAATGAAAGAGGTAAATGCTCACATAGTAGATCAAGTTATTTTTTATTGCATTTGTTGCTATTTTGAAGTGCCGCGGGTGTTGATTTTTGATAGAGGTCAAGGGTTTTGAAGTAAGTCGGTGCGTGCACTAGTGGAGAAATTGGGCATCCAACACAGGTTTTCTTCACCCTATCATCCACAGTGCAATGGTTTAGTTGAGAGTGCCAATGGAAAAATGGTAAGGATGCTTACAAAGTCCGTGTACAAGTAGGTAGAGGGTCTGATCTTGAAAAACGTTTGTGGGCTTATAGAACATCCTTTAAGGTTGCTACCAATTTTACCTCGTCTACATTGTTATTTCAAAGAGGCGGTGCTACTTGTACATGTCTAGTTGGGTGCATTGAAGGGTATGTGGCATGTTAATACAACTTACCAAGATGTTTTGTAGGATATGGTTACTTGCCTTGAATTATTGAAGATGGATAGAGAGGCTATAGTACATTTCTATGTGAAGCAGAGAGAGAAGCGGATTACAAAGTTCAACCAGAGCTTGCCAAAGAAGAAGATAGAGGAGGGATATCTAGTGATGACGTTTGAGAGCTATCTCGACTTCACTTTCCAAAAGAAGTTCAAGAATAATTGGACAAGGCCACACAGGGTTTACAAAGCTTCTTCCAATGGTATCTATCAGCTAGATTGGTTAAATGGTAAACATCTCAAACACAGGGTGAATGGTGTGCGTCTCAAGTTATACTTTGAGAAAGAATTGGTGCCAAATGTGCATCAAGTTTTACTTGAAGGGGTGGACAACCCACTTAGAGGAAAGTTGCAAGAAACAAGAATAAAACTTTGTACATATGGTTGCAATTTTCTGTGTTTGCTCAAGTTTTCACTAGTTTTGTAGATTCAGAGTCAATAAACACTTTTTTGGTTGAACATAAATGTTCAACAAGTGGATTGGGCAATGATGGTATGACTAAAGTATGTTAGATCTAGAAGGTGGCACAAGACATTCTATGGGTGTGTACATTCTATGGGTGTGTACATGTGCATACTTTGGTGCAAAAGCAAGTATGAAGGTCAAGGGTAGGCATGTGTGTCCAGATGTGCATGTTTTTTGAGGTTTTTTGGCCGAGAAGCTCTGTTGTGGGGTTAGTAAGGATGGTTGCTCAAGATGTTCAAAGTGAATACATTATGATGTAAAAGATGGTCTTCAAAGGGTTCTCCAGGTGTGTCCAGATGTGCATGCTTTTTGAGGTTTTTTTGGATGAGAAGCTTTGTTGTGGTTCTTATAAGGATGGATTCTCAAGATGTTGTGCTTCTTATAAGAATGGCTTCTCAAGATGTTCAAAGTGCAAAGATCATGGTGTAAAAGATGGTCTTTGAAAGGTTCTCCAAGTTGGTCTAGACATCTTGTCAATCATAGCTATAATGGTTGAGATATTACAATTTGAAGGAAAAATTGGTTTGCAGATCCCCACCGGGGTGGACTGGTGCGGCATGTTGATCGAGGTGTGTGTGAGATAATAGGGCTTGGCGTCCTAAATTATGGAGCACATCGGTCTTTTCAAATCTACAATCAGAGTCCGAATGATCAAATTATGTGAAAATGAAGTTTTGATAGGGGCCAAATCTGTATTGATTCAACGCTTTGGAAAGTGAGCCTCTGAGCGTTTTTTTCTTGGAATTAGGGTTGCAGGGAAATGCACACAGCGTGGAGAAGAGGAAGGAAGCTCAAGGCACACAACGGAGAGTATATTATTTAGTGTGCAATGGGAAGATAGATAGCCCTAGAATGAATGGGCGTATATACAATGAATGGGGGAACAAACCTCCTAAAGAGGGAAAAAATGCCCCGGCGGTCCTAAGTGTGTTCACACACATTGCTGCCACATGTATATGGTAAAAAATCGCCCCTGGAGTGATGCAGTGAACGAGAGCTGGCACATGAGTAAAGGGAAGTGCCATGCCTTGAGGACATGATCAGCCACAAAGGGGAGTAAGCCCAAAGCTTTTGGAAAGCTTTGAACTTCTCATGAGACAATGCCTTTTGAAAAAGAATTGCAAGGTTGTCCTATGTTGGCACATAAGCCTAGCTGATCTCTCCTACTGGCAGCCTCTCCTTGACGTAGTGGTAATGCACCTCAATGTGCTTTGTGCGAGCATGAAAAATTGGGTTCCTCTCAACTGCCAATGTGCTCTCACTTTCAATGTAGATAGTCTTGGCAGTGTCTTGTCCAACCCCCAAATTAGCCATACGGCATCTGAGCCATACACACTCAACCGTAGTTGTGAAGATTTCCCCCTGTACTCAGCCTCACAACTAGAAGTGGCCATAGTAGGTTGCTTCTTGCTCAACCATGATATACATGAACTTCCAAGCATGGAACAAAAACCACTTGTGGACACTCGCATGTCAAAACAACCATCGCAATCTGAGTCCAAAAAGGCAGGCAATTCTAGCGACAATGATCCCCCCTTGGGATAAAACAAGCAAAGATCTAAAGTGCCACTCAAGTAGCGGAAAATCCTCTTGACATACTACCAATGCTTAGACTGTGGGCTATGCAAAAATCTACTGGCCTGTGAGACTGCAAACTGAATATCCGGCCTCGTGTTGCATACATAAATGAGGCATCCAACAACAGTTTGGTAAAGAGTGACATCTGCAGGATCACTAGCATCATGAAGACTCAATTTCAACCTGTTTCCATGGAAGTGGCAATAGGTTTGCAATCCTCAAGTCCAAACTTACATAGCAATGTTTCTATGAGACTTTTTTGACACAAGGCAATACCACCATCACACTGCTTAAATTGTATACCCAAGTAATGATGCAACAACCCCAAATCTTTCATCTTGAAAGTAGCATTCAAATCAACCCTAAATTCATATATATGTCTCTCATTTGCTGTAGTGATCAACAAATCATCCACATAAAGAACCACAATGAGAAGTACATCACCCTCACGCTTTACATACAATATGCTTTCTGTTGGATTGTTACGAAAGCTTTGTTTGACCAAATGAGTGTCAGCCTTCTCATACCAAGCACGAGGCAATTGCTTCAACCCATACAAAGCTTTGTTACATTTGCACACCTTGTCCTCTTGTCCTTTCTTGACAAAACTGCAAGATTGCATTACATAAACTTCCTCAAATATGTCACCATTCAAGAAAGCAGTAACAATGTTTGATTGATGTACATCCCAACCAAACTGAGCTTCCAATGCACATAGAAAATGCACAGTATTCATACGACAAGTGGGAGCAAAAGTCTCTTCATAATATATGCCTTTTTGTTGTGCATAGACCTTTGCAACAAGTCGAGCCTTATAGCAATCAATCTCACCATCCGGCTTGCGTTTCAACTTGTAAACCCACTTCGTACCAATGGCCTTTTTGCCAGGAGGCAAATCACATAAATTCCATGTGTCATTTTCTAAATTGCATCATATTTTGATTACATGGAAGCCATCCAATTTTCATAATTATGTGCTTCATCAAAAGACAGAGGTTCCTTAATATCATGTAAGCTAGACACAGCCAAAGCATAAAAATCTGATGCATAAGATGCATGGTGAGAGCCTGAACGAGTATGACTAGACAAAGGTGCATCCAATTTACTTTCACGCAATGTATGCACGTGTCATTTTTGCATACCTCTAGCCTGCTCATTTTCAGCCCTTTCCTCATCAAGTACATCATGTACATCTACATCAATAATAGGCTGATCTGTAACATTTTCAGAAACGCCCATAGGCTATATATTTTCTTCATCATTGGAATTTACATTCGAACTTCCACCATTGAAAAGAGGCAATAAAGTGTCATAAATGTGTTGTGAGCTGACATTACTATCTCTAGTACATGACAGCAAGGGATGAAAAGAATCTTCCACAAACACAACATCCTGTGAGACCAAGATACGCTTTGTTTGCGGATGATACAACCTATAACCTTTGCTTTCAGCACTATAATTAACTAAAATACATTTGACAGCCTTATCATCCAATTTTCTGTGTTGTGTTTGTGGCACGAAAGCATATGCCAAATAGCCAAAAACACGCATGTGTTCAATAATCTTTTCAACTCCCTGAACCAGATAAGAGGAAATGTTGGCACAAGTAATTGAATTTCCATGAGGGACAGACTCAAGAGAGGTGAAAAAATCATGATGTGAGGTAATGTGCTGTGTAGCTCCATATTCAAAATACCACACATGTGAATTTGCAGCAACTGACATACATGCATCATGGACAACAAGATTATAGGTACACTCTGCACTAAAAGCCCATTCTGCATCAACATCAACATCACAATTTCCTTTCACAGAAGACTCAACAATAGCTGCATTTGTAGTGGAACCACATTTGTAGTGGAACCACCCTCTTTCTTCTTAGCCTCTTTTGCCTTCAACTTAGGACACTGCTTGATCAAGTGATCATTAGCTTTACAATAATGGCAACGCATTTTCTTTTTGCCCTTATCACCAGAATTTCTAGACGAATTGATGCCAGTAGAAGCATTAGGAACATGTAATTTTCCACTTGTAGAAGAACCATAAGAAGTGGTTGCATTGCTGCTACCACCCTTTCTTTGAGAAGCAATAAAGATGTGAGGTCCCTGCCCCTTGTCGAGAGGAGCGGAGTACCTTTGATAGGTCTCCAATCATGATAAGGAAAAACCAACGGACATTGCCTTAGCTACTACGTAGCCACGGGCATGAACCGTTAGTGAAGGATTGGTCCTATCTCGCTATGGCGGAGCGTGACCACCATAACCCTATCTAAAAACTATCTATAATCAATTATACCTAAAAGTATAAATCTTAGAGTGACCAACCTGTGCGCTTTTTTCTCCATGTTTCAGAAGCACAACCGCCAAGGTTTGTCTCTTTTAAGATTTATGACTAAAAAAAAATTCTAGCGTTGGAAAGTTACCCGACTCATCGGGTCCACCCGTCCATAGAATGATACCGTCGGGGTATCATTCCCCCACATTCCACACCACACTCACCCTTCTTCTGTTATCTAATTACTACCACACTGTTTAAACATTCATGTTCCTTTACTTTATTTATGATACTGGTTCGTTAAAACAGCCCTTCAAACAATATTACAAACAATTGTCAAACAAGAAGTCGTCCAATTTTAAACCAACAACCCTTGGATTAGGTTCACTCAAGAATCTCTACTGGCGCTATTATGTCCGATCGGTATATACATTATTTATAAAAACCCTTGTCCTCATGAGCGTCCCATACCGCTCGACAAGTACTCGTTGTGCTAATCTGGACGTACTCCCGTCACAGCAACAACGGTGCCAATCTGGGCGTCATCCTCACGCCACGGCAAAACAAAACCGTAGTATCCTGCTGGGCTAATCTGGGTGTACTCCCACCACAGCATCAGTGGTGCCATCCTGGGCGTCATCTCACGCCTCGGCAACTGCCACATAATACCAACGCTAATAAGTAGAGAGACTTGAGAGAAACCATACCGAAGGTTTTGGATAAACATTCTTTCCTATAGCAACCAGTTTAACAAGACAATCTTTCCTACTTGTCAAACATATTACGAGTTTCTTGGGGTTAAGCCCCGTGGTTTCGGTCCGTGTTTTCTTTTCATAAGGTAAATAATATATTCCTATGGTCTCGCATATGCAATGATGCATAACTTGAAACTGCAATACTAACCTGTACCATAGCTCCGATTGGTCTGATTGGTGGAGACATAGCATTTTCCGCAGGGATTCCACCGTTACTTGTACCAGCTTCATGATCATTAGCGCCTTGGGTTCGAGCACGCTTTGGAGCCATTTTTTTGTACTACACTTATGTTATACACTTAGAACTTTAAATTGGTCAATTTCCCTAGTAATCTCCTTGTTTTCAAAGAGAGTCTGTAATTTGAACCCTCGCCAACTCGGATTCACACTTAGTGTTGTTGTTCTACATCTAATTTCTATACATCAAATATTTGATAATCTTAATTAATCAAAAATTAAGTGTGTAAATTACGAGTGAAAGTTTAGGAATGCATTACTTTTATGCTTCACATTTTTAATCCAATTCTAACTTCAATTTCTATACTTTAACTAAATCAATCTTTAGTATTATTCAAAATTCTACTTAATCTAATTGACAATAAAATTGGTGAATGAGAATTTCATCATGTATAATAAGAATATGATGAGTTCTCTTATGTATTAACTTTCAATTAATCATACATAAGTTAATAGTGAAGATGCACTAACTAGAGAGAGTAAGTATACTTAGAGAGATTAGAGTAAGAGAAAACATACACGCACATCTTTTCTAAAGTTAATTGAATCGTACTATCCATTAGAAAGATTAGAGTAAAAGAGAACACACACACACATATCCTTCTTAAAGCTAATTGAATCTTACTAATCTATTAGAAGATTAGAGTAATAAATAGCACACACACACACATAAATAATTGAATCTTATTAATCTATTAGAGAGATTATAGTAAAAGATAACACACACACACACACACACACACACACACACACACATATCCTTCTTAAAGCTAATTGAATCTTACTAATCTATTAGAAGATTAGAGTAATAGATAGCGCACACACACACACATAGCTAATTGAATCTTACTAATCTATTAGAGAGATTAGAGTAAGAGATAGCACACACACACACATAGCTAATTGAATCTTACTAATCTATTAGACATATTAGAGTAAGAGATAGCACACATACATCATTCCTAAAGTTAATTGAATGCTTGATTAATACGCACCTTATTAGTCCACTAGAGTTTTTGCTCTCTTAGTGGTTTGTTGATGCCTTCTCTCTAAAAGAAGTGGCAGCACTTCGTGAGCGCTATAGAAGCAATCTCTATGTCTAAAGTGTGAGCATGGATACTCTATTTATAGGAGAAAAGAAAACGTCCAACTTTTTTTTCCCAAAATTTTTTTATTTTTTATTTTTTTCTCCCCAAAAATCATACCCGCGTTTTTGGTACCCATGTGGTACCCATGAGCTTGACCACTTTGTCATTATCACCAAAAGATAAGGCCACACAGGCCCCCCCTCATTAAGATTAGTCAAGAGTAGCCTCTCCTTTTTCATGTGACAGTGTGTCCCACTTTGTCCCCTCCTATGTGAGTCCATGTGCCTTCATTTGTCATCCCTGTGTATTCTTTTGTCTTTATAATTATTTTATTTATTTCCTTAATGATAATTTACTTTATATTTTAAAGTTAAACTTTACAGTCTTATATTAACTTTACAGTAGTAAAAGAAAATTCTACAATCAATAAATAAGTCTTGCAATAAGTTAGTTAGTGATTCATATAGCTAAACATGTCAGCATTTTGTAGCGTAAATTTTAATTTCTAGGTTTTCTCAACCTACGATTCATAATTTGAACTCGAATATCTTAAATAAGGAGTGATGGTTCAAAAAAATACAAATGCGTAATAGAACTTGTGTGCATTTTGAAAGTAGAGACCTTACAATCTCCCCAACTTAGAATTTGAGATGCCCTCATCTCAAGAACAGTGAAGGGTAATCCTTAAGAAGGGATTTCTTATCTTCCCAAGTAGCATCTTCTATATGGAAATCCTTCCATAAGATAAGATGTTCTTTGATGGATCTATTCCTAAGCTTTCTCTCTCGAGTTTCTAGGATAGTATCAGGTTGGAGTTGTAGAACATCTTGAGCAGGTAAAATGATTTGCTCATCATCAAGGACATGGTCAGGGTTATATACATAAGGTTTTAACAGACTTACATGAAATACATCATGCACTTTGAGATGAGAAGGGAGTTTAAGTCTATAAGCTTGATCACTTACAACCTTGATTATTTCGTAAGGTCCACAATATCGGTAGTTAAGCTTCTTATACCTTCCGAGAGATATATTGCTCTTTTTGGGTTTTACTCGTAAGAACTTTGTCACCTTCTTTGAAAATCCGATCAGATCTTTGTAAGTCGGCGTACTTCTTTTGTCGATCTTGAGCCGCTTGAATATCCTCTACCAAGGGTAGGTATTGAATCCACTTGCGAGGTTCCCTATTGCAGTAGGCTCTGAGGATGTATTCAATTACTTGATTAAGTCTTTCAGTTTGGCCATCAGTTTGAGGATGATAAGCAGTACTAAAACATAACTGGGTTCCAATAGCTTGAAACAATGATACCCAAAACTTTGAAGTAAACTTGGCATCACGATCACTGACAATCCTCTTGGGTAAACCATGAATTCTGAAAACCTCCTTCACAAACAAACGAGCAATATCTGAAGCTGTAAAGGTTGTCTTGACTGGGATTAAGTGAGCCACTTTAGTAAGCAAGTCGACTATGACCATGATTGAATCATATCCAGCTTGGACAGAAGGAAACCCGGTGATAAAGTCCATGCTAATACACTCCCATTTCATTTGGGGAATATCTAAAGGATGTAATTTACCTGGCATCTTTAGTCGCTCTGCCTTAATCCTTTGACAAGACAAACACTGCTTGACATAGCGAAGGACATCACCCTTCATACCTTGCCAATAGTAACTTTTGCGAATTGCATCGAGCATTTTTGGCATAGCCTGGATGTCCTGAAGTTGGGCCATCATGTGCTTCATATAGGATAGCATTCCTTAGGGTAGAATCCTTAGGTATGCATAATCGATTCCTATAGTAAATTTTTCCATCTTCTAAGGAGTAATGTAGAGGTTTAGGCCAATTTGATGATACCCTCTCTTCACGTACGATACTAGCAAGCATCTGGTAATCTGTTCCTCTGATAGCAGTATCCAAGACCTTGTCTAGAATAGGGTTGTTAGCCATGGAAATTGCCCCCAGAAAAGCTTTACGGCTTAGGGCATCTGCCACAACATTATCCTTACCTGGTCTAAATTTAATATCAAAATCATATTCGTGCATGAGCTCTATCCATCTCCTCTATCTCATGTTAAGGTTAGGTTGGGTAAAAATCCACTTAAGACTCTTGTGATCTGTTACCAATTGGAATTTGCGTCCCAATAGATAATGTCTCCATAGCTTGAGAGCATGAATAACTGCTAGCAATTCTAAATCATGTGTAGCATAATTCACTTCATGAATCCTAAGCTTCCGAGAAGTATAAGCTACAGGCCTTCCTTCTTGAGCAAGGACTCCTCCTAATGCAAGGTTACTAGCATCTGTGACCACCTCGAATTCTTGGGTGAAATCTGGAAGTTTTAAGAGAGGTTCTGAAGCAAGATACTCCTTAAGCTGTTTGAAGCAAGATTCATGTTTTTCTTCCCAAAGTATCGTTGCTCCTTTATTTAGCAAGTCAGTTAGTGGTGCAACTTTAAGAGCATAGTCCTTTACAAAGATCCTATACCACCCTGTGATACCTAAGAACCCTCTGACTTCGGTTTGTGAAGTGGGTTGAGGCCATTCCACAATATCTTTGACTTTGTCAGGGTAAACAGAGACTCCTTTAGGTGAAATGATAAACCCTAAGTAACAGACCTTAGGGGTAAAGAAGGTACATTTGCTTTTCTTTGCATACAGCTTATTTCGGCGTAAAAGCTCTAACACTTTCCTAACATGTCCTTCATGCTCTTCCTCTGATTTGGAATAAATTAAGATATCGTCAAAGAATACTAGGACAAAATCGTCCAAGAATTCTCTAAAGATATCGTGCATCAGACGATTGAAAGTTGCAGGAGCATTTGTAAGTCCGAAAGCCATCACTGTAAATTCGTAATGAACATAACGAGTGTTGAAAGCTGTTTTGGAGATATCAGCCTCCTGGATTTGAATTTGATGATAGCCAGATCGAAGATCGATCTTTGTGAATATTTTGGCTCCATGTAATCTGTCCAGCATCTCATCAATACGAGGAATTGGATATTTATTCTTGATGGTAACCTGATTTAAGCCCCTATAATCTATGCAAAGTCGAAGAGAGCCATCCTTTTTCTTTGGAAGAGAATAGGTGCACCCCATGGAGATGTACTGGGTCGGATAAACCCTTGCTCAATCAACTGCTTGAGATGCTCCTTGAGTTCTATAGCCTCTGGAAGTGACATCTTGTACGGCGCTCTTGAGACTGGTTCACTACCTGGAAAAATTTTGATTTCATGGTCTACCTCCCTAGGTGGTGGTAGTTCAGAAAGTTCACTGGGGAAACCATCCGAAAATTCTTCTAGCCACATTGGTTTAGGGTTGGAAGAAGATTTTTCTACTTTGTTTAGCTTGACTACAAAAATTTGTTGACCCTTGCGTAACCCTTTCAAAAGACGATTAGCTTTGACCAAGTAAGCTTTTGGTCGTCCATTCTGGCCTTGAATAGTGACTTCTTGACCTAGGTTGTCCACAAAAGTAACACTTCCTTGGGCACAATGGATATTGGCATTATGACTGGCTAACCAATCCATTCCAAGAATTCCGTCATAGATTCCTATGGGTAAGGTTCGAAAAGTAGCATAAGTAGAGTATTCTCCCAACTTGAAATCTATTTTTCCCACAGTGTACTGAGATAACACCTCCTTTCCATTGGCTAATTCAACTCTCATCTTTCTTGCAGGGTGTTGATTAAGTCCTAACCTCCTTAAACATTTAGGTGACAAGAAAGAATGAGTACTACCACAATCAATAAGAAGCTCAAATTTTTCACCTTGGTGATTTGCAGGTGTTTGAATGACAGCATATTGTTGTCTTGCTCTTGGGTTATCAATTGCAACATGTAGAGTTGCTCTTTCCTCTTGTTCTTCTCCCAATGTTGGTTCTCCTATGATAGCATTGACTCTGGCAGCCATTCCGCGCCCTCGACCTCGTCCTCCATTTCTTCCTCCACGATTTATTATTTGTCCTCGTCCTCTAGCCCGAGTAGGTGTATTTGTTGCGGAGACTCGCCTAGGACATACATTCCTGAAATGTCCTAGCTCGTTGCGTTCATAGCATCTAAGATCTACATTTTGAGCTCCATTTGCTGAAGCTGCAACTATTGGATGAGTTTGGTGAACTGGGTGAACTTGCCTTTGGTTCCACCTCATAGACCGTCCTCTCCTTCCAGCATTCCTTAAATTTCCATTTCGTACCCTTTGAGAGTTTGACATCTCTTTAGCTAAGGGTTTAGCTCTTAAAAGAGCATCTTGCAAATTTATAGGCCTCATGGCTTCTAGACGAGTATTTAAAGGAGCATTTAGCCCTTGGCAGAAACGGGCTACTTGTTGATCTGCGGTCATTGGCGGAGCATAGCGCCTAAGAGTTACAAATTTGGAGTAGTATTCTTCCACTGTCAGATGAAACTGACGTAAGTTGAAGAATTCATTCATCTTAAGGGATTCGTGTGCAGGTGGAAGATAACGTCCTTTGACAACATACTTAATGTCTTCCCAAGTTTGAGTGTTTTGAGCTACTTGATTATCTTTGCAGTGTTGTTTCCACCAAAGCTTGGCATCCCCCGTGAGACGAAACATAGACAACATTGCCTGGTTATCGCGAGTAGTACCAGCAGCAGCAAAATAATCCTCCATCTCTTCGAGCCACACTTCAGCATCGCGCTCAACTAGGGCTCCTTCCCCTTTGAAAGAGGGAAGTTTAGCTTGCTTGAGAAGTAGCTTTTTCTCTTGAAGAGATGTGTACACCGCACTCTGTGCAATATAGATTAAGTGAAACTTTATTGGATACTCTAACTTTAATCCACTTTAAGGCAAGACTTGATCAGAAAATAATACAAACAAAAGATAATATTAATCCAAACTTTATTTATATACACATTATTGCTACCAAGGTTGGTAGTCTTTAGGTACAAGGATTGTAATGTCTCTATATTTTGAGTTTAGTGACTACAAAAGGATAGGCTAAAGGATCAAAATAATAAGTTTCTTTTGACCCTTGAAAGCTACGAGATACACATATGGGTCGAATCCTACCACCATGGATAACTTTTGTAACTTGGTTATAGACCCATTGAGTCTGAGATATCTTTTCTCCTCCCAAGGTAATGGTAGCATCCGGATTCTTAGTACCAAGGAAAAGATAAACTTCGATGAATTTTAACTCCTCTGCCCAACGAAGTTTCTTGAGATTGGTATCCATGCACCATATCTTGTCAGCATCGATGGTATAGATTCCTCCAGATGGACTCCAGTTGATGCCCCATCCTCTATGCACCCTTGGAATAGGTGGTGCAAACACCCTATCCAAAATCATCATCACCCTTTTTCGAAACTGATAATTTGGTGATTGGCATGCATTTTCAAACATGATGGTGAACACCTGGAATTTCTGGTAGGCTGAATGAACATTTTCCTGTACCAGGAAAGTTCAGTCTTCAATACCATATAAAAACTCAAAACAATTTTTCTAGGTTCTTCTATTATTTCAAACATTCACATCCTTCAACATCCAAACTTCAATCTAAAAATCTCCCCAAGCTTTAACCTAGGCTCTGATACCAGTGTGAGGTCCCTCCCCCTTGTCGAGAGGAGCGAAGTACCTTTGATAGGTCTCTAATCCTAATAAGGAAAAACCAACGGACATTGCCTTAGCTACTATGTAGCCACATGCATGAACCGTTAGTGAAGGATTGGTCCTATCTCGCTATGGCGGAGCGTGACCACCATAACCCTATCTAAAAACTATCTATAATCAATTATACCTAAAAGTATAAATCTTAGATTGACCAACCTGTGCGCTTTTTTCTCCATGTTTCAGAAGCACAGCCGCCAAGGTTTGTCTCTTTTAAGATTTATGACTAAAAAAAAATTCTAGTGTTGGAAAGTTACCCGACTCATCGGGTCCACCCGTCCATAGAATGATACCGTCGGGGTATCATTCCCCCACTTTCCACACCACACTCACCCTTCTTTTGTTATCTAATTACTACCACACTGTTTAAACATTCATGTTCCTTTACTTTATTTATGATACTGGTTCGTTAAAACAGCCCTTCAAACAGTATTACAAACAATTGTCAAACAAGAAGTCGTCCAATTTTAAACCAACAACCCTTGGATTAGGTTCACTCAAGAATCTCTACTGGCGCTATTATGTCCGATCGGTATATACATTATTTATAAAAACCCTTGTCCTCATGAGCGTCCCATATCGCTCGACAAGTACTCGTTGTGCTAATCTGGACGTACTCCCGTCACAGCAACAACGGTGCCAATCTGGGCGTCATCCTCACGCCACGGCAAAACAAAACCGCAGTATCTAGCTGGGCTAATCTGGGTGTACTCCCACCACAGCATCAGCGATGCCATCCTGGGCGTCATCTCACGCCTCGGTAACTGCCACATAATACCATCGCTAATAAGTAGAGAGATTTGAGAGAAACCATACCGAAGGTTTTGGACAAACATTCTTTCCTATAGCAACCAGTTTAACAAGACAATCTTTCCTACTTGTCAAACATATGACGAGTTTCTTGGGGTTAAGCCCCGTGGTTTCGGTCCGTGTTTTATTTTCATAAGGTAAATAATATATTCCTATGGTTTCGCATATGCAATGATGCATAACTTGAAACTGCAATACTAACCTGTACCATAGTTTCGATTGGTCCGATTGGTGGAGACATAGCATTTTCCGCAGGGATTCCACCGTTACTTGTACCAGCTTCATGATCATTAGCGCCTTGGGTTCGAGCACGCTTTGGAGCCATTTTTTTGTACTACACTTATGTTATACACTTAGAACTTTAAATTGGTCAATTTCCCTAGTAATCTCCTTGTTTTCAAAGAGAGTTTGTAATTTGAACCCTCGCCAACTCGGATTCACACTTAGTGTTGTTGTTCTACATCTAATTTCTATACATCAAATATTTGATAATCTTAATTAATCAAAAATTAAGTGTGTAAATTACGAGTGAAAGTTTAGGAATGCATTACCTTTATGCTTACATTTCTAATCCAATTCTAACTTCAATTTCTATACTTTAACTAAATCAATTTTTACTATTATTCAAAATTCTACTTAATCTAATTGACAATAAAATTGGTGAATGAGAATTTCATCATGTATAATAAAAATATGATGAGTTCTCTTATGTATTAACTTTCAATTAATCATACATAAGTTAATAGTGAAGATGCACTAACTAGAGAGAGTAGGTATACTTAGAGAGATTAGAGTAAGAGAAAACATACACGCACATCTTTTCTAAAGTTAATTGAATCGTACTATCCATTAGAAAGATTAGAGTAAAAGAGAACACACACACACATATCCTTCTTAAAGCTAATTGAATCTTACTAATCTATTAGAAGATTAGAGTAATAGATAGCACACACACACACATAACTAATTGAATCTTATTAATCTATTAGAGAGATTATAGTAAAAGATAACACACACACATACACACACACACACACATATCCTTCTTAAAGCTAATTGAATCTTACTAATCTATTAGAAGATTAGAGTAATAGATAGCGCGCACACACACACATAGCTAATTGAATCTTACTAATCTATTAGAGAGATTAGAGTAAGAGATAGCACACACACACACATAGCTAATTGAATCTTACTAATCTATTAGACATATTAGAGTAAGAGATAGCACACATACATCATTCCTAAAGTTAATTGAATGCTTGATTAATACGCACCTTATTAGTCCACTAGAGTTTTTGCTCTCTTAGTGGTTTGTGGATGCCTTCTCTCTAAAAGAAGTGGCAGCACTTCGTGAGCGCTATAGAGGCAATCTCTATGTCTAAAGTGTGAGCATGGATACTCTATTTATAGCAGAAAAGAAAACGTCCAACTTTTTTTTTCCCAATTTTTTAAATATTTTTTAAATATTTTTTTCTCCCCAAAAATCATACCCGCGTTTTTGGTACCCATGTGGTACCCATGAGCTTGACCACTTTGTCATTATCACCAAAAGATAAGGCCACAGAGGCCCCCGCTCATTAAGATTAGTCAAGAGTAGCCTCTCCTTTTTCATGTGACAGTGTGTCCCACTTTGTCCCCTCCTATGTGAGTCCATGTGCCTTCATTTGTCATCCCTGTGTATTCTTTTGTCTTTATAATTATTTTATTTATTTCTTTAATGATAATTTACTTTACATTTTTAAGTTAAACTTTACAGTCTTATATTAACTTTACAGTAGTAAAAGAAAATTCTACAATCAATAAATAAGTCTTGCAATAAGTTAGTTAGTGATTCATATAGCTAAACATGTCAGAATTTTGTAGCATAAATTTTAATTTCTAGGTTTTCTCAACCTACGATTCATAATTTGAACTCGAATATCTTAAATAAGGAGTGATGGTTCAAAAAAATACAAATGCGTAATAGAACTTGTGTGCAATTTGAAAGTAGAGACCTTACAAAAGACATGTTCAACTGCATGTTGTCTAGTCTTGTTTTCTCCGGAAAGTGACTCTTGCAATAGCAATGTGCACAATGCATCAAACTTGACAACTTCATAATTTCCTTAGGTCATGAGTCTCCAAGTACTAGCAAAAATCTGGTAAGAGTCTAGCAAGCATCAAGAACAGTCTGCACAAGGGAATTGTCTGACATGACTTCACTTGTAGAAATAAGTTTCTCATTGATATCCTTGACACCAGCAAGGAAAGTGTCCATATCATCTTCCTCATGCATAATCTTTGACTCCAGCTCTTTACGCAACAATGCAATTTTTGCCTCATTGCGGCTTGCATAAAGAACAACCAGAATATCCTAAGCCTGTTTTGGAGATTTTGCTCAACGAGTGTGAGGAGTAATGGTGCACTTTACAGACAACACAATTAACGTATTAGCCTACACATCCTTTACATCCCAACGAGCTTGTTCTGTCGTAGGCAAAACAATTCTAACAGCAGCAATCCTTGCAGCAGGACCTGCAACATCCTCAACATGGCCTACATCCTTAGAACCAGGACGTACATCAATTCCCTTCACAATATTCCAGATGCCCTTCGACACAAGAACATGTTGCATCATATAAGCCCACATAGGATAATTGTCCCCATCCAATCTGTCCTTAGTAGCAAACATCACATCTTTGTTGTTGTCAGCCATGGTAAATGCTACACCTGATGTAAAAACTGTCCGAAAAGAGGAGAAAAGAAGTGGGAACAACACGTGCTATATAGCACAAACCGTAGAAGACTATAAGGGACCTGTTATGCAGAAAACAACATTGACAAAAAATTTGCACAAAATGACGAAATAGCCTGTGCAGTATTGCATGTAGTGGAAATGGAGGACGAAATGAGCCTGAATCAGAAATCTGAGCATATTGAGCTCTTCGAGCAATCCCAAAAAATTTGTCAAACTGCGAATGCTCTCCAAAGCTCATTGAAATTGCAGAAAGTGAGCAGGCATGTGTGCTCGGGCTGCTAACGACTAAGCCCAGGGGGATGCAACCTGCTCTAATACCAATTGTTTGGAATTAGGGTTGCAGGGAAACGCACACAGCTTGGAGAAGAGGAAGGAAGCTCAAGGCACACAACAAAGAGTATATTACTTAGTGTGAAATGGGAAGAGAGATAGCCCTAGAATGAATGGGCGTGTATACAATGCACGAGGGGAAAACCTCCTAAAGAGGGAAAAAATGCCGCGGCGGTCCTAAGTGTGTTCACACACATCACTACCACATGTACATGGTAACATTCTCGTCAAAGGCTTTAGAGCTAGTACACAACATTTGGAGTATACAAGTGTTTATAGGTCATCAATCAGAGTTTCGAGCATTGAGATGCGCTTGGTCAAAGTTAGCAGATTGCAACGATGGTAGAGGACCAGAAGATTTTTCTTGATTTGGAGCCCTTGGTAGAGACTTGGTTCAAGTCAAGGGAAATATCAAATTGTAGAGAAGGTGTTGAGAACTGAATCCAGGAACATAGGCTTTCAAGTGGAATTTATAGAGTGTCCATTGGTTGGAGGAGCAACGAATTATTGGACTCCCAAGGGGGCATAAAGAAAATATTTTTTGGGGGAGTTTGAATTGTTTTTTTGCGTTTTAAGGGAAAGGCACCCTGTGTGGATGCCACATGGCAGAGTGATTACCCCACATGCAAGGTGAGAATCGAAGGGGACTCTATATTTAAGCTAAATGGGGCACCTTCATTTGGTATCCAAGAGGAAGAGAGGAGCTTGTCACTATGGGTCCCTCCCCCCTCCCATGTGTAGGAGCTTTCCTGGACGCTTTGTTAGCGAATGTTGGGCGCTTGTTGGGAGTGTTGTGGAGGTCGACGGGTGGCTGTTGGTGACTTGTAGAGGGTTAGTGCACACCAGGGGGCAATGGCCCCTCCCTTTTGTTGACAAGAGGACCTTCCCACCCCCCACTAACATTGTTGCTAGTGCTCAAGGGAGGGGTAGTGTCCCATGAGGGAGAGAGATAGAGAATTGAGCAAAAGAACTCGCCCTCCCCAAGTGGAGGTCCTCATTCACATACAAAGTTGCCAAATGGAAAGTCGGACGAGTGGTTGGGGGATAAGAAAATGCTAAAAATGGGATTTTTTTTTTTATAAATAGCCTTTGGGTGCCATTATGGGGTTTTTTTGCTTGCTTGTGAAGGGAGAGGCCATTCTTGTGCACAGTGAAGGTTGTATGTTGTACATGCTTTTTGCACAAGATTAAGCTTGACTTGTCAACATGAAGTGTCGGTCCCTCTTCCCACTCTTCTTTCCTATTACTCTATTGCTCCACGGTGCTGGTAATGTGTCTGCGTGTGCCCCCCTCTCCCTCGGGCCGTTTGTGTTTTGCAAACGCACACACACACACACACACACACACACACACACACACACACACACACACACAAAAACACACACACACACACACACACACACACACACACACACACACACACACACACACACACACACACACACACACACACACACACACACAGAGAGAGAGAGAGAGAGAGAGAGAGAGAGAGAGAGAGAGAGAGAGAGAGAGAGAGAGAGAGAGAGAGAGAGAGAGAGAGAGAGAGAGAGAGGTATTGTGTGTTGTGGAAGTGATGGAAGGGATTGTGTTGGTGTGTGTGTTCATGTGTGATCTTATAGAGCACGTGTGCATTTTTTTGTGTGAAAATGAGGGTTTGGTAGTGAACAACATGTTTGTGAAGGTGTTAATGAGAGGATAGAGGTGCTATGGATATTCTGAGCTATATAGGGGCATCTCTATGTGTTTTGGATGTGTTTCCCATTCCCCCTCTTCAACATAAGCAATTTTTGCTAGAATATCCAGTGCAACTATTTTTGTTTCTACTGAGTGAATGTAAATGATGGGATGCTTAATAGAGTGCAATCAATACATGAGCTTGGCTATCTTCACCATTCCAATGTGCTTGCTTGGGAAGGGCCAAAACAACTCTCTTAGAGGAGTAGAACCTGCACTGCACATCATGCATAGACCCTATATCCACATGATTTGGATATAGGGTCTATGGATATAGAGAATAAGAGAGATTCGAAAGAGATTAACCAAAGCACCAATGATTAATTTTCATTGATCAACAATTGGGTTTCATTATTAAAAATGAAACTTTGGGGGAGGTAGGGTTTGGGATGAATGCATGAAATGATGGTGTGCTACTATGCATGCTTAGGTATTATGTTTGTGTGCATGGCTACGTGAGATGGGATCAATACATAGCACTTATCGAAAGAAGGCAATTGATGTATGTGTCTAGAGAGGGAAGGGCTAATTTTGCAAGTGAGTGCACAAGATCCATCTAGAAACTATCCCCTTTCACCATTACACTCATTGTTACCATATACATGTGGTAGTGATGTGTGTGAACACACTAGGACCGCCGGGGCATTTTTTCCCTCTTTAGGAGGTTTTTTCCCCCGTGCATTGTATATACGCCCATCACTCTAGGGCTATCCATCTTTTCATTGCACACTAAGTAACACACTCTCTATTGTGTGCCTTGAGCTTCCTTCGTCTTCTCCAAGCTGTGTGTGTTTCTCTGCAACCCTAATTCCAACAATTGGTATCAGAGCAGGTCACGTCCTCCCGAGCTTAGTCGCCAGCTGCTCCAGCACACGCCTGCTCGTTTTCTCCGATTTCAGTGAGCTTTGGCAAGCGTTCGCAGGTCGACAAATATTTTGGGAGACCTCGGAGAGCTCGGTCTGCTCAGAATTTTGATTTGGGCTCATTTCGGCCTCCGTTTCCACTACAGGCAGTACTGCACAGGCTATTTTGTCATTTTGTGCAGATTTTCTGTCAGTGCCGTTTTCTGCATAACAGGTGCCTTATAGTCTTCTACGGTTTGTGCTATATAGCACAAGTTGTTCCCGCTCCATTTCTCCTATTTTCGGGCAGTTTTCACATCAGGTGCAGCATTTACCATGGCTGACAACAACAACACAGATGTGTTCAAGATGTTTGCTGCTGAGGACAGGTTGGATGGGGACAACTACCCTATGTGGGCTTATATGATGCAACATGTTCTTGTGTCAAAAGGTGTCTGGAACATTGTGCAGGGCATTGATGTACGTCCTGGTTCTGAAGATGTAGGCGATATTGAGGATGTTGCAGGTCTTGCTGCAAGGATTGCAGCTGTTAGAGTTGTTTTGCCTACGGCAGAACAAGCTCGTTGGGATGTTAAGGATGTGCAGGCTCATGCATTGATTGCGTTGTTTGTGAAGCGCACCATTATTCCTCACATCCGTTCAGCAAAATCTGCAAAACAGGCTTGGGATATTCTAGCAGGTCTTTATGCAAGCCGCAATGAGGCTAAAATTTCTTTGCTGCGTAAAGAGCTAGAGTCGAAGATTATGCATGAGGAAGATTATGCTAGTGTCAAGGATATCAATGAGCAACTCATTTCTGCAGGTGAAGTCATTTCGGACAGTTCCCTTGTGCAGACTGTTCTTGATGCCTTACCAGATTCCTACTAGACTTTTGCTAGTACTTGGAGACTGATGACCCAAGGAAATCCTGAAGTTGTCAAGTTTGATGCATTATGCACATTGCTGTTGCAAGAGTCACTTTCTAGAAAAAACAGGACTAGGCAGCGTGCAGTTGAACAGGCTTTTATTGCTTCTCAAAGAAAGGGTGGTAACAGTAATGTAGCCACTTCTTATGGTTCTGCTGCGAGTGGCAAAAATTCTGTTCCTAATGCTTCTGCTGGCAGCACTTCGTCTGGCAATTCTGGTGATAAGGGCAAAAAGAAGATGCGTTGCCATTATTGTAAAGCCAATGATCACTTGATCAAGTCGTGTCCTAAGTTGAAGGCCAAAGAGGCTAAGAAGAAAGAGGGTGGTTCCACTGCAAATGTTGGTTCCACTACAAATGCAGCCATTGTTGAGTCTTCTGTGAAAGGAGATTGTGATGTTGATGTTGATGCAGAATGGGCTTTTAGCGCAGAGTGCACTTACAATCCCGCTGTCCATGATGCATGCTTGTCAGTTGCTACAGATTCACATGTGTGGTATTTCGACAGTGGTGCTACAAAGCAAATTACCTCACATCGTGAATTGTTTACCTCTGTCGAGTCTGTCCCTCATGGGAATTCAGTCACTTGTGCCAACAACGCCTCTTATCCAGTTCAGGGAGTTGGAAAGATTGTGCTCACTGCTGCTAATGGCAGTTCCTTCACACTTGTTGATGCGCTTTATGTACCTGGGATCAAGAAGAATCTCTTGTCTGTATCCGCACTTGCTAGACTTGGACTTGTAGTCAAACTTGTGGATGACAGATGTACAGTTCATGATCTCAGTTTTGGTGATGAAATTGTTGCATCTGGGCTTTTGTGCCGTGGGCTGTATAAGCTCACTTTGTATGACAAGTGTGGACAAAATTTTGCAAATGTTGTTGCAGATTCAAGGGCTATTTCAGATGCAAAACTTTGGCATGCACGTTTTGGTCATCTGAATTTTGCCAGTTTGCTGCGTTTGCAGAAATCTGATATGGTTGCTTCTTTGACGCCTCTTGAAGCACCTGTCAAACATGTTTGTGAAGGCTGTATTCTGGGTAAAATGCAACGTTCTAAGCTTCCAAAGGATGGTTCAGTTAGGGCCACATGCAGGTTGCAGCTTGTGCATAGTGATGTTTGTGGGCCCATGCAAACTCCGTCCTTGGGCAATTACCTGTACTTCGTGACTTTCATTGATGATTACTCCAGGCATGCATGGGTATTTCCGCTTAAAGCCAAGTCCGAAGTTTTAATGTGCTTCAAACAATTTTTGGCTATGGCTGAAAATGTCTCAAAATGTACTATGGGCACCCTCCGTTCCGATCGAGGGGGGGAGTATATGTCTCATGAATTTAATGCATTTCTGGCTATTCGTGGGATAAAACACCAACGTCCAGTGCCTTATACACCTCAGCAAAATGGTGTTGCTGAGAGAAAAAACAGGTCACTAACGGAAATGGCACGATGTATGGTCAAAAGTCAAGCTTTGCCGCATTCTTTTTGGCTTGAGGCCATCATGTGTGCCACTTATGTACTTAACAGGTGTCCTACGAAAGCTTTGCAGTCTATTACTCCATATGAAGCATGGCATGATAGAAAACCTTCTATTGAGCACATGCGTCTTTTTGGCTGTTTGGCATATGCTTTGGTGCCACAAGTGCAGCGCAGAAAATTGGATGATAAGGCTGTCAAATGTATTTTTGTTGGTTATAGTGCTGAAAGCAAAGGTTACAGGTTGTATCATCCGCAAACAAAACGTATTCTGGTTTCACGGGATGTAGTGTTTGTGGAAGACTCTGTTCAGCCCTTGCTGTCATGTACTAGAGACAGTAATGTAAGCTCACAGGACATTTATGACACTTTGTTGCCTCTTTTCAGTGGTGGAAATACGAATGTAAGTTCCAATGAGGCAAATGTACAGCCTATGGGGGGTTCTGAAAATGTTTTAGAACAGCCTATTACTGATGCAGATGTACATGATGTACTTGATGAGGAAAGGGCTGAAAATGAGCAGGCTAGAGGTATGCCAAAATGGCTGGTGCACACTTTGCGTGACAGTAAATTGGATGCACCTTTATCTAGTCGTACTCGTTCAGGCTCTCGCCATGCATCTTATGCATCAGATTGTTATGCTTTGGCTGTGTCTAGTTTACATGATGTTGAGGAGCCTCTGTCTTTTGATGAAGCACAGAATTCAGAAAATTGGATTGCTACCATGAAATCAGAATATGATGCACTTATAGAGAATGACACATGGAGTTTATGTGATTTGCCTCCTGGCAAAAAGGCCATTGGTACGAAGTGGGTTTACAAGTTGAAACACAAGCCGGATGGTGAGATCGATCGCCATAAGGCTCGACTTGTTGCAAAGGGTTATGCACAACAAAAAGGCATAGATTATGAAGAGACTTTTGCTCCCACTTGTCGTATGACTACTGTGCGTTTTCTATGTGTATTGGCAGCTCATTTTGGTTGGGATGTACATCAATCAGACATTGTTACTGCTTTCTTGAATGGTGACATATTTGAGGAAGTTTATGTAACGCAGCCTCGCGGTTTTGTCATAAAAGGACAAGAGGACAAAGTGTGCAAATGTAAGAAGGCTTTGTATGGGTTGAAGCAATCTCCTCGTGCTTGGTATGAGAAAGCTGACACTCATTTGGTTAAACGAGGCTTTCGTAACAGTCCAACAGAAAGCACATTGTATGTAAAGCGTGAGGATGATGTATTTCTCATTGTGGTTCTTTATGTTGATGATTTGCTGATCACTGGACCAAATGAGAGACATATTGCTGAATTTAAGGCTGATTTGAATGCTACTTTCAAGATGAAAGATTTGGGGCTGTTGCATCATTACTTGGGTATACAGTTTAAGCAGTGTGATGGTGGTATTGCCTTGTGTCAGAAAAGTTACATAGAGACATTGCTATGTAAGTTTGGACTTGAGGATTGCAAACCTATTGCCACTCCCATGGAAACAGGTTTGAAGTTGAGTCTACATGATGCTGGCGATCCTGCTGATGTCACTCTTTACCAAACTGCTGTTGGCTGCCTCATTTATGTATGCAACACGAGGCCAGATATTCAGTTTGCAGTTTCGCAGGTCAGCAGATTTATGCATAGCCCAGGGTCTAAGCATTGGCAGGCTGTCAAGAGGATTTTTCGCTACCTTAGTGGCACTTTACATCTTGGCTTGTTTTATCCCAAGGGGGGATCATTGCCGCCAGACTTACATGCTTTTTCGGACTCAGATTGGGCTGGTTGTTTTGACACGCGAGTGTCCACAAGTGGTTTTTGTTTCATGCTTGGCAGTTCATGTATATCATGGTTGAGCAAGAAGCAACCTACTGTGGACACTTCGAGTTGTGAGGCTGAGTACAGGGCAGTCTTCATAGCTACGGTTGAGTGTGTATGGCTCAGACGCCTTATGGCTGACTTGGGTGTTGGACAGGACACTGCCAACACTATCTACACTGACAGTCAGAGCGCATTGGCAGTTGCGAGGAACCCAGTTTTTCATGCTCGCACAAAGCACATTGAGGTGCATTACCACTATGTCAGGGAGAGGCTCTCAGCAGGAGAGATCAGCTTGGCTTATGTGCCAACACAGGACAACCTTGCAGATCTTTTCACAAAGGCATTGTCTCGTGAGAAGCTTGAAGCTTTCCGCAAAGCTTTGGGCTTACTCCCCTTTGTGGACTGATCCTGTCCTCAGGGCATGGCACTTCCCTTTACTCATGTGCCAGCTCTCGTTCACCGCATCACTCCAGGGGGGATTTGTTACCATATACATGTGGTAGTGATGTGTGTGAACACACTAGGACCGCCGGGGCATTTTTTCCCTCTTTAGGAGGTTTTTTCCCCCGTGCATTGTATATACGCCCATCACTCTAGGGCTATCCATCTTTTCATTGCACACTAAGTAACACACTCTCTATTGTGTGCCTTGAGCTTCCTTCGTCTTCTCCAAGCTGTGTGTGTTTCTCTGCAACCCTAATTCCAACACTCATTACATAGAAGGTGGTAGGCTAGGAGACCCCGCTAGATTGTGAGTACATACAACTAAACATAATAAGATGAGGACCAAATTTTCATTACAAATGAGGAAAGGTTTAGAGCATGGTCACCTGTGCCCACTGTGTAGCCCAACTGTCCCGTTTACTGATAGCCACAGAGTCCCATGATTACCTTGTATAGGGCGGGTCAACAACTATTGGGGAGGGTCATGAAAAGAGCTCACTGCCAATCAGCTACGTCCAATTGAATGTGATTTTTGCAATTAAGGAGGATCCCACTGATTTTGAAGGCATAAGAACAAAAAATTTTGACTTTTTATGTGACGTGATGTAATGGAAATGGCCTATGAACTTTGAGAGTAGCGGAATTAGGAAATTAGATGAAGCACTTTTGTGAGATTACTTTGTGAGCATAGCGGGTGAAGTTAATTGATGGTAGCAACATAAACATGGTACTTGGTTAACTTGGCATGAACAATACTTTTGCAAGCGAGAGTTTAGAGATCATGACAATAGTTGAGGACCGGATTCATACGAAGTCTGTCCCCCCTCCAATAGGCATTTGTATTATAGTTCTCCCATCAAGAGAGACTTGGTACAATACAATCTTTGTGTTCCTTGTGACCTAGGTGATGCAATGAAGATGGAAAGATTCATGCATCACAAACATAACATAAACTTTGTAGAAAGCATTAACTATCCCAAGCCTCAGTCCCAAGGCCTCAAACACCTTCGAAGGTGGAGAGAGCTAGCGAGGAATGAGGGTAGGGAAGAGGAAGAAGGAACATTCCATAGGAGAAAGGAATAGTTCCTCACTTATCATTACTCTTCTTGCTAGCATACATAATAGCATAGTAATGAAGATGGAGAAGATGGAAAGCTTAAGCATTGAAGCATGGCTCTTGGTTGGATTTGCATTCCACAGCCAAGAGTGTTGGTGTAGGTTCTCACTTCTCACAAGCTTCGGAGAAGGAGGTGGACCTCAACTTTCACCAAGTGGGAATAATCCACAAAATGAGTGTGTGTGTGTGTGTGTGGTGTATACCCCCCCCCCCCCCCCCCCCCCTTGCTTTGTTGGGATGAGTTGTAGCTTTTACACATTTTTCAAGCTCATTGGACCGCTCTCCCCCCAGCCAATCACATGTTGCATGCATTCAAGTACATGGGTAGTCTTTGGACAAGTGTCCTCCTTACCCCTTAGAGAGAGAAAGCTTGAAATATCTAGATATTTTTTGGATGGAGCTAGAAGTTCATTGGACCCCTCTTTAGATCAACCAATAGCATTCAAGCACACCATGTGGTTAAGCATAAGGAGAGTCTGACATGTGTCCCAGGTGCCCTTTGAGAAAAGGAGTGCCTTTTGGGTGAGTGGAAGGTAAAGTCAAATATTTCCCTAACTTTGGGACTTTCATGCATAGGAAGCTTCGCAAGCACGTTCCTCATTAAGTTTGTAGGGTCTCTTTTTGACTCAAGCACCTTACCCCCCCATGCATGGGAAGCTTCTCAAGCACCTTCCTCATTAAGTTTGTAGGGTCTCTTTTTTGCTCAATCACCTTACCCCCCGTGCATGGGAAGCTTCTCAAGCACCTTCCTCATTAAGTATGACAAGCACCTCAAGTACCTTACTATCATCAAGCATGACAAGAATCTCAAGCACCTTAGTCATCAAGCACGACAAGCACCTCAAGCTTAGGTCGGGTTCCCACCTCAAGCTCAGCCCTAGCTTGCCTAAGGTCAAAGGACCTTTAACACTAACCATTGGAGGTCTTTAATGTAGCTAACCCTACGGTCTTTTAAGCTCCATTAAAGGCACATTGCTCTTTGATAGACTACCTCCTTTTGGACCCCTATTGAGATGTAACCATCTCTCCTCTTGGTCCCCTGCTGAGGTAAGTCTAGAAGCACTTATTGCACATTGCTCTTTGATAGACCATCTCCTTTTGGACCCCTATTGAGATGCAACCATCTCTCCTTTTGGTCCCGTGTTGAGATAGGTCTAGAAGCACATGTCTCTATTCTAACTCTTGTTCCTGTTTATTCTCCTACATTAAATGATCAGTTTAATATGAGAAAATCATTTGGTAAAGTTAGATATTATATTTTATGACATTACCTCTCTGTTTAAATCATAGTTGTCCTCGACTATTAAGAGGTAGAGAAGATAAAGCCTAGTCATTAGTCCATGTTTCTTAGCGGGTAGAGGATCCCTTTTTACCCTACGACATCATTCCAAGATGGATGACTAGTCCATTTGGTGCTTGGGAGATGTGACTGCCGCAAGCATGTCTGCTCTTTAGTCCATATCATACTTCCAAAGTAGAGTGACAAGTTCTACTTGGTGTTTGGGAGACGTCGTCACCACAAACATGATTCTAAGCATGCATACTATTTAAATTTGTGCACAAGAAAAAGAGAACTAGTCTTATAAGACAAAAACATTTTTCATTTAAAATGCATTTTCATATGCTTACTCTAGTGCAGTATTGTAAGCATTGACAAGGTTCATATTATCCTTAAGCTAGGTTCCTTGCATCCATTTAGCATCTTTAAAAGGATAATTCTTTAACTTAATAAGATATCGTCAGTTAATCTTACCGTTTCTTAATACCTTGTCTTCATGTCATCGGATGGACTTAGATTGAAGTACTTCTTTTTTATCTTTGATTTTTGGAGGGTCTGCAACTATTGCTTCTTTTGATGGAGCTCCTTTGTAAGGCTTATATAGTTTCTCATGGAAAACAATTGTGCATGAGCCAATGGTTGGTCAACTTCAATTGATAAGCCATCTCATTGACTGGCTTAAGAATTTTAAGGACCATAGTATCTTTTTGCTAGTTTAGCATCATACTCTTGGTGGTCCGTAGGACTCTTGCCCGTAGTATGCCTTAGATGAGCCTTGAGAAACTTTGGCAAGACCCAATTATTTTCCTTAAAGGCTAAGGATCTTCTGTGCTTATTAGCAACAACCCTTTTTGCCTTTCCTGTGAGATGGATATAACCCCTTTAATCTTTGTAAAAGATTCTTGTAAGTCTAGGCTATATTCCCATAGAAGTATGTACAACATCATTGTACGCATACTCTATAAGAGGTAGGTACTTCTACCGTGGAGAATATTGATCTACTTCCATGACATAGGCTTTTAGTAGATCAAGAATCGTTAGATTAGTTATTTCAATTTGGTCATTCGTTTGTGGATGATAGGCCAAACGAGAAATGTAATCTACTTCCTAGATTCTCAAAGAGACCCTTCTAGAAATTACTGATCATTCTAGGATCTTTGTCCGACACTATGGATGTTGGAGAGCCATGATGCTTGAAAATTTGAGATCTAAAGAGGGTTGCCATTTGATGTGCCTTAATAGTCTTTTTGACAGGCATAGAGCGTGTTTTCTTCTTAAGCCTGTCGACTGAAACAATCCAAGTTGCTTCCCTCGATCAAATTTCAACTTTTGGTATACCACGCATTTTGAAACATACTCTTGTATGTCTACTTTTCATGGTAGACCAGCAAAAATACATTTCTACTCCTTGAAGAGTACATTATGGATTCCCTTTTTGCCCCGCATAAGGAGAAGTATGGGATTCATACATGACTTTTTAATTGTATGGGTGAGTAACACATAGCCTATTTCCGTTTAGAAGATAACCATCCTTCAAGGTGAATGGTTCTTTTGTCTTCCCTAATGCAAAGGCTATAATTACATACTTAAAGTCTCGGTCAGTAGCATACTTATCTATCATAAAATATAGATCATTGTGAGTTGCTATAGACACCATATGTACCCTTGGTCGTTGTGAAAGTGCATCGACCACTTGATTGTGCTTGCCAACAATGTAAGCAATATGAAATTTAAATTTCAAGAGAAAATTTTTCCACCTCATTTGTTTGTCGGAGAGCTTGGTTTGTGTCATGAAGTTCTTGAGGCTTTGTGATCCATATGTAGGATGAATGGATTCCCCAAGAGATAGTGTTTCCATGTGTTTAGGGCATATAGAATAGCTAGTAGCTCTTTTTCATATTTGCCCAATACTCACTTATCGAAGTTGAGTCTTTGACTCTCATATGCTATGGCATGCCCTTCTTGAAGCAAAATAGCTCCAAGGCAATTACCACAAGAATCACATTGGACCTCAAATGGCTTTGAGAGATCTAGTAGTGTGAGCACACATTGAGCACACATTGAGCGATAAGATTCTTCTTAAGCTTCTTCAAAAGCTTCTTGCACTTTTGCAGTCTATGAATACTTAACGTTCTTTTTTTGTTAAGTCATGTAATGGGCCTGCTATGAGCGAGAATGTTTTCTATGAAGCATCTATAGTATGCACACATACTCATGACGCTTCGTACCTCCTATAGATTCCTTGGATTAGGCCATCCTTTTATTATCTCTAACTTTGTTGGATCCATACAGGTGCCATCTTTAGAGATAGTGTGACCTAAATATTGAATCTCTTGTAGAAAAAATTCACTTTTTTTTAATTAATGAAAAGCTTATTCTCTCTCACAACTTGAACGATTACCTGGAGGTGTCTCTTGTACTTAAGAAAATTTGAATGGCCTGAATATTTTTGTCCATCATGAGTTTGAATGCGTCTGGAGCATTTGTCAAGCCAAAACTTGTAAATTATCAAATAGATCTTCTACCTGTGGCACGGGAAATATATTTTTGATAGTAATCTTATTTAGTGCTCTATAGTGGACACACATGTGATATGTGTTGTCTTTCTTTTGCACTAAGCAATGGTGAGAAAAATGGAGAAGAGCTAGATCTCAACATCCCTTTCTTTTGCACTAAGCAATGGTGAGAAAAATGGAGAGGAGCTAGACCTCACCATCCCTTTCTTTTGCACTAAGCAATGGTGAGAAAAATGGAGAGGAGCTAGACCTCACCATCCCTTTTTTCCACCAATTCATGCTCTTGCCTCATGATCTCCTCTTGTTGAGCTTATAAAACTTGATAAGGAGGCTTGTTAGGCAGTGAGCTTCCTGGTAGGAGCTCAATTGCATGGTCATCATCCCTCATTTTAGAGGTATCTCACTAGGGATGTCATCAATGAAAACATCTTGGGATCCATTTAGGAAATTAGACAATTCTAATTCCTCTTGATTCCCTTTATTGCAAGGATATGGTGTTCCCCGACTCATTAGCATCTATGTACATGCTCTCTTCCTTGTAGGTGAAGTAGATTCTCCTTTCAGGGAACTTCATGTTGGAAGCCATGTGGTTAAACGATGGTGCCCCAATGATAACATTCTCATGTTTGAGAGGGGAGATGAAGAAATCCTTTTTGTCCACATAGCTTTGGAAATGAAGCCGTAATTTTCCAATTAAGGAAGTAACTGAGATGTCTTGTCCCTTGATAGCTCCACTGGCTCTCAATGCATCTCCCATCTCGTGGGGTTGTATGCCTAGCTTAGTGGTCAACTCCGTGGATATGAAGTTGTGAGTTGAATCAGGGCAAACAAAATAAAGGCATCATGCTCTTCCATCTTCCCCAAGTATAGGAAAGGAGAAATCCTTGGCAATGAGCATCCTCTTTTGGAGCTTCAAACATAGAGTCTCTAGGAGTCTCATTGCGGGCAATTCTTTTGGGGCAAGGACGATAACCATGGCCTTGCTCCCCACACTTAAAACATATGTGGTCCTTATAAAAAGCTTCTAGATCTTTAGGAGAGAGTTTATATTTACCTTTGTAAACTCCCTTCTTCTTGGACCGATTGTTGTTGTTCTTGGAATAGCCTTGCTAAGAATTTTGGGCATTGGTTTTCCTCTTGGCATCACTTTTGTCTTTATTTTCCACGGGCTTGACATTCCGTCTGGCCTCTTGTTGGAAATTGATGCGCAAAGCAACCATGGTGTGGTGGATTACTTTGGTGATAGAACCAGGCCGTTGAGAGTTGACATACTCGGCCATCTCTTTGGGTAATCCCGCATAGAATTGTTGCTTTTGCTCGGCAAAGTCTATCTTTTGAAAGACAATAGCCTTGAGATATAAATCCCAAAACTTGTCCACATATTTGTGGATAGAATCATGAGAGAGAAGACTCAAACTTCGCCATTCAGTGACCACTTTGTCCTTTGCATTGCTTGCAAGGAAGTCCAACACCCAAATCAGTTATAAGGTGTCTGAGCCATACACACTCAAGCGTAGCTGTGAAGACTGCCTTGTACTCAGTTTCACAACTAGAAGTGGCCACAATAGGTTGCTTCTTGCTCAACCATGAGATACATGAACTGCCGAGCATGAAACAAAAACCACTTGTGGACACTCGCGTGTCAAACAACCAGCCTAATCTGAGTCAAATAAGCATTAAATCTGGTAATGATCCCCCCTTGGGATAAAACAACCCAAGATATATAGTGCCACTCAAGTAGCAAAAGATCCGCTTGAAAGTTTGCCAATGCTTAGACCCTGGAGTGAAGGACATCCTCAAGAGAGGTAAACAACTCATGATGAGAGGTAATGTGCTTTGAGTGTGCTTTGTAGTACCACTATCAAAGTACCACACATGAGCATTTGCAGCAACTGACATGCATGCACCATGGACAAAAGGATCATAAGTGCACTATGCACTAAAAGCCCATTCTACACAACATCAGCATCACAATCTTCTTTCACAGAAGACTCAACAATAGCTGCACTTGTAGTGGAGCCAATCGAGTCTTTCTTCTTAGCCTCTTTTGCCTTCAATTTTAGACACTGCTTGATCAAGTGATCATTAGCTTTACAATAATGGCAACGCATTTTCTTTTTTTCCCTTTTCATCAAAATTCGTAGATGAAGTGCTTCCAGTAGAAGCATTAGGAACATGTGCCTTTCCACTCACAAAAAAGCTATGAGAAGTGGCTATATTGTTGTTACCAATTTTTCTTTGAACAACAATAAATGCTTGTTCAATTGCATGTTGTTTAGCCTTGTTTTCTTTGGAAAGTAACTCTTGCAACAACAATGTGAATAATGCATCAAACTTGACAACTTCATGATTTACTTGGGTCATAAGTCTCCAAGTACTCACAAAAGTCTGGTAAGCCTATCTGACAAAGTATCAAGAACAGTCTGCAAAAGGGAACTGTAAAAAATGACCTCGCCTACAGAAATAAGTTGCTCATTTATATCCTTGACACCATCAAGGAAAGTGTCCATTTTATCTTCCTCATGCATAATCTTCAACTCCAATTCTTTACGCAGCAATGCAATTTTAGCCTCATTGCAACTTGCATAAAGACAAGCCAGAATATCCCAAGCATGTTTTACAGATTTTGTTGAACGAATGTAAGGAGTAATAGTGCGCTTCACAAACAGCACAATCAATGCATGAGGCTGTATATCTCTTACATCCCAACGATTCTGCTCAACAGTTCTAACAGCAACAATCCTGCAACCAAAACCTGCAGCATTCTCAACATCGCATGTATCCACAGAATTAGGACGTACATCAATGCCCTACACAATATTTCAAACGCCCTTTTGACACAAGAACATGTTACATCATGTAAGCCCACATAGGGTAATTTTTCTCATCCAATCTGTCCTCAACAGCAAATATCTTGAACACATCTGTGTTGTTGTTGCTTGCACCTAATGTGAAAATTGTCTGAAAAGAGGAGAAACGAAGCGGAAACAACATGTGCTATACAACACAACCCGTAGATTACTATAAGGGACATGTTATGCAAAAAGACATTGACATAAATTTTGCAAAAAATGATGAAATTGTCTGCACAACACTACTTGTAGTGGAAACAGAGGCCAAAATAAGCCCTAATGGAAAATCTGACTGAGCTTTACGAGCATGCCCGAACTATTTTTTGACTTGGTGAGGCTCACCAAATTTTGAGAAAGGGAGCAGGCGTGTGTTGACAATGCTGGCAAAGAAATTTTGTCATTTTATTGGAGATAGGGTTACATGGAAACACACACAGTTTGGAGAAGACGAAGAAAATTCAAGGCACACAACAGAGAGTAATATTACTTAGTGTGCAATGGAAATATAAGATAGCCCTAGAGTGATGGACGTATATACAATACACAGAGGGAAAAACCTCCTAGTGAAGGAAAAAATGCCCTGACGGTCCTAAGTGTTCACACACATTATTACCACATGTATATGGTAACACTTTCTACTTAAATAATTTCTTTCAAAATTAGGCACACATACCTAGTCAAGGAAACATCTTACCATTATACCTTAACGAGAGTTAGATTCATATGCCTTGTAATTAGTGAAGACCCAACCCAATTTATGGCACTTAACAACTGATTATAATTTTATTTGCAAAGCCATCATCATATGTATAGGGAGTGGATTTTAGGAAAATTTGCTTGCAGTTTTTGAAAATGCCTTAGAAGCGAAGATGCACTCGAAGCTTCACACCATATTTTGGACGTCGAACAATTCCAAAATTAAATGCTAAAGGTTTCTCCATGGTTGGAGAATGGGTAAATGTGAAATTTTGATAAAGCTTGATCAATGCTATCTTAGCTTCTTGATATGCAAACTTGACCCCAATGCAAGCTCGTGGGCCTAAACCAAAAGGCATGTATGCACTTGGGTGTCTCTCCTTGTTCTCTGAACAATCAGCTTCAAACCTATCCGGGTTAAACTCGTCAGGATTCTTGAAGTTCGTCTCATCCATCATGATCGCATTTGGGATCATCCACACATGTGTACCCTATAAGGACAAAAACAAGACCCCAAAAAAGGGTATGAGTCTCAACACATGAAGACTAGTAATAACAATGGAAGAGATATTGAGCTCTTTGTCAAACCTTCTTCAAATTGTATTCACCGATTTTGATGTCATTAGTAATGAAGCGGGCAATAACAGGAGCTGGAGGACAAAGACGCAATGTCTCCTTGAATACCTACACACACAAAGATTAGAAGTGCATTAGGTGGAAGGGAGATAGCATGCACTATATATATATATATATATACATATATATATATATATATATATATATAGAGAGAGAGAGAGAGAGAGAGAGAGAGAGAGAGGAGAATGTCAAGTTACAAAAGTGACCGCCCTTTTGCCGAAACATCCAACACTCTTTGTTCTAGAGCGTTAGAACTAAATCAAACATGAAGCCAGAGGAGAATGTCACCACCCCTAGGATGGTGAACATTGACATCAGAGATTACCCAATGATCCATGATGCATAATTAGAACCATAGAAGCCCTTTGTCTGAAGGACCATAGAAACCTTTCGCCTTAAAGAACTAAGACCATGATTCTTTCTCTCTTTTTTAAAATATTGGGGGGTTGGGGGGCACCCATCCAAGAAGCTCTATGCGAGGAGTCTTGAACTCAAGACCTGATACCCCAGAGGGAATTGATTACTTGGGAGAGAGAGAGAGAGTTTGCCTGCTCGACATATGGAAAACCATCGAGGTCCTGATAGGAGAGCTCGGCGTCTGGAGGTCCATAGGCATCCACTTCTTGGAGGATCCTTTGCTCCACATCAGGATGGCAAGCAATGAAATAGAGGCAATTTGAGAGTGTCACGGCAGTTGTCTCAGAGCCAACCAGCAGGACCTCAAATGTCAGTCCATTGATGTAGCCATCTGTTAGCTCGCTCTTCTCTTTCCGCGCATTCAACAGAAGAGAGAGAAAGTCTATGCGGTTGCTAAGGTTCTCGTCCGCCTGCCGTCGCTCGAGAGTCTCCTTCAACACACTCATCACAGTCCTTGTGTTTTCCTCCATTCTCCAATCTGCAGTGATTGGTATTGAGCCTAGCACCTTGCGCATCGGCTTCTGAAGGATGGGAAAGAGCTCCCCAACGATGGTACTCAATGGTGCGTCCCCATCCAGGCGCAAGGCGGTGAAAAACTTGTTTGCAGAATGAACCAGCTTGGCATCCAAAGTGATACCATCACCAGCACTAGTGACATTGTCACCTCCCTTCATAGGACTCCTCAAGCCCTCCAACATTTCAAACTTGGCCCCAAATGCAGCCTCCCCTATTATATCCAATGTCAACACCATCATGTAGTGGGAGATGTTGAGATCCTCATCTTCCGATTTCCCTTTCAACACCTGCACCAGCACATCGCCCATGCGGTTCATGAGCGGAATGTACTTGCGCATTTGCTCAGCATGGTAGAACGGAAGCACCGAATTCCGCATCAGTGACCATGCCTTCCCTCTGTTGCATAACATCAGCAGTCAGAAAAGCTATAGTTAGACAGATTGTACATCCATACGCGGACATTCAGAGTAGTTGGGCTTTAGAATGAGCAATCCTGAATTATGATAAAGATAGTACCTGCTGAAGAAAAGGGCGTGATGAAGGAGAGGAACAGTCTCAATGTAAGCAGGATAAGCACGGTCGGTGGCAGACTTGAAATGCTTGGTGCAGAGCTGGCGACAGAGCTCGGCGTCCGCGATCATGACGATGGGTTGGCGACCGAAGTGGAAGCGGTAGACAGGGCCGTAACGGCGGGCCATGTCGATGAAAATCCGAGCCTCTCTGTCGCTGGTGAGCAAGGGGAGATGGCCCAACCCAGGCAGCCAGTAGGGGGGGCACTTGATGTGCCTCACGAGGCGTACGGGCCACATCATGTACACCCAGTAGAAGGCGAGCATCACCGCCATCGCAGTTGCAATGGGCGGCCATCCTTGCAAGAGGGGGCCTGCAAGCAACAGCTCCCCCTCTCTTCGACTTATTGCCCACACATCGCCCATTCTGTCCCATAATGCTCTGGCTAACACAGGAACATGGTCGGCGGCCATAGCTGCAGGTGCCTTGGCTGATGCGGCGATGCCCCCAATGCCACAAAGGTGGTGTTTAGGCTGCAGCTTAAAGATCCCTTTGTCTCTCGTCCTTGATTTTAGGGTCTACATTTGATCCGTTTGACCGTTGTTCAATTATTGAAAATATTAAATCAAGGAGAGTATGTGTTGCATTGTGCACGTGTGTGTGTGTGTGTGTGTGTGTGTGTGTGTGTGTGTGTGAGAGAGAGAGAGAGAGAGAGAGAGAGAGAGAGAGAGAGGCAACTTGAAGCCATGAGAGAATGGTTTAGCTATGAGAAAACAAAAACTGATATAAAAGATACCACGGCTAAAAAATCACAAACAAACTATTAAGGTTTTTGCCACATGGACGCCAAAAAATAAGTGGTGCAAAGGCATGCTTTATCAATGTCATATGATATAGCTTGGGATGGTGGGCATGTGGGTGACTCGTGAGTCCTCGCTCAGCCCAACGTAACGACTGAATGTATGTGGTAGAAATTTCTTGAGCAGCTCCATTAAGAGTCGTTCCTTTTTTCTTTTTTTTTGCAAAACTCACAATTGTGAGTAGATTATATTAATATAGCAGACAAATTACAAGTTCCTGTCATGCCCATGTCAGGTCACGACAGCTTCCTAGGGCCATGATTACATCGGTTGAAGGGGGAGCCACCCCATGGCAAGAGATGAGCTCACCCAAGAGAGTCAATCATAGCCGCGTCTAAGATCTTGTTCCACTCATCTGAGTTTATCTGTCTCCTGATGGCGATGATTGCCTCTTTGCTTTCTTGTATTATCTTTGTGAACTTAGCTATTTCCAATGTACTCTTAAAAATCCGACCATTCCTTGCGGCCTTCTAGACTTGACGAAAATAGCAATATCTCACAATCTGCATGACGATGAGAAGTCCTTGATTCTTAAACACCTTTCCTCCCAAAAATAGGTCATTCTTGAAGAAACCCATTTTTCAGGTTTTCTGGACCTATTTGCATATTTTCCCAGCTAGGCCACAAATCGCCAGGAACTCCTTGAATAGGTGAGTCTTCACTAAGCCGATCTACATTGTGGACATCTATCTGGACCAATCCCCCTAGTGCACACCTTCACCCCAGTCAAGATGGCTCCCCATAGGCCCTTCCACACGAACACCTTCATCTTATGCGGCCATGGTGGGCACCATATATTCCTCACAACTATCTCCCACCTTGACTCAGGCCAGTGCTTGCCCCAATCAATCCTTCGAATATATTAGTGTTGGAATTAGGGTTGCAGACAAATGCACACAGCTTGGAGAAGACGAAGGAAGCTCAAGGCACACAATAGAGAGTGTGTTACTTAGTGTGCAATGGAAAGATAGATAGCCCTAAAGTGATGGGCGTATATACAATGCACGGGGGAAAAAACCTCCTAAAGAGGGAAAAAATGCCCCGGCGGTCCTAGTGTGTTCACACACATCACTACCACATGTATATGGTAACAAATCTCCCCTGGAGTGATGCGATGAACAAGAGCTGGCACATGAGTAAACGGAAGTATCATGCCCTGAGGACATGATCAATCCACAAAGGGGAGTAAGCCCAAAGCTTTGCGGAAAGCTTCAAGGTTCTCACGAGACAATGCCTTTGTGAAAAGATCTGCAAGGCTGTCCTGTGTTGGCACATAAGCCAAGGTGATCTCTCCTGCTGAGAGCCTCTCCCTGACATAGTGGTAATACACAAGGTGTGCCCAATTCCTATTGGATGGCCTTGGAGGTCGACCAATGAGAATTAGGCTAGAGTAAATCTAGTTTAATTAATTTAAAAACACTTAATAAAAGAACCAATGAGAATTAAGTCTCCTAGAAGACTATTGGACAGTCTCCTAGAAGACTATTAGACTGTCTCCCAAGGGGTCCAATGAGCATTCAACAGCCCAATGGCTTGCCTGATTCCTATTGGCCAGGAGGCAAACGAGTCCAATGAGAGTTTAATTTAATTATTAATTAACGTAAAGCTCTCACAAAAGGGGAAAGGGGGACACATGTCAACTGCTTAATAGTCATTGGCTTGACTTGGGGAGGGCCAATGAGGGTTGAGCAAGAGCAAATAGCAAGAGGGCTCGCCCAAGAGAGAGAGGGGGCTGATTTTTGCAAGGCATTGTCACACACACACTCACACAATCTCATGTGTGAAGAAAGAGAAGACTATCTCTTCCCAAGCTTTAATGGAGAGCTCATCACCTACTCCAAGCTGGTGAGATAGAAGCCTACATCGACACACTCTTGGCATGTGGATGCAAATCCAACCAAGAGCCAAGCTTCAATGCATGCTCATCTTCTCTACCAAGCTAATTACTAAGCTAAGCTATGCTAATATGAGTGATTATGTGAGGAGATGTACATCTTTCTCGTAAGATACTCCTTCTTCCTCTCAATCTACTCTCGTACCCTGCTAGCTCTCACCATCTTCGAAGGTGTGTGAGGTCTTGGGTCTGAGACCGGGGATAATTTAAGTTGTGTTTTCTAAGTGTTTTGCTTAGTGCATGAAGCTTTCATCTTCATTGCACTAGCTAGTCTTGAAGGAACACAAAGAATTGTATTGTACAATGTCTCTCTTGATGGGAGAAACCATAATACAAAGCCTTTTGGAGGGGGGACCCCGGCTCCATGCAAATCCGGTCCTCAACTGTTGTCAATAGCTTAATTTCTCTCTCTGTTGAAAGTATTGTTCATGCTATCTAACTAGGTGTTATGCTTTTTGTTGCTCTCTCCACCCAAGCACTCTTGTAATTCTCATTAGGAATCTATTCTAATGAAATGCCCACTATGTTCATGCTAATTTCCACTACACACAAGTTACTAGGCCATTAAATGTTACATTGGTATCAGAGCACAAGGTTTATCTTTTCTTGCTCAAGAAGGGAGGTCCTCAAGCTAGCTATAAATGGTTGGTATTATTAATTGCCCGTGCGTAAGTAGAATAAGGATTTTTCAGCCTTGCAGTGCGCCTGCCTTCGTGTAGTTAACGGGGCATCACCGTCGAGAGCTATGGTCTTAATAGTGGAGTCCTACGGGGCTTGCCTACAGCTTAACCACTATTGAGCTATTAGAAGCTTGACAGGAGCCGGTGTTGTTTTGGTTTCGAAAGACCCTCTCTTCTATTCCTTGCAATTAATGGTATTCGAGCCGCGGGTACAGTAGCTTGAGTGCTTTTTCTAAAGGGGTAAAGAGGAGTAGCAACTAGGGCTTGAAGTGCCAAAGTACACCTAAAAAGTTTACACCTAAAAGTTGTTAGAATGGCTGACAATAGTAAAGAGAGTGAAATTAATGTTGATAACTTTGATTTTGCTCATGAGCAAGCTACTAATGATGCTTCAATGCTTGTTAACTATCTTGTTTCTAGGCTTCAACAAGCCATGGGCAATCCATCTCTCCAAAGTGAAGTGCAATGGTAGCTCCGTGCTCACGGGATTCTCCAAGCTCATCACCATGACGAGAGAACACCTAGGAAGCCTCCTTGTGAGACTACCAAAAGAGGTCTCTCTCCGATTCGGGAAGAAGAAGAGAATCCGTACGAAGGGCTCAAGAATTTACTTCTTGATGATGCATCTCCTTCCCAAAAGACAACTCAAGAGCCTCCACCGAAGGAACGAGAAGGAAGTGAGTCTCCGGCCACCTCGGTGGAGATGGCTCCACGAAGACGGTAGGCTAAACGCTCTCCATCACCACCAAAGCGGAGAAGACCATCACACTCTTCTCCACACCATAATTCAAAGAGGGATGATAAAAAGCAAGAGAAGAAAAAGGCGAGAAATAGGACACCCTCTTCTCCATCTTCTTCATCCTCTTCCTCTTATGAAAGTGATGGTGAAGACAACGAAGATCAAGACAAGAAAAAGGCGAGAAAGAGGTCACCCTCTTCTCCATCTTCTTCAAATTCTTCACCTTCTGAAGAAAGTGATGGTGCAACCTTTGAACCATCAAAAAGAAGAGGCCATAGGAAATCCTATGCCGCATGGAAGAGGTCGTCCAAGTTGAAGAAATTCAAAGAGGGAGGGAAGAGCATCTCTTTCCTTACCTATGATGGTACCTTTGGTGCTACGGACAAAGTCTTGGCCTTTATCCAACAGTTCGATGCGGCGTTTGGAGATGAGGGCTTCACGGAGTCCTCTAAGCTACGCCATGTAGCTATGCACTTTCAAAAGTCCGCCAGGCAATGGTGGTCTAGCCTACGGGCCAACGGTGAAGCTCCACGAACATGGAAAGCTTTAAGAGCTTCCATTATGAAGCATTTTTTGGCCACCGATGCCAAAGACAAAGTACTCACCGAATGGCGAAGCCTAAAGCTCTCTCCCTATGAATCCATCCACAAATATGTAGACAAGTTTTGGGACCTACAACTCAAAGCCATTGTCTTCAAAAAGTTGGATTTTGGAGAGCAAAAGCAACAATTTTGTGCGAGAGTAACCGAAGAAATGGCGGAGTATGTTAACTCCCAAAGGCCACGTACCATATCGGCGGTAATACACCATATTATGGTGGCCTCTCGAATCAATTTCCAAACGGGGGCTAAAAGAAATAATAAGCCCACGGAAAACAAGGGTTCCAACGAGCCTAAGGGGAAGGACAATGTCCAAAAGTCTCATAATGGCAACTCCAACAAAGCTAAAGAGAAGGGAGTTTACAAAGGTAAGAACAAACTCTCTCCTGAAGAGCTTGAGAGTTATCGCAAGGATAACCGGTGTTTCAAGTGCGGCGAACAAGGGCATGTGTACCGCGCTTGTCCCCAAAAGAACAATCGCGAAGATCCTCCTAGAGCTTCCTTGGTTGAAATCCAAAAGGAGGAGACTCACCAAACTCACCACAAAGGATCTCCTCTATGCCATGCTTGGGGAAAGGTAAGAGAACATGATGCTTTTATTCTCTTTGACCCTGGTTCTACTCACAATTTTATATCTATAGAGTTGGCCACCAAGCTAGGCATACAAGCCTATGAGATGGGAGATGTCCTACCCGCAGACAATGCTTTCAAGGACCAAGAAGCTTCAGTCACTCCCTGTAAAGTGTGAGCTTTGTCCTAAGGTGTGAGTCAAGGAGAGGAGAGTGAATTTATCCCACATAGTGTGGAGCAAGGCTGTAGAGCTACTTAAAGCTCATTTCTTGAATCAATAAACAACTCATTTTGCACTACATGATTGTCTATGGTGAGCTTGTGCTAAGCTAAGTCAATACTCAAGATTGTGTTTATGAGTCCAAGCTAATCAATCTTGGAACCTAATTCACTTGAGTGCTAAGCTTGCTTACACACACTCACACACTTGCACCATGTTTCTCTTTCATCCACCATAGCTAGCACGATCCAAATCCTAACATTTGGTATCAGAGCTATGGTGTGCTAGCTAGGATTTTCATTATGCATTAGTGTGTGTTAATCATTAGCACCTCCATTAGATCGATTTGCACTTCATTATCACGGCCCATTAACATTCTTCATGATTAGTTGCATCTCACTAATTAGGTCTTAATCTAGTTATGTGTGGGCATGTCCTTGGCACACCCAAGAGGCCACTACCCTCCATGGCTAGATAGGTTTGATTAGGGAGAAGATTAGCATCCAATTTTTTCGTTCCTAATCCACTTTTGTGTCAATTTTCTAGTGATTTGCACCTTCAATTAATCTTCCTGATCTTGCACTTATCAAGCTTCAATCATCCCATCTTGAAGCCTTCCTTGCAAGCTTCGCATAGAGCTTTCAAGCTCTGCAACCGAGCCCTAGACTCCATTAAAGTTATCCCCAAAATTGCCTAAAAATAGGTGTGTGTGTGAGTTTGTGTGGGAAAGTGCCTGCCGAGCACAGCTTAACATTTATTTTTTCGAAGCCATTCCACGGCCAAGTTTGTGGGCTTGGTGGCTAGCTCAAATAAGTAAAGCCATTTGTGGCTTGTGGGGTCCGAAGTTCAAGTTGAGTGTTACCAAAGTCGGCAAGCTGGGCGGACCCGATTGGCGTCTTAAATTGATTTTTTGGAGCTGGACGCGTCCGCTGGAGTGCAATCACACGCATAAGCCTTTTTCGGCTGCCCCCGCCTGCCCGGATAACCTGCCCGCTGCCCGGACCTGCCCGCGCCTGCCCGACAAGCTGCCCTGCTTCCCGACCGTGCCCGTGCTTGCCCTTTTCTGCCCGGCTTGCCCGACCTCTTGGGCCCCCCTTCCCGTGCTGCCTCAAGAGACTTCAACCAAGCTATGCCCACTGGCACTAGCAAGGGATCCCACGTCCGAGAAGCCAAGGTCACCAAGCTACCACAAAGGGGTGCTCACCATCATAAGCACCGGGTCCCACTGCCTGGAATCCGGCCTCAAAACCCCAAGGCAAGCCTTTCTTTAGCCCCTACTCCCACAGCTTGCTGCCTCAAAACTCCGAGCACCTCAAGAGGCCCGGCCTCAAGAGCTCCTTCCTGCGGCCAACATTTCGGCTCACAAAATTTATGTTCATTAAAGGTACTGCGTGCCAACTTGATTCACCATTGATACTCACTGAATTAGAGTTGTTATATGCAAAATCAAAGGATTACAATTGATTGTTAAAGCTTATATTGTAAGCACACAACCCTTGTATCCATTTGCAAAGATTGGGTAGACACTGCCTTGAAGAGAGTCTCTTCAACTGGAAAGACCCCCAATTGCACCCATTGCACTAGCACCCATGCATTGACATCCAATAAATCAACTCAAAGGTGTATGTGAAGGGTGACTTCACCTCGAGTGAAGAGGTACTTCACATTTCATTAAGAAGATATTAAAATCTTGCAACCAAGCACAAAACTTTTGCAAATAAATTTTCTATCATCGATTGTGCTCGTGTAAAGAGGTAGACACTGGCTAGGAGAGTCTCCTAAGCTAAGACCCCTCTATTGGCACAAATGGGGGACAAGGGAATAGAGAAATTCAATGGGGAGGGATTTCACACTTGGCAAACAAAGTTAAGAGGCTACCTTATGAAAAAATGTTTGTGGTCTGTCATTAGCACTGTCTTAGAGATACAAGCCGAACCCGATGGAGTGCACACTAGGGCATCTACACTCATAGCAAGTGCACAAAATTTGGCCAAAGACGAATAAGCATTGGGAATTATCATCACTTCTTTGCATAATAACTATGTGCATTTCATAGATGAATGTAAGCATGCACATGAAGCCTGGCATGTCCTAGAAAGTAATTTTGAAGCTAGAGCCAAAAGAAGCAAAGTTAGTCTTAAAAGACAGCTTTACAAAGTGACTATGATTGAAGGGGAGGATATTGCTAGCCTAGTGAACATGCTTAAGAGCATTTTCACACAACTCACTTACATCCAAGTTGAAGTACCAGAAGATGACAAAGTGGCTATACTTTTAAGTGCACTTCCACCTTCTTATGACCACTTAGTCACAATTCTTGAAGAAAAAGAACTAGCACCACCATTTCAAGATGTCATCAACTCAATCCAAGCAGAAGAAAGAAAGCAACGAGGTTCACTTACCCCATAAGGAGGAGTTTTCATCATCTTCAAGAGGAAGATATTCGCCATCAACATCAACAAACGGATGAAAGTCTTATGAATGTGGAAGAATGGGACACATAGCGAAAGATTGCTACACAAACAAACCTTGCAACAAATGTGGTAGGAAGGGACACCCTCCTTCTCGGTGCTACTCAAGTGGAGGCAGTAGCAGTGGAGAAAGCAGCAGCAGTAGAAGCAACAACAGAAGAAACGAAGGCAAGAGACCTGACAGAGGATCAGCTCACATAGTAGAAGACAAAAAGGACGAAGACGAAGGTAGCGTTTGTGAAGACCCATTTTGAAGATGCAGACTCTCTACTTGTAGGGGAGGACTTTTTCCTGTGTGGATACCAGCTTATCATCCTGTGTGGACATCATCATCCTTTGTGGATTGTTCTTGTGTGGATTTTACCATCCTATGTGGATATCACCATCCATTGTGGACTTTATTTTCCTGTGTGGATATCACCATCCTGTGTGGGTTTTGTTAGTCTGTGTGGATCGTGCATCTTCAGTATCTTGTCTTAGTCCAAACCTGAAGGGGAGGATTGTAAAGTGTGAGCTTTGTCCTAAGATGTGAGTCAAGGAGAGGAGAGTGGATTTATCCCACATAGTGTGGAGCAAGGCTGTAGAGATACTTAAAGCTCATTTCTTGAATCAATAAACAACTCATTTTGCACTACATGCTTGTCTATGGTGAGCTTGTGCTAAGCTAAGTCAATACTCAAGATTGTGTTTATGAGTCGAAGATAATCAATCTTGGAACCTAATTCACTTGAGTGATAAGCTTGCTTACACACACTCACACACTTGCACCATGTTTCTCTTTCATCCACCATAGCTAGCACGATCCAAATCCTAACACTCCCTTAATCGGGAAATTGAGGCTTCATGTTCAAAGCTATGTGGACAAAGAGGACTTCTTTATCTCTCCTCTCAAGCATGAGGATGTAATCCTAGGGGAACCATGGTTTGACCGCCTGGCTGCCAATGTTAAATTTCCTGAAAGGAGAATCTCCTTTAAGTTCAGGGAAAAAGACATGTATATAGATGCTAAGAAAATGGGTAACACTATCCCCATTGTACATACACCAGCTTTCAACAAGTCAATAAAGAGCTCTATTTCCGTGTACATGATTTTTGTTAAAGATTCTCAAAATGAACCTAATGCTTTAGCAAAAGAAAATAAAAGCAACCAAAAGGAATTAGAGTTATCCAATTTTCTCAAGGGGTTTCGAGATGTTTTTATTGACGACATCCCTTGTGAGCTACCTCCTAAACGAGGTAATGATGACCATGCAATTGAACTTCTTCCAGGAAGTTCACCGCCTAATAAACCTCCTTATAGAGTTTCTCAAGCTCAACAAGAGGAGATTATGTGGCAAGTGCATGAGTTAGTTGAGAAGGGCATGGTTAGGCCTAGCTCATCTCCATTTTGCTCACTTGTGCTATTAGTGAAAAAGAAAGACGGCACATATCGTATGTGTGTCGACTATAGAACACTAAATAGAATCACTATCAAAAATAGGTTTCCCGTTCCACGGGTAGAAGACCTATTTGATAAGCTACAAGGATCGACCTACTTCACCTAAAAAGTGGCTATCATCAAATAAGGATAGTTGATCAAGACATTGTAAAGACCGCATTTCGCACCACATTTGGTCTTTACGAATACATTGTCATGCCTTTTGGCTTGACCAATGCACCAGCCACATTCAACCGCTTGATGGAGAAGCTGTTCAGGCCTCATCAAACCTTCATTGGAGTGTTCTTTGATGATATTATCATCTACTCTAATTCATTAGACGAACACAAGCAACACCTCCAGGTAATATTTCAAGTTTTAAGAGAGAATAAACTTTATGTTAATCGAAAGAAAAGTGAATTTTTCTTGCAAGAGGTTCAGTATTTAGGTCACATTATCTCTCAAGATGGCATCCAAATGTATCCATCAAAGTTAGAGGTAATATAAGGATGGCCTAAACCAAGGAATCTTCATGAACTAAGAAGCTTTATAGGTATGTGTGCATACTATAGACGCTTCATAGAAAAGTTCTCACAAATTGTGGGACCATTACATGATCTAACAAAGAAAAACGTTAGGTATACATGGTCTGCTAAGGAGAACAATTCTTTCGAAAAGCTTAAAGAAAAGCTTATCTCTCAACCTGTGCTTACACTATCGGATCTCTCAAAACCATTTGAGGTCCAATGTGATGCTTGTGGTGATTGCCTTGGAGCTGTTTTGCTCCAAGAAGGGCACGCCATAGGCTATGAGAGTCGAAGGCTCGACCCTATTGAGCAATCTCTAGGCATATATGAAAAGGAACTCCTTGCAGTTCTACATGCCTTAGACTCTTGGAAGCACTATTTATTGGGGACTCCGTTCATTTTGCGAACGGATCACCAAAGTCTTAAGTACTTCATGACGCAGACCAAGCTCTCCGACAAACAAATGAGGTGGGCAAATTTCCTTTCGCAATTTCATTTTCATATTGCTCACATTGCTGGGAAGCATAATCAAGTAGCTAATGCACTCTCAAGACGGCCGAGGGTGAATGCGGTTTCCATAGCAACTCACAATGATCTATCTTCAATGATAGATGAGTACGCTATTGATCCCGATTTTAGAGATGTGATTTCAACCCTTGCATTAGGGAAGAAAGAAGAACCATTTACTTTACAAGATGGTTATCTTCTCTATGGCAATAGACTATGCGTTACTAACTCACTACGTGAGAAAGTAATGTATCAATCTCATGCTCCACCTTATGCGGGGCATAGAGGGATTCAGTCTACCTTAAAGGGAATTGAAACATATTTCTATTGGCCTACCATGAAAGTGAACATACAAGAGTATGTTTCTTAATGTGTGGTATGCCAAAAGACAAAATTTGATAGAGGGAAGCAACTTGGATTGCTTCAACCCTTGCCAATCCCTAATTCACCATGGGAGAGCATATCCATGGATTCTATCTTTGGATTGCCTAAGTCTATCCATGGGAATACGGGAATATGGACGATAGTAGACAGGTTCAGTAAACAAGCTCATTTTATACATGTCCAAAAGACTATCAAAGCCCATCAAATGGCAACCCTCTTCATTTCACAAATTTTCAAGTACCATGGCTTGCCAATGTCCATAGTATCAGATAGAGATCCTAGAATGACCAGTAATTTCTGGAAGGGTCTCTTTGAGAATTTAGGAACAAGGCTAAACTTCTCTTCGGCCTATCATCTACAAACGGATGGCCAAAGTGAAATAGCTAACCTAACAATTCTCGATCTACTAAAAGCCTATGTAACGGAAGTAGATCAAAGATCCCAATGGGAGAAGTACTTACCCTTAGTGGAGTATGCTTACAATAACACTGTACATACTTCCACTGGAAAATCACCTTTCGATGTAATTGAGGGGAGATCAAAAAGTCCCTTGCTACTTAAGGTACATGGGAAGATCTTCGCTGCAGATGAGTATAGCTGTGCGCTCCTTGCCGCACTGTCGAAGCAAGGGCCTTGCCTAACACTGTGTGCGAGCCATAGACGGCTCCAAGCACACAACTAGCTTAACTAGTAAGCTCAAAGAAAGCGATGGTGTGTCACTCACCGCTCTACGCTTGCTTCATGGAGGATTCCTCGCCGCGAAGAAGAAGGAGCCGCCGCTTTGCCGCGCTCAACCGCTTCGCCGCCGCCGTGCCGTCGTCGCAATGCTCGATCGCACACACACTCTCTCTCTCTCTCTCACACACACACACACACACATACACACACACACACAAGGAGGTGAAGAAGAAGATGGAGATGGAGATGGAGCAAGAGCACTCTTCTATTGCACAAATGAGAGAATGAGTGAATTTTAGGTTTAGTTGGCTTTTATATGAGCTCACCCCATTCACACTTGGGCGCCCATGCTTAGCCAACTAATCCCTTGAATGTCCCAGTTAGAGTGCGCCTCTCATCGGCAATCACTCTTACCCTTTTCCTATTGGTCCGACAAGCCCGGTACCTGACTCTACCAAATACATAATACACGTCCGTCGTAGGTGATGGGGTGTCCGTGAGCCGTGAGGGTTAACATGTCCCCCTTCCTGATGTAGATTCCGTCCTCGGAAGCTATTGAGTTGAAGCTGGTTCGTCGAGGTGGAAGAGCATTTGAGATGAATGTCCTTAGACTTCTTCAGTCACTGCAAAATCAAACAACATTGGCACAGTAATTGCATTCTCATAAGTGATTAAAAAGCATATGCAGTTTTAGGTAGACAAATTGATTGGTAAAAGAATTTCAAACAATTTGTCAGCAATGAACATTAAATTGCAATGTAATCAAATGCATAAACAGATGTAAAGGTAAAAAATTAAACAAGTCTGGGGTCGCTAATTTGATGGTTGAAAGGCACTAGAGATCGAATATTAATACCATGGGTAAGCTTCTTAATTTTCTGTGGTCAATTAAGTTGTTTAATCGCGAGAGCCAAGTATTCATGTTCTAGGGCTGACTAGAGGCTATATCTAGAAGACCTTGTAGTTAAGCTACCATAAAAGGAATTTCTCATGAAATCATCGCCTGACTGATTACTTTTTCTTTGACCCCCCAAAGTCTTTTCACAGTGATTCAATTTGATGTGTGTGCTTATTTTGTATGCCTTGGGTTTTTTTCTTTTCAAGGAAAAGCGCCCACACTGGGAACCTCTAGGGCTCTAGTACCATAGGCAATACATGTGAGTGAAATACCAAATCAAGCTGAGATTTCTCTTCCAGCTTTAGATTTTACAGTGTGGCACTTTGATTTTTTGTTTATTCATTTTCAGCATTTTAATTTTGTAACTGTGGGGGGTCATATAACACTGATACACCTCCCCAAGCTCATCACACTAGTAAACTCCCTTTATAATACTTAAGCTAAACGTCAATAGGGTCAAGCCCAATAGAAAGCCCTAGTACATTTCACACAATGCTGTCTAAATCGGATTAAGAACCTAAGTAACCATTGATTATTAGGAAGGAATTCCCCATGGTATTAAGAGAAGATCTCTAACACCTAACTTGGTTAAACTAGCTTAGTCGGACTGCTTGATTTTTAAACCTAGACAAGTGATCATGACAAAAAATTACATTGAATTAAATGATTGATACTAAGCAAATGCAGTGAATATTAGGCTACCAATCACAATTAAAGCAGACAATCATAGATGCAAAAAAGATAAGGGGCAATGCTAATGGACAAGAAACACTTGTTTGTGTCGATGGTCGCGCTTGATTTGAAGAGTGAGTCGAGATAAAGATTCCATGAAGGTCCAAATCCTATCAATAGCAACACGCTCCTGTACACACTAGGAAACAAAAGGAATACCTCGAGGAGGCACATTAGTGGGAAAAGGTACCAACACTTATTGAACACAACAAAGAACATAAGGAACCCTAACCTAATTATTTGCACTCCCCCTAGAGAGTCAAGGGAATAGGATATTGTAGAGGTTGGGGGGAAACCCTAAGGCTAAACCCCTATCCTCGTCGTCGAGATAAACAAAGTCATCATCCATGAGACCATATGTGCCATCCGTGTAGTCCTATAAATTTTCTTCTTCATCATAGGTGCCCATGTTTACTAAGAAGGTCACTAGACGCCTATAGTCATCTTGGTCAAAAGGGTAGGCTTGTGCAATGGGAGAAACGCTCTCTACTAAGTATGGATCAGACGTGGTCAAGAGACATATCAGCCATTCTAACTCCTCAAAATTCCTCTCACATGCTAGCGTACCTATCAAATCCCATTCACATGCAAGCACTGGAAAGACCATGTGAAATATTTGTGAAAAGTAACGAGGGTACCTCTCACCCAAGGCAGGAGTGGATGAATCTAGCGTACTAGCCATATCTGTACATGCAAATAGATGATGGTTAGAGTGCAAATATTACAAGGGTCGTGTTCTTGTGCATAATTTGTTTTTATGATTTGTGTTATGGCTCTTGCTCTTTTACTTTTTTATCTTGTTTTTGTGAGTATAAGGCTTTACATATACATTCCCTAAGATTGGAGATTAAGCGGTCAGGGAGAAAGGTTGAGAGGGAAGCAAGTGAATAATGGATGTCCACAAACACTCCCCCCTTCCTTGGGTAGATCATATCGTTTGAAATGATGTCGTCACCCTTTGAAACCACTTGTTCCAAGTTGTTATAGGTGAAGATTTTTGCCAGTAGTTTTCTATTACCTTAGGTGCCTCGTCGAGTTGCAAGGGTGGTAAGGTACTCTCCCAGGATCGAACTTGAAGTGGTTTATTAGGTGATTCTTGAACACTGGAAGGTGTGGATTCCTTTGTAGCTTCATTGAGGTCCACTATTGTAGGTGGAGGCTGTGTAGAAGCTTTTACCTCTATGGATGTATTACATGAGGAGCTAGAAGCTTCATGGAACTCCCCCCTTCCTGAGCTAGGTGGAATAAATTGGTTTTGCCTTGGAGCCCAAACTAGCTCTAGACTAGGTGTGTAGCATTCTGTGATCTTTCCCTTCCCACGGTCTGCCATTGGCTTTAGCGTTACACTATTTGACTCATATGGGTTTGTTGTCGATAGGGAAGGACACATTTTACATTTAGGTACCCAGATTTGCTCATTTCCATCATAGTAGCCTTGGGCTTCTAATAGTCGTTTTGGAATCCATCGTGATTTGGTCTTGACCCTCCTAGAGCGCGCTCTTGGTTTTCCGGGGAAATTTTTTCTTGGAATGGATGGGAGGGTTGAGGTAGTTGGAAGTAAGGCCTTGGGGACCCATTGATATGTACTCTTAGGTCGTGCAGGTTGAGTACTTGCAATATTACTGCTTGCTGCAACTACAAGTGTTGAAGTGCTAGGTTCATGGGTAACCGGCAAAGACGAGATAACCACCTTGGCTTGTGAATGTTGGCTATCCTTCAACTTTGCTAGAGTTTGAAACGTAGGTGACTTTGCTTGAATGATAGGGGTAAGAGTCGGTGGTCGCGTCGTGACACTACCAGTATCCCAATCAATAGTGCATTTGGTTGCCAACATCCACGTGCGTCCCAGGTTTACGTTGCCTTCCATAGCTCCCGCGGGCATGACTAGAAACCTCTGCACTATGCTTCCATTGTCATAGACAACAGGGGTCTGAAGGACTCCAAGAATAGCAGTTTTCTTTTTATTAATGCCCTTGACTTGCATCGTACTCGGGGATACGGTCGGTTTCCCTAATTGACACCAAACTCCATAGGATAACAAATTGTGTTTAGCTCCCGTATCTAATAAGGCATTGTATAGTACTTTCCCATAGGGGCTATTTAGCTCAATTGGGTATCGTAGGGGTGGCTCAGATTCTAATGAGTCGTCATTTGTGTCCTCGAAAAATGCTTGCATGATTCCCAGATTAGCCTCTCGTTGGCGTCTAAGACGTTGTTATCGTTCTCGAGCCTCAACTCTTGCTTGGATTTTTTAAAGCTCTGCTTGTTCCTTGGCAGCCTTCTTTTGATGGATGGCTTGCAACTCTTCCTGGCTTAGAGGATCATAATATCTTTTGAATTTACTCCCATTAAGGAATCCAATGGTTTCAACTCCATCTAGAGTCTCCACACGAATGGTACCTTGCGGGGTAATTTCACACACTCTATATGGTCCCTTACCAGCGTATTTCAATTTCTTCTTTTCATTACGTACCCCGTACATAAGAACTTTATCACCAACCTTGATGTCTTTATCCTTTAAATGGCTATCAAACCACTTCTTTCTCCTATCCTTCTCCACTAGAGCATTTCGCACAGCTAATTGCCTCTCTTCATCTGGCCTTTCCAGGATATATAATCGCTCCACTAAGGGGTTACCATCCCAACCTTCTTGAGAAGCTACTCGAAGACTAGGAATGACAAACTCCCATGGCATAACTGCTTCTTGGCCATACACCATCTTAAACGGTGTGCAATTAATAGCAACTTTAAACACAGTACGATAAGCCCATAAAGCTGATGTAAGCTTTAGGTCCCAATCAGTGCGATGAGCCTCAACTGTCTTTGTCAAAATGGAGATGAGAGTTTTGTTGGTACTCTCAGCTTGGCCATTTGCTTGGGGATAATAGGGTGTAGACTTGTGGTGAGATATCATAAAATGAGTTCCATTGTCACTCACAAGTTCAAAGGGGCATCCAAAACGTGTGATAATGTTCTCAAAGAGGAACTTAGCTGTTGTTTTTGCATCCGCCTTTCGTGTTGCTTTTGCTTCAGCCCATTTGGTTACATAGTCGGTAGCCACAATGATATATCGTGATTGCGTGTTACGTGCAGCCGGACTAATCGGTCCTACAAAGTCTAAGCCCCACTTTTCAAATGGTTGGGTTACCTTGATGGGATGTAGAGGCATCCTATCACTTCTTTGTGGCTTCTTGAAGCGTTGGCATTCATCACATCCCTTTGCAAAAAGTGATGCATCCTTAAATAGAGTGGGCCACCAATAGCCTGACTGTAAAATCTTTTGGGCAGTCAACTTTCCTGAAAAGTGACCACCAGCTACGCCCATGTGTGCCTCTTGTAGAATATATAAATACTCATCCTCATCGACACAGCGTCTAAGAACATCATCTTTTCCTCTCTTATAGAGAGTTCCAGCCAGTAAGCAATAGGGTTCGCATTCCTTGATTAATTTTTGAGCTATATCTTTTCGCAGCTCTTTGGGTGGAAAACCATTAACTAAGAAGTTAACAATCTTTTCACTCCATTCAGGCATTGTCTCAACAATGAACAAAGGAGTATCAGGCAATTCATCATCAACCCCCGTAGGAGTTTCGCCATTAGGGATACGAGATAAATGATCCGCCATGACATGTTTCCTCCCAGGCCTCACAACAACGGTGAAGTCAAACTCAAGAAGAATTAACAACCATCGTGTAATTCGACCTGTGGAACACGGCTTGTTTACCAAATATAGCAATGCTTGATGATCAACATAAAACACAAACTTGGTAGCAAGAAGGTAATAGAGAAATTTCTTTACTACGTAAATCATAGCTAGACCTTCGCGCTCTGTAGTAGTGTAGTTCATCTCGGCATCATTTAATTGGCGACTTGCAAAGCTAATAGGGTAGTCCAATTTATGTTCTCCTAGTTGAGTTAGAACACATCCAATAGCAAAATTTGATGCATCAATATGCACATGAAAAGGTACATTCCAATCAGGTGTTCGCAGGATTGGAGCACTTGTTAGGGCCTTCTTTAATAACTCATAAGATTGATGACATTCTTCCGTCCAGTGAAACTCGATAAGAAGCTTGTACAATGGACGCGCTATCTCGGCAAATTTTAAAATAAACCTTCGATAATAACCAACATGGCCCATAAATCTTTGAACCCCTTTATAGTTAGTAGGTGGTGGCAAATCGACAATGGCTTTAATCTTACTCTCATCTGTGGATATCCCGTTCTTGGACACTATATGCCCTAGAATGACTCCATGCTTAACCCAAAATTGGCATTTGAAAGGGTTCAATGAGATGCGATAAAATCTGCACCTTTCAAATATTTTTCGTAGATATAACAAATGCTTCTCCCAAGAAGAATAAACACAAAGGTCGTCTAGGAAATCTTCACAAAACTCCCTTAGAAATTCTTTAAACGCAGTGTTTATTAATCGTTGGAATGTAGCAGTGGCATTTGTTAAGCCAAAAGGCATAACACGAAATGCAAACACTCCAAACTCTGTGATAAAAGCAGTTTTAGCTTGGTCCTCTAATGCAATTGTGATTTGATTGTAACCAGAGTACCCATCTAAAAAGCTATAAGCTTCCTTGCCCACAACTCTCTCAAGCACATGTTCTGAATATGGCAAGGGATAATGATCTCTCCTAGTAGCTGCATTAACTTTCTTGAGGTCCACACACACTCTTAGTTTCCCATTCTTTTTTGGCACAATGACTATTGGAGAAACCCATTCTGAGTTCTCAATAGGGTATATGAATCCACATTGGATAAGTTTTTCAATCTCCTCTTGTACAATTTTGGCATACTTAGGATTCATTGGATATGGTCGTTGCTGGACAGGTTTAGCAGTGTTGATCATGGGAATTGTATGTTGCACCACAAAAGGTGGAACGCCCTTCATGTCATGATATGTCCAAGCAAAGATATCCTTGTATTCCTTGAGGAGCTCCTTAAGTACAGCCTCTTCAGTTTCGGTAAGGTCTTGAGCAATAAAGATTGGTTTAGACTCCTCACCTGGTTCTGCTAATTCTATCTCTTTAACTACCACTGGACCATCATAGATTCCACTGCTTCCATTGGTAGCTATTCATTGGGCTTTGGCATACACAACCTTTCGCTCTCCCGTGGTATATGATTTAAAATGTTCAGGAGCCGTATGTAAGTCAGTAGGCTCTTGTCCTGACGGAGACCTTTCTTTTAGTTCTGCCTCCTTTTGTTGTTGTGCTAACTCTCGGTTTTGACGTCTTCTTATAGTTCGACTCAATTTCGGCTCTGTAACCTCTAATTGAGCGAGGTCAATGGGTCGCGGGCTGCACCACATGACACTCTGGAGATGTTGACCCCAATTGTCTACTAGCTTTCGATGAGCATCACATGCCCCTAGATAGCTAAGCCATTCTGCAGTAGATCTTTCCTTGTTTATCCTAGATCTCACATTTGCTCGATATCGTCGTCTCTTATATGACCTTTGTTTCTTGTTAAGGTTTTGATTTTGGTAAATGTTTGAACTCGACTTGCCTGATAGGTCTTCGCTTGTATCTTCTTCACTCTCATATAAATTACCATAGATGGTCGTACTAGGCCTTGAGTGTTCAGTTTCTATACTTGGTTCACTCGATGTTTCTTCAGGTTCTGAATCCATTTCTCCCTGAGATTCTGTTTCTGATGTGTATTGGCCTGAAGCCTTTGAGGAATCATCGGTTTCACTCTCAGGTAGGTGTGCCTCTTTCCTATCATCGGATGTTACATGCGCTACACCTAACATGTTTATTGTTGCAATGTGTGGTATCTCTTCCCCATCTGGTGTTACCCAGGTTGTTCCTCTAGCTCCCCATGTATCTATAGTTTCCGCTAGGTGTACCCAATCGACATTGTCTGACTCAGCCATTCCGGGTAGGATATCCATATAAGGAGAGTTCTCCCCAATATCCGTGTCTTCATTACGCGTGTAGCAATACTGTAATGGAGCTGAGTGAATTGTTGTGTCTGATCGATTATCAATGATAAATTTATTTCCTAGAGGATGCGTTCGACCACTTAAAAGATCAACTCGAATGACAGAGTCTTGGAACTGTAAGTAGACGTGGTTTTTGGACCAGTCATGCACCATTTTTGCTTCCCTCATGAATGGACGCCCTAAGATCATCTCAAATGACATAGGATGCTTGGAAAAATCCATAACAATGAAAGTTTGCCTTACCTTGTGTCCCAAGACCTTGATCCTGAGATCCTTTAGCATTCCAATAGGCGTAACAATAGATCCATTAGCCATTTTTACCTCTACGCTTGTGTCTTCAAGGTGAGGTCGCCCCATAGACTCCCAACAACTCTTTGTCACCATGATGAGTCCCGCACCACCGTCAAGGACCCCCTTTACAGTTAATCCTTTAGTAGTGATTGGTAGAGTAGCATTAGATTCATCACCTTCAAAGTATTGCCCCAACTTGTTAACGGGTACTTCAATTACAGATTCATGTCCCGCTAGGTCAGATGGTGGTGCTAAATGTTCCTCATCATTCATTACCAAGTCAGGTTTGTTCATATGTGCAAACCGTGGTAATCCGGCCTGTAATTCTCCATTGAGGAAGGCTCGAAGAGCTGAGACTAGCTCGGGGTCTTTATATAGTTTGGACATGATGGTGGTTCTAACTTCTGAAGACATGAAATCCATCAATTTGGCAACATTTAATGGCATCTTGTGGGACGTAGGACCCTGACAAGAGAATGGTGAAGATGGAATCTCCACTTCCTCAAGGGGGTCGGGCATTCCCTCACCAAACATTCTCTCTAGTAGGAAAGGTGTGTGTCCACTTTCAGATGTCCTACCCTCACTCTCTTCCAGAATGATACTTGGTATAGCTAATGGCATGTAGTTCTTGTGAGGTTGAACTTGTGTGGGAAACACTGTGTCCGACATCTGGATATGTTTGGGTTCAGGTTCTAATGTTCGTTGAGTTTCTTCCACAAAACCCCTCAGTTGTTGGACTCGTTCAATTTCCACTGTTGGGTTTGGATAGGTTCCAATCTTTCTCTTGCAATCCTCATTTTTTGTCTCTCGTGGCTTATCTTGGGGATTCGCAACTGGGTGGTTTAACTTTGAATACTCTTTTGGTGTTCGTCGTAATTCCCTCTCGTGATCCTCCTCACTGGCTTTTTCCTTTGTAGTAACAGTTTTGGTCTCCGTGGTCTCTATCGAATCTGAGTCATCCTCAGGGTCATTCATATACACGGGATCCTCTCCTGTCCCTATGTTAGTCTTTGAACTAGGTTTTGAGCTAGAAGCATTAAGGGATTTCTTTCTTCGTATTTTCTTCTTTCTCGCTCGGCCAATGGATGCAGCATCTCTCTCTTTGAGGATGTAATTTTGCTTTTGGAGCATCGACCGTGTGAGTGCATTCACTGGTGCTATGTTTATAGTTGGTGGTGTCCCATCAACAATCTCTATTATGTTCAATGGTGTGATTTTCGGTGCATTTGGATTGTTAGGACACTGTGCGATCAAATGATCTATGCCACAACGATTACAAATGAGTATTGGCATTGCCAATGCACTCCCTTGACTTGTTTGCATTAGTGCAGCATTCTTTTTCATTCTAATGGGGCACTCAGCTACTCTATGTGGTCCACCACATTCGTAGCACTGAAGAGGTGGTCTCCTGGCAAAACTATTAATGTTTTGGCCTCTTGCTGCTAGCGCAGTAGCTTGATATACCGGTTTGATTTGTCCCCAATAGTCTTCCATATAGTACATGGGACACTCCTCAAGCATGTCGACTCCATAGGTGATACTAGAGTCTATGTCCTCTTCGCAATCTAAATAAGTACTAGATGACTCGCAACCTAGCACTGGAGGGGGTTGAGGGGGTTGCGGTCCTAGCACTAGAGGTGGCAACGGTGTGGTTTGGACCACATTTTGGGTTCTAGGGACCATGTGCTGTAATGGCAATTGTTGCTCCATGGGTGGGGTAGGCATCAATGCAGGAACTCGAGGTGAGTCTGCCCAAGCTATAGGCGGTCTATTTTCCATGATGCGTTTAAGCATTAGGCAATCCTTCGCTTGATGGCCATACCTACCACATGCGTTACAAGTCCCGTTAAACTTTACTCTGAAAGTAGGGCATTCTCTCGTAGTATGTGGTCCCAAGTAGATTGAGCACCATTGCTGCTCCCTTCTTGGATACATATGAGTGTTTTGTGGAGCATGATTACCCCTAAGGCTTTCTTGGATGGCCTTGGTGAGATTTGCCAGAGTCATCTCAGGTATCGTTTGCTCTTTCACGATTGGCTTTATCTTCATTGGCTCATGCCCTGACGCTTGCGAGCTACTAGACTTCGGCTCGGCAGACACTCTTTATCCTGCAATCATTAAATTATCCTCCAATTGGATTGCATTCATGGTGACTGCTTCCCAAGTAGTGATACCTCTAATGACTAGGCCATTATAGATACTTTCATGTTGTAGTCCCCTAATGAATCTATCGAGCAATTGGTTGTTGTTGAATCGCTCGTTTGTATTGCATCGAGAATTCAAATTCTTTAGGCGACTAATGAAGTCTCTCACGGATTCACCTTCTTCTCGTTGGGATTTCTGGAGCTGATAGGCTACACCCCAAAGTACTCCCTCTCGTATGTATTCTTTTAAGAACAGTCTCCTAAGAGTAGAGTAGATCGTTTTCTCTTCTACTCTTAAGGTTCTATACCAATCTCCAGCCTTTCCGCTTAGGGTCAAACTCAAAGCCTTACACTTATGTAGCTCATTGTGCTCTTCCAAGGAATCACACACATGTTCAAAGACTTCCATATGCTTTCTAGCATCTCCGTCTCCACTGAATTTTTGTGTGAGCTTAGCTACTTGAACTCCCTTGCTCCTAGGCTCTCTATCAGGTGCACTACGCATGTTTTCCGCAATAGAGCGACCGATAGTTTGAGCAAATGCTGCCAAATCTCCTATTTGAGTAGGTATAATGGGTGTATGTGCTCCTGGAACCACATGTGAGATGGGAGTTGGCCTTGGCCTTGGCATACGCGCGGCTCTTGGGTCTCATATTTCGTATGGTGGTGTACCAGACGGTGGTCCAAAGTTTACAGGCGTGGCCCTAGGCATAGGGGGTGCCTGATATGGCATGTTATTATTAAATGGCATGGCTCCACTTGTATAAGAGCTTGGATAATGCCATTGTGGATTGTAAGCTCTTGGAATAATCGGAGGTGTAGGAGCTACATGAGGCTGAGGTACGACAGGTGCACATGATTGATACATACATGTAGGTATAGTTGGGGGCACTGTGCTACTAGGCATCGGCGTAGTGTTAACAAATGAACTCCATGGTGTACTTCTTGTCATGCTCACCACTGGGATATGCATGGTAGCCGTAGTGTCATTAAGAGAAAGATGAGCTAGATCTGGGAAGGTAAAGCTGCCACTTGTGGGCTCAGATTGTACTGAGGCTCCTGGCAAAACAACATATGGAGGATCAATGGGGCTCACTGAGGGAGTCTCCATTTGTGATAGGGTTGGTTGGTTGGCCTTTCCCGTATCCAAGAATCTCATTAGGCATGTTGAAGGCATGTTGATCCCTGTGTTCTGTCTTTCTAACTCCACAATCCTATGGAGGACATCACAGACTTTCTGTTGTTGCTCATCTATGCTAGTAGCACCCGATGTGGATTGTAGAACATCTAACCAACCCACATGATAGGTGTGTCCTGTGTACCGATCAGTTAAAGCTTCTGCTTGTAGGTCATACTCCCAATTTTCGTTTAGGAATATCCCATCTAGTCCTGGCGTGCTGGAGGTTTCCCTCGAAGTGGAAGCATTATTGCTCCCCCACCGCTTGCCCCTCCGTGACTGCTACCTTGGGAGCACTCGGTTGCTCGGCTGGCATGATTGTTGTCATAGGAGCCTTTGCTTTCAGGGCTCGACTTTGTTCTAGCCTTCGTAGGTTCTCAATTTCCCTCTCCCTTGTTGCTTGCATATAGCGTTCCATCTCTTGTACTTCGGCAAGACTCCTACCATCGGGTAGTAGAACCTCAGAGGGAGATAGTCCTAAAGGATCAGGAGGTGCAGTGGATGGAACATTCACATGCACACTCTCAAGAATCATAGGGTCTATTTTAGGCATGAATGACGAATTTACTTCCCCACTCCCTTCATTTATTTCATTAACTGCATGTTCGGAGCGAGTAGCTCTACTAAGGGTCTCTTTTAAGCGGCTAAACACGCTGGACCCGGGCCGTGGGCCCATGGCATGCATGTCTTGACTTGAACTATCAAGGTTTGGTGTAGGATACCCCTCCATGACTTCGTAGTCAGAGGAAGAATCACTAGACGCGATATGAGGATCTTGGGTCGCGCTACCTTGAGTCCCGGCCGAAGGTCCAGAACCTAGGGTGGAGGAATAATGGGTGCCCGCGTAAATGGAGGCACTACCAATATGCTCGTGCTCTAACACTCGTCTAGAGCGTAGGTTCATATGACTTGGATCCCCTAGAAGTGTCAGTGAGTGCCCGTGAAGGCTGCTCACCTAGTATTTTTGGGTGTTTTGCAACCCAAGTCTTTTCTTAAATTTTTATTATTTTTTTTATTTTTTGGTCCTTTTTTTCTGACCCAGCTATAGAATAGAACGTATCATAGCTCAAAACGAGCGTCTCGGTCAGAGGGACGTGCCGTGCTTTACAGCCCTCCGTTTGGTCACTTTATGCCCTCGAAATCCCTAAAACCGTCAATTTCTAGTAGGGAACTAGGCCCAAATTAGAAAATCTAAGGGTGCAAGTGGGAAGAGAAGGGAGGAGTTTGGAGGACTTGCTCCACATGCTCTCATTCCCTCTTGAGGGGGTAGGGTATATATATAAGAGTGAGTCTAGTATATATCATAGGACTGAGGACTGAGACCTGGGCCTGGGCTTGGGCTTGGGCTTGGGGAAATGATCCCGATCCCGATCGAAATTTTAGTGTAGCCCCCCAGTCACTCACGCTCAAAATATTTTTGGTTTTTTTTTAATGATTATTTTTGGAATTTTTTTTAATTTTTTTGTATTTATTTTTTACTTTTTTTTTTGATCCCGATCCCGATCGAAATTTTAGTGTAGCCTCCCAGTCACTCACGCTTAAAATATTTTTGGTTTTTTATTATTATTATTATTATTATTATTTATTTTTTTGGGTAGCCTCCCAGTCACTCACACACACACTTAACCTACACCTAACTTATCTACTTACAGCTAATAGAGATACTACCACACACACTCTAACACTGTTTACACAGTACTACAGTAGCTAACAAATCTACAAAACTAACCTTACAGAACTAACATTGAACCTTACAGAACTAACATTCCATAGCTAATACCTTAATTCTAACAATACATTGCAAAAAAATTGTAACTCCTTCTTTACAGAAAACAAAAAAGACAGTACAGTGTAACAAAAATCTTCTCCACACAACCACACACCTTCCTTCTTCACAAATCCTTCAATTGAAATTGCATCACAAGAAAGCGTAAGGTGCTTAACCGAGCTTAGTGTAGGGCATTTCCCTGGCAACTGCGCCAAAAATGTGAGCTCCTTGCCGCACTATCGAAGCAAGGGCCTTGCCTAACACTGTGTGCGAGCCATAGACGGCTCCAAGCACACAACTAGCTTAACTAGTAAGCTCAAAGAAAGCGATGGTGTGTCACTCACCGCTCTACGCTTGCTTCGTGGAGGATTCCTCACCGCGAAGAAGAAGGAGCCGCCGCTTCGCCGCGCTCAACCGCTTTGGAGACGACGTCTCCCAAACACCAAGTAGAGCTTGTCACTCTACTATGGAAGACTGATAGGACTAATGTGCAGACATGCTTGCGGCAGCCTCAGGCTCTCAAGCACCAAATGGATTAGTCATCCATTGTGGAATGATGTCGTAGGGTAACATAGGGATCCTCTACCCGCTAAGAAAAGGACTCATGAATAATCAATATCTAATTCTCCTAAATGATTTTCTCATGTTAAACTGATCATTTAATATGGGGAAGTGCCAGGGGAGAAAAAGCTAGAATATTGGTTAAGCTAGCAGAGAGAGGTAATGTCATAATAATCAATATCTAATTCTCCTAAATGATTTTCTCATGTTAAACTGATCATTTAATATGGGGAAGTGCCAGGGGAGAAAAAGCTAGAATATTGGTTAAGCTAGCAGACCGGCCACAGTAGGGATCCAAAGGAGGAAAAATAGGGATTCAAAGGGGGGGCCATTTGCAAAAGAGCCATGTGCAACAATAGGCTAAAAAGACCCTAAGGTTCAGCCCATTAAGACTTCCAAAATGCTAAGGTTCCAAAATTCAAAGGTTGTGTCCAAAGGTCAACCCTAGGGGAAATTGGATGCTTTGTGTGTGACCAAAAAGTCTTTTCAAATCCCTACATAGCCTTGGGAGTAGGGGATGAGAGATAAATTCACACACACACACACACAGGCTCCCTTTACACAAAGGGAATTAGGGACACATGTCAGCTCCCTAGCCCAGATGCCCACAAGGTGTGCCCAATTCCTATTGGACCAATGAGAATTAGTCTAGAGTAAATCTAGTTTAATTAATTTAAAAACACTTAATAAAAGAACCAATGAGAATTAAGTCTCCTAGAAGACTATTGGACAGTCTCCCAAGGGGTCCAATGAGCATTCAACAGCCCAATGGCTTGCCTGATTCCTATTGGCCAGGAGGCAAAGGGGTCCAATGAGAGTTTAATTTAATTATTAATTAACCTAAAGCTCTCACAAAAGGGGAAAGGGGGACACATGCCAGAAGGCTATCACTTATGCTGCTTAATAGTCATTGGCTTGACTTGGGGAGGGCCAATGAGGGTTGAGCAAGAGCAAATAGCAAGAGGGCTTGCCCAAGAGAGAGAGGGGGCTGATTTTTGCAAGGCATTATCACACACACACTCACACAATCTCATGTGTGAAGAAAGAGAAGACTATCTCTTCCCAAGCTTTAATGGAGAGCTCATCACCTACTCCAAGCTGGTGAGATAGAAGCCTACATCGACACACTCTTGGCATGTGGATGCAAATCCAACCAAGAGCCAAGCTTCAATGCATGCTCATCTCCTCTACCAAGCTGATTACTAAGCTAAGCTATGCTAATATGAGTGATTATGTGAGGAGATGTACATCTTTCTCGTAAGATACTCCTTCTTCCTCTCAATCTACTCTCGTACCCTGCTAGCTCTCACCATCTTCTAAGGTGTGTGAGGTCTTGGGTCTGAGACCGGGGATAATTTAAGTTGTGTTTTCTAAGTGTTTTGCTTAGTGCATGAAGCTTTCATCTTCATTGCACTAGCTAGTCTTGAAGGAACACAAAGAATTGTATTGTACAATGTCTCTCTTGATGGGAGAAACCATAATACAAAGCCTTTTGGAGGGGGGACCCCGGCTGCATGCAAATCCGGTCCTCAATTGTTGTCAATAGCTTAATTTCCCTCTCTTTTGAAAGTATTGTTCATGCTATCTAACTAGGTGTTATGCTTTTTGTTGCTCTCTCCACCCAAGCACTCTTGTAATTCTCATTAGGAATCTATTCTAATGAAATGCCCACTATGTTCATGCTAATTTCCGCTACACACAAGTTACTAGGTCATTAAATGTTACATCTAGTACATGACAGCAAGGGCTGAAAAGAATCTTCCACAAACACTACATCCCGTTAAACCAGAATACGTTTTGTTTGCGGATGATACAACCTGCAACCTTTGCTTTCAGCACTATAACCAACAAAAATACATTTGACAGCCTTATCATCCAATTTTCTGTGCTGCACTTGTGGCACCAAAGCATATGCCAAACAACCAAAAACATGCATGTGCTCAATAGAAGGCTTTATATCATGCCATGCTTCATATGGAGTAATAGACTGCAAAGCTTTCGTAGGACACCTGTTAAGTACATAAGTGGCACACATGATGGCCTCAAGCAAAAAAGAATGCAGCAAAGCTTGACTTTTGACCATACATCGTGCCATTTCCGTCAGTGACCTGTTTTTCTTCTCAGCAACACCATTTTGCTGAGGTGTATAAGGCACTGTACATTGGTGTTTTATCCCACGACTAGCCAGAAATGCATTAAATTCATGAGACATATACTCCCCCCCTCGATCGGAACGGAGGGTGCCCATAGTACATTTCTAGACATTTTCAACCATAGCCAAAAATTGTTTGAAGCACATAAAAACTTCGGACTTCGCTTAAAGCGGAAATACCCATGCATGCCTGGAGTAATCATCAATGAAATTCACGAAGTACAGGTAATTGCCCAAGGATGGAGTTTGCATAGTCCAAGAAACATCACTATGCACAAGCTGCAACCTGCATGTGGCCTGAGCTAAACCATCCTTTGGAAATTTAGAACGCTGCATCTTACCCAAAATACAGCCTTCACAAACATGTTTGACAGGTACTTCAAGAGGCGGCAAAGAAGCAACCATATCAGATTTTTGCAAACGCAGCAAACTGGCAAAATGCAGATGACCAAAATGTAGATGCCAAAGTTTTGCATCTGAAATAGCCCTTGAATATGCAAAAACATTTGCAAAATTTTGTCCACACTTGTCATACAAAGTGAGCTTATACAACCCACGGCACAAAAGGCCAGATGCAACAATTTCATCACCAAAACTGAGATCATGAACTGTACATCTGTCATCCACAAATTTGACTACAAGTCCAAGTCTAGCAAGTGTGGATACAGATAAGAGATTCTTCTTGATCCCAGGCACATAAAGTGCATCAGCAAGTGTGAAGGAACTGCCATTTGCAGCAGTAAGCACCATCTTTCCACCTCCCTGAACTGGATAAGAGGCATTGTTGGCACAAGTAACAGAATTCCCATGAGGGACAGACTCGAGAGAGGTGAACAATTCATGATGTGAGGTAATGTGCTTTGTAGCACCACTGTCGAAATACCACGCATGTGAATCTGCAGCAACTGATAAGCATGCATCATGGACATCAGGATTGTAAGTGCACTCTTTGCTAAAAGCCCATTCTGCATCAACATCAGCATTACAGTCTCCTTTCACAGAGGACTCAACAATGGCTGCATTTGTAGTGGAACCAGCATTTGCAGTGGAACCACCTTTCTTCTTAGCCTCTTTGGCCTTTAACTTAGGACACGACTTGATCAAGTGATCATTAGCTTTACAATAATGGCAACGCATCTTCTTTTTTCCCTTATCACTAGAATTTCCCAGACGAATTGCTGCTAGCAAAAGCATTAGGAACAAAAAATTTTCCACTCGCAGCAGAACCATAAGAAGTGGCTGCATTACTGTTACCACCCTTTCTTTGAGAAGCAATAAAAGCATGTTCAACTGCACGCTGCCTAGTCCTACTTTTTTTGGAAAGTGACTCTTGCAACAACAATGTGCATAATGCATCAAACTTGACAACTTCTGGATTTCCTTGGGTCATAAGTCTCCAAGTACTAGCAAAAGTCTGGTAAGAATCTGGTAAGGCATCAAGAACAGTCTGCACAAGGGAACTGTCTGAAATAACTTCACCTGCAGAAATAAGTTGCTCATTGATATCCTTGACACTAGTAAGGAAAGTTTCCATATCATCTTCCTCATGCATAATCTTCGACTCCAGCTCTTTACGCAGCAAAGAAATTTTAGCCTCATTGCAACTTGCATAAAGACTAGCCAAAATATCCCAAGCCCGTTTTGCAGATTTTGCTGAACGGATGTGAGGAACAATGGTGCGCTTCACAGACAAAGCAATTAGTGCATGAGCATGCGCATCCTTAACATCCCACTGGCAAAACAACTGTAACAGCAGCAATCCTTGCAGCAAGATCTGCAACATCCTCAACATCGCCTACATCGTCAAAACCAGGACGTACATCAATGCCCTGCACAATATTCCAGACGCCCTTTTACACAAGAACCTGTTGCATCATATAAGCCCACATAGGGTAATTGTCCCCATCCAACATGTCCTCAGCAACAAACATCTTGAACACATCTGTGTTGTTGTTGTCAGCCATGGTAAATGTTGTACCTGATGTGAAAACTGCCCGAAAATAGGAGAAATGGAGCGGGAACAACCTGTGCTATATAGCACAAACCGTAGAAGACTATAAGGCACTTGTGCTGCAGAAACGGCACTGACAGAAACTCTGCACAAAATGACGAAATAGCCTGTGCAGCACTGCTTGTAGTGGAAACGGAGACTAAAGCTCAGTGAAATCGGAGAAAGTGAGCAGGCGTGTACTGGAGAAGCTGGCGTCTAAGCCCGGGAGGATGCAACCTGCTCTGATACCAATTGTTAGAATTAGGGTTGCAGAGAAACGCACACAGCTTGGAGAAGAAGAAGGAAGCTCAAGGCACACAGTAGAGAGTGTGTTACTTAGTGTGCAATGGAAAGATAGATAGCCCTAGAGTGATGGGCGTATATACAATGCACGGCGGGAAAAACCTCCTAAAGAGGGTAAAAATGCTCCGACGGTCCTAGTGTGTTCACACACAGCACTACCACATGTATATGGTAACAATTAGTGTGCATTACACTTCCTTGGTTCGAGGTTTGAGGAAGTGTCTGTTCTTAGGCAATTGCCAAGCTTTCCACTCGAATTTGGATTCACAGTTTGGTAAACACACCTTAATAACCCGTTCTAGGGCTCTTCTGATCAATAGCCTTTCTATCCCATTCAGGTTATACTGGAGAGCTAGTTGGTCCGTTCCTTTCCAATTACAGCTGCTGTAATCCCAGAGCACCAAAACGTTTAATACCTTTGTTATTGACTTTGCTAGCAACTTCTCTCCAAAAAGGGGTCAGCAGGATGCTATCAGCCTTGGAGAGTCAAGGGGACCACTGAGTTATGGAATTATGAAAGTGTCTAAACAACTCTCCCTATTCCAAGGACTATGTCGCCCTGTTGCATTTTCAAGCAAGCTCTCTTGTCATACCCCCAAGTTTAAGGGTGGCCCAACGTGGGGCAAGCAGCTTGTCATAGCCTTCCATCCTTTTCCATTGACCTCCTTTCGGGCATACTTTAGAGTTATCTATCATAGATTTAGCCAGTTTTGCGAACACAACCATAAGCTTGGTGCATTGGGTTTCTTCATGAATGCTAGGGTTAAGAATCTCAAGACCGGCTTGCTCCACGGGTCTGACAACGGTTTCCCACTTAGCATAAATAGTGTTGGTCAACCGGCACATCCGGGGTCCAAAGCCTAGAGACTTCATGACATCTTCAATAAACGATCATGTGATCCTATCATAGGCCTTATCTAGATCCAATTGCGGCAGGATGCACTCTTGCTTACAAGCAAAAGCATATTCACTACCGGCCATCACTGCCAGAATGTCATCCTAGATTGACCTCCCCTTTATGAACCTTTAGGAGTCATTCTATATAACATACATCCCAAATTCCGATACAACATAGTCATAGTATATATGCATATCTCTTTGTATAATTTTGTGAGTTGTTTTGGTGAAGGATAGCGGCTATGTGGATTTCTGTTCTATCATATGAGAGTCTTCAAGACTCAACACAGCATTGATATAGTGCAAGTTTGATATGATCGAGAATTACACCATTGATCTATCGAAAGCATGTCTTCAATAATGGCTTTTAGTATCGAATGAGAGTGAGATTTGTTTTGGTGAAGGATATAGCTATGTGGATTTCTCTTGTATCATATGAGAGTCCTCAAGACTCAACATGAAATTGATATAGTGCAATTTTGATATGATCGAGAATTACACCATTGATCTATCAAAAGCATGCCTTCAATAATGTTTTTTAGTATCTAAGGAGAGTGTGTGTTGCATTGTGTGTGTGTGTGTGTGTGTGTGTGTGTGTGTGCACGCGTGTGTGTGTGTGTGTGCGTGTGTGTGTGTGTGTGTGTGTGTGTGTGTGTGTGTGTGTGCGTGTGTGTGTGTGTGTGTGTGTGTGTGTGAGAGAGAGAGAGAGAGAGAGAGAGAGAGAGAGAGAGAGAGAGAGAGAGAGGTATGAAGGTTTAATGATTAGTTTTGGTTTTCTCAAGTTCAAGGGTTGGTTGGTTCAAGGTTTAATGCGGGCATGGTTGTCATGGTCCTCAAGGTCAAGATCTTGGAGCTCCATGCCTGATGGCGTGGCTTTTCTTGTGAGCGTAGATAGAGATTAATCTATAAAGGGGTGGAAGCATGAGTGAGTGGTACATTTTTAAGGGTGAGAAACTTTTTTCAGATAGCCAAAACTGTTGGAAATAGGGTTGTAGGGAAACACACGCAGCTTCACTCTATGTTAAATTTTATCTTTGTATTAGTACACTCAATAACGTTATCTCCTATATTTTGTTTTGTCAAGCTTCTCCTTCATTTTATCCATCTGCATCCTTGTCACCATAATTTCAACATACCATTTCTATCCATCTACTTCAATAGTTTCTTCACATAAAACACAAGGAGAAACGTAGTTGGGGTTGGGTTCATAAGTGTCTATATCCATCATTTGAGACCAGGGGTTCCCACACTTTTTGCAGCATTCATTTTTCCACCATCACCATCGCCAGCCATAGTATCACCTATCATTTCGATGAGGTCTCTGTTGTTGACATTGCAAACATTTCCATTATCGTTCATATCATCAATTCTTGTGGCACCTTTGCTATTACACTCAATTGTGTTACCTTAGTTTTTGTTGTGGTTTTGTTGATTTTAATATGGTTATTGCTTATATTTTCTTTTATCTTCACAACCTTCTTTCTAGTTTACTTCTTTCTTTGGTGCGTGTTCCTTTATTTTGTGCATTCAACATCTTTGCTAGTTGTGTGTGTGTGTGTGCGTGTGTGTGTATAGTTGTTTTAACTTAAATAATAAGACATAAATGAACTTTAATATTCAAAAGACAGTTGGCTTCAGAGAGAGAGAGAGAGAGTAATGATAAGTACAAAACCAACTCACAGGCTTAGAATTATCTTTGTACAAAGCTTATAAGAATGAAGCCTCGAGTATTCCAATATACAGATATCAAAAGTACTTCCCCAACAGTAGGTGTAAGTGTAATCATGTGTAGACAATTGCTTTAAGCCAAAAAACTTCCAAGATAAGATAGAGTCCTTACCTGCATCCATCCAAACAAGACAGCAAATATGTTAGCCTTGGATGTGTTTTACAGGTATCAATGGACTATACCAGTTCTTATCCATGTCCATCTTACAAGTTTTTAACTTAAAACCACTGTCCAAAGTGTTCATGTATTCCAAATTTTATGTAAAAATGTTTTATTATCCCAAAGATTATATTTCTAATTATCCTCATCATCATAATAGCATACATATTATTCTGATTAGAAGGCCACTACCCTTTCTGATCCAAGTGTCTTAACCCCTATAACAACTCATTAGTCATTTGAATATCAGATTTTCAAGCTCCACTTCCTCTTGCTTTTTAAGTATATACGACTGTAGGTCCGACATTTGCAGCCACCCCATCACATTTTCCTCCTAGTAGTAGATTTAGGGCGGGGGAGCCAACGAGAGCAACCTACGACCTCCCTGATGTGCGAGAACAATTAGGTCGAGACATGGGAGTAATGAGATTGACCACAGACCATAGACGGATAAGACCATCCCAAGTAGCAAAGTTCATGCCAAAGAAGTATAGCGGATCGGGGGATCCGTATGCCCATGTATCGCTCTTCAAGCAAGTCTTAAGAGCAGAACAGATCACTGATTTTCACACTCAATACGAGGGATTCGGGCTGACCTTGGAAGTGACGGACTTAACCTGGTTTCAACTTTTAAACCCTGAAACTTGTCCGAATATTGAACATGTATTGCGTGAGTTCGCTGAAGAATTCTCAAAACGGAGTGTAAAGCATAATACTGTATCGCAGATATACGCTAAAGGGAGAATGAAAAAGTGAAGGAAGCAACATTGAGATTCAAGCAATACATTGAGAGATGCCCGAGAAGAGAATTACCGTAGGACGAGATATTGTCTGTGCTCTTCATTGAAGGACTTAGGAATGAAACCTTGAAAAAGGACCTTCACTTGAAAGCCTGTAACACGTTTCAACAGGTTACAAGGGAAGCGTTATATCTTGTCGATAACTGCAAAGCATATGGGGAAGTGTTAGAGGATACTGATTCAGTAACCAGTGGCTCTTCGTAGATTAAAAGCGAACCCTCTACCAAGAAAGATGCCTAGACATCCTTGATGCCGACAGCTGATCAATTGATAGAGGAGGTAAGGAAGAGAATGCAGTAACTTATGAGATCAAATCCGATTATGAGACAGTCTCAGACGAGGAAGTGTGACATATGCGGGGGGATCATCCGATGCCATGGTGCACACAACAGTCAAAAGCACCACCTGCAAATGGACGAGTACTGAAATGGTGCGCAATAGAACAAAAATGGACAAATAATATCAGGGAAGAGTGTTTTTATAACAAAAAATATGTTAGGGAAAGACCGTATTGACCTCCAGTAGGACCATCCCAACCACCTCCTCCAAGGTATCAAGTTGGACCAAATATGAATCTGGTAGCAGGAGCAGACAGACCACAACCTATATTGGGTCAACAACCTCCATTACCACATGAAAATAGGGCCATGATTAGGTATGCTCAACCTTGTGAAGCATCACCAGGAAGAAATAGTACACTTCAAGTTTCTTATTACGAGGAACCGAATGAGCCTTACGCAACAGAACCCGAATCACAAATATACGCAGACGAAGCCTATCAACCGTGGGAAAATAGCGAGGATATGGCACAACCAACGTATGTAGCACAACCTTCGAGAGATCAATATTTGGTAGATGAAAGAACGTTGATGTTCATTGCGAACCAGAATTAAAAACCAAGAGGATATCCTAGTAGAGCAGGACAACCAATGGGACCACCTCCTCAAAATAAAACACCAATTGGACAGTGCTATAGCTGTGGAAGTACGGATCATTGGGAGCGTAACTGTCCTTTCAAAGGCGAAAGAGTGAAAATTTTTGGGTTTTGTGACGGATGTGGTGTGAATCACATATTGCCAAATTGCCCAAAAAAATCCGGACAACAAAGGAAAAGCGACTATGAATATTGTGGGGGTGATACCAGGTGCAAGCGGCGGATCAGAAACCGATCCCATGATCCAAATCAATGCGATAACCAGAGCCCAAGCCAAGGACTTAAGGAAAAACGAGTCCATGGAGGAAAAGGTCGAGTTGCCGATACCCACAGAAAATGAGAGCGTATCCGTGAGAACCTAGCGAAAATCCTGGAAGGCGAAACGAGACAAGATGAAAACGAGAAGGTTGAACAACCAAATTTCCATGCAAAACGAATTGCATGAAATGAAAGAGCAACTCAAACAAGAGAGAGAGAATAAAACTGCTGAGGTTAACAACAAGCCGAGGAAAGCGTCCTCAGGAGGATCGGTCTTGGTTAACAAAGTGCTAGAGCCGTTAGATGCTCTATTACAAGCGTACGAAGCAAAGCTAAAAACAAACCAAACTTTAGAGCAAAGATGGTTAACTTATCCTCAACCAGAAGTGGAAACGAAGCGTTTGAAAATGTGTAAACACCTCATTGAGACAGCCCAGGCGTTGATTGAACCTAAGATGGTTAGAACCCCAGAACAAGAAGTGTTGATTCACAAAGAGCGAGAAAAACTAAAAATTGATGAACCAAAACAAGTAAACAAACCCAGGCCTGAAACAGTATTGCCACTGGATCATCGAGTGGTGCCGAACACAGCTGATGACGCTAAGTCAATGACGATGATACCGATTCCATAAGTTGAAGAACAATGGCCACAACACTTATGGGAAACCATTAGAAACAGAAAGAACGGAAGCGCGATGTTACATTCTGCTCCAATTCTTGAGATTAACCTAGATAACGAATTTTATCCAGCCGATATACTATCGCTGTATAGGGATGCAGGAACGGAGGTTTCGGTGGAAAGCAAAGCCCAATCCTTGAAAACCCTACCTTCATTTATAGGTGAACATGAGACACAATCGGAGATAAGATTAGTTCCATCCCAAACGAGAACTATTCCACATATGGTTGACACAAAAAGTCTTCAAGAGATGCTGTCGATACCTATAACATGCACAATCATGCTGTCCGAACTCTTGAAAGTCAGACCACACTTATGGGAAGACATGGGAAAACATTTGGAGCACAAGGGAGTAAAGATTCCTCTTCCGACAAACCCTACGGGAGAAGAAAACAAACGGGAAAGTCAACCCAAAGCTCAACCAGTGCCCATAAACAAGATCGGAGATTACTGTGAAGGCGAGGAGGGGAATACAACCCTACCTATGGAATATTAGGATATAAAAACGATAGCTATCCTAGACAGTGGAGCGGGAGTGGCGATTGCTACCAAGCAAATCTGGGAGAAGTGGGGCCGACCAGGTCTCAGGAAAACGATAATGAAACTGCAACTCGCAGATGGGTATGTAGAGAGACCATTGGAAATTCTGGACCAAATAGTTGTAACTTCATGTGGAATTAACTATGAGCACACCTTTGCTGTGGTGGATTTCGGGAAAACGAACAACTTTGACATTATTTTGGGACGACCTTTTATGCGTCAACTCAAAATGATACAAGAATGGGGGTATGACCAAATCTACATAAGGCACGAAGAGCTAATAACGAAGATCAACATGAAGGATCACAACTATAGAGACGTTGCAAAAACCCCAGTGCAAGAATTTAATTCAACCACTGTAAATGAAAAAGAAATACCTGCATGGATGCAAACGAAAGCGCATGTCTGGATGTGTGGAGCATCTGATTGTGGAGAGATAATCAAAGAGGAATGCGTTTTGGAAAGATCCGTAGATGGCGAGGCTTATTTCCCAGAACCTTTTCCTGAATATTTATTTGAGCCATTCGGGTGGACTCAAATATTGTCAACCTTGGACATATGTGTTAACGAATGTACACCTACAAAATTTTGTGACGAAGAAGGATACGACCTAGTAACGTTGCAAATGGCTAGCGTCATCCTTGAGTCAGGATCGGAGAGCGAGGAACAAGAAGAACCTCCATGGGAGACCGAGTGTAAAAGAATAATTGATGAGATATCTGTAGTGAACGATAGGAATCGAACAGAGGATTAATTCACGGATTTACTATGCTGTGACCTTCCATCACTGGACGATGAAATCCAACTGATAGAGGCTGATGATGAAAGATCAAGCGCATCAGAGACGAATAGGAAATACAGGTCAAGACAGGATAGGTTTTACGAGTTTCATAACCAAAAACCTAGTCGACAGGAGCGGTATAAATCCAAGAGAGCTAGAAAATCAAGGGCAAATAAGCATAATCTGATGCCTCTTGTCAATGACAAAATGGGATATCTAAAGCTTGTCAAAGCTGAGGATTGTGTCAAAGACGAGGTCACTAGCCGGTTTATCAAAACTAAACCACGGAAAAACAACAAGAAGAACAGACACGAGAAGCAAATGACTAAGTCGCAGAAAGGGGGGAAAACAAAGTCTGGAATGACCAAAACAGAGAGGAAAACAGAGTACAATAAGCTCAAGCAAACCCTCAGAGACATATGGACGACTGACTTTGAAACGAGTGAGGACACGAGTTCTGACAAGATGGATGCACCGTCCCATTATAAGAAGTATACCATACAAGATAGGAAAATCATAGTGCAACAACCTATGAGGGAATTGAAGGAACCGGGTACATCGTACGACGGTCCCGAAAAAAGACAAACAAATAGATCTAGGGGAGCCAGGAGAAGATCCAAAACCTGCATATATTGCCACGGATCTTACTGAAGAAGAGGAAAAGCTTTTGGTAGCTACTCTTAAACAATATAGAGATGTGTTTGCATGGTCATACAAAGATCTTAAGGGGGTGGATCCTAGTATCTGTCAACACACAATACCCATTAAGAATGACATCAAACCCTGCAGACAACGTCCCTATACTTACAATGAAACGTTTTGCCAAAAAGATCAAGGAGGAGATAGATAAACTTAGGAGGCAGAGTTTATTTACGAAATTGAGCACACCGAATGGGTTTCACCGATTGTGGTGGTCCCGAAGAAAAATGGAAAGTTAAGAGTGTGTGTCAATCTCAAGAAAGTAAACACGGCTACAATTCGAGACAACTATCCCCTACCCATTACTGATCATGTAATAGAAAGGGTGGCAGGCAAAGAGTCTTATAGCTTCTTAGATGGCTTTTTGGGTTACAACCAACTCGCAATAAAGCCAGAGGATCAGAATAAAATGGCTTTCGCAACCGAATGGGATATTTTTGCATTTCGGGTAATGGCTTTTGGCCTAACAAATGCACTAGCCACATTTCAAAGGTTGATGGGTCATGCTTTTAAAGAATATCTAAGACAGTTCTTAGAAATTTACATGGATGACCTGTGTGTTCACTCCCTTGTAAGACTGGAGCACATAGAGCACTTTACCAATGTGTTCGAAAAATGCAGACTGTATCGGATTTGCCTGAATCCGGAGAAATGTGTCTTCATGGTAAGACAAGGCAAAATATTGGGACATATAGTGTCCAAAAATGATATTTCGACAGACATGGAGAACATCAGCGTCATTGTTAATCTACCACGACCAGTAAAGGTAAAGGAGGTACAGGCATTTATGGGCCATTGTGGATATTATCGCAGATTTATCTACTCATACGCTATAATTGCAAAACCACTTTACGCTCTGATAAAAAATTTGAGTGGACAGACGAGTGCAAGGAAGATTTTCAAACATTGAAGCAGAGATTAATTTCCGCTCCAATTTTGAAGGCTCCGGATTGGGAGAAGATATTTCACATCCACGTAGATGCATCAACTTATGCAATAGGATGCATACTTGCACAACCTGGAGAGAACAACATGGATTTTCCAATAAGTTACTCCAGTAGACAACTAAACAATGCAGAGAAGAATTACACAACAACTGAGAGGGAGGGATTGGGCATGGTCTACGCAGTGAAAAAGTTTAGACACTACTTACTTTCCAATAAATTTGTATTCTTCGTTGATCACCAAGCACTGCTGTACTTAGTAAACAAACCTTGCAATACGGAGAGAATTTTTCGATGGTTCATCATACTGCTTGAATTTGACTTCACGGTAGTAGTCAAGAAAGGAACTACACACCAAAGAGCGGATCATTTATCTAGAATGATGCATGGAGAAAACCCTGTAGGAGTTGATGATGATTTGCCAGATGCTTATCTTTTCAACATAGAAATGGTTCCAAGATGGAGCGAGGATGTAATTCCTTTGCTAACTATCGGGTCAATGAATGTGACAAGACAACAATCTACCATTGCAGCATCTAGATCATTGGTAATGTTAGCGGGAACGCTATACAAACAAGGATCGGATCAAATCCTTAGGCTTTGTGTTGAATCGAGTGAATGGGAATTGCACCTAAACCAAGCTCATGTACAAACAACGGGGATTCACAATGGGCATGCACAGATGTATCAAAGATTGATGAGAATGGGTGTGTATTGGCCGAAAATGCGACATAGTGTTCATATGCATGTCAAATCTTGCATTAAATGCACGCTTCAAAAGCCAATAGAGCACGTGACTCTATTCAGATTATTTGTAGCACCCCAATGGAGTAACTACATTGTTGAATACCTCACCACCAAGATACTGCCTGAGGGGATGAGTAGATCACGAATCAAAACAATCATGAAAGAGGCAGAAAACTATGTACTGATTGAGGACACTCTTTACAAGAGGGGAAAAGACAATCAATTGAGAATGTGCACGACTGAAGAGGAATACATTCCTATCTTAGAGCAAGCACATGGCGGACAAGCTGGTGGACATTTCTCAGCTGACAAAACGGCCAAAGCAATTGTTATTGCACGCATATGGTGGCCTACACTATTCATGGACGCAGAAGAGTTTGTGAAACGATGTGACGATTGCCAGAAAACAAAAATTCCTAGAGCACGAGATGATATGCCCTTGAGGTCAATGATGGGGGCAAGAGCGTTTGCGAAATGGAGAATAGATTTGCAGCACATTGTTACCCAACGCATTGTCTCAAACATCAGAATAGGGCCACATTACAAGGCCATGCATAGACACAGATTTCAACACCCATGCACATGCACCAACCTTCGTCCGGTACGACTCATACAAGGAAGGGGGGAGTAATTGATGAATCTAGCAACAATTAGGGACATTAAGGGGTCAAACGTGTATATATGTACATAATGTGTGTGGTTTTTCATTATTTAGGGTTCAGTTTTGAACATATTCGATCAAAACCTGGCATTTTTAGCGTTTTTGTATCATCCGACCAGCATAATAATGAGCTGTAATGACAAAATCCGGAGCATTGGGATGCTTCTAGAGAAAATATATGCTTAGGGATGAGTATAATAATTTTGGCTAACTTTTGCCAGTTAATAAGTATTTTCAATTTATTCTGTTTGATTTTCGTTAAAAAACATCAAAAATTTAAAAATCTTGCTCACAAGTGTCGGAATCAAGTTCTGGAAGCAAACGCCGAAGTATCATGATAAGGTTATCAAGCATGAAAGATATGAAGCTAATCTGAAGATGTCAAATTTCGGCCTTAATGATCATGACTACATTTCGCCAAAATCGCATCAAATGGTCATACGACGCCGGAATGGCAAACGGTTCGACCCACAAGTGGTATGTAGATTATATCGGGATCAAAGGTGAGAAAAATCAGCCCTGTGTCACGGAAATCTCGAGAAGATATAGGTCAGGTAGGCCAAATTCTAGCTCATTGTTCATTTTCACCTTTTGAGAGAGAAGGTTTGACCTAGAGCGAGAGCTGTCACATTTCTACCCCGTACGGACGGTCGGAGCCAGCATTTCACACCAGATTTCATAGGTATGTTCCCTATCAAGTAAAGATCAAGTCTATTATGCATGCAAGCGCGAATCATTGCACAAACGAGCGAAGGGATCAAATCAAAGTCGGATCAGGTCAAAGAGGTCAAGGGCCCTTAGAGGCATCCAATCAAAACTTTTTTCAGCCACAGAACACATCAATGTGCTCCCCACAAGGTCAAGAACAAAGCCATGTGGTCAATCACAATTTGGTGGTGGTACACCGATCGCGATCGGTGTACCTCACTGACAAAAATTGGGACAGATCTTGCAAAATACCTCCCCTCAGCCTCGCCTACAATCTGCTGGTGTCAAAATCAATTTTGGCCTCCATGGTAAGATTGCGATCGGTGCCCCCAGATGCAGATTTTGCAACTTTTGATTTGGCCCATGCTTGGAACTCAGTTAAAAGTACACTCTCTTGAATTTTCAAGGAAAATGCACAAGTTTTGCTCATGGAATGGGCCCAATTTGTCAAACACAACCAAAAAGGAAAAAATTTGACCTACAACTGCCAAAATCCTGTTAAAAATAATGATGGATGGTTTGAAAGGTACACTTGTCCGACTGAGAGTCAGAATAGTTGTAGAAACCCTTGAATGGATCTCAGAATCTCCTACAAGTGCAAATATAGTCGTTTCAGTCTCGAATGATCACACAAAGATAGAATTGGAGCCAAGCCAATGCCAAAGACCAAAAGGTTACTTAGGGATGCTCAAATATCACATGGATATCCAAGGAATTCCTGAAAAATGCACAAATCTGGAAAACCTCCTAAGACAGGGTATAAAGTGCCTGATAAGGTCAAAATCAGACAATGGAGTAGGCTGATGGTAGCAGAACATCATGGAAGAAGTAGGAGATCTTAAACTAAATTCAACTAACTCCAAGATCCATCCAAAATTCATCAGAAAAACCCAATATGGTTAGACTTAGTAAAATATGGTCAAACAATGAAAAATTGCTCTAATTTGTTCATTTTAAGTCCTAACTTGGAAATAAATCATCAGTGGGCTAGGCAGTCTTAAGGGTTCATGACCATCAAGTTTTCACCAAAAACAGGCCCAGAACACCAATCGCGATCGGTGTACCTCAGCTTCAGATTTTAACAAAAACCTATCAAATCCCTTGTATACATCTTGTTCAAGTCACCAACCAAGTTTCAAGCCATTTGGATATCAAAAACTCATGAAAAGTCAGAGTCTAGTCCAAAACCCACTTGTAACCCAGAAATGGGACCTGTAAACTCAAAAGTGGTTCAAATGACACACAGAGTGGATCAAAATGACCCTCCAACTATCAGCAACACACTCATGTGATCAAATCTAAATTTGGCCTCTGTACTACGATTGCGATCGGTGTACCTCAGACCCAGAATTGGCTTAGATTTTTATCAGTCTTCCTAGTCCCACTGGTGAAATATGGACAAGAATGGATGAAATTTGTTCAAGTTATGATCAATTTTAACTTTTGAACTATTTTTTACTAAAAGTCTAAATGCGATTGATTGCGAAGGGAGAATCCTGACAGCTTGTGATTCTCCTGACACAGAATGCCTCGCCAAAAGAAAGAAAGGCAGTGGACAGCAGCACCATATGAAGAGGAGGAGCTCGCCACAAATGAAAAGGCTCACATCTCAGATGAAATACTTGCTCAAATCCTTGCCCACATATTCATCTCGAAGTTTAAGGATGCGGATGGTGACTTGGTAAAGACAACTATCATGCCACGGGAGATATGGAATCTCCACCAAAGGCCAGAGGTAATAGAGGCAGTGCGAGCTGTACACTTGGAGCAATTTTTCAGATTACAGCCATGGGGAACAGATTACATGAGGGCCCACGAGCTCATGAGCTCGATACAATATGATGGGCAGGCAATGCTCACAGACAAGGATGGGTCGAAGGTGAAAGTAAAGATCACGAAGGAAATCATCAACGAAGCTTTACATTTCCTTCTAGGGCAACACGATTTGCTGGCAAAGACAAAGTCATTGGACAATGAGAAGGCATTCGTCAAAGCAAAGGAAAATAAATACAAATACAGTGACATGATTTAAGGAGAGCTGGAATTGCCGATGAGATTGATATCTCAGCATTTCAGAGTACAAAAGCCTCCTCGCTACACCGAGCCAATCCTTCACATTGCCGTAGTCATGGCTCTAGCGACGGTAGAAAATAGAACCATTCGCTGAGACTACGGTTCTTACATTCTGGACAATCTGATTGAAGCAAATTTGAAAAGCTCAGAAAAAAACAAAAGCTACATGAGTGTAGGTCCAATGCTAACCAGAATAGCATACCAAGCTTTGGGAATGATCGAAGATTTGCCAGCTGCCAGCTGCCAGCTCTCAAATGGCCCTGATCCAAAAAGCCAAGCTGGTTGCTCATTCCGTAAGGACGACCCCTGGCGCGACATCATCACGCTCAGCAAAGGCCACCAATAAAATTTTGAGTGATGAAGAAAAAACGGAGACAGATGATGAAGGAAAGTCTCAAGATTCTAAAGACAAAGTGTCTTCAGAGTTTGAGGAAAGCAAGGAGGAAGACTCCACAAAGCCACTAGAGAGAAAAAGAAGTGAGAGAAGTGCAGTACCGCAGTCGGACATGCAAAAAGCATATGCAGAAGCTCAAAAATGAGTCGAGGAAAGACGAACCAAATTGCGGGCTGACAGACAGGCTCGAGCGGTTGAAACACAACAGGCACAAAAAGAACATTCAAAAGGGAAAGGCAAGAAAGGATAGAAAATGCAACTCGCCTATGGGCTGATAAGCAAAGGTTAGAAGTAGAACAGAAGGCTGCGGAAGTGGACCTTTCTTCGCAGTCCACTGAAGGAATGAAGGAGAAAGACGCGCCTGATGAGACAAATCAGGCGAAACAGCTTAAAAAGACCCAAAGAGACAGGAATCTGGAAGCGCAACGGGCGGCGGATCTCACCCGCCAAAGAATAATCAGGATTTTAAAGAAAAGAAAAGCGGAAGCATCGGCTTCGCAACAAGGAGAAGAAACTTCCAAGAAGAGACATGTACGAGAAGAATCAAGTCCACCTCCTCCCTCACCCAAATCACTTCCTCCCTCGCCCAAATCACTTCCTCCCTCGCCTAGAAAATCGCCTCCTCCATCACCAAAATCTCCTCCTCCTCCCCCTTCTCCATCGAACAAAAAATAGCCAACTCCCCCCCCTTCAACCTCGCAAAAGGAAGTTATACCACCTACAGAATCCATCGGATACCAAGAAGCCTGCCAGGCAGTGGCTGGTTTTGATTACAAACAAACTCTATGGGAATTGGAACAGCAATTCCAGTGTCAGCATGTGGTGCTGAGTTAAAAGGAAATGTAGGTACAGGAAGCCCAACAAAAGCAAGCATCAGGGCAAGAAGAGTTAGAGAGCTTGAGGACGCAACTAGAACGCACAACGGAGGAAAGAGACCTTGAGTGACAGCAGGCTCAGTCTCTAATCAAAGACTTGGTGGATGTCAGGACAGACTTGACAGCCAAAGAGAAGGAGTGCCAAGAGCTGACGGCAAGAGTCCAGAAAGCAACAGAGTAGCTTGCCTACGAGAGTGCAAGATTCCAAAGACTCAGCAGTTCCTACAGCACTGTCAAAGGCACTCTGACGACTTTAATGGCGAATCAGGAACCTGCTGGGGCATTGGTCTCCACATCTGACGATGCCACAACAGTGAACATTATAGCAACGCTAAAAGCAGAGCTAGAGCAAGAGAAGATTCAAAGGCAGCTGCTCGTATCAGGGATGGTGGCCCAGACGGCGGCAAATGAGCTAAAGTTAAAAGAAATGGAGCAGCAACTAGCTCAAGCAAGCGCCGAACTACAGATTCAGAAGCAGATCGGTGACACGTTGCTAAAGAAAAAAGAAGATCTAGTTTTTCAACAGCAAATCAAAGCAGACAAAGCCCAGACTCAACCACAACAGCTGTGTGGACAACAAGTGCCAGATTTGCCTGGAACATCACACCAAGGGCAACAAGAGCAGGAATTTGAAGGGCCCGATCTGGATATAAGAGATGAGCTCAATGAGAGCATTCAGGACATGCCAGAGGGGCTAGCCAAGGAGTACATGCTCTACAAAAAGAAGATGCTGGAGTCAGCAGCCCTAGCATACCTACAACCAGAAGAGCAGGTGGAAGGATTTGGCCATGAGTACCTCCCGTTTCCTCTACTATGCCATGAGGAAATTTTGTGGAAAGAAAAGATGTGGCCAGACTTGCCACGAAACAAAGAAGGGGGTTACGAAGGCATTGCACTCACAGTGGAAGAAGCTCAGATGCTTGTCGATGACCACCCCAAGTGGAGGGAGAAGTGGTTGGACAAAAGGCCACAGGATCTAACAAATTACCACAACGCTCCTCAACATATACAAATAGATCCTACATTCTGCCCAGTCCCTCGAAGACGCACTTGGAAATATTTCACCACATGGAAGGGGTCAAGGTCGCACAAGTTGAATTACCCGGTTCTGACAGCGCAACAACCCCCTACGGTGGCCTACATGGTCAACACACTGAACTCAACAGTCACTTTGCTGCGGGATGTCCCCGATTTGGCATGGCAAATGTTAGTAAGATAGCCCAGATGATCGTCACCTGCATCTAGGTGTTTAAAGACACTGAAGGCGACAATCATCCGTGGAATCTATTCTTGGAAGGACACAGAGGCATCTGCTGGAATCTACAGGATTCACCGCCATGGCACACCTTGATGGCCATGTACTCAAGGCTAATGTACCTGCCCTCACATTACTTGCAGACATTTGAAGAGGCCTTCGTCACAGGATTCTTGGAAATGGATTCAAGGATTTTCCATCCTATGGTGAAGGACCTCAAGGCAAGGTACGTAGCATACCAACACACCTTATCGGAAAATCCATTCAGACAGCATCAAGAAGCCCTCGAAGCATTCCTACAAACAAGAAGTTTTTCATCGACACTCGCTTCATTAGAGCCACATCAACGGCCAAAGCACTGAACATGCACGAGGGCGTGCAAGGATAAGGAAGGGGGGAGTGTTTGGCAGACGAAGCAACCAGCGGCCATGGCCAAAGGATCATATTTTTCTGAGAAACCATTGTAAAATTCTTTTGTAAAGAAGCATCTCTAAGCCGGGAAATTGTCAAAGGATGTATGATTATTCTTATGGGAGTAATTGTATATTAGAGAGCCAGCTAGAGGTTTGGGAGCTTGTGGCCGGACAAGCCATTTTGTAAAGACCTAATCTATAAAGGTCAATTTTTGTAAGTTTGAGGGAGATCTTTTTAATGGAGGACTAAGAAGACAACGTATGTTTGAAAGCTCCTTCTTGTTCAAACTTGTAATCTTCGCCATTGCGGCTACGGTAATCCAAATTCAGATTTACTAATTGCATTGTGTTCCTCTCCTCTTGCTCTTTCATTCAAGTGTAATCATTCAAGATTCGGTGTAGGTTTTCAACTACAAGTTTGAGGCCTTAAATCGCTGTTTTGAGTGTCTATATGCGTGTTTTATGTTGTTTTGACCCTAGGGGAGGCTTCAGGGATCCTAAAACGACCCATTAGGATCACCTGTTCGCTGTTTTTGCTGACTTTGGGATGAACAATCGCGATCATTGTACCTCTCTAGAATGTTGTGACAGTGATAGGATATGTTCCTGATAACCCCCTGTATCTTCCCTTCAAGTTTCGTGCGATTTCGACATGATTTGCATGGTAAACGGGCATGATGATGAAGAACGGTGTAGGAGGACATAGGCAGATTACTTGGCAGTAATGCGTTTGATTTACTTGTAGAATTAGTAAGTTGCATCTCTTCGAGTTCACTTCATTAGGATTGACACCCTAGTGAGTTCCCATGCCTCATCCGAGTCACTTCCCCTGTATTGATAAATATGTTGATGCTTGAGAGCTATGATATGGACGTCCGTCGCGGCGACCCGCAAACAGTAGTAGAAAATCCTCTTGACAGCCTACCAATGCTTAGACCCTGGGCTATGCATAAATCTGCTGACCTGTGAGACTGCAAACAGAATATCTGGCCTCGTGTTGCATACATAAATGAGGCAGCCAACAGTAGTTTGGTAAAGAGTGACATCAGCAAGATCACCAGCATCATATAGACTCAACTTCAAACCTGTTTCCATGGGAGTGGCAATAGGTTTGCACTCCTCAAGTCCAAACTTACATAGCAATGTTTCTATGTAATTTTTCTGACACAAAGCAATACCACCATCACACTGCTTAAACTGTATACCCAAGTAATGATGCAACAGCCCCAAATCTTTCATCTTAAAGGTAGCATTCAAATCAGCCTTAAATTCAGCAATATGTCTCTCATTTGGTCCAGTGATCAGCAAATCATCGACGTAAAGAACCAGAATGAGAAGTACATCATCCTCACGCTTTACATACAATGTGCTTTCTGTTGGACTGTTATGAAAGCCTCGTTTCACCAAATGAGTGTAATCTTTCTCATACCGAGCACGAGGAGATTGCTTCAACCCATACAAAGCCTTCTTACATCTGCACACTTTGTCCTCTTATCCTTTTATGACAAAACCGTGAGGCTGTGTTACATAAACTTTCTCAAATATGTCACCATTCAAGAAAGCAGTAACAATGTCTAATTGATGTACATCCCAAACAAAATGAGATGCCAATGCACATAGAAAACGCATACTAGTCATACGACAAGTGGGAGCAAAAGTCTCTTCATAATTAATGCCTTTTTGCTGTGCATAACCCTTTGCAACAAGTCGAGCCTTATGGCGATCGATCTCACCATCCGGCTTGCGTTTTAACTAGTAAACCAACTTCGTACCAATGGCCTTTTTTCCAGGAGGCAAATCACATAAAGTCCATGTGTCATTTTCTATAAGTGCATCATATTCTGATTGCATGGCAGCCATCCAATTTTCTGAATTATGTGCTTCATCAAAAGACTGAGGCTCCTCAACATCATGTAAGCTAGACACAGCCAAAGCATAACAATCTGATGCATAAGATGCATGGCGAGAGCTTGAACGAGTACGACTAGACAAAGGTGCATCCAATTTACTGTCACGCAAAGTGTGCACCAGCCATTTTGGCATACCTCTAGCCTACTCATTTTCAACCCTTTCCTCATCAAGTACATCATGTACATCTGCATCAGTAATAGGCTGATCTAAAACATTTTCAAAAACCCCCATGGGCTGTACATATGCCTCATTGGAACTTACATTCGTATTTCCACCACTGAAAAGAGGCAACAAAGTGTCATAAATGTCCTGTGAGCTTACATTACTGTCTCTAGTACATGACAGCAAGGGCTGAACAGAATCTTCCGCAAACACTACATCCAGAGAAACTAGAATATGTTTTTTTTGCAGATGATACAACCTGTAACCTTTGCTTTTAGCACTATAACCAACCAAAATACATTTGACAACCTTATCATCCAATTTTCTGTGTTGCACTTGTGGCACCAAAGCATATTCCAAACAGCCAAAAACACGCATGTGCTCAATAGAAGGCTTTCTATCATGCCATGCTTCATATGGAGTAATAGACTACAAAGCTTTTGTAGGACACCTGTTAAGTACATAAGTGGCACACATGATGGCCTCAAGCCAAAAAGAATGCGGCAAAGCTTGACTTTTGACCATACATCGTGCCATTTCCGTCAGTGACCTGTTTTTCCTCTCAGCAACACCATTTTGCTAAGGTGTATAAGGCACTGTACATTGGTGTTTTATCCACCACTAGCCAGAAATGCATTAAATTCATGAGACATATACTCCCCCCTCGATCCAAACTGAGGGTGCCCATAGTACATTTCGAGACATTTTCAGCCATAGCCAGAAATTGTTTGAAGCACATAAAAACTTTGAACTTCGCTTTAAGCGGAAATACCCATGCATGCCTGGAGTAATCATCAATGAAAGTCACGAAGTACAGGTAATTGCCCATGGACGGAGTTTGCATGGGCCCACAAACATCACTATGCACAAGCTGCAACCTGCATGTGGCCCGAACTGAACCATCCTTTGGAAATTTAGAACGCTTTTGGGTCATAAGTCTCCAAGTACTAGCAAAAGTCTGGTAAGAATCTGGTAAGGCATCAAGAACAGTCTGCACAAGGGAACTGTCTGAAATAACTTCACCTGCAGAAATAAGTTGCTCATTGATATCCTTGACACTAGCAAGGAAAGTGTCCATATCATCTTCCACATGCATAATCTTCGACTCCAGCTCTTTACGCAGCAAGGCAATTTTAGCCTCATTGCGGCTTGCATAAAGACCTTCTAGAATATCTCAAGCCTGTTTTGCACATTTTGCTGAACGGATGTGAGGAACAATGGTGTGCTTCACAGACAACGCAATCAATGCATGAGACTGCGCATCCTTAACATCCCAACGAGCTTGTTCTGTCGTAGGCAAAACAACCCTTATAGCTGCAATCCTTGCAGCAAGACCTGCAACATCCTCAACATCGCCTACATCCTCAGAACCAGGACGTACATCAATGCCCTGCACAATGTTCTAGACACCCTTTGACACAAGAACATGTTGCATCATATAAGCCCACATAGGGTAGTTGTCCCCATCCAACCTGTCCTCAGCAGCAAACATCTTGAACACATCTGTGTTGTTGTTGTCAGCCATGGTAAATGTTGCACCTAATGTGAAAACTGCCCAAAAATAGGAGAAACGGAGCGGGAACAACCTGTGCTATATAGCACAAACCATAGAAGACTATAAGGCACCTGTTATGCAGAAAAAGGCAATGACATAAATTTTGCGCAAAATGACAAAATAGCATGTGCAGTACTGCCTGTAGTGGAAACGGAGGCTGAAAGGAGCCCAAATCAAAATTCTGAGCAGACCAAGCTCTACGAATCATCCCAAATTATTTGTCAACCTGTGAACGCTCGCCAAAGCTCATTGAAATCGGAGAAAGTGAGCAGGCGTGTGCTGGAGGAGCTGGCGACTAAGCCCGGGAGGACGTGACCTGCTCTGATACCAATTGTTGGAATTAGGGTTGCAGAGAAACGCACACAGCTTGGAGAAGATAAAGGAAGCTCAAGGCACACAATAGAGAGTGTGTTTCTTAGTATGCAATGGAAAGATAGATAGCCCTACAGTGATGGGCGTATATACAATGTACGAGGGAAAAAAACTCCTAAAGAGGGAAAAAAATGCCCCGACGGTCCTAATGTGTTCACACACATCACTACCACATGTATATGGTAACAGAAACAACACTATGTAGACAACTAGTACCATCAAAAAATCCAAAAAAATATGCTTTTGGGGTAGAACCCCCCATCCCCCATTTTTTTTAATGAACAGTATGCGTTTGCGGCAGGACATCTCATCACTTTATGAATCACCAGAGCAATTTTTTAACGTGCGAGGTGGCATCCTTTGTAAAGCAAACCAATCAACAAATATCCCATACCCCCAATACCTAAGGTGCCACCTCATTTAAAAAAAATAGTGAATTTTTTAAGGAGAGCTCTCAGAAACAAAAACTGTAGCGGGATCAATAAACCATAGCCTAACCATACCAAGTGTTATACCATCCTCACCTTTTTAAATAGAAGAAGCTAGATCACGATCACTCATGGCATGTAGTGAGTAGTATCCACATCATATCAAGCATGAAGTAGGCAAGGTGTCATTCCTACTGGAGAAACAAAACGCAACCGCCTCTGATGAGGTCCGATTCTGTAGAGCAAAGCAGCCCATGCGCCATTAGCATGGTCGGGTAAGTGAGGCACAGTTGTAGAGTAGAAGTTAAGCCAAGTTAATAGCTGCCGTCTAAAAAACTGCCCGCGTTTGTGTTTTTTCCATCATAACCCATGAGGGGTTCCATCCCACCCAGTGTAGCCCCAAAATAGGCATTATTTTTAAGCTATAGCTTAAGTGGAAATATATAGCAAAGATGATAGCAGTAAGGGGTAGTATAGTTGTTTTAGGAAATAAATTGAAAGTTAAGCACTAGTGTGTGTATGTGTGTGTGTGTGTGTGTGTGTTTTGGTGGTGTTTGGGTGCAAGGTGCCAATTTGCTTGCACTGACGGTTTTGTTTTCTTTTGGTTTCCATGCTTTGAATCTCTCCTTTGGGTGTGTGTGGGTGGATGAGTGAATCTTGTTTTGGGTGCATGATTTTAGTGTTTTTTTCCTCTTTGGATATTTTTGCCTTCGATTCTTTTCTTTGTGGTTTTTGCCCTTTTTTTACATTCTTGATTTTGGATGTTTCTACTTTTGATTCTCTTATTTGTGGTCTTTGGTTTTTGTCTTGATTTTCTTGTTTTATTTTTTGTGGGGTGTTATGAACTTGTGAACTACTCTATCTACCAATTCATCTCCTGATGGACATCTTCAAGCTAGCCCTGGAGCAACGTGAATTGTCTCCTTGGGGTTAGCCTCAATAGTGAATTATAAGAGGCACCTTCAATAAGTGGGCTGCCTTTTGTAGTTCTTTGAGGCTACTTGGAAGTTTCTCTTCAATGGTCCACCGGATGGTTCTTCCCTTGGATCTCCTTAAATAGCTTTCTTGGAGATGCCAGTTGTTTCTTATCTATGATATTTGTCCGGATGGTTCTTCCCTTGGATCTCCTTAAATAGCTTTCTTGGAGATGCCAGTTGTTTCTTATCTATGATATTTGTCATAGACTTTTACCTTTCTTTTGTGCTTCCTAACTCCATGGTTGTAGTAAATATGAGTTGATGGGATTTTTGCCAATACTAAATTGATGCCATACGCAACATGTTATTTCTTGCTGACGATACTGATGGCCTTTTTTTCTCATCTTAGGATTTTGGAGTATAGGTTGAGAGTACTTTTGGTGCGAAGTTCCTATCTTTCAAAGGAAAATGTTATCGCATATCTTCCTTAGGTGGCCAAGGAAATTTTTACACTCTAATGAAGAGGTTCTTCCCCTTGAATTTTTGACTTGATATAATTATTTTGAGTATTTTCCCATGTGGGTAGTTATACGTGGCTCTTCAATTTTGCCTTTGAGCATGCTATGTATTTCAGTCATGTACTTGCCTTCACTACTTGGGAAATCTAAGGGGATTTTTAAGTGATAGAAATAAACTCCCTTGTTGTGTTTGTGTGTGTGTGTGTGTGTGTTGGGGCAGGGGGGTGTGAGAAATGGTAGAAAAGGAAATGACATGGAGAGAGACAGAGGGGAGGATGTAGAGCTTGAGGTAGTAACATACCCCTATTATCATAAACTTTATCTCAAACTTCTTCCACCTCTTTGTCCAATTTTTCCTCCTTTATCTTGGCTTCTTTAAATTATAAAAAAAAAATCTAAAATCATTGGATGTTCAATCACACTTGGTTCTTGAAGTCCTCATAGTAACTCCATCTAGTCTGCTTGTAGTTGCTCTTTGAACTAAAATTGTTGTTGAAAAACCTCTTATTGTTTCATAAAAGTAGCAAATTGCTGCATCATCTTCTCTTGTAGCATAGATATCTTCCCAAGCACAATCTTCCACCTTGGCTTGCTTTTCATTGGGTTCACAAAAGATGTCAAGGCCCTTGGTGGAATTTTTCCCTTCCTTTGCACATGCTTCTAGTAACCCTTCTCAGCTACACTCTATGCAAATGAGCAATCTCATCTCCTGCTCCTTACCCAAGGGCCTCATCTCCTGCTCCTTGCCTACTAGTGGCCTCACTGTTGCATTTTAAAAAGAATTATTTTTACCTCCTGATCCGTTCAATTTTTTAATTCTATGCAAACCTTCACTTTGAATTTGGTCAAGTTTCTCAGGAGAAGCAATCAATGGTTGGCATCTTTGCCCACACCTCCACACAATGTAGCACAATAAAAGCTTAGGCATTGCAAAAACCACGGCCCCATCATCAGCAATGAAAATAAATTTCCCATGGGTGGCCCACTGCAAAAACCCTTGCAAGAAAGGACTACAAACATCATAACCGTCCTCAACTACAAGCCACATCTCCTCATCTAGGTACCTGACTGATAAGCTACAAAGTACATGTCTTTAGTGCAAACTCTTTGGATCTTGAGCAAAAAAAGGGGACTCCTATTTAGACTAATCATTGTCAAGAATGACACTTGGCCTACATGTTGGCCAAGTTACTGCTAAGCACTTCATATCCTACAATCTAAGTTGCATTGTACGTTATATGATGTACGTATAATACGCTTTAAACGGACGTATTATAAGATAAATATCTTTATTCGACTTTATTATATGGTGCCACATCAGCAAAAACATTGTCTCATATAATTTCTTAGAATTATTTCGATCGAAATATAGCCCTCTATATACCATGAAAACGGACTGTTTTTCTCATTCTATTAATCTCTCTTCCCCCTTATCTCATCTATAGGTGAGCTTTACAACATCAAAAAGTTATAAAAAAACCATTTTAAATTTAGTTATATAATTTTTTTAGTAACAATCTAGAGCATAGGATAAAAAGTTAAACTAGTTGAATGTAGTTTTTTTTAGGCTTTGGAGTTTTGAGTTTAAAATTTATCTTCTCTGTGTGTGAAGTATATCTTACATTGTGAAGTAAATTAAGTAAAGTGGTTAATGATTACTTGCCTTGTGTAGAGAAAACTCACACTTGGACGTGATTTAAGATAGTTAAAGTTAACGGTTATTTGCTTTGGGTTGAACTATGTTCACACTTAGAAGTAACTTAAGTTAGATAGTTAAAGTAAGGGGGTTACTTGTTGTGTTTTGAACTATGTTTACACGTGGAACTAACTTAGGTTAGATTTATCTAATGATTGTCTGTCATGTGTCACACTAGAGACAATTTTGGTAGATTAAATAATAATCTCTTGCTTTGTGTAGAGGTATTCTCACACCTAGAAGAGTTTTAGATAAGTAGTTAATTTTGATTGCTTGCCATGTGTCGAGTTACACTCACACTTGGAGGTAATTTAGGTAGGTTTTTTTTTTAAATCTTGCTTTGTGTAGAGTTTAGTCACACTTGGTAGTTATTGAGATAGATTAAGTGATTTAATTATCATGATTCAGGTATAGAGTGAAAGCTCACACTTGAAAAAAAAAATGGTATTTATAATTTAAAGAGGTTGAAAATTTATGTTTTTTTTTTAATGCTGGCAAATAAAGTAAAGTAAATGGTATTAGAGTTTGATTTTAGATGTGTATTTAGTAATTAGTCATGTTTGAGTTTGCACATCTTATGAAGATGGTGAAAGGATATGAGTGGATTTACATAGATGAATTGTTCAGTGGAAAAACTACATCAAAGGTCAGGTGTAAGACCTGCGGCCATAATACAAAAATGCTCATAGGATAAAAGAACGTGTGTTCAAAATTCCTAGAAATGTGACAGCTTGCAAAAACCCCCCAAGAGGTAATGAAGAAAAATTTCCTGAGTGGGCGCTCAAGGCAAAGAGAGCACATCTTGAGGGAAAAAAAAAGGGAGGTCCCAAAATGATGGCTCCATCTATGGCTAGGGACATGGAGATGACGCTCAAGAATGATCAAAACCCTCCCTCCACCCCTGCTCAAGGTCAAAGGAGGGTGTCATTCATTCTTTGTTGGGTCTTGTAGCTCTAATCCTACTGCAAGCTTTGCTAACATAAGCTGAAGTGAAGCATGGACTGGAGGGAGAACCTACACCAAGTGGTTCTACTTTGCATCATGCATTTGATAAAAAATGACTTCTTGAACTCCTTCTTAAGTGGACGCAAGCAGAATTCCTTTTAATGTCATTCAAAATCCTATCTTCAAACATGCTTTAATGAGCACAGTGAAGAAAGGTTTTGTGGTACCTCATTATAATAAGATGCGTACAGAACATTTAGATAAAGTGAAACTACATCAAAGAATATTTTAAAGCGCACAACTCTTGATTATGTGCCAAGGTATGGATGCACAATTGCTCTAGATGGTTGGAAAAATTGTAATAAGAAACCATTGATTAATGTGATGTTGATTTGTCCAAGAGGTTCCATCTTTCTTGAAGCGATTGATATATCCCTAAAAGAGAAAACTAGTGGATATCGTTGTATATGAGCGTTTGATTAGAAGAGCAGGGGGACCTAAAAATGTGACAACCATTGTCATAGATAATGCATCTAACTACAAAGCAGCTAAAAAACCAATTGAAGCAAAGTATCTAGAGATTACATGGTGTTGGGGTATAAAGCCCAATGTGGTCGCCCAGGTAAGTGGGCGGGCCGGCAGGTATGTACACATATTCTTTTGTAAAAACCTAATAAGAACTCACTATGCTCTACACATTACAGTAGAGCGAGTTCACCATATCGTCGTGCTCTTCTTCTCGCACTCTCTCTCGCGTCGCACTTTCGCTCGTACTCCTTCAACTGGTATCAGAGCTCAGATCGAGGCTCGGGGCAGCACTGCAAGAGGCTAGATTCACCAGCTCAGATTGAAGTGAAATTCGACAGGCTGTACTGTCAGATTTACTGCAGCCTTTGTTGAGGGTCGAGTGAGGTTTTATTGAGCTGGGGGATTCTCGAATGTTGAGATCCTTTCGGTGATACAGGTCTTGGAGCGATCCCTCGAGCACCATTAGATAGGCAGCTAGGATGTATTGACTGTGAGTTAGACAGTTGGGATTCATCTTTGATTTCCTGCCGTTGAGGCATTGTCGCAGTCTATGCTTATAGGACAGTGACAGGACAGTGAGAGACAGTACAGGTGCAGGACAGGTTTACCCGCAGCTTACAGTGTCAGAGAGACAGTGTTTTTTGAGCTATTTTTTTGGTCTGTTTTTAGTACACCAGAGCCATTTTACAAAGGAGACTCTGCCAAAATTTCTGCAGAATCTGAAGCTTTCTTGGTTCATTTGACAGGTTGATATTGGTTCAGAGGTCAGTTTATAGGGGAAACCTGCCAAATTTTTCCCAGAAAAGTAAACTACTGTGAAGCGTAGCTATGGCTGGATCACAGGACACTGCTCTTTACAATATCAAGAAGTTGGATGGAACCAATTTCCCATTGTGGAAGAAGCAGATTTGGCACGTGTTGGTACAAAAGAAGCAGATAAAACCTATAAAGCTCAAGGGGATAAAACCAGAAGATATGGACGAAGATGAATGGAGCGAAATGGATGAATTGGCACTTTCTACCATTATACTGACTTTGGCATAAAGCGTTTACTTCAATGTAGCAGACGTGATGTCGGCTTATCAAGCATGGTTAAAGCTGAGTGATCTTTATGAGAAGCAGAGTGCAGCTTCACAGGTATACTGGCTTAAGAAGCTTGTTGACTTGAAGATGAAAGAAAGGACACCTATGTCCAATCATCTGAATGAATTCAACACCATCTACAGTCAGTTGTCAGCTCAAGGTGTCAAGTTTGATGAACCTGTTAGAGCTATGTTCCTGTTGATCACATTGCCGGAAAGTTGGGACACTTTTCGCACAGCTTTGAGTAATTCTGCACCTCCAGATGGTTTGAACATAGCAGGTGTAGAAGGAAGTCTGCTTACTGAAGAAACCAATAGAAAGACAATGGACAAAGGCAAAGGAACAGCCTTAGTTGTCAGGGGAAGGACCAAAGAAAAGTACAAAGGTGGAAAGAGGAATCAGTCTCGTAGCAAGTCCCACAGTGCTAAAGGCAAGAGTGACATAGAATGCTACCATTGTGGCAAGAAGGGTCACATGAAAAGAGACTGCAGAGAATGGAAAGCAGAAAAAGGCAAAGAGAAAGCTAAAGACCATGGTGAGAAGAGCAAGTCCTCAGTGAAGATTCAAGAAATAAATGTGCCAAACAAGGAGTGGTTTACCTCTTATGTGACCACTAAAGATCATGTTCGGCTAGGCAATGGGCAGACATGTGAGATCTTAGGTGTTGGAGATGTTCAATTGAAGTTTCAGAATGGCTCTTCTTTCACGCTGAAGAATGTGAGACATGTTCCCGCAATTACAAAGAGCTTGATCAGCACAGGTTTACTTGATGATGCTGGCTACGTCACCACTTTTGGACAGAACATGTGGAAGATATCCAAGGGTTCTATGATAGTAGCACATGGAGTAAAGTCTCGAGGACTTTACATGATTTATGTATCCAATGTCTCTAAAAATGTAATCAATGTAACCGAGCAGCCGAACGTTTCTTTGTGGCATAGCCGGTTAGGACATATGTCCAAGAAGGGAATGGAAATCTTGTCTCGTTTTGGTTATTTGCCTGGCTTTTCATTTAATGATTTTGAATTCTGTGAACATTGTCTGTATGGTAAGCAAACACAGCAGCCACATAAGCATAGAAGCAGTAGAAGAGATACACAGTTGGCACTTGTTCATAGTGATTTGTGTGGACCTATGCCTAACCTATCTCTAGGGGGAGCTTCTTACTTTATGACATTTATAGATGATTACTCGAGGAAAGTATGGGTTTACTTTCTCAAGCACAAGGATGAAGCGTTTAGTGTTTTCAAAACATTTGTGACACTTGTGGAGAATCAGAGTGGCAAGAAGCTTAAATGCTTACGCACTGACAATGGTGGAGAGTATGTTTCAAAGGCCTTTCAGGACTTTTGTGAGTCAAAAGGTATAAAACGTGAACTTACTGCTCCTTACAATCCTCCTCAAAATGGTGTTGCTGAGAGGATGAATAGGACCATACAAGAAAAGGTCAGAAGTATGTTGTCTAATGCACAGCTGCCAAATGGGTTTTGGGCTGAAGCTGTATCAACAGCTGTTCATCTTGTAAATAGATCTCCTAGCAAGGTTTTGCAGAAGGATTCAGTGCCAGAGATGGTATGGTCAGGCAAAATGCCCTCATACAAGCATCTCAGAGTCTTTGCCTGTGAGGCATATACTCACGTTCCAAAGGAATTTATGAAAAAACTTGAGCCAAAGAGTAGAAAGTGCATCTTTCTAGGCTATGGTAATTCTGGTGAGATGGGGTACAGACTTTGGGATCCCGAATCCAGAAAGGTTGTCTGCAGCAATGATGTTCACTTTAATGAATCCAAATATCATTCTAAACCAGAGAGGGTTGAGGAGATTAGAAGAGTTGTCTTCCAAGAAGATGGACCTACACGTGCAAGAGAAAATGTCAGGGCTCAAGAGGAGCAAGGACAGGATAGAGTGGAACCACAGGTTGTGGCTGAGCCTGAGCCACCTATTGTGCGTAGATCTGGACGTGTCACGCGACCTCCTGATAGGTTTGTTCCATCTATGAACTATGTCATGTTGACTGATTGCAATGAGCCTTCATGTTACAAGGAAGCAGTGCAAATGAAGGACTCCGGGAATTGGCAATTGGCCATGCAGTCAGAGATGACAGCTCTGCATAAAAACCAGACATGGAAGCTAGTTAAATTACCACGGGGCAAAAAGGCTCTACCCTGTAAATGGGTTTACAGGTATAAGATCACCGCTCATGATAGTCATCCAAAGTACAAAGCAAGGCTTGTTGCTAAGGGCTTTAAGCAAGAACAAGGCATTGACTTTGATGAAGTCTTCTCTCCGGTGGTCAAGATGACTACATTGAGATGCTTTCTTGCATTGGTTTCCATATTAGATTTGGTGTTGCACCAAATGGATGTCAAGACAGCGTTCTTGCATGGTGATTTAGATGTGGAAATTTACATGCAGCAGCCAGAAGGGTTTTTTGAGAAAGGCAAGGAAGATTGGGTATGCCAGTTGTTAACACTAGGTTGGTAACCTAACAGGACATAAAAGTGTCCTTTCAGGGTTTTGAAAAAAACCTCCAAAACCATAGTAGATCCACTCATTTTGTAAAATCCTTTCATGAGGTTATAGTTCAAGGCCTACTACACATGGAAAAAATAAGAAACTTGTAAAATATCTCATCTTTTGGTCACACCAAGCCTCCAAAGCTGATGGACCAGTACATTTTCATCAAAACAGTCATTTCTTACGTTTTTTTGCATAAAAATAAGATTAGGGATTTTTGTAGGACTTGAGATAAATTCCCTAGTTAACTTCAATGGGTTGGTGATCAGAACATATGATTGCTTCTCACTCACTATTTTTTGTTTTGCCAAAAGAAATAGGTACAAAAAAGTTGAATTTTTACCATTCTGCAAACCTATCATCAAAGTTTTTATAGCCACGCTCAATACAAATAATATATGCATGTTTTCTTAGTTCCCTATTGTCCTTTAGGTTCATAAGGAGCCATGGAGCATGTCAAAAGAATAATACATCTCTTACCAAGGGGAATCTTGGGGACAAAGATGAAGTGCTAAATACAGCAAACATGAAAAAACTGGGTTCAACATTATGAGTTGTAGAATCCCATAGAAACTATTCAATATCTAGCCAAATTTGATCCTTATGACTAGATATGGTTACTAGCTACAAAATTCATGTAGTTGTCACAAGAAACTAACAATATTAAAAAAAGCAATACTTGATATACTAGAATGTTTCGTTTTCTTCTATAATTGAAAAAATCAACCATCGTTGTCTACTATGCAAAATAGGGTATTAGGTGCCCCAAAACTCAAGGAATATTAGCTTTAAGTTACAATATGCGACATAGAGAATCAAAACTGCATTTGGATATCATGAAAGCCACCAAAAAAATCATAGAAGAGCTAAAATTGGCTAAAAAACAAGATTTGACAATTTTTGTAATTTGGTCATAACTTACAACTTTAACATTTATTTCTCCCTAGAAGCATCAGGACATGTTGAGGACTACTAAAGATAGTTCTCTAGCATTAAAGACCTCACAAACATGAATTCTAGAGTGGTATAGTTGCAAAAAGTTGAAAAAAGCCAAAAACAGGACCCGTTTTTTCACACAGTTTAGGTTGTGAAATGTTGTGCAAGGACAAGGTTAAAGATGGAATTGATATTCCAAAAAAATGTCAAGTTTTTTTCAGCTCATGATACAACTTTCTAGACAAATAGCACCTCCAAATCCATTTTGAAACTCTTGACATAATTCAAGGAAAATGGTCACTTCACAGGACATAAAAGTGTCCCATTACCAACCTAGTGTTAAAGAGTCTTTATGGCTTAAAACAATCACCGAGGACATGGTACCATAAATTCCACAACTTTATGCTTTCTCAAGGCTACAAACGTAGTGAGTTCGATCACTGTCTATATACAAAGAAGGCTAAGGATGGTAGTTGGCTGATCCTTATTTTGTATGTGGATGACATGTTGATTGCTGGCAAGCACTTGGAAGAAATTTCAGCTTTGAAGTCAAATATGGCAAAATCGTTTGACATGAAAGACATGGGTGAGGCAAGTCATATACTTGGTATGCGCATTGAGAGAGACAGATCAAAGAAGTTGATTTGGTTATCTCAAACAGAGTATATTGACAAGGTTTTGCAACGTTTCAATATGGAGAACGGAAAGGCATTGAGTGTTCCATTGCCACCATATGTGAAACTTAGCAAACAAGATTGTCCTGTGTCTGAGGAAGAACAGGCTGAAATGGATAAGATTCCATATGCGTCTACAGTGGGTAGTTTGATGTATGCAATGATTGCTACTCGCCCAGACATTGCATTTGCAGTGGGAGTAGTAAGTCGATACATGTCAAACCCAGGCAAGAAACATTGGGAGGCAGTGAAAGGAATATTGAGATACCTGAAAGCTACAAAGAGTATGCGTATGTGCTATGGGAGTCAGGAGCTAAGTGTAAAGGGTTTTACAGACTCAGATTATGCAGGTGACTTAGACAACCAAAGGTCTACGTCAGGGTATGTCTTTACATTGGCTGGTGGAGCAGTGTCATGGCGTTCTAGATTACAACATTGTGTTACTCAGTCTACTACAGAGGCTGAATATGTTGCAGCATCAGAGGCATGCAAAGAATCAATTTGGCTTAATCGACTAATAACAGGTTTGGGAATCAAAGAAGAGATGCCTGTGTTATATTGTGATAGTCAAAGTGCTATACAATTGGCTCGCAATCCAGTTTATCACTCAAAGAAAAAGCATGTGGATGTGAAGTATCATTTCATCAGGGAAATGCTCGAGGATAAGCAACTTCAGCTTGTCAAAGTTCACACCACAGAAAATCCTGCTGATCTACTTACAAAAGGACTTCCCTCATAGAGCTTTGCGCATTTTCGCAAGCAGTTAGGTGTAGGGTAGTACATCACTTCTCTACATCTCTTGTATATTAGCTTGTATAGTAGCTTCTCTCACACTTAAAGTACCACATTGGACTATAAGTGGGAGGTTGTTGGGGTATAAAGCCCAATGTGGTCGCCCAGGTAAGTGGGCGGGCTGCCAGGTATGTACACATATTCTTTTGTAAAAACCTAATAAGAACTCACTATGCTCTACACATTACAGTAGAGCGAGTTCACCATATCGTCGTGCTCTTCTTCTCGCACTCTCTCTCGCGTCGCACTTCCGCTCGTACTCCTTCACATGGGTTCCATGTGTTGCTCACACTTTGAATCTTCTCTTGAAGGACTTTGGAAAAGTTCCTTGCATTAAGAAAACTCTTCTAGATGCAAACCACTTGGTGAAGTTTATAAGAGAGCATTCATTTTCTTACGCTTTATTGAGAATAAAGTCCCCAACAAAAAATTTACAAATTTTTTGTGTGACCCGTTTTGCGACAGTGTATTATGTTCTCTCTACACTACAGCAGATTAAAGCAGCCCTTGTTGAAGTGGCAAACAGAAGATGGTACATTTGGCTTGATAAATATCCCAAGTATGAACATGCTGCTTCTAAATGTTATTAGCTTGTAACCTCTCCTGTTTTTTGGAGAAATGTAGACAAAATTGTTACTGTCACAGAACCCTTCACTCATCTTATACGATTAGTGAACAAAGAAGCCTCTATCTTTGGACGGGTTTACTATTACATGCATGAAGCCTCTTGCAAGTTAAAAGATTGTACATCTTATGCAAGAAAAGAGAAATCCGATGATGTGTTTGTCAAAATACGATGGGAGTAGATGCATACTCCTTTACATGGAGCAGGGTTCATCTTAGATCCCAAGTTTTAGATGCACGATCAATCTTCAAACAATGAAGTGATCAATGATTTCAAGATAGTGTGTGCACAACTATTAGGCAATGTCGATGGACAGGTGGCATACACAAAAAAGACGGCATATACTAGCAAAGAAGGAATGTTTGGGGATCCTTGGCATATAGATGCTATCAAGACGATGAACGCACCAGTTTGGTGGAAAGAGTACAATGGAGAAAAAGTGAAACTTCAACATGTGGTTGTGAGAGTATTGTAATATGTTGCCGCCTTAAGTGGTAGATGTGAAAGAAATTTGTCTTTATTTACTTTCTTGGATACTAAAAAAAAAATCAATTAAGTCCTAAACGAGTTGCGGACTTGGTGTATGTATTTTGTAACATGAAACTTATGCATAAGCCAGCAAATTTAGCTACATGAGCCACAGAAAAAAGCTTTGGACACTTTCAAACACACAAAGCAATTGCAAATGAGCTCAACTACGATGATGACATGGAATGGACTTGGAAGATATTAATCCAAAACGTTCAAATGTCAAAGAAATTGATGACATGGTGCCTGTGATTGAGGGGATTGATGAGCTATAAAGTTTGTACTATATTCTCAATTAATTTTGTAATCCAAAAGTTGTGTGGAGTTTAGCTTCACAATCTCTCTCTCTCTCTCTCTCTCTCTCTCTCTCTCTCTCTCTCTCTCTCTCACACACACACACACACACACACACACACACACATTGTCTCTCTTTCTCTCCGTCTTCTTTCTATCATTGTCGGAAAGAGGGAGGGAGAGAGAATAAAACATACACAATTGCAACAACATCCGACATGTTCATTTATTCCAACAAATAGAGATTTACATATCAAAAAGAGGTTTTAGTTACAAATCTTGAGATTTAAGATACAAAAAGAGCTTATTATTGTTTGAGAGATTTAATTTAAATCATGGACTGGATCCCCTAAAAGATCAGATACACAAAATTTTAAATTGCCGAATGAATCTCTTGGATCTGGATTGCCTATCTCTTCTTCGATAACAGGCTTATATCTTGCCTCGTACCAGCTTTCTTTCTAGCTCTGCTATACAAGCATGCAGCATGGTTGGGTCTCTCTCCTTGACTTACCAAATCCGCCTTGGGTTGCGAGCTACACAATGACTATGGTTTCTTTGGGCAAATATGTGTAGCCTCTCTTGCGAGGAGGGTCTTCTTGGTTGGCTTCTTGTGCATGAATCTTCTCCCTTGGGGGTCCTTTGCTGATGACTCCTATAGTGGGACGATCATTCCAATCTACTTTGAGCCGCATTACATAATAACAATAGCATTGTTACCAAAGTACATTTCCACTTGATTATTATTTCGTGGCGGTTTGTATACTTGGATAAATCTTGAAAGAATATTTCTCGTGAAAACAATGTGTTGCAAATCTGAAACTTTCAAGGAAGCGAAAGCCTTAGCATTTCCCTAACTTGAAATACTGGATTGCCTACAAAATGATTTGGGCTTAGCTATCTGTATTGCTTGTAATTTAGTGGATCCCCTTGAAGTTCTGATTGGTCTTCTTGGGACGCAGCCAAAGCGCTAAGATCTCCTTGAGCAACCCAAATCTCTTCCTCTTTGTAATTTGTTGTTCCAATGCGCCATTAAGCAAAGGATCATTAGGTTGCTGTGCATTCTGGTCGGGAGAAATATCTTCCATACCTAAAATGCAAAACAATAAACTCTAATGAGTGAAGCCTTTGCGCTTAGAAAAGAGAGATGGTTTAGAAGATTTTGGTGATCCAACTTGAAATACTTTAAAACCCTAACTTGAAGAACTTTAAAGATGTAACTGAAAATACGATTAAAGATCTAGTTTGAAATATCACCACACATTGCACACAATTAATGACAAAAAATATTATTACTGGTCTAATCATCAACAGGCCTCAAGCCCGATTCGGTTACAACATGATAGCCAAAATTATGGGCTCCATTAAAACAAAGGCTTAAATCCCATATTTTACGCCTATCTAAGGGTTTGGATAATTTTCCACTGGCAAGATGTTTGTTTACAGTTCATAAAAATTTGCGCTTGAGAACCTTAGAGGGCTCTGGAATACACGCAACCAAGCATCTAAGAATATATGAGAGACTACATGTATCAGATGCTTTGGTGGAAGGAGGAGGATTGGTGTTAATATTTTCAAGAGTAGTCCATGGATAATCTCGCTCGAATTGAGCTCTAGTTTGAGGGTTGAGATTTGGCAGCTTGGAAAATTTTGCCAAAGTTTTTGATGGTGTACTTTGTCCCCAGTACGCGATCCCAGCATACACTGCTCACTCGCCAAAATGTAGGATATTTCTAATGTATAAATTGTTGTGAATGAAGTCGTGACTATGCACGAATTTCATTGTCTCTGCAGAAGAGCTGTTCAAATCGACAAAACTTTTTCTATGAACTGTTGTACAATTCCAGATGTGTGTTGAAACTCTCTAATTGCATTCTTGCTTCCATCCTGAATCCATTTCTCAAGGTGACCTCCATTCCAAAGCTTGAAGATCAACATAGGCCTTTTGCTATAACAAACAAGAGCACGGTGCAATATCATACCACGATGCTGAACAGTAGTAGTAGTTGCTTCCTCTAGCATTGTTTGTAATGCTGGCTTGCTTCCTATCTAGTCCTTGTGGATCTTTTCCACATAGACAGGATCTTTGAAGAGAGGATGGACGACTGAAACTTTTTTTTTGCAAAACGTCCTTCTCCTAATTGGGGTGCTTGCAAGTGAAAGATAGATTGTTCCCCAAGTAAGTGTAGGACACGAGGACATGTAGTATCATCCAGGTGTATAGCTAAGGGCTTGGCACCTGAAGGAGGAGGCACATTCTCTTTTGTCCTAGGATGTTTTGAAGAGCCTTCAACTTTATCCTTGCTCTTCAATTCTGAATGTAGATATGCCACAAGCTGCATTCACTCTTTGATTCCAGGTATGGCTTTGATTTTTGGATGAACCATACTCTCAAAGCTTCTAGTGACCTGGCCCAATAATTGTGTTACTGTGTTATGCATTACTCCATTAGTGCGCACAGCTGGGTCAAATGAAATAGGGAATGCACTGCACATTTTCAGCCAACACTGTTCCACAAGTTCAATCACAAAATCATCGAGCTTTGCCTGCAGTGGATCAAATGCCCGACGCAAATGATCGTCTGAAGCTCCATAAAGAGATAAACCTAGATCATCATAAATGATTTTGCGATGCTGACGCGTTAACTTTGTTTCTACCATGACTGAAGTCTGAAAATACATGAAGCAAATATAAGTAAGATAGATCTAGAATAGATATGACATATATGATTGTAAATAGTTCTAGACAAAAACATTTCATTTACAATAATAAAAACTAACAACAAAAGAAATAAACATATATAATTCCTTCATGCCGTGCGACGTGGTGGTCAACAACAGCTCGAGACAAAAAAGAGTATAATATCAATCTCCCTGCAATGCGACGTGGTAATCAGTAGCAATCAGGGACGAAGAATTTAAAATACCTAACCCCTCTCTACAGTGCAACATGGTGGTCAGCAATCTCCCTGCAATGCGACGTGGTAATCAGTAGCAATCAGTAGCAATCAGGGACGAAGAATTTAAAATACCTAACCCCTCTCTACAGTGCAACATGGTGGTCAGCAATAGCTAGAGACAAGAAATTTATTAAATCCAATCAACCTGTAGTGCGACACAATGGTCAGCGACAGCTAGGAGCAAAGGATGTATGATATCTATCCCCTCCTTGCAGTGCAACATGGTGGTCAGAAACAACCATAGACAAAGAATCTATTAAATCCAATCTTCTTGTAGTGCAACGTGATGGTCAGCAACAGCCAAGAACAAAAACCCTAAACCCCTCGGTGGTTAACAACAACCAGAGATGAGGAATCTATTAAATCTAATATTCTTGCAGTGCGACGTGATGGTCAGCAACAACCAAAAACAAAGGATTTGACAACCCTAAACCCCTCCCTGTAGTGTGACACGGTGGTCAGCAACAGATAGAGACAAAGAATCTATCAAATCCAATCTTCTTGTGGTGCGATGGGATGGTAAACAACATCCAAGAACGAAGGATTTAAAAATCCTAAACCCCTCCCTGTTGCAGTGCGACACGGTGGTCAACAACAGATAGAGACGAATAATCTATAAAACCCAATCTTCCTGAAGTGCGATGCAATGGTCAGCAACAACCAGGAAGAAAGGATGTAAGATAGCTAATTCCTCCCTGTAGTGCGACTCGATGGTCGCAACAACTAGATACAAAAACTCTAATTGCACATCCTAAGTTACTCCTGGTAGTGCGGCACGGAGGTTAGCAGCAGTCAAGCACAAAGTGTCTAAAGTTTAACCCCCCTTGCAGTGTGTCGCGAGGATCAACAAAGCCAAGGACGGTGTGAGCGGGATGAAAACACACACAAAGCCTCTATAATGACCCGACACACACTCTTGGGATGATACACACACACACTATGGGGCACCATTCGGCTTACACAATCCATCTGGCCGAGATAGGGAACACACCGATGGAGTGAGAGGAGAGAGACTACCCGTTGGCCCACTCCACATAGAGAGAGACACACACACACACACACACCCAAAAAACTCAGCTCATAAGAGGACAATTTTTTATGTTTAGATACAATAGAGCTTGGGACAACACCAATGGGGCAAATAGCTCACACAATATGGGTAAAAGATCCAAGATACAATCACAAATTGGAGCAGAAGCTTCGCTCATAGGAGAAACTTACACAGCCAAAATAGCAGAAAAAGAGTGAGTAATTTGGCAAAATGGACAGCGCCATCGCGTCCAGAACGGCCCAAAACCCCACTCTACAATGTAAAAGTGCTCAAATCCGACCTCGGATGAGCAGTTTACGGCCAAAACAGGCTCCAAAAACCCCAAAAACACAGTTGCGGCTGTTCCTCCTCTCTTCTCCACCTTTTTTTCTGGTCTTCTCTCTCATTTTTTAGTTCCCACACTTAGATTTATTACTTGGGCACCCTTGGCCTTTTAGATGACCTCAAACGGACCCCGAACAGGCCAAAAACTGACCTCGCAGTGCATAGTTGTCACCCTTTTGCATCATCCGCACACCTGGCACTCAGCTTTTTTCAATAATGCATCCCACCACCATGTGAAGTGGCCCCCCATGATGACCTTTCTGCATAATTATCACAAGAAAACACCCACGTTGTGTCCATACTTATCCACGTGCAAATATTGACTCCATTCGACCTCCTGACGCCACTAGATGCCATCTGACGCACCTGCTTACCTCATGTCGTTGGCCCGCGGATAGCTTCCTCGAGAAGTTTTACGCGCTACCGACTCCTCATTATTATAGAAAAAAAACATTGGTACTGGTAATAGTGAAAAATGATGCAAAAAGAGATATGAGACTCGCAGTGTCACAAGTCTCCTCATCCTTCACACACCTTACTTGTTCTGCAGACATCTCATCTTGTTCCACCATCATCAACCTGGCATGATATAATTTAAGACGCAATCCATTTACCCTTGACTTATGTAAAATCCCATCCAGTGAGGCGGTCCGGGGCGGGCAACAAGAAGAGTGGCCTCTAGACACCCTTCAAGGCTCCCGTGCTGCTCAATGGGGCTGGGGCACAACACAACACAAACCAAAACAACAAACCCACAGCCAAATCCCAACTACACAAGGGGCACCACCTAGTTTAAGAGCGAACTAGGACGCAAAAGAGGAGAATCGTTAGAGCAACCCACAAACAAGCAAGGAATTTACGCTAACCCTAACACCAATGGAATACTCTCACACCCTAAAACACGAGAGAGAGAGAGAGAGAGAGAGAGAGAGATAGTGCTCGGGCTGCTTTGAAACGTATCGGCAATGATCAAGCAAACACAACTATATATTTAAGAAAGAGAGAGAAAGGGGGAGGGGGTGCTTGTTGCATTAATACCTTCTTACAAATCTGTCATTACAAATCAAAGTGAAATTAGTATCTGTTCAACATAGCTTGCGTAAATTTCACCACAACACATCACAAGAAAAGCCACCCCAATCACTGTCTTAAAGCCAGGGGAGTCCTCTCCACCCTGTCGCCCTCTTACAGTATGTGGGATTTATGGCTAGGTTGATGACAACACCAGAGAACAAGCTATCAAGAACTTAACAAAAAACACCAAGACACTTACGCATCATTGTTGTCCATTACTTCACGTTGGAAGGGAGACAAAATATCCAAGCTTAGTCCAAATCCACCCTCCTTGATTCAGCAAATGTTGGGCTTACACTAGTAGGAGAAATGATAGATTTCCTACTCTCAATTGAATGATCACTCTCTCTCTTACAATGGCATAGAGTTCCCTTGCTAATCCCCTATTACAACACATGCACATGCATAAGACAATGAGCTTCCACTCAAGAGCTCCTTCTAGAGAGGTTGAGCTTGGCTTCTCAAGCTATAGCATAGTGCTCTTGCTTATGGCTCCCCCTTTTGTGCTAGCTACACCCTCCTTTTATAGCAATTTTGAAGGCTAGGGTTACTTCCTAACCATGGTTGGGTTAGATTTTCAGCAATTTATCTAATTTCTTTTGCTTGGAATTATCAAGAAGTTGGTGGGGAAAGAGAGAGGAGAGAAATGGAGGTGATAGGACTTTTCATAGTGGGTTAGTGTTAGTAGAGTTAGTATTAATTTACAAATGGAATTGGATATTTACAATGGGAGTATCCATGTAGGATACAAATAAGGAAGAAAAACTCTTAAGAGGTAAGAAAAGGTGGATTTCTTACAAGGTTGATGCTCCAAGTGTCTTGAGTAGGGCCGATTTTGACGCTTGTTGACGGTTCACTAGCTTTGACGATACATTTTTTCTCCACTCTTGACCTTCCTTGAGAGACAAGGTAATTGAAGCTGAGTAATCAACCACCATGATGCTGTCTTTTAAGAGAAGAGGCTGAATTTTGTGGTTTTTTTGATAGATATGGGTAATTTGGAGGAGGAAAAATGAGACTAGGTGGTCAATTTTGGAATGGAATTGGGTGTGGGAGGTGTGAGTTTACCATGGTTTCTCTTATTCTTCAAGGTTGAAGAGAAGGTGAGTAGTGTGCAGAGAGGAGTGGTGAGAGAGATGGGGATGATGAGTGGAGAAGTGTGTGTGAAAGAGGAAAATGATAAAGTGGAAGAGAGAGTGTGGCTGCATAGCATGGGAAAACTGGGGTCCACTAAAAAAATCATAGCTCACAGCTCGTAGCTCAAAAAAATATGAAAAAATTTGAGGCAAAAGTTCAGCCCACGAGCTACAACTTTTGTTTGTATCACCTTTTCAAATTCGGAGAGCAAGTGAACTTTAAAAATTCAGCAAAACCGACCGTTTTTTTCCACTGCAAAGGTCTTTGTGGGGTCCTTCTTTGGATGATTCTTTTGAATACCTCCAAGAGTGAGCCCTCCATAGTGCATGTATGCATGCCACCTACCCTTGACCTTATTTGGTAGGTCTATAATTGAAGATATTTTTGAGATCATGATATAAGTGAATAGTACAACTAAGAAAATCAAATATTGAGGGGTCTAAAAAATATGTACATGTCAAATATAAATAATATAGGTGGAAAAATATAAAGGGGTCAAAATAAATCTCTCTCATTATAAGTCTACCATAAAAAGATGAATATTTTTGGTGGTCTAATTTATGAGAGTAATAGAGAATATATGTAGAAAGGAAAAAATCACAATAGTGAAAAAAATATACACATAAATAGAACTAGTTTTTTTGGATTTTTGTTGGGATGGAGTTACACCAAAAATAAGAGAATCTTACATGAAAATATTTCTATATGGAATAAAGAGTATGAAAAATGGTAAGAAAAATTGTGGTAATGGTGAGGCAATGTACAGAGCATAAATAACACACACCTCGGTAGAAATATTTAAATAAATATCAAAATAATTATGAAAAAAATCTTTTATTTAGGCCCTATATACAAAGAAATATTTACATACGTATGGGCCATAATATACTTATTTTTTTATTTTTTTATTATTTTTTATTTTTTTGGCTCAACTAGCCCAATGACTAGCTAATTGAGGGTTTTTTAAGAAGATATGGGAAAAGTCCCGTGACTCACGCACGCCTATGTACAGTGAAATGGTAGGGATAGCCACAGTGTTTGGGTGATTTTGGTAGGGTGAGGTAACTCATTGTGGCAATTACAAAGAGCCGAAAAACGGCTATCATTAGCCCTCCCCCTGGATGATGGTATATTCATGTACCATCATAGAGCATCTTTTCCAAAGAGAGTGCTTCAGAGTCCTTGACGAGATCTTTATTGTTTGGCCCCTCAGAATTTTGGCTGGAGTTACACTCATGCTTCATGTAGCAATACTTACATGAGACAGCGGCCTTTGGACAGATCTTTGGTAGATCCTTTGGTAGAAGGCGACTCAAATAGGGCTTCAAGCGATACCCGTTTACTTTCCTGGAGTGCTCTTTACCATTCAAGTCCATAAGCTGATAGTAACTTGAATTGAAAGCCTTCTTGACTATGTATGGCCCTTGCCATCTAGTTTCAAACTTGGCATCAAAACGATTATCGAGTCGATTGTCATACCTTAGCACCAAATCTCCTTCATTGATGCCTTTGTCCTTTAGTTTCTTGTCAAGCTTCTCCTTCGCCTGCGTAGCTTTCCTCTTGTAGCACTCGTATGCTGCTTCTCTTTTCCACTCAAGCTCAGCTAAGGTAAGAAGTCGATCCATCCATGCTTCTTGATCATCTTGTGCTGATTTGCCATGAAGTCGCATTGTTGGAATGTTTAGCTCAATTGGCTGTAAAGCCTCTTGACCATAGACCAAGTGAAATGGTGTGAACTCCGTGGCTTCCCTATATGTGGTTCGATACGCCCACAAGGCACCATCCAAGAAGTCATCCCACAACTTTGTCTTGTTTTTCACCATCTTTCTAATGATGCCTGCAATGACACCATTAGCTTTTTCTACCAAACCATTTGATTGGGGATAGTAGGGTGTACTGTGACGATGTAGAATGTGAAGTTCTTCACAGACTTCTGTGAGCAATCCCTTTCTAAACCCTGGACCATTATCAGAAACAATCTCCAAAGGTGTGCCAAATCTACAACAAATGTGAGTGTAGACGAATTTGCTCACTGTCCTCTCATTTACCTTTGCCACACTTTGTGCTTCGACCCACCTAGTCATATAGTCTACAGCCACTAGAATGTAGAGTTTACCATTTTTTGTCCTAGGCAGAGGACCCATAGCATCAATGCCCCACTTTTCAAAGGGTCCATTTGCAAGAACGATTTGCCTTGGACCATAAATCAATCTTCTATTCCCATTTACCTGACAATTGTGACAACTTTTACACCAATGTTGGACATCCACATGCAGACTTGGCTAAACATACCCCGCAAGCAAAATCTTCTTCACAGTTAATTCTTGGGAAAAATGACCACCACATGCCTCTTCATGCAAACCTTTTAGAATGGCTGGAATTTCCGCGATAGTTGGTACTCTTCTGCACACTTTATCCTTCCCTCTTTGATAGAGGGAGCCTTCTAGGAAGAGATATGCGCTTGCCTTCTTCATGAGTCTCCTCTTTTGAGCCTTCGTGAAGTCTTGTGGAAACTCGCCCTCCAAAATGTAGCTAATAATGGGAGTCAATGACTCCAATCCCTGGTATCTCGGTTGCTTGACAGTTGCTGCCACAATGATGACCTGCACTTCTTTCTCAACACATGTAACTACTTGCTGTGCAAGTAAATCGGCATCTTCATTCTGTTTCCTAGGAATATGATATAGTTGCACTTCTTCAAATTTATTAAACAATCTACGAATGGCATGAACTTTTGTCCGTAAGCTCTCATTCTTGCATGCCCAAATGCCTAAAATCTGTTTAACAATGAGAAGTGCATCTCCCTTTACCATGAGGCGTTGTATCCCTTGGCCAATGCACATCTTCAAACCATGAATTAGTGTGTCGTATTCTGCTTCATTGTTGCTAGCTGAACTTGGTAGATTGAACTTCTCTTTCATGACCACCTCTCCACTTGGGTTGAGCAACACTAGCCCTCCCCCTGCTTTTCCTGTGGCTCGACGAAAAGCTCCATCAAAGAACAAGGTAAAAGCATTAGGAATACTTTTTGGTGGTGGTAATGGTAGGGTCTTTATTTCAGGCACCTTAATCTCCTTTTCATGCACCCTATAAGTGAGAATCCCTGCCAATTGTGCACGCACACTATCTTCTACCTTGAAAGAGTATTGAAACTCTTGCAAGTCCATAATCCACTTTGAGATCCTAGTACTAAGATTCATTTGAGATGACACCCAAGGGAACAAATTCTCTGCAGTGAGAATTACAAAAGGTTTTGGTAGCAGGTAGGATCTAAACTTTCTCACCGCAAACATGAGAGAAAGCATCATGAGTTCTGCCTCTGTGTAGTCTCTCTCCAAAGCATTCATGACCCTACTAGCAAAGTAGATGGGTCGCATCCTTGTACTGTGGGGATCTTGTTGTAGCAACACAGCACCAATTGTTTCCCTTCCAACACTAGAGCTAACAAAGAATGTGTACTCCCAACAAGGAGGCATGAGTGTTGGTAGTTCTGACAAAATGACTTTAATGTTACAAAAATAATCTTCCTGCTCATCAGACCATGCAAATTCTACTTGTTGTGTCAACTTTTGCAAAGGATGAAGCAACTCCGAAGCTAAGTGAATAAAGCGTGACATATACTTCACTTTTTGAACGAATGATATGACCTCTTTGAGATTCTTGGGTGAGGGGAGCTCAATAAGAGCCTTTGCCTTTGAAGGATCCACCTCAATGCCTTTATAGGGAACCTTGTGACCGAGCAAGATCACTTCATCCTCACCTATGTGGCACTTGTCGGGGTTGAGTTGACCTCCCATGTCGTAGAGCTTCTTTAAACCTTCTTCTACCCTTTGTAGATGCAATGATTTTGAGCTATAAATACAGAAATCATCAATGAACACCCTAATTGACTTTCCAAAGAATGCTTGAAACACCATATTCATGAAACGTTGGAATGTTGCAGGAGCATTTGTCAGACCAAATGGCATGACTCTAAAAGCATAACAGCCCCAAGGAGTGATAAAGGTTGTTTTCAATTGATCCTCCAATGCAATCCCTATTTGAAAGTAACCTGAGTAACCATCGTACACAGTGTACTTCTCATGACCAGCTACCTCATTTAGTATCTCATCCTGGAATGGGAGGGGAAAGTGATCTCTTTTTGTTGCCTCATTAAGTGGACGATAATCCACACACACCCTCCACTTGCCGTTTTTCTTAGGAGTGACAACAACGGGAGAGACCCACTCTGAATTCTCCACTGGATAAATGAAACCTGCTGCTAGAAGCTTCCTTACCTCCTTGAGTAGAGCCTGCTCCTTAATGACTCCTAGCCTTCGTAGCTTTTGAGCCTTAGGTGTGGCCTCTGGCTTCAACTCAATCTTGTGTTGAACAACATCTACTCCACGCACATCGGTGTAGTCTTTAGCAAAAAGCCTCGGAAATTTCCTTAGCACACATTTGAACTCCTCTTTTTCATCCTTTGTAAGTCTTGTAGACAACATACCTTCTAACATTCCTTCATCTTCTACCTTTTGGTTCTCTTGGGAACCTACCTCTTCCAAACCTCGAGAAGAGGTCTCCTGGTTGTTTGGCTTAAACCTTACCCCCATAACTTCAATGGAGGACTCCTCTTCAGTAATGCTGCCGCTACTTTCTTCTTCTGAAGTGTTTTCAGTCCAATCTTCTTCCGTCTCACTTCGAGATGACTCTTCATGGAGCTCCTCTTGGCGTTGCTCCTTCATGTCAAAGACAACCTTCTTGTGATTGTCATTCCTGCAAATTAATTTCCCACTCTCCCAATCCTGCAAAGCTCGCATTTTCATTAGCCATGGTCTTCCTAGGATAAATGGATAACCACTTCCCTTGGTCGACATAACATAAAAATCCACTGCCTTCTTAATGCCAAAGGCCTCCACAAAAACATTTTTACAAATGCCTACGCACCTAGCCTTGCTATTGTTTGCCATTTTCACTTTGATCTCAGGTGTCTCATGGATGTGCATGCCTAGTCTTTGCATGAGCCCTTCTGTCATGATGCAAATTTGTGCACCCCCATCCACTAGACCTTTCCTAACCAATCTTCCTTTGATGTAACAGTCTAGCACCGGTGTAATGTCCTCATTCATTTCAGCTTGTGCAATTTTTACAACAGGCACACTCTCTTTTACCTTTCTCCTAGTGCTAACTGCCCTTGTTAAATCCCTCCTTACTTGTGGACATAATGCAAGAAATTGAGGCCATGAAATATCAGGACCCTTACCTCTCATGTCTTCCAACAAGTTGTACGGAGCCATACCATGTCCAAGAGGGAAGTCTTGGAGATTGATACGACGTCGAGTCCTCTTAGCTTCCTTGGTCTCCTTTGCCTTCTTGCCTTGTCCATGGTCACTCTGTGATAGGACACCCTCTTTCTCTTTACCTTTTCCTCGGCCACGCTTAATGCCATTTGCTTCCATGTCAACCTCATTTGAGTTTGTCACCTCTACCACATGCACATTTGGATCTGGCAAAGGTGGAACTCCTTCTACCCCTTGTGGAGGTGGTCTTGGTCCATTTGGCCTTTGTAGAAGCCTTGGTTGTTGACCAGTTCCTTCACCTGCATTCATCACTGGGTAATTCAAGTTAGGTCTCCCTGGCTCTCCACGGGGCCAAGGACAATTATACATCCCATGTCCAGACTCTCCGCAATTCCAACATTGCAAGACTCTCCTAGGTCGTGGGTCTCGCTCTTCAGACTTCTTTGCTTGTCCCTTTGGACCTACGGCTTGTGCAAGGTGAATTGACAGGCTGCTTAAGGATTCATTTAACTTCTCAATCACTTCAACCGTTACCTCAGGAAGCTCCTTAGATGTTGATGCTTGTGACTTACCTTTGGGTCTAAGACCTTCTATTGGAACCTCTCCCCTTAAGCACTTGAGTTTCCTATATTTCTCAGCAGCCCTAGTTTCTGCTGCATCAAAAGTAGCAGGTGCACCCGCCTCAACTTTTACCTTAAGGTCAGGAAAGAGTCCGGCTATGAACCTCTCCTTCTTGAGAAATTCTGCACCATCACCAGGGTTAGCAACATTTCGTATCCATAGAGCCCAAAGACGTAGAAACTCTTGCTTGTACAAGTAGTAGTCATCTAAGTCTTTTTGCTTATGAGAAACAATGTCTTGCCATAGTTTTTGAGTGTTTTGGGGATCAAAGAAGTATCTCTTAAAACGATTCAAAACTTCTGTGTAATTCCCCTTAACTTCCTCAGGCAAAGAGTCAAACCAAGTACTAGCATCTTTCCTAAGGACCACCTCAAACATTTCTACACGTTCTTGATCGGTTACTATCCTCTTGATACGGCAAGACATCTTGAAATTTGCTAAAAATAATTCTGCATCCTCTCCAGGCTCTCCAAAGAAAAGAGGATATCCAGACATTTGGCGTTGGCTCTCCATTATTATGAAAGATTACAACAGGAGTTACAATAAGGGATACAATAGAGATTTAGAACCACTCGCCTGCAAATGAAGAAGTGAGAAAATACCACTCTAGGTTTTCTTCTTCAGCTATCCAAGCTTCAATAAGGTCTCGATTTGTTTGATCAAAACAAAAAGGTAGACTATTGATGAGCTCTAAGAAGGGTTGAAATTCTTCAAAGCTAAGGGGATAAACAGAAATCTCTAGAACTTCATTTTCTGGATCCAAAAGAGCAACCACGTCCCAAGTGATAAATTGCACTTGCTCTACAATTCCCAACGCACAAGCGGTTTGTATAAAAACTAGATCTTCATGCTCGTCGAAGGCCTTGAGAAAGTAGCAATTGACTAGGAGCTCCTTTCCTTCGAGTTCCACACAGTCGGAGTGAGGCAAACTTCTCACAATTTCATAAAGAACATCCTCATCAAGTCCAATCAAGTTCGCAAGATTTAAAGACTCCACTTGTGCTACAAAATTCCAAATGTGAGTCTATGAAGCGTGAACTCTGGCCGCAAGTTTCCTGAAGAGTCTTCCTCAATGATGAAATGCACTCGCCAAACGCCAAATTTCACTCTATTTACCAATCTTAGGGCACACACTAGTTGGATGAATGCGCGGTCTTCCTTAGTGCCCAACAACAAGAGGAAAATGGAATCCACGCGTAGGACCTTCCGTCTTAACTTCACCACCCTCTTGTTATGAGGGAGACGCCTTACTACTTGCTCCTGCAACTCAATTGGTAATAGAGCTAGATCTCTAAGGATTGAACTTTCACTGCACACACATTCCCAGTTAGAACAAATGATCGTTTTTTTGTTTCTTGTAACAACTTGGACAAAGAAAAAACAAACATACACACTATTTTGCCGGGCTGCACTTCATTTTAAAATAAAATGAACACATGTACATCAAAAGAAGTGTGGTAGTTGATGAGAGGTAGAATGACAGGGTTTGGTGATGCAAGAATTTCTCCTGCTCTTTGGGCACCAAACATGAACACCATTCGTTGTTGAAAATGGATCTTTCTACTAATTGCAACGTTTATTCTAATGTGTGGAGTAAAATGAAAGGGAAAAACCTCTATTCCTGGGCCATTATCCATGGCCTATGCATGTCCTAATGCTTAAAACAAAACAAAAATATAGACGTCCAAACTAAGGTCGTACCTAATGAGAGGCAAAATAAAAGGATTTACTGAAGCGTTTATCTCGGCCAACCTAAGAGGACCTAAAATTCTACGAATGACACGTTGAAATTGCAACTTAGTACTAACAATTATGTGTACCTTTTGCCTTGCAATGGGAATGAAGGGATCATACAAATCTTCGTGATTCATGCAAACTACTTGATTGTGCTAAAGGTTGAGCCTTTACAAAACATACACAAGCCTGTCCTCAGTGGGGGCACCAATTTGAGGCGGTCCGGGGCGGGCAACAAGAAGAGTGGCCTCTAGACACCCTTCAAGGCTCCCGTGCTGCTCAATGGGGCTGGGGCACAACACAACACAAACCAAAACAACAAACCCACAGCCAAATCCCAACTACACAAGGGGCACCACCTAGTTTAAGAGCGAACTAGGACGCAAAAGAGGAGAATCGTTAGAGCAACCCACAAACAAGCAAGGAATTTACGCTAACCCTAACACCAATGGAATACTCTCACACCCTAAAACACGAGAGAGAGAGAGAGAGAGAGAGAGAGAGAGAGAGAGATAGTGCTCGGGCTGCTTTGAAACGTATCGGCAATGATCAAGCAAACACAACTATATATTTAAGAAAGAGAGAGAAAGGGGGAGGGGGTGCTTGTTGCATTAATACCTTCTTACAAATCTGTCATTACAAATCAAAGTGAAATTAGTATCTGTTCAACATAGCTTGCGTAAATTTCACCACAACACATCACAAGAAAAGCCACCCCAATCACTGTCTTAAAGCCAGGGGAGTCCTCTCCACCCTGTCGCCCTCTTACAGTATGTGGGATTTATGGCTAGGTTGATGACAACACCAGAGAACAAGCTATCAAGAACTTAACAAAAAACACCAAGACACTTACGCATCATTGTTGTCCATTACTTCACGTTGGAAGAGAGACAAAATATCCAAGCTTAGTCCAAATCCACCCTCCTTGATTCAGCAAATGTTGGGCTTACACTAGTAGGAGAAATGATAGATTTCCTACTCTCAATTGAATGATCACTCTCTCTCTTACAATGGCATAGAGTTCCCTTGCTAATCCCCTATTACAACACATGCACATGCATAAGACAATGAGCTTCCACTCAAGAGCTCCTTCTAGAGAGGTTGAGCTTGGCTTCTCAAGCTATAGCATAGTGCTCTTGCTTATGGCTCCCCCTTTTGTGCTAGCTACACCCTCCTTTTATAGCAATTTTGAAGGCTAGGGTTACTTCCTAACCATGGTTGGGTTAGATTTTCAGCAATTTATCTAATTTCTTTTGCTTGGAATTATCAAGAAGTTGGTGGGGAAAGAGAGAGGAGAGAAATGGAGGTGATAGGACTTTTCATAGTGGGTTAGTGTTAGTAGAGTTAGTATTAATTTACAAATGGAATTGGATATTTACAATGGGAGTATCCATGTAGGATACAAATAAGGAAGAAAAACTCTTAAGAGGTAAGAAAAGGTGGATTTCTTACAAGGTTGATGCTCCAAGTGTCTTGAGTAGGGCCGATTTTGACGCTTGTTGACGGTTCACTAGCTTTGACGATACATTTTTTCTCCACTCTTGACCTTCCTTGAGAGACAAGGTAATTGAAGCTGAGTAATCAACCACCATGATGCTGTCTTTTAAGAGAAGAGGCTGAATTTTGTGGTTTTTTTGATAGATATGGGTAATTTGGAGGAGGAAAAATGAGACTAGGTGGTCAATTTTGGAATGGAATTGGGTGTGGGAGGTGTGAGTTTACCATGGTTTCTCTTATTCTTCAAGGTTGAAGAGAAGGTGAGTAGTGTGCAGAGAGGAGTGGTGAGAGAGATGGGGATGATGAGTGGAGAAGTGTGTGTGAAAGAGGAAAATGATAAAGTGGAAGAGAGAGTGTGGCTGCATAGCATGGGAAAACTGGGGTCCACTAAAAAAATCATAGCTCACAGCTCGTAGCTCAAAAAAATATGAAAAAATTTGAGGCAAAAGTTCAGCCCACGAGCTACAACTTTTGTTTGTATCACCTTTTCAAATTCGGAGAGCAAGTGAACTTTAAAAATTCAGCAAAACCGACCGTTTTTTTCCACTGCAAAGGTCTTTGTGGGGTCCTTCTTTGGATGATTCTTTTGAATACCTCCAAGAGTGAGCCCTCCATAGTGCATGTATGCATGCCACCTACCCTTGACCTTATTTGGTAGGTCTATAATTGAAGATATTTTTGAGATCATGATATAAGTGAATAGTACAACTAAGAAAATCAAATATTGAGGGGTCTAAAAAATATGTACATGTCAAATATAAATAATATAGGTGGAAAAATATAAAGGGGTCAAAATAAATCTCTCTCATTATAAGTCTACCATAAAAAGATGAATATTTTTGGTGGTCTAATTTATGAGAGTAATAGAGAATATATGTAGAAAGGAAAAAATCACAATAGTGAAAAAAATATACACATAAATAGAACTAGTTTTTTTGGATTTTTGTTGGGATGGAGTTACACCAAAAATAAGAGAATCTTACATGAAAATATTTCTATATGGAATAAAGAGTATGAAAAATGGTAAGAAAAATTGTGGTAATGGTGAGGCAATGTACAGAGCATAAATAACACACACCTCGGTAGAAATATTTAAATAAATATCAAAATAATTATGAAAAAAATCTTTTATTTAGGCCCTATATACAAAGAAATATTTACATACGTGTGGGCCATAATATACTTATTTTTTTATTTTTTTATTTTTTTTTATTTTTTTGGCTCAACTAGCCCAATGACTAGCTAATTGAGGGTTTTTTAAGAAGATATGGGAAAAGTCCCGTGACTCACGCACGCCTATGTACAGTGAAATGGTAGGGATAGCCACAGTGTTTGGGTGATTTTGGTAGGGTGAGGTAACTCATTGTGGCAATTACAAAGAGCCGAAAAACGGCTATCACCAGGTTAGCCAATTAATATGTACCATTCGGAAAACACTCCACTACCTTGAAAGGGCCTTCCCACTTAATCTGAAACTTCTTTTGGAAGGTGTTGTCGAGCTTACTATTGTAGCGCAAAACCAAGTCATGCTTCTTGATACCCTTACTTTTAACCTTTTCATTTATCTTTGCCAAAGCCCTATCTTGCATCTGCCCATAATGTTCCAATGCACTCATCCTATCCAGTTGAACCTCTTGTAACTGTAAGAGCCTCTCTTTGAATGCATCACTAGACGGCCCAAGTAGCTTCTATAGCATCTTTACTGCAGGCAAATCTACCTCCACAGGCAATAGTGCTTCCTTTCCATACAACAAATGGCCCTTCTTGATAGCTATCCATGGTGGAAGATTATAATTAACCAATCAAATAGGCCACGTGCTCCATGACGAACTCCGTAATCCAAATGGGTTACTATGTCCATTGCCAGATCAAAATGGATACATCAAGGCTCATTCTTAAATACAAGCCATCTTTCCTCTTTGTGCTTCCATGCACGAGAGTCAGCAGGTATCCACATCACACCATCTGTCGATCTAGTATTCAAGTGTCATGTCATCAAAGCGGCTTTAGACTTGCACTTGAACATGCTCTTATTCTTGGAATGATAGGAAAGTGTTGAAGGACCTTTGTAGGGATAAATTTTCCTTGTGTGTCCTCTCTATACCTGTTTGATCCACAATTGGGACACTGTTCCAAATTTGCATACTCATTGCAGAAGAGTATACAATCATTAGGACATGCATGTATTTCGTGATAATCCAAGCCCCAGTTAGTAAGAAGCTTTTTAGCGGTTGGACGGGTAGGGGGCATGTGATCAGGGTTGCATTTATTCGACCAAATAATGCAATTTATACCAAATAAATCATCATTATTCGTGTATTCTCATATAATACGTGGTATTTTTGAATAATTTATATTATTTCGACCGATAGCTTATCAATCAATAGTCTTTCGACCAAAACAATATCGATCGATAGTATATCATTCGATACTATATCGATCGAAAGACTATCGATTGATACGGTAGTCCATTAAAAAAAAATGCATCACTCCTCGATAAATTTTCAATCGAGATCTCTCTCTCTCTCTCTCTCTCTCTCTCTCTCTCTCTCTCTCTCTCTCTCTCTCTCTCTCTCTCTCTCTCTCTCTAGCTCTCTCCTTAGTCCACATAGGTTGCAGACGTTTTTTGAGCAGGTCAGCCTCGCGTATTAGTGAGCATCTTTTCTCTTCAGGTTCGCGTTTTTATAAAAAATAATTTGAATTGTAGTTTCACATGATTATATAATTGTATGTGTCTCTGATACATCTTTGGGCCCTCTTAGTCACATAACAGTTTAAAATTTAGGGTATAGAAATTCCTATGGGTTGTATGATTTTATATCTTACTCCCATAGTAATCTAGAAAAAATTTAGAAAACATTGACTCTTGTTCTGATATGCTTTACAGCACTCTTACTTGAGTCAATGCTCTAGGAATTTAGATAACATCGTACATTGTTTTGATATGCTTGTCGGCACTAATACTTTGTATGGTGTTTTAGGAGACCATTAGATAGCACGTGCATTTGCTTGATATGTCTCACGACACTCTTGCTTTGTACGATGCTTTAGGTAAAATAAGCTCCAATGAAATGTGAGATTACAAAAAACCATACTTCTTCCTGTATTTGAGCCTTGGTTCTTACAACAGAAGAAGTTACTCCTAGACATGATCTCTGTGAATAAACTTTTTATCTAGTGAGTCATTACACTTTTCAATATACGTATTCATGGACCACATGATTCATAGATCTACATTGTGAGTCATTACACTTTTCAATATACGTATTCATGGACCACATGATTCATAGATCTACATTGTGAGTCATTACACTTTTCAATATACGTATTCATGGACCACATGATTCATAGATCTACATTGTAGATCTGTATAATGAGAAAAGTGTAATCTTTAAACTACTCCCCGCGTCACAATCTTTGGTTCTTACAATGGAAGGAGTTTCTCTCAGACACAACTTGTGGAAAAAAAACCATTATCTAATGAGCTACTGATTTTTAAAGTGTGATCGTTCTCGGTGTCTGGATCAAACGTTTATCCTTTGCTCTTACAACGGGAATAAAACCCCTGTGTCTGGTGCTTAGGATTTGCTTATATCCTTACAATGAGAGGGATACACACGTGACACCACTCTTTACATTGTTCTTTGTCATTTGTAAAATAATGTGTATTTGTATGACTTCGTCACATTCCTATTGATAGCATCTCATACATGTGAGGTTTTTGATTCAAAAAATTATAACATATTTTTTTATGATATGAAAAATCATAAATAACATCATGCATAATCGTGTGGACGTTCTTGTGTATTTTGATCATAATTTACATTCATGTGGACTTGTGGTTAAGGGTTTAGAGTGATTGCTTCATGGTTGTGTTGCGTATATAGGTTGCAAAGAATGACTAGAATGTGTTGCATTACATGTCACTTATGCTGATGAGAAGTTATGGTTTTTTGTTTCTTAGTTTTAGCTTCTATGCACATCATGGGTACTATAGGCAAGATAACAAAAGTTGAGCGCAAATATGTCAAAGAATTTGTTTGCACTTATCTTTATGGATTACGAAGTGATCACCTCCAGAAGTCTTGCAAGAGTCCTTGTACGAATCATTTTTGGATGAGTTATGTAGTGCCACATATGCAACACTAGTTGCAAAATTTTGTAGTGCTTTAGGTGGTATTAAAGTCTTTACATGTGTTCAATTGGCCCACAACGTGAGTCAATTCATAGGGCAAGTTTGCAGAGTTGCAGAAACCCTTGACAAGAAAATTGAAGGGAAGTCTGGCTTCATGGACCGCATGAAGGAAGTAGAGGTCCTCTATAGAAGCATAAAGCAACAAGGAAAGAGACCGCACGTAGAAGAGCCCAAGGATGTACTCGAAGTGCTTGCCGCTTCAGAAGTGCCAATCTCTAGCAATGTCCCAATGTCGTCCAACATGGGAAGTTTAGACCCATGCAACCTCGTCATCATGCGCATGGCTTGCATTGAATTTCCAAAAATTTCAAGCATTGGAGAAGGTAGATATGGCATGGTCACGAAGGTGAAAGTCAATCATGAGACCTTCACATATGAATTTTACCCCGGAAAGCTAGTCAAGGGTGATGGCTAGAAGAGTGCCAATGACATAGCGCTGCATGAGGCCACAATTAGGAATATCACTCAAAGTGGAATCATTGTTGTTCTGGGATTGTCAAGACACGCCACATGCGAGCTCCCACCCTCCTCTTCAAGATGTGGAATGGTGGAAACCTCGACCATTGGCTAGAGAGACTCCAAAAGCAGGGAAAGAATGTGCCATGAGCAAGGGTTTCAAAGACGTCGAGGGGACTGTTGAAGCCGTCAAGTATAATATATGGCCTATCATTAATGGATTGCTCCCAACCTTCATCTTTTTGCACGCAAATAACATCACTCACAATGATGTTCATGGAAGTAATATCTTGCTGCATTTTGGTATCGCTGGAGTATATGTGGATGTATGTGATTGGGGTAGTGCAACCTTGTTCCCCACAGAGAACACATTTCCAAAGTTTCTAGATCTTCTCCCATCGACAAGGGAAACCTGGAGCAAGCGATATTGGTGGGTGGCTCCCGAATGTATATCCACAAATCCTCCAGTCTACACGTGCAGCCAGATATCTACTCCCTTTGTAAAATCATTAAAGAACTCCTTAAATATTTACCAAAGGATGATGACACTAATTATATTGCTTTCCTTAGACGCTATCAGGAAGTCCTGCGCACTTGTGTATCTCCCAATCCCACCCAGTGCAAGTCCTCACATGATCTCCTCGGCATGTTACAAGGCATTAAGTGTGTTGGTCGCACGCTCCCAGATAGTGCAGGCTTGAGGCCGTCCAATGATTGAAATCATACCTTTTCATTTGAGAATGTGTCTATACTTTGCACTGAAACAGTTTTGTCTTGCCTCATGCCCATTGTCGTGAAATTTCATGCTATTTTTTTACATTGGTGTTGTCAAAGTGATGAGAGAGATGTGAATTTTTAAATTGTGTATGTTGAACATTGATTGTACCATTGAGTGTAGTTTTTTAATCAATGTGTATCTATCATTTTGATCTAATATTTATTATTGTGTGATTTGACAGGAAAGGGCAGCCACATACGCTCCTCCCAATGTCTATGGTAAGCTCGACCACAAGGAGTCTCAACGCATCCTCAAAGAGGAGAGCCTGCGTTACAGGGCTTAAGACCTCTCCTTATTCTTTGTCGAGGCTACGGAGCCTGAGGGTTTGGAGGGTGAACCAATGAAATTGGAGGACATACGCAAGTGTTGTTCCTCCTTTTTTGTGAAAGATGTACTATTCAGGAGGTCAGGTCGTGCCAAAGCAATAGCACCATTGAAAATCTCAGATTTGCAACACAAAGGGCCCGCACATGTGTTGATTCTATGCTTCATCTAAAAGGAGTGCAGTCTACCTAATAATAATCAATTTGCCATGTACTTCATCCAGCAAGTCTTCGTGCAAGATATAATGAAAAGCACGTCCTTTGGACAGACCGTCCTTTCAACACTAGTGTCGAACTTGGAAGAGCTAAAGAAAGGGTACAAGCACATCATGGGGAGGCAGATCCACCTGCATGAACAAGGCCAATGGTGCTCCTACCAGATGAGCATGAACAAATTGTTAACATCGTGTCTTAGGGGGCTACACTATCCAGCCAAGGAGAGAGCGTTCTCGCTACAAGAGAAGTTGGCAGCCAAAGAAGCAAAAGTAGTTGTTTTATCGCAAAAACTTTCCAGATACAAAGCATGATATGGTCCTCTCTCTCCCCTGCCTGTGGAGGCAGGACCAACTCACGAGGCAGATGTTCAAGAAATAGTGGATATCTTGAGGAAGCATTGAACGTGGATCTTGAAGAAGTGGTGGATATCACAGTTTCTTATAGACATTGTAGACTGTAGTTTGAAATTTTAATGGAAAATTACCCCGTCCTTTTTTGAGACGCATTGTATTCTCTCTATGTTTATGGCAATGAATTTGTTTTGGAGTTGCTAATTGATGACTTTGTTGAGAATTTGGTTTGTAGATGTCATTTTGTTTAGGATGTGTTAATGTTATTTTATTCGGTTGCCACATCCTGTCCTCAATACTTATGTTTATGAAAACTCTCCTCAATACTTGAAAAAAACTTAATGGAGAAGACTTATACATTGTCCAAAGGTGTGCATCAAAAAGGTGAGATATATAGCTCAATAGTGAGCTACAGTGAGATAGAGTAGATACATTATCATGAAAAGATGTTTACATTTCACCATTTGTCTCACAGGCACCAGGTCCTCAATCTCTTCATTGTCTAAACATCTTGAAGACACTTTCCACTCCATCTCATCATTGCTACACCTCTGTTCCACCACCATTTCATGAGTCTGAAGCGCTCTAAAGTGTACTTCGGTCGCCTGTAGGCTATCTTCGTGGGTGCATGAATGAGATGCATGTTACAAAAGAGGTATACAATGTCTACGGTACCAGCAGGACTTACGCAATTTCTATGCTTTGAGTGCACAAAGTCATAAGAAGACCAATTGCACTCACAACCACCATTGGATGCCACTTATGCCCACAATGTTTGCATTCCACAAACGAAATTTTTTTGCCTTTCTCTGTTTCCTCCACATATGTCCACTCTTTTCCTTGCACCGTGCTTTTTGACTTCAACAAAATATATCCTACAATCAATAGATACACTATGATTATAATTTTTCACCATAATTACGCAATGAGAAAGATAAAAGATTATAGATATGATTTGCTATGTTAAAATGATGAATGAATAGTGTCAAGCTAATAGTTTAGGGAAAATCACCAATGGATATGACATTCCTGGCTACTAGGAAGTAAAGAGCGTTTGCTCAAGACAACCTAGATGAGCGATGGATACATCTCACATTCCACTATCTATGTCTCTTGGAGGTAGGATCTACTGCTCAAACACAACCAATCGACCCTAAAATAACTCAAGTCTCTAATTTCTATATCAACATAGAGGTAAGAGCATGAGCTCGATAACATCCATGTGACTCCTAAGTACTATGCATGACTAATATTCACTAGGAGGTAAGAGCTTTCGCTCGATCACAACCTAGTGAATTCTATAGGTGATCCACCATATTCAATTAGAGGTAAGAGCATAAGCTCGATAACAACCAAGTGAATCCTACTTCATACCTTAAACCTCACTTGGAAGTAAGACTATCATCTCATAACAACCAAGAGGCACTAAGTGGACCTATTCTATGTCTATATGGAGGTAAGAACATTTGTTCATGACAACCAAAAGACCCTACATGTATGTGTATATCTTATCCATACTTAGAAGTAGGAGACCCTACTCAAACAACCAAGTATAGAAGTATTACAATTTAAATAACCTTTAGTAACCTTTTAATTGCACATAGAAATATTTATTTTAATCTTCTAAATCAATGTCTTATCTACCTAGTGAATGATATGTTCCAAAATGTATGAATTAACACTATAGCTATGCACATATCATAGCTATAATAGATTTTAACCAACCATCAAATATCACTTTTAGTATCTATTCTAAAACAAATAGAGCTAAGAGTATAGCCTCTAATGTTTAAAATTATACATTCGCACCAAGACACTATAGCTAGAAAAATAACCTCTAATGCTTAGAATTATTTTTATCTATTCTAAAACAAATAGAGCTAAGAGTATAGCCTCTAATGTTTAAAATTATACATTTGCACTAAGACACTATAGCTAAAAAGATAGCCTCTTCAGCTTAGGATTATTTATTTATACTAAAACGATAGAGTTAAAGAATAACTTCTATTGCTTAGAATTATAGATGATTCAAATCTATCCATTCTTTCTTTTTTAATGTTTTAGCATTTAAAATAATCTAATTTCTTAAAAAATCAAAGAATTTTTTAAGTTGACAATTCAACCTTTGAACCGTATTAATCAACCATTATTCACGAACAAATTGAATGTCGAATAACAAATCATGCAACCCTGCATGTGATTGCCTTCTAGTAAGATTTGCTAGTTGAGCAACTTGTTGTTACGTTAACAAGTGAACACAACGATCATATTATTAAGCTGTAATTTGCACTTCAAAATTCTTAGGATATAATGTATTTATCTGGAAAGCTCTATGATGGAGGCATCAGACAACCCATAGACAGATTGCAAATTAAGCATTGCCAAAGTGGTATGAAGAACTGAGATTTTTGCACCATTGTAAAGCAACATACGTACAAGAGTTTACATCATCTCTCCATCTTTATTGTTACTATCATGCCATCGATATGGACGGGATGACTGAGGTTGGTTTGCAGTGTTACCTTGAATGTTTTCGCCTTCTAGGTTTTCAATGATAGGATTCATGTCAAAAACGCATCTAACATTTGCTCCATCTCTACTTCTTGAAATGTAGAATTGAATATTGGTGGGGTGGACGCATTCGATGGCTCTTGATTTAAAAATTGTCTTCTCTGGGATGAAGTTGGAGCAATATCTACTTGCAAAGGTTGATCTACTACCTCTAGACCATGAGATTGATAATACAGGTCTTGTAGTTGCTCTATGAAAAAGAGATCGTTATTGCGTATGTGCTGATTGCATATTTTTTGTTTTTGAAAGATTTGATGCTTGCAATGCACACAAGGACACTCCATCCTATCGTCCATACTTTATCTACCAACGATGCAACAAATAAATAAATCACTCTTGTTATAAGTACATACCACTAACTACATGACAATACATGACAACCTCACATTCTCTAGCCATGTCCGATCCTTGCACACCTCTAAAAGTGCACGGAGATCAGGACCACAGGGTAATAATCTCGTTCTTATAGGTCAATGACTACATATTAGGGTTTGACATACCTCTATTTTTTAAATTTGTTTGCATTTTTGAGGTCTGTGTGCGCTATTGAAGTCTCATTGCCTTATTTTACTTTGTTTGTCTAAGTTTGTTTGTGTTTTTGAAGTACACAAGTCACCTCTGAAGACTGTTGCGTTTCTGAAGCCCGTTTGCAGTTTTTCTACCATTTGCCGCTAGCTCTAACAACTTCACATTCTCTAGCCATGCCCGATCCCCGCACATCTCGGTCTAGAGGTGCACAGAGATTAGGACCACCGGATAATAATCTCATCTTTATTAGTCAATGCATATATATTAGGGTTTGACATACGTCTTTTTTTAAAATTTGTTTGCATTTTTTAAGTAGGTGTGCGCTATTGAAGTTCGATTGCGTTATATTACTTCGTTAATTGTCAAAGTTTGTTTGCATTTTTTAAGTACACAAGTCACTTCTGAAGACTCTTGAGTTTTTGAAGTTCGTTTGCGGTTTCTCTACCATTTTCTGCTAGCTATAACAACCTCACATTCTCTAGCCATGCCCGATATCTGAACACCTTGGTCTAAGGTGCACGATCAGGAGCACCGAGTAATAATCTCGTCGATCAATGCCTATATATTAGGGTTTGACATACGTCTTTTTTGAAATTTGTTTGCATTTTTGAAGTCTGTGTGCGCTATTGAAGTCCGATTGCGTTATGTTACTTCGTTTGTTGAAATCTGTTTGCGTTTTTGAAGTACACTAGTTACTTCTAAAGACTATTGCGTTTCCAAAGTCCGTTTGCAATTTTTCTACCATTTGCCACTAGCTCTAACAACCTCACATTCTCTAGCCATGCTCGATCTCTACACACCTCGGTCTAGAGGTGCACGGAGATCAGGACCACCGGATAATAATCTCGTCTTTATTGGTCAATGCCCATATATTAGGGTTTGACATAAGTTTGTGTTTGAAATCTGTTTGCGTTTTTGAAGTCTGTGTGCACTATTGACTTTGTTTGTTGAAGTCCTTTTGAGGCTAACACTAAGCAGCTAGCCCTAAGCATGTAGCCTTCAACGGCCTAAATACGGAGTAGTCCTTCCTGAGCAGTAAGTGACTAAATACTTAAGTGGTTACCTTTAAGTGGCAAGCCCTAATAAACCGTTTGAATACCAATTAAACCTACACGACTAGCCCTAAGCCGCTAAGTGACTAAATAACGAAACCAGCCGAGCTGTGTGTAGGACTAAGCGGGCTCGGCTAAACAATTCAATACGTAAGCAGCTAGGCACTCTAATTAAGCAGCTAGGGTAGTATTCACAGCTATGGTTGAATGTGTATGGGTTAGACACCTTATGGCTGATTTGGGTGTTGGCCAGGACACTGCCAACACTATCTACACTGACAGCCATATTGCATTGGCAGTTGCGAGGAACCCACTTTTTCATGCTTGCACAAAGCACATTGAGGTGCATTACCACTATGTCAGGGAGAGGCTCTCAGCAGGAGAGGTCAGCTTGGCTTATGTGCCAACACAAGACAACCTTGTAGATCTTTTCACAAAGGCATTGTCTCATGAGAAGCTTGAAGCTTTCCGCAAAGCTTTGTGCTTGCTCCCCTTTGTGGACTGATCATGTCCTCAAGACATGGCACTTCCCTTTACTCATGTGCCCGCTCTCGTTCACCGCATCACTCCAGGGGGGGGGGGCTTTGTTACCATATGCATTTAATAGTGATGTGTGTGAACACATTAGGACTTCCGGGGCATTTCTTCCCTCTTTAGGAGGTTTTTCCCCCCGTGCATTGTATATACTCTCATCACTCTAGGGTTATCTATCTTTCCATTGCACACTAAGTAACACACTCTCTATTGTGTGCCTTGAGCTTCCTTCATCTTCTCCAAGCTCTGTGCGTTTCTCTGCAACCCTAATTCCAACACTCCATTCATGCACATTGCTCTTTTGTAGAATGTCCCCCTTTGGATCCTTATTATCCCTCCTTTGGATCCCTACTCAGACCGGTTTGGCAGTCTTACTAATATTCTAGCTTTTACTCCCCTGGTACCTCCCCATATTAAATGATCAGTTTAACATAAGAAAATCATTTGGGAGGATTAGATATTAGTTTTTATGACAAAAAACATAGGAAAAATTACCAAAATTCCCCTCTAATTTGCAAAAAATCCCAAAATACCCCTCAAATTTTAAAAATTCCCAAAATAACCCCAATATTTTGTCATAAATTCCCAAAATGCCCTTTAAATTTTCCAAAATTCCCAAAATGCTCCTGGTTGTAAGATTAAATTTATTCAAAGATAGAAAAAATTGTAGTTTTTCATAAGAAGACTAATTGTCTATTGATAGGATGATAAAACTAGAATATAGATACAAGGGTATTTTGGTAATTTTTGAAATTTTAGTAGTATGTTGGGAATTTCCACAAATTAGAGGGGTATTTTGGTAGATTTTTCTAAAAGTATAAAATATTAAGTTCATTTTAAAAAGTGTACAAAACAAAAAAAATTGAAATCAAAAACATAATTTATATTTCTTATCACACCTTACGTGCATAATTTGAAGCACAAGAGAACAATATCACTAAAATTTAATTATAAATAAAGCCAAAATTCCAAATGAATTGTATGTACAAATGAGGGTTTATTGTGCCAGTAAAAGAGGACTACAAAAAAAGTATCAATCTAAGTCCTTGTCTTCCTTGTCCTCCTCCTCCTTGTCCAAAGGTACATAAGTTCAATCGCTCTGACTCTACAACAACCAAAACCAAATTAGATAAATCAATAACTAAAAATGCTTATTACAATATTCATTAACTATACTTACCACTTTTAGAGATTCAATTGCTAAGTTTAATTGCTCACGAGAGATATGATGATTTTTCAATAACCATTGTCAAGTATCAAACTCCGTGTGTCTCTCTCGATACTTAACCATCTCTTTAGTAGGACGAGTCAAGAGTGACATTTTTCTAAGTTAAAAATAACCAAAAAATTTCATTATCTAGAGATTATCTAAAACATTTCCTATACAAAACTTGCATAGTTAAAAGTTACATATATATTCATCTTTCTACGCTACTTTGCCTTTTGAACCATAATGTGTGGGAGTTTATTTGGCCCGAGCTTCGCGTTGCTGTTTGTGGAATGATCTTGTTGCTGCTTCCTTGCTCTTTTCTTGCATGAACTACTCCCATTCTGCATTAGCCATGTTGCCGCCCATGATAGCTCCACTCTAGATTTGCAACGCCAGGATGCACCATACACTTGATTGCTTGTTTTTTAGAAATGTCTTGATATACCCCTCCAACCATTCCATGGAGAAATGATTAGTGGAGGGTTTCAAAAAGCAGGCATGCAATGCTTCTCGATATAGCATGGATGATCGAGAAGTTGGTCTTTAGTCCCAATTTTCTTGAACTTTCATGTGTGCTGAAATTGATACTGGGTCTTAGTTATAATCTCACTACAAGAGATCGCTTAAATTTTGATGTCAGATTGGCGGGCGTCAGTATGTGTGTAGGTAAATTTGGAGGGAGAACAAGCTCAAAAAAAAATCAAATTTCCAACGCGTATACCAGTGCACTTTTCGGTGTGTATATTAATGTGTATACCGACGCGCATATCGATGCCTTTACCATCGCACATATTGGCACCTGTACCGGTGGATTCTGCAAAAACAAAACCACGGGTTTTTTCTACGCATTTTACTTCTTTCTTCTCTCTCTCTCTCTTGCCCTCCTCCTCCTCACTTGCTACAGATCTGTTGCCTCACGACTTGTCGGAGTTGAGATTTTCACTCGTAGGCTTCTCCCCATCAACAAGATAAGCTTCTTTTCAAGTTTCCTTGTAGATTTGTGCACTTTGTGTGTGTGTGTGTGTGTGTGTGTGTGTGTGTGTGTGTTTGCAGGTTTGAGGACATTTTTGCAATTGTTTCTTGCTCGAATAGGCCGCATGTGAGTGCTCTAACATTCTTTTTTGTTGCATACACACACGCACACACACACATTCGCATAAACAAGCATGCAAGTAAATAAAAATGCATACTAAACAATATAAACACACTATATACAAGACACACATATTTTTTAATTCAATTATTTTTTGTCATTTTATAAATAATATTAATTAAAAATCATCATTTACTAAGAAAGATCATGATATTTTATCATTAAAAGAAAGATTTGTTTTGATTTATGTTATTTTATAATTAATTTTGCTATTTTTGTGTAAATAAATTTAGAAATTAAAAAATATATATTGTTATTTTTTGTAGTTGTGACTTATCGTACGCTATTTCGATAATGTTTCTGCGCTGATCTCAAAGAAATCCTCCTTTTCTTGCACTATTGCATACATGGCTTCTTCTTCCATCCCCACCAATGTCCTCCTTAAAAGACCCCTCTATCATCTACACATTGACCTAGATCCCCAATATTCACCACTGTGTAAGTGAGGCAAAACTAACATCAAAGTGACACCGATCATGACAGAGAGACTCAGAGTAGAGGGAGCAAAACACTTAGATATTTGGACAAAAGGCTCACTCTATCCATTGAATCCCATGAACAATGCTTTCCATGCATTTGCAAATCCCACTAACTTATTGACCTTTGCAGGTAATGGAGAGAATGGAATGCTTGGCTACTATAAAGCTCTAAACGGCCAATCAAAAACTTATAAAGACATGGTGAAGCACCAAGTAGATGAGATTCAAAGACTTTCTAACTTGCATTATGAGGAGCAAAAGACTATAATGCAGCGCACACAAGAATCACAGGTCTTGCGAACAAAGGTACGGACATTACCAAAAGACTATAATGCAGCGCACACAAGAATCACAGGTCTTGCGAACAAAGGTACGGACATTACAAAACAAAGAGACAATGTTAGGTGCTCATGTGCAAAAGAAGAAACTACGGAATCTTGAAACGTTGAAGGTAGGCTTTGGCGGCCTTAAGAAAAGAATCCAAGCATTGAGGTGAGCATTGTAAACTGTCTAATTAATTTAAACTAATCTAATTTTTTGCTTATGCTAGTTATGCTTTCTTTGTAGAGATTCTATCTATCCAAACGAAGAAAACATAGACCCGAAGGCCAATGTAGGAAAGCAGTTAAAGCCATTGATAACTAGTTGTCTTGCACAGGATATAATGCATGAGAAAAAGTTTAAGGTTTTGCAATGGATGTCATTGACAAAATTCATTTCAAAGAATGTAGTGCCTGCCAAGCAATTACAGGGTACATTGGACTCCCTTGGTAGTAAAAGAGGTTACTCAGCTATTCAACAGTCTATCTCTTCCATGTTTGTGAAGAACAAAATAAAGTCTAAGCGTTTACCAACAGCTGCAAGTGTTTGGAGGAAAGACTCCAGCTCAATAATGAACAGACCGACTTCATTGGATGTCCATTTCATATTCAAGATATTTATAGCTCACAGGGAACTACTGTCACTTATGATGAGTACAACAATATCTTCATGGACCGGACTTTGTTGCAAACTAGAATGGTAGAGTTCTACAATATCACATTTGAAGAGATAGGTGTGACGTTCTACATTCTGTTTTGAAGCTAGATGAGTGTGAGATTCTAAGAGAAGAAGCTAGAGCAAGTAACAATCACATTAATGAATAGGGCTCTTTCCAAATGTCCCACTGATGATCCTTCATACTTCAGTGTTCAATCAAGAACAAACATATAGTGGCTTGGTGCATTTCAAGTAATCCAGTTATTTCCAATTTTGTAGCTCTAGCAAGCCTCTATTGTACCTAAATTTTAGATTTATTTTTTGTATCTCATAAGGATTAATCTTGCAGGTAAAGAAAGAAGACCATGACATTTTATTTTGGGTATTCCATCAAACCCCTATTCCAGATATCATTGATAGGCAAATGAATCGAGGAAAGGTACTAGCTGTAGATGGGAGAGGAGACTTTCAAGTTCAATGGCATCTTGCAGGTGACCTCAAAACACAGAAATGTATGTATAATTGTGGAATGGGTGCCATGGCAAAGTCTCCATGTTTATATTGCATGGAGCCTCAAAGGTGATGGACCCAAAGTGGTGGAGAAAGGCTCCTACCCGTCACAATCAAGACTCTAATTTTTTACCAGTTCTGAATATACCACTTGCTAATGTCCATATTTGTACAATGCATGGTCTTTGCCAAGTTGTAGAGAAGTTGGTATATCTGTACATTGGTTTTCTTGGAAAATAAAAAAGTCAATTGAACGACATGTCACTGTAGAGGCTTTGGAACTAGTTTTGTCAGATATTGGTCTACATGTGGTCAATGTGAAAATCCAGCTAGATGAAAAAAGGTCAACCAATGAGAAAGATGTACCCTGCAAACCATCCATAGGTGGGGTCAAGGCACGCCATTTTCTATCTAAACCTCACAATATGAAAGATGTGAAGCTAACAAAGCGAGGGAGAGTATATCACTCTACCTACATTAGCAAAGTTGAGTATATGCACTGGAAAAGGATTCATTTAGCAATGAAAGACCAAGAGACAACAACTTGCGATGCAAAGGGTGATGTGTGGCGTTCCATTGACACGTTATTTCAAATGTGTGAGAATGATGATTGGTCTCAAGATAATCTCAACAAGTTTAAACAGAACCTTGAGCTACTACTGAAGAAATCCTTCAAGACAGCATGGATTGACACTCAAATCACTCATTACATAGTAGATTCAAAGCACCTCAGATAGTCAAAGTACTAAGTTTGTGTTTAAATTTCTAAATAAATTTCTTGTTTTGCAGTACATTAATTTTAATCATTTGACATACTTCATCCAAAAGTATGGGAATCCACGTATATGGAACACCCAGGGCTTGGGGAAGTCTCATTACATGGCTAGAAATTCCTACTTCAGACACACACAGCATGGAGGCTCTCGAAATAAGGCAAACAGTCTAAAGGAGTTATTTCAGTGGTTTTATCGCAAAATCATTCACCACATGCAACAAAAGCAAGTATTGGCCTCTTCAGTAACCGTACAGGCAATCAGACATTTGCAACTTCAAAAAAGAAAACGAGCAGACATATTGAACAACTCAAGTGCTCTTGAAAGTCCAAAGAGGTGGAGGGAGACAATGCAATATACCAATCATCGGTGGAGCAAGAGAATTAGAGTTTAGATGATCGAATGTACCACAAATTCATGTAGAATTAAATTCAATATTTACCACAACTATTTTAAACTTTTGATGATTTGCAAATATCATTTGGAACCTCGCCCTTGTATCTGATCATTAAATGTTTGCCATACTCTAAGAGTTCAGTAGGGTTTTATTTCCCTAAAGAATTCCATGGTTGTGTATGTGTAGTAATATGTTGCACGGCCCCTAGTATATCCTGGCGAGTAACCAAAAAATTCTCTCCCTAAAACCTTGTCGACGAGGATAACGTTGTCTGCATTTTGTGGCAGCATTGGACCACCTAAGAAGCAAGATAATGTCTTGAAAGCATAGGTTGCAGTATTCCCCTCTTGTAACATTCCGTTGTGGAAAATTAGGATGGGTGCCTCACATAGACTAGGAAGATATTTTCCTAGAGCTGCATCCCTGACGAAACTCTCTTCTTCGACGAAGAAGAAAGTCATCTTTTTCAGCAATCCATGACTACGAACAAAAGTAGTGTGTGTGTGTGTGTGTGTGTGTGTGTGTGTGTGTGTGTGTGAGAGAGAGAGAGAGAGAGAGAGAGACAAAGATCAGGGGGGGGTGCAGGATGTTATACCATGAAACTCTCATCTTGCAAAAAAAACTCATTGTTCCATAGGTTGACTGATCGGATTGACTCCTGTGCTGGTCGCTTAAACCAATTCTCTATATCCTGATTACTAGTTGATGGCTTGAGATTATTTCGAATAGTTTGAAATGTGGCTTCATCAGGAAGGCTCTCTTTATACTTTTATGCCCTTTCAAAGCACAGTTTAAGGCAGTCCAATGGGTTACTGGAGATCTCCATTGCCTCATCATCACTACTGTCATCTGAAACAAATCCATTCCTCTCCTCCTGATACTTGGAGATAGTGGCCATTGCAAAGTCCTCCTGCAAACAAAAAACACTTTGTATATCATGAAGGAAAATGTATGACCTATCTCCAAATTTAAACTCTGGCACTCCTGGTAGCATTAAGGTGGCTTGCCGCTCATTGAAACCTAACACATCTAGAGGTAGCTTGATTTCTGAGGTTTTCACTGAGAGAAGGTTTCTTCATTTCACCTCTTTTGCTACCTCTTCAAGATTAATGGACTCCTCTATCTCCACCACTTCAATGTATTCCTCATCCTCATCCTCTTTTTCATCTGCTGGTATATTGTGTTCCTCCATGTCCTCCTTAGGATCTTTCATAAGACTTGTAAATAATCCATTTAAACATATCAAAAATCCAAAGGATTCTTGAACCAGCTTGCACTCCCGTTCATGTAAGATGCACCAATGGGGTCTACACATAAGAGGTAGCTGATCGTACTTCTTATAAGACTATCTTTTAGGATCACAGTCTTTTAAATGGACTACCACCATTTCACCAACATTAACCCTATCCTTTTGAGTATGAAGCTCAAACTTCTCTCGTTCCATCTTCAAGTGTTGACTTTGTTCAGCTATAAACACATCAAGATTAAATGGAGCATTAAAAATGCAGGAGACCAGTCAAACTTATCACCAGCCCCAGAAGAAACTGCAAAATCTAAAAGCCTTTCATCAATCACTATAGGGTCTTCATAAAAAACTACCTCTTTTTTTGGGGGGATTGTTGCAACACATTGGGCACTCTGCAAAGTAGGTGCTGAAAAATCCACCTCTCTCTCAAGTGGTCTCAAGTGAGTTCAGTAAAGTAAATTTTGGATTAGAAGGGGTCTCCATTTTGAGAGATGGATCAGTATCAGGCTCCTCCAAACTCATGGCAGGCTCTGCACCAGATATATCAATGGATCCTGTGAAATCCATATTCCTCTTCATAGAAGTTTTTAACAGCTCCAGAAGTCTTCTTGGAATGTTTCCTTGGCCAACGATGCTCTCGGGATCTATTTTCTGTCTCTTCCTCCTATCAGATCTCAATCCTACCATTTAATTCATACTAAGAAATATAAGTTTTTTCAAACATAAATAAAAAGAAGAGCACCACATGATCATATAAGTTTTCAATAAACAGTAGCTAGGTATCTCACAATTAGTTCCTATTGATCATATAAACATAAAAGATCATTTTAATGAACTCTAAGATAAATATTCTCCTCATCCTGTGTATGCAAGACAATAACTGGATATCTTACAACTAGATCCTACCTTAGCCTCAAGCCAATTTAAAGATTATGCAAATAGCCCTATAATGTATCACAAATTGTGGACAACGGCACGCGAATAACCTACACATATCTTATGTGAACTCCACGCGCGCTGTGATCTATATCCTCTAAACTCTAAGAAATATAATTATCTAGATCTTGAAAGGTGTCACCCTTCCCGTCCTTCATTTTAGATTTACCCCTTCACTTGCATGGCAACACTATAACATGCAATTGGTTGTAAATACTTGGGGGGGGGGGGGGGAGTAAGACATTAGCTCCATTACTTTTGAGCTTATGAAGGCCAAATTACTCTTCTAATACTAGTCTTGATAATGGAAATAGTTTTTAATATTATCTTAACATCCATCACCTCTATATCCATCGACATTTGACAATGCATTATTGCATAGCCATATGCATGGCTTCTAATTTAGATCAGCAAGGGGATGTGTTGAGGTGATCATACTAGTCGATCCTCTAGTTGGTCCTGTTGTAGGCTCTGTATTCCAAGTTTTTGATCTTTGAGAGTGTACTTTTGGGGCAGCATACAAAAATTCTCATAATTCATGCAAACAATAACACAAGAGGATTAGCATATGTGCATCTTTTGATGGTTTGTGTGAAGGGTCACTAAAATTTTTCCCTGCATAATGATTGATCAAATGAAAAATTTCTCTACAGTTGTGAAGAGCAAAAGCCAAAGTTACCCTCATTCAGGCAAGGTAAGGCCTCCTGCAATTTTCATGCCTGATCTAGAAACGGCAATTGAAGGAAAGCATTGAAAGCAAACAGTAATTAATACTCATATACATATTCATAATACAATACCTGCTTTTTACACAGTAGTAGCTACCAAAACATCAAAGAATTTTATACTCTAGAAAAAAAAACCTTGTACACTTTAAAAAGTGGATCACGGCACGTGGAGTACATAATCGAAACTCCACAAAACTATTGGCGCGCCGTGATCCACTTTCAATACTTTCTATGAATTTTGTTAGGTTCAATGTTAAATTGCCTTTCACATTTTGTAGCACAATTCCTAGACACACCCAAACTATTGACCAAATACGCGTGAAGAGATTGCCTTTACCTTTCCCAAGACTAGACATTGCTCTTGGAATAGAGATTCAGGGCTGGGAACGTTGCTCTTGGTATTCAAGATTCTGATTCCCGCACCTTAAAGGAGGCAGTGGCCTTTTTAACTCTCTCTCTCTCTCTCTCTCTCTCTCTCTCTCTCTCTCTCTCTCTCTCTCTCTCTCTCTCTCTCTCTCTCTCTCTCTCTCTCTCTCTCTCTCTCTCTCTCTCTCTCTAAGGCAAGGAAAGGACCAGGGCTTGCAAAGAAAGCATGTGGAAGGTCTGCTAGTAAGAAGAAAAGACCATGTAAACCAATGAAGATATTGAAGGGACCAAGAATGAAGAATATTCAGAAAAACATGGGTTTATTCAGAAAGATCAGAAAAGCTTACAAATGTATTGATCTTTGTGTCCCTAAACTTCCTTTCCAAAGAGCAGTAAGGAAAATTTGTGAGGAAGCATGTGCTGGTAGAACGAGATGGAAGGTTGTTGCCCTACTCTATCTTCAAGAAGTATCGGAAGATTTTTTACTAGAGTACTTTAATGATATCACCATTGTTGTTGCTCATGCTCACCGGGTCACAGTAATGGACAAGGATAGTGAGACACTCAAAAGAGTACGTTGGAGATATGATAAGCTCCTCATCCCTAATGAGTTTATTGACCCTAAAATGAAGGATATATTGCTAATACCACCAGACGGGAGCATGGGGTTAAGATTCATGAGGCTACTCATGATGTGAACAACAGAGCCAGAGCTGAACAAGAAGAAAGATGTTTCCTAGAAGCAGAGAAATTAAAGCAGATAGAGACTGTTGTTGTTGATGAAGAGGCACAAAGGAGAAATTATGAGCTAGTTACCACAGACTTAAATGAAAAAAAAAATGATCTTTTACATTCCATGAAAGAAGGACTATTAGCAACCATTCCCCTTGCTGATGGTACTCGACAATTAGCTATGGATTCTGTTGATATTGGGATTTTGATAGATCCCAATGCACAAATTACATACTCTATTGTTTATTTATGCCTAAAGTAAGTGCCCTTCTCTACCTTTAAGATCCTTTACTTTTCTATTTGGTTATTGATTAAATCCTTGTTATTGATTGTAGCTTAATAAAGAGCCAACTCCCTAAACAAACCCATACTGAAATACATGTTTTAGATCCACAGTTGTCTGTGCTACCCCAAAAAAAAAACACCCGTCATGGCACATTGGAGAGATGGTTTGTCCACTGTCCAATTCTTCAGGTCACAACTCTGGTGTTTCCATACAAATCAAATAATCATTGGAGCCTTGTATGCATTGAACTGGACAAACAAGTTGTATGGACTATCAACTCCATACGAGGAACACATTCAGAGATAAGACTGCTAGAGTGTTGATATAACCTTGAGTGTGTATTTGGGCTATGGATGATGCCCTCAATATTGTTAATAACAAATAGCTTTCATTATTCATAGATGTGTAAAAATATTACTTCACGTCTATGGAAGGCTTTGTAGAAATCAAGAACTCTACAAGGCAACTTTTAAAGTTGTCGAAGTGCCTAATCAAACTGATCTAAATTCTTGTGGTTGGAGATGTCTTCTCCATGTAGAGTACATCCTATAGAGTTTTTTTGCTTTGAATCCATTTATGTCTAAGGTATTTTCGTGCTATGGTTTGGACCAACTTGGTGCTATTATTAATTGAAGTATTGACCATAAGTTAACCTAATTTTGCAAAATGTTGTGGAGAATTATACCTTGGAATATTTATAAAGGTACCGCGCATCAATTATTCAACATCTACTATCTATTTCAGCTCCTAGAGTTTTAGATGCAGAAGACAATTTTGTTGACAACCATATAATAACTTTAACAATGAACGGTGATGAGGAAGTCATACCAGTTTCCACCACTGGAAACCAAATCCCTAAAACTGAACCAATATTAGAGGAGAAGACACCGGTTTGCTTTGCAGTTGGAGCGGCTGAAACGAAAGTTTTGGAGTTGATCAATGTGAAGTAGACCAAGCTCTTGAAAATCCTGATGTAAAATGCTCTTCAAATGCGAGGAATGCAATAGAGGGTCTAGGCCAAGTAGAGGAGGATAAGGGAGTGCCTATTATTGTGGCACAGGATGAGGCACATGATCAATATAAGGGAGTCCAAGCTCCAGTAATTGCTAATGTGAAGATCTCTTCAAAGCCGAGAGAAGATACAACACCATTTTAGATGAAATGGAAAAATCCCACAACTTTGGGACTAATTTCAACGCCTATGGATTCCTATTTCCCATTAAATTTGAAAAATTTTCATTTAATTTGGGAATGTGACAAAGAGATAGATTCTCAAGAAAATGGTGGTGTTGAGAAACACCTTTTAAAATTTTTATTTTTATGTGGGTGTTTCAAAACACTTCATAAAAGAGATAGATTCTCAAGAAAACGGTGGTGTTGAGAAACACCTTTTAAAATTTTTATTTTTATGTGGGTGTTTCAAAACACTTCATAAAAGAGATAGATTCCCAAGAAAATGGTGGTGTTGAGAAATACCTTTTAGAATTTTTATTTTTATGTGGGTATTTAAAAATACTTCATAAAATCATACATAAGCTAGGGAAATAAAACAATGAGCAAGATATGAAATGCTATTCAATTTCTCCTATTAAGCTAGCCTGTGCCTTCTCCGTGACATTTGATGGGATCTTGATTGTTTTCGCAATTCTTCCACCCCTTGGAGTCAATGATCATACAATTGTATCAACACACTCCCAGCGCTTTGGGTCAGCAAGATTGCAGCACCAACTCTTTTTCCAACAATCCTCATACTGTTCTTGGATTGTGGGATTTCGTTTTCGATGTTTTGGTGCCCAATACTGAATCATAACTTTCTTGTAGTTAGGAGATGATTTGTCTACATCAACGTTTGACTCTGCCACTCCTAGCCATATCGAATATTCAGGATCCGCGAGTCTCACAAGAACAAGATCCCTTTTTCTTACATCAATTTGAGGCCTAAAGGCCTCTTGTGGCCTTGCACTTTGAGGACCAACATAGTGATCATTCAATTCTTCATATCCTTGAAACTCATCTTTGTCTTCCTCTATCTCTTGCATTCTATGACTCCCTACAGTCTTTGGCCAAAATGTTGTATATTCACCAATGTGTTTATTGGTTGGTTCTTCAAGCTCATTGATTATGTTTTGCCAATAAGTGATAACAGACTCCATGTATTTTGTAGAGTCATGGTCCTTTCCCTTTAATAGAGAACATCTTTTCCAAAATTCAAGATATGACTTAATCCCTTGTCTTCACCGAAGCACGGTAAGCCCATAATGCACTAGGCAATTCCAAATCCCAATTCTTTCCTTGGTGCTCTGTCACTTTAGAAAGAATTTGTACCAACTCACCATTGAATCTTTCATTTAGGCCATTACACTGCGGGTAATAAGGAGTGGTATGCTGGTGCCTAATCTTCATCTTTGTGCATAAGAAGTCTAGCAGTTTAGCTCTAAATCCTGGCCCCTTATCTGAAAGTAGCTCTACTGGCACCCCAAACTTGCAACATATTTCATCATACACAAATTTTGCCACATCCTTTGCAGTGATCTGTTTTACTGCTATAGCCTCTGCCCATCTAGAGAGATAGTCCACTGCCGCCAAGATATAGCCTTTGCCCCTGCTTGTGATAGGTAACGGGCCTATTGCATCAATCCCCCACTTTTCAAACACATCAAACGCCATAATGGTTTTTCGTAGCTCTGGCTTCAACACTCTCTTCCCAAATTCTTGACACCTATTGCAAGACCTACACCAATGGTGAACATCCTTGTGCAAACTAGGCCATGCATACCCCTCTTGCAAAATCTTATGCAAGGTGATCTTTAGAGCAAAATGGCCACCACATGCGCCTTCATGATTCTCTTCCAACACTCTGTAAAGCTCCTCCCGCCAAGGTACACGTCTCAACACGAGATCAGCCCCTTTCATGTATAAGACATCACCAATCAATTTGTACCTGTATGCTCTACGCACAAAGCCATCCTTCTTAGACTTCTGAATCTCCTTTGGAATGATTCTTGTTAGCAAAAACTACTCTTCTTGATCCAAACTTTCCCGGCCATGATAAAGAGGTAAAGTGGTCCTCAACACAAATAGCTCCCCAATCATGCCTTAAGCTGCTTCATGTGCCTCTCCATTTAGAGCACGTTCAATGTGTCTGATGCTCCATGCTTCGAAATTTTTTAACAGGCCTTTAATTCTGAAGCACATTTCCTTCAATGAGGTGTTCTTGCTCTTCCACACACCCAGCACTTGCTTCACCAATAACAAGGCATCACCTTTTATGCTCAACCTTCAAACCCCATGCTTCAAACAAATGTGTAATCCGGCTTCCAGAGTAGCATATTCAGCCTCATTGTTACTATGAGCATCCAATTTGAACCCTCTCTTGCATACTAGCTTCCCCTCTGGATCATAAAGTGCTATACCCCCTGAAGCTGCATCATGGCTCTTTCTGTATGAAACATCAAAGAACAACACGTGTGCATTGCTGATCTGTGGCACTTCTTCAACTACCTTTCTCACCACCTCTTCCTTAACAATAAGGGGATTCTCCTTGTAAATCAGCTAGGGTAGCCCTTGTACTATCTTCCACTAAAAAAGAGAACTCAAACTCTTGCAGCTCAATTACCCATTTCTTCAGCACATTTGACATGTTAGTACCATTAATTAACTGTGGCAAAAAGGCATAACTCGTCAAGAAAACAAAAGGCCGTGGTAGCAAGTAATGACGAAATCGTCGACAAGTAAATATTACACTGGCTATCACTAGCTCTACTTCCGAGAACTTTCTCTCCGTTACCAACTTCACTCGGCTTGCACAATACACTGGCCTCATATAATGGCTACCCTTCCCCTTTTGCAATAGCATGGCTCCAATGGCATCATCCCCTACTCAGGGATTTACATAAAACAATTTCTCCCAATCAGGAGCCTGCATGGCTGACAAACCCCCTAACACCTCTTTCACCTCTTGAAACACTTCTTCACACTTTTCATCCCATTGCAATGGATCATGCTTTGCCACTTGTTGTAATGGATAAATAATATGAGAGACAATGGAATAAACCTTGCCATGTACTTCACTTTGTGTATAAAGGTTGCCAATTGCTTCGTACTCGTAGGTGATGGAAGAAGAATAATAGACTTAACCTTATCTGGATCAGCCTCAATGCCATTTTCTAACACCATATGGCCCAATAACTTCACCCTTGGCTGTGCTAGATGACATTTCTTTGGATTTAGTTGTCCTCCACATTCATCATATCGAGCCAATACCATCTGCAGCTTCTCATGGTGTTCAGCCCTACTGCTATAAACACAAAAGTCATCCATAAAAGCTTTAACACAACTACCAATGAATGGTTCCAACACCCAATTTGCTCTCTCTTGATAGAAGGAAGGTCCATTTGACAACCCAAATGGCAATACTGTGTAGAAATAGCAGCCCCATGGCGTAATAAAAGTGGTCTTTGTGCGGTCTTTAAGAGCAATCTTCAATTGAAAATAGCCTGAAAAACCATCACACACACTGTACCTCTCATAACCTGCCACTGAATCCAAGATCTGATCGATGAATGGAAGAGAATATGGGTTCTTCTTAGTGGTTGCGTTTAAGGGCTTAAAATCTACACAAATTCTCCACTTCCCATCCTTCTTTGGACTGACTACAACTGGACTCACCCATTCTGTGGTCTCCACAGGGACTATGAACCCTGCCTTCAACAACTTGTCCACCTCTTCTTGCAAGGCTTCCATTTGCTCTTGACCCATCCTTCTTAGCCTTTGCCGCACTGGCTTAGCACCTTCTTTCAGCTCTATATGCATCTCTTCGCCCTTGAACCCTCTGATCTCTTCATATGAAGTAATGAACAAATCAGGAAAACTAGCCAACATGTGCATATATATATCCTTCTCCATAGCTGAGAGGTCTCCACTGATCATTTGTGTCATCAATTCCTGCTTCTTTGACAACTCAACCTTGGTTTGCATCAGCCCTTCAATCACTTCATAAGGCCCTTCACTTTCATCTTCAACCTCATTCGCAAATGCAACTAAACCAAACTCCTAGATTTCTTTGTCCATCAAAAGAAATGCAACATCAACATCCTCATCACTGTTGGTAGTGCTATCACTGTCCTCATCTGTCACAGTGGAAGAGTCTTCATCACTAGACTCATCCTCATCTTCATAAAGCTCCTCTAATCGTTTCCTTGTGTCCATATTATAAAGCTTCTTGGTACCTGTCTTTCCATAGAGGCTAATCGTACCATGTCGCCAATCTTGAACAGCTCCCACTGCACGTAACCATGGTCTTCCCAGTATAATAGGATATGCTCCCAACCCTGCTGGCATCACATGAAAATCAACCACTGCCTTTGCATCATATGCCTCCACTTCTAAGCTCTTTACAACACCCAAGCATTTTACCTTTTGATGGTTTGCCAATCTGATCCGAAAACCTGACACCCCAGCCACTGTGAGACCCATCTTCTCAATGCATGAGTGTGTTATGACGCATATTTGGGCTCCGCCATCCACATAACCTTGTCCCAAATTTTTCCTTTTATGCCACACATCTACTATTGGACAAATGTCTGGTAGCTCATCCATTGCCAACACCTTTACTGAACCTCTCTCTGGCTCTTTCTCCATTGGGTTAACCATCCTCTTCCACTATCGCTTTAGCTTAGGCACCATCTCTATAAGCTTCCCAAAAGTAACATCTGCCTTCCTGCTCGTTAGATCCTCCTTCAAGTCATAGCTTAATTGCCCATCCCCTAGTGGAAAATCTGAAACATGAAACTTTCAACGAGCTCTCCTTTTCCTCTTGGCCTTGACATCCTCGCCTTCATTGCTCTTTCCTTTCTTCTTACTAGGACCTGGGGCACTTCTTCCTTCCTTATCCTCTGTGGTCCTCTTCCCAATAGGCATCACTAATGTATCCTCTAGCTTTGATGCCTTCTCCAAGGTGACTACACTTAGCACTTTTTCCTTTCCCTTTTCCTCCTGGGTCAGTCCACTAGTTCCTTCGTCTCCCTTAATTTCGATGCCATAATCATTTGACTTAGTTAGCACCTGTCTTGGAAATGGATACATGTCTCCCCCCATCCTTGGTGGCTTATCACATTGCGGGCTGATGTGACCCAACTCTCCACAATTATAACATGTGGGCGTCTGCCTCCAAAACCTACCATTGCTTTGTCCAACACCATTCCTAGGCCTTTCTTCACCTCCTGGCTGATTTGCAAACCTCCCTCGACCTCGATTATTTCCCACTTGACCTAGCATGTTTAGGCTGAGATTCTTCATCAAATCTACCATTTGCCTCATGTCTTGCCTTAGCCCATCATCTTGCACTGCTGTAGTGACCACTGCTGGCATAACCTGAGTAGTAACAGGAACCACTGGTTCGTGATGAGCCCCTGACATGCGACCTTGTAAAGACTCTATAGGCTGAAATTCAGACCTCATGGGCAAAGACTCCACCCCTAACTGGCTGATTTTCCTCAACTTCCACTCTTTGTTCCTTGATACCTCTAGTGCATCTTCATATGTCCTAGGCTTCTTTAGCTCCACTCTCCAACATATATTCTCCCAAAGACCAGCTAAGAACCTGTCCTTCTTCATCATGTCAGGCGGGGGAACATGTGGCGCTAAGGCCTTGCACATTCGCTCCCATGCCAATGAAAACTTACGTATGTACGCATCTACTGGCTCACCTTCCTTTTGCACCAAAGCCTGTACTTCTTGCCACACTTTGTTAGGATCTTCTATCTTCACAAAATCCACTTCCAACCCATGTCGTAGATTGTCCCAACTCAACCTTACAGGTGGATCAACCACACGCAACTCCTCTTCAAATGCTTTAGACCAAACTCGTGCATCACTCTTCAAACAAATTTGGAGAAGGCGTAACATCTGCGCAGGGTCATGAATCTAGTTGCTAATGCAGGCAACCTCCATCTTTTCCAAAAATTCTTCCACATCTTCATCACTTCTTCCATGAAACTCCGGATAAGAGAAAGCCATGGCTACCCAAGTTTCAATGCTTTGAGAACCCCTTTGAACACACGTGCAAGAACCCAAAACTTTTGACTACCCAATCCCCAGAAACTTCAATGGAGCTCAACTTTAGATAAGGACAAACACATGCACATCAAATGAGTTTTCATAGTTGATCATCAGAATTACAACAGGCAAAGGACATTCCAAGATCTCTCGTAATCTTCTTGGCCCGAACATATAGACTATGCGCTGCTGGAAAAAAATCTTCCTGGACACATGAACATTTATCTGGATTCTTTGAGTTAAATGAAATGAAGTGAATTGAGGGCCATATGGATGATCCATTAAAGCCAACCATGAAGCTCCCAAGAAGGCACACCTGACTTAACCTCTGATTTTGCCAAAATTTCAGCAGCATAACAGCATAAATGGCTCAAAAGACCAAAAAACCAGCCATCATAACTTGGAAACATTTTGGCAGAGTTTCCCCAGAAATAGAGCAGTAGGAACCCAAAATATACACTGTATATGTATGCATAAACTGTCAACAATAAAACCCGAGCATCAAGTAGGACTCACTAGTACATAGCCTATGGCGAGGTCACAAAAAGGGTGCTCCAGCTACCTGTATCACCGAAAGGATCTCTACATTTGAGAATCCCCCATCTCAATAAAAACCTCACGCTATCGACCCTCACACGAAGGCTAATGCAAATCGTGTATAGTCAAGTCTGCACAGCTTTGAGTAATTCTGCACCTCCAGATGGTTTGAACATAGCAGGTGTAGAAGGAAGTCTGCTTACTGAAGAAACCAATAGAAAGACAATGGACAAAGGCAAAGGAACAGCCTTAGTTGTCACGGGAAGGACCAAAGAAAAGTACAAAGGTGGAAAGAGGAATCAGTCTCGTAGCAAGTCCCGCAGTGCTAAAGGCAAGAGTGACATAGAATGCTACCATTGTGGCAAGAAGGGTCACATGAAAAGAGACTGCAGATAATGGAAAGCAGAAAAAGGCAAAGAGAAAGCTGAAGACCATGGTGAGAAGAGCAAGTCCTCAGTGAAGATTCAAGAAATAAATGTGCCAAACAAGGAGTGGTTTACCTCTTATGTGACCACTAAAGATCATGTTCGGCTAGGCAATGGGCAGACATGTGAGATCTTAGGTGTTGGAGATGTTCAATTGAAGTTTCAGAATGGCTCTTCTTTCACGCTGAAGAATGTGAGACATGTTCCCGCAATTACAAAGAGCTTGATCAGCACAGGTTTACTTGATGATGCTGGCTACGTCACCACTTTTGGACAGAACATGTGGAAGATATCCAAGGGTTCTATGATAGTAGCACATGGAGTAAAGTCTCGAGGACTTTACATGATTTATGTATCCAATGTCTCTAAAAATGTAATCAATGTAACCGAGCAGCCGAACGTTTCTTTGTGGCATAGCCGGTTAGGACATATGTCCAAGAAGGGAATGGAAATCTTGTCTCGTTCTGGTTATTTTCCTGGCTTTTCATTTAATGATTTTGAATTCTGTGAACATTGTCTGTATGGTAAGCAAACACAGCAGCCACATAAGCATAGAAGCAGTAGAAGAGATACATAGTTGGCACTTGTTCATAGTGATTTGTGTGGACCTATGCCTAACCTATCTCTAGGGGGAGCTTCTTACTTTATGACATTTATAGATGATTACTCGAGGAAAGTATGGGTTTACTTTCTCAAGCACAAGGATGAAGCGTTTAGTGTTTTCAAAACATTTGTGACACTTGTGGAGAATCAGAGTGGCAAGAAGCTTAAATGCTTACGCACTGACAATGGTGGAGAGTATGTTTCAAAGGCCTTTCAGGACTTTTGTGAGTCAAAAGGTATAAAACGTGAACTTACTGCTCCTTACAATCCTCCTCAAAATGGTGTTGCTGAGAGGATGAATAGGACCATACAAGAGAAAGTCAGAAGTATGTTGTCTAATGCACAGCTGCCAAATGGGTTTTGGGCTGAATCTGTATAAACAGCTGTTCATCTTGTAAATAGATCTCCTAGCAAGGTTTTGCAAAAGGATTCAGTGCCAGAGATGGTATGGTCAGGCAAAATGCCCTCATACAAGCATCTCAGAGTCTTCGGCTGTGAGGCATATACTCACGTTCCAAAGGAATTTAGGAACAAACTTGAGCCAAAGAGTAGAAAGTGCATCTTTCTAGGCTATGGTAATTCTGGTGAGATGGGGTACAGACTTTGGGATCCCGAATCCAGAAAGGTTGTCCGCAGCAATGATGTTCACTTTAATGAATCCAAATATCATTCTAAACCAGAGAGGGTTGAGGAGATTAGAAGAGTTGTCTTCCAAGAAGATGGACCTGCACATGCAAGAAAAAATGTCACAGCTCAAGAGGAGCAAGGACAGGATAGATTGGAACCACAGGTTGTGGCTGAGCCTGAGCCACCTATTGTGCGTAGATCTGGACGTGTCACGCGACCTCATGATAGGTTTGTTCCATCTATGAACTATGTCATGTTGACTGATTGCAATGAGCCTTCATGTTACAAGGAAGTAGTGCAAATGAAGGACTCCGGGAATTGGGAATTGGCCATGCAGTCAGAGATGACAGCTCTGCATAAAAACCAGACATGGAAGCTAGTTAAATTACCACGGGGCAAAAAGGCTCTACCCTGTAAATGGGTTTATAGGTATAAGATCACCGCTCATGATAGTCAGCCAAAGTACAAAGCAAGGCTTGTTGCCAACGGCTTTAAGCAAGAACAAGGCATTGACTTTGATGAAGTCTTCTCTCCGGTGGTCAAGATGACTACATTGAGATGCTTTCTTGCATTGGTTGCCATATTAGATGTGGTGTTGCACCAAATGGATGTCAAGACAGCGTTCTTGCATGGTGATTTAAATGTGGAAATTTACATGCAGCAGCCGGAAGGGTTTGTTGAGAAAGGCAAGGAAGATTGGGTATGCCAGTTGTTAAAGAGTCTTTATGGCTTAAAACAATCACCGAGGGCATGGTACCATAAATTCCACAAGTTTATGCTTTCTCAAGGCTACAAACATAGTGAGTTCGATCACTCTCTATATACAAAGAAGGCTAAGGATGGCAGTTGGCTGATCCTTATTTTGTATATGGATGACATGTTGATTGCTGCCAAGCACTTGGAAGAAATTTCAGCTTTGAAATCAAAGATGGAAAAATCGTTTGACATGAAAGACATGGGTGAGGCAAGTCATATACTTGGTATGCGCATTGAGAGAGACAGATCAAAGAAGTTGATTTGGTTATCTCAAACAGAGTATATTGACAAGGTTTTGCAACGTTTCAATATGGAGAAGGGAAAGGCATTGAGTGTTCCATTGCCACCATATGTGAAACTTAGCAAACAAGATCGTCCTGTGTCTGAGGAAGAACAGGCTGAAATGGATAAGATTCCATATGCGTCTACAGTGGGTAGTTTGATGTATGCAATGATTGCTACTCGCCCAGACATTGCATTTGCAGTGGGAGTAGTAAGTCGATACATGTCAAACCCAGGCAAGAAACATTGGGAGGCAGTGAAAGGAATATTGAGATACCTGAAAGCTACAAAGAGTATGCGTATGTGCTATGGGAGTCAGGAGCTAAGTGTAAAGGGTTTTACAGACTCAGATTATGCAGGTGACTTAGACAACCGAAGGTCTACGTCAGGGTATGTCTTTACATTGGCTGGTGGAGCAGTGTCATGGCGTTCTAGATTACAAAATTGTGTTACTCAGTCTACTACAGAGGCTGAATATGTTGCAGCATCAGAGGCATGCAAAGAATCAATTTGGCTTAATCGACTAGTAACAGATTTGGGAATCAAAGAAGAGATGCCTGTGTTATATTGTGATAGTCAAAGTGCTATACAATTGGCTCGCAATCCAGTTTATCACTCAAAGACAAAGCATGTGGATGTGAAGTATCATTTCATCAGGGAAATGCTCGAGGATAAGCAACTTCAGCTTGTCAAAGTTCACACCACAGAAAATCCTGCTGATCTACTTACAAAAGGACTTCCCTCATAGAGCTTTGCGCATTTTCGCAAGCAGTTAGGTGTAGGGTAGTACATCACTTCTCTACATCTCTTGTATATTAGCTTGTATAGTAGCTTCTCTCACACTTAAAGTACCACATTGGACTATAAGTGGGAGGTTGTTGGGGTATAAATCCCAATGTGGTCGCCCAGGTAAGTGGGCGGGCTGCCAGGTATGTACACATATTCTTTTGTCAAAACCTAATAAGAACTCACTATGCTCTACACATTACAGTAGAGCGAGTTCACCATATCGTCGTGCTCTTCTTCTCGCACTCTCTCTCGCGTCGCACTTCCGCTCGTACTCCTTCACTATCTTCCAGACCAAGTCTCAGAAATGGCTGGGACTGCCAAATACAACCAAGTATGGCTCCACAAATGTGTACAATGCCAGTTTCCACAAGTAACGTACAATCCAGCAGACAATGCGCTCAAATAGGCGCCAAGTGATGCATACCCACAACAACTGCAAGCGACATCACTGCTAGTATATCACTGTACTCCAGCTACTTGTACCTGTGTGAATCACCTGTACCTGTACCTGTCCCTGTAACCTGTAATCCCGAATCTCGAAGCTTGAAGCTCGAAGCAGAAGGTGCTCGAAGAAGATCCTCCGTGGGGGCGCCAAAAGAATGTGAGCGGGATGAAAACACACACAACGCCTCTATAACGACCCGACACACACTCTTGGGAAGATACACACACACACTATGGGGCACCACTCGGCTTAGACAACACACCTGGCCGAGACAGGGAACACACCTCTGGAGTGAGAGGAGAGAGACTATCCACTTGCCCACTCCACACAGACACACACACACACATACACCCAAAAAACTCAGCTCAAAAGAAGATAATTTCTGATGTTTAGATACAATTGAACTTGGGCCAACACCAATGGGGCAAATAGCTCACACAATATGGGTAAAATAAGCCAGATACAATCACAAACTAGAGCAGAAACTTCGCTCATAGGAGAAACTTACACAGAAAAACAGCAGCAAAAGAGTGAGGAATTTGGAAAAATGGATAGCACCATCGCGTCCGGAATGGCCCAAAACCCCAGTCTACAATGTCAAAGTGCTCAAATCCGACCTCGGATGAGCAGTTTACGGCCAAAACAAGCTCCAAAATGAGCAAAAACTCACCTGCGACTGTTCCTCCTCTCTTCTCCACGTTTTTTCTGGTCTTCTCTCAGTTTTTTCAGTTCCCACACTTAGCTTTATTTTTTGGGCACCCTTGGCCTTTTAGATGACCTCGAACGGACCCCGAACAGGCCAAAAACTGACCTCGCAGTGCATAGTTGTCACCTTTTTGCATCATCCGCACACCTGGCACTCATTTCTTTTCAATAATGCGTCTCGCAACCACGTGAAGTGGACCCAAAAAGTGGTCCTAATGATGACCTTTCTGCATAACTCTCACAAGAAATAACCCACGTTGTGTCCGTCCTCATCCGCGTGCAAATATTGACCCCGTTCGCCCTCCTGACGCCACTAGATGCCATCTGACGCACCTGCTTACCTCATGTCGTCGGCCTGTGGATAGCTTCCTCGAGAAGTTTTACGCGCTATAAACTCCTCATTATTGTAGAAAAAACATACTGGTACTGGTGATAGTGAAAATCGATGCACTATGTACATGTTGTCCTACATGTACACATGTGGGTTCCACGTAACCACCTGGCTCTGGAAAATGGGCAATTCTTTATTTGATGCACCATACATGTGTATGTACATATGCGCAATCCCTTGCTCCAAAAAACTCCTGACAACGCCAGGTGTAGTACACATTCCTACAACTTTGTTGTTGCAACATGTGAATTCGACGTTTATCCTTCAAACGTGCAATCATCTCGTCATCCTTTGTTGACTCTAGTTGAGACTTTATCCGACTACACACAACACATTTGGAGAACTCACTTGTTTTTGACAATGTCACATTAGCAAACTCTGTATTCCAAATCCTATTGAATATCATGCTAGACATTGGCTTGAGACTCATACTGTCAAGTGTTTTATTGGCATCATGTAAAATGTCTACTTGCTTGTACGTGTTTGGTATTGCAAGCAAAGTTTCCCTAGTACCATCTTCCATGGTTCTACTCTTATGTGGCATTCTCTCCGAGTTTTCATCAACAAAAGAGCGCATCAATGCCCTTCCCATTTCTGTATGGTCTCTTCCTTTTCTCATGACACCATCATTACCATGCACTGAGCGTCTAACCCCATTCTCAAAATGTTCACGGTAACAATAAAATGAAGTTTTTGGAATGCCATGAATTTCGTACCAAGCTCTACTGCAAACCTCACTGCCATTAAAAGAAAACACATAGCATGTCTTTGTAGTTGTTTTGTTCTCACGCCATGCAATCAACATTGTATCATACACATAGTTTGTTCTATTTTGCAAACTCTGTCCCCAAAATTCATTGCGCATAGCCATGACCTTATCTCGATTTGCATATTGACAACACCTTTTGGAACAACAATCTATGGTTGAAACAAGCTGGACAGATGCTAGAGATGCTTGATTGGATCTCTTAGAAGCTTTCACTGACATTTTTGGCTTCCTATTCACAAAGCAATATTTCCGCTTTTTTGAAATAGGCTCTACCAAATAAGTTGATTCAATGCATATGTCTTGTAACGCATGCATAGCATGTAGATCCTCATAGCATAACAATTCTTTTCCATCCATAGTTGTCACTCTCTTGATAGGCCAACAAACTAGATTAATGCTGCATACACTAGCTTCTGCAGAAATAGTAGCCTCATCTGCAGAGGATGTTTCGATACCAATACCAATGTTATCTTCACCTAGCTCACCAAAGTTTACAGAGTCAAACGGATACACGTACATGACAACCCCTTCGGCTACTACATGTGTTTTGCTTTCATCCCAAATTTGAACCCTCTTATCCTTCCAAACCTCTCTGTAGCTCATTCCATTACATTGTGCATCCAATGCTCCTTCTACTTTGTCAGCCTCATGCATAGAAGCCCCTTTGTACTGCATCTCATTTATATGTTGCAACAACCCACTACTCCATTTCACAATACTATGAAAAGCATCTCCCACTGTCAATGCATCCATTGTTGAAAAAGGGATGAGTGCTTTCTTTTCAAAACACAAATCAACTGACACCGATACATTGCCTTCCCCAATAAGCATTCCAGAACAATATGCACTTGGATTTATTTCAAATACAGTCCCAATGGCAACCTTTTGTGTCGCTACAAGCATGCACACTCTATCACCATGATTGAAATTAGCCATACCTGCAAGAAGATTGCAAGAATAATTGTTAAACAAACCGCTTGCAGAGTATATTGATTTACGTAGCATAAAGCATAACAAGTATGTATGTGGGTGTTTCATGAGAAGCACCCTGTGGCTTGAAGGTCATAGGGTTCCCTCTATGCTACTAAGAATCTCTTTGTGCTCTATGCTCTATCGTCTATGCTCTGTGATCTATATTGACTTCCTATGGCCCCTAGACCACAAGGTGCCCTCATTGTTTCCAAAAAACCCTCATTGTTTTGGGGCCATAGCTCTCTATGCCTGTATAAATCATATTTGCTCTATATTAGCTCCCTAAGGCCTGAAGGCCATAGGGTTGTCCTCAAGATCACCTCACGGAGTTTCATGTCAAGTATATATACATCCTATGGCCTTAGGGCCATAGGGAGTTTCATGTCAAGTATATATACATCCTATGGCACCCCATGACCCTAGGGCCATAAGATTTCCAAATGAAACATACGACAATGTATGGCCCTTGAGCTTATACATTGCAACCCCATGACCCTAGGCCATAGGATCGGCATATGAAACATACGACAATGTATGGCCTGTAGGGATCGGAGAGCACACACACAGAGAGCCAACACGAAGAAGGAGATAGACACAGTGTGTGGCGGGGCGGTACTCGCACTCCAATGTGTAGTTATGAGTATAGTTATTATGAATGAGTAAATGAATGGCTGTACATGGGCGGCTGAACAACGGGCAGCCGGGCACATGGGCCTTTAACCCAACAATCTCCCACTTAAAGGCAGTGTGCCTTTAAAGTGGCCAAAGTACAGCAAAAGAAGTCAAGCCATACCCATCAGCGATCTACAGTGTGCAAACCGCTGTGAGGCTAACGACTTCGTGAGTAGATCAGCAGGGTTATCGTCAGTGCGTACCTTGACAAGCTCTATGCACTTGTCCTCTAGCACCTCTCGTATGAAGTGATACCTCACCTCAATGTGCTTTGTCTTCGCATGGAAGACAGGATTCCGTGCCAACGCTATGGCACTCTGGCTATCACAATGTAGAATCGGAGCATCACAAGCCATACCAAGATCTCCCACTAGTCGTGAGAGCCATACGGCCTCCTTGGCAGCCTCAGTGGCAGCCATATATTCAGCCTCTGTAGTGCTCAAAGCAACGCATGCTGTAAACGTGATGCCCACGAAACCGGTCTACCTGCAACTGTGAACACATAGCCGCTAGTAGACTTCCTCGAGTCCACTGACCCTGCATAGTCTGAATCTGTATATCCGCAAACAGACATATCCTTCTCACCATAACATAGGAACAACTCTGAAGTCCCTCTCAAGTATCTGAGAATACCTCTCACTGCATCCCAATGACGCTTGCCCGGGTAAGACATGTACCTGCTAACCACACCAACTGCATGAGCAAGATCTGGACGCGTAGCCACCATGGCATACATCAAGGAACCAACAGCTGACGCATAGGGAATCTGAGACATCTCTGTAGTCTCCAAATCTGTCTGAGGGCAGTCATCATGGTTGAGTTTTACATATGGAGGCAACGGGGTACTAATGGCCTTCCCCCCTTCCATATGAAAACGCTCAAGCACCCTGTCAATGTACTCTTTCTGACTAAGAAAGAGCATCTTGCGAGAACGATCACGAGTGATCCGCATACCCAAAATATGACTGGCATCGCCAAGATCCTTCATGGAAAAAGTCTCATGTAGCCTATGTTTCAAGGCATCCACATCAGAAATACACTTCCCTACGATCAGCATGTCATCCACATACAAAACCAAAACAATAAGACTACCATCTGCAGCCTTGCGAGTATAGAGGCATGGGTCCTCATAACTACGTACATAGCCCAATGAACTCATGAATGCATCAAACTTACGATACCATTCACGAGATGATTGCTTCAGCCCATACAAGGTCTTAAGAAGCCGGCATACCATCTTCTTTGAACCATGAATAACAAACCCACTTGGTTGCTCCATGTACAAATCCTCGTGCAAGTCCAGATGTAAGAAAGCTGTCTTTACATCCATTTGCTTCAATTCCATGTCTTCTGTAGCTACCAAAGCAAACAACATACGCAAAGTAAACATCTTCACCACTGGGGAGAAGATCTCGTCAAAATCAATGCCCTTCTGTTGCTTGAATCCTTTCGCCACAAGCCTTGCTTTGTACCTAGGCTTTGCATCCATTGAACACAATTTTATCTTGTAAACCCACTTGCATGGTAGTGCCTTCTTACCCTTTGGCAAAGGAGTAAGCTCCCACGTTTCATTTTGGATCAACGAATCCATCTCTGACTGCATAGCCTGCTCCCACTTGAGCTTGTCAACACTAGACATGGCCTCATCATAACATGATGGCTCCCCGCAATCAGTCAACAATACATAATCCATAGAAGGCACAAAATGCTGAGGCTATCTTGCACGCCGCTCTGAACACCTCAAAAACTCTGCAGGAGGTGCATCTGGCTGTCCCACATCTACATGATCTCCCAACAAGGGCTGATCTCCCACTTGAGGGTCAATGGGCTACCCACGAGCAGCCATGGGACCATCATACCGATGTCCATCCTCCTCAAATATCACACGCCGAACCTCAACCGTTCGCGGTGATGCTCTATACATAGAGTCCTCATGAAAAACAACATCATGGCTGCGCACAATCTTCCTGTCAATAGGATCCCACAGTCGATAACCCATCTCACCAGAGCTACCATAACCCAAGAAGATACATCTCTTGCTCTTTGGATCCAATTTGCTGCGTTTTGCCTTAGGTACATGTACATAAGCTTCACACCCAAAAACACGAAGGTGACCATACGAAGGTGGCAAACCTGTCCATACCTCTTCAGGCACTTTGAAGCCCAAAGGAACACTAGGTGAACGATTTATCAAATGCACAGAAGTGGCAACAGCTTCAGCCCAAAATCCATTTGACAAACCAGCCATAGAAAGCATACTACGGACTTTTTCCTGTATAGTCCTATTCATGCGCTCTGCCACACCATTTTGAGGAGGTGTATAGGGAGCACTAAGCTCGCGCCGTATACCCTTCTCAACACATAATGTTGTGAAAGCATGAGACATAAATTCACCCCCATTGTCCGTACGTAAGCACTTCAACTTACAACCTGATTGGTTCTCAACAAGAGCCAACCATTGCTTAAATATATCAAACACAATATCCTTCTTACGAATGGGGTATGCCCATACCTTCCTCCTAGCATCATCAATGAACGTAACAAAGTACATAGCACCTCCAAGAGAAGCATTGGGCATCGGCCCACATACATCACTATGCACCAAAGCTAGCTTTTCCAAAGATCTGTGTGGAACACTCTTCTTATGAGAAGACCGAGCATGTCGACCATAAAGGCAATGCTCACAAAACTCAAAACCACCAAAATCTGAAACGGGAATGTAATCCGCACGTGCCAACAACTTCAAACCTTTCAGTGACATATGCCCCAAACGCTGATGCCATAAAGAAGCAGGAGGTTGCTCAGTGATCCCCACAATGTGATCAGCCACACTAGCTACACAAAGGGAATACAACGTATTCCTCTTAGCACCTTTAACCAAAACAAGGCTGGCCTTAGTGATTTTCCAACCTCCATCACCAAAAGATACATTGAAACCAAGTGAATCCAACTGACCCACACTAATCAAGCTTTTTGCAAGAGCCGGCACATGACGCACACACTGCAAGACAAACGTAGTAGAGTTTGGCATAGCCAAATGAATATCCCCAATGCCATGAATTTGCATAGAACGCCCATCGGCAATCCTGACAGTACCTGTGCTCGAAGCATCATACTCATGAAACCACGACCTATGAGGCATAACGTGAAAAGAAGCACCACTGTCAATGACCCAATCCATAGGCATACTACGCTCATGAGTGAGAAGAAAAGCGTCATCAAAATAGGATGCAAGCAACACATCACCAAGCTCTTCACTAGTAGCACTAGTCGGAGCACATACATGGTCATCTTGAGAGCTACACTCTCCGTGTGTTGCATTTAACTCTTCAATCTTGACATTGGACTTAGGCTTGTCCTTAGCATCATGGTCTTTCTTCTTACCATCTCCATTTTCCCTTTTCCACTTGTAGCAATCCTTTTTGAAATGGCCTTTTCTACCACAATGGAAACATTCCACATCCTTTTTACTTGTGCCTGCACGGGACCTGCTTCTAGATTTACCCCTGTTGGACTTATACTTGTCCATAGTCTTGCCTCTGACAACCATTGCACTAGAAGACTTATTACCTGCATTATTCTTTCGATTAATCTCTTCCGTGAGAAGACTAGATTCCACATTAGTACTTGTCAACTCATTCGCAGGAACCGAGTTACTTATGGCTGTCCTAAATGTGTCCCATGACTCAGGCAACGTGACAAGTAAAAACATAGCTTTTACATTTTCCTCAAACGTAATTTCCTGCGTAGCAAGTTGGCTGAAAATTGTATTGAACTCATTCAAATGCGCATTCATGGAAGCACCTTCCTCCATTCACAAATCAATAAGCTTTTTAATCCAATACACCATAGAAGCAGCCGAATGCTTATCATACATATCGCAAATCCGCTGCCATAGCTCATAAGCTCCACCCTGTGCATCTTTCACATTGTAATAAACAGACTTTGAAAGGGAAAGCCTAATGGTAGACCTGCACATCTCATCCAACTCCTCCCAATCATCCCTCTCCATGTTCTCTGGCTTAACTCCCTGCAACTTTAGAGGTCGAATCTGTTTCTTCTGCACCAAGACATCCCAAATCTGATCTTTCCAATATGAGAAGTTAGCACCATCCAACTTCTCAATATTGAAAACTGTGTCCTCTTTAGTGCCCATTACAACAAGAATGCAACAATAAGAAACCTGTAACCAACCAACAAACTGCCACAACAAAGTAGTGTTGCAAATCTGACAACACCTGTTGCTCAATCAAAGAGCAAACGCATAGAGTATAAATCAGCCCATAATATGGTCAGAAAACGTACGTAGAAATCCACAAACAAATGCATAAACCCGTGACACCTGTAACTCAACCGGCCTAGGCAAACTGTGCCACAAAATGCATCAACAATGAGCTGTCATAGAGGCATAAACATACTCCATGTCTGAATAACCACAATAGAGACATAAGCTGACCAAGCTTACACAAATCCGTGAGCATAAATGGATCCAAGTGAGCATATAACCAATGCACAAGCTCAGCGAAGTCCAATCTCTACTGTCAACCAAGTACTTGTCCGTACTCAAACCGCAACACTGCAAGCAAGAGCAAACCCGCTCTATGTATAAGTGAACCAAATCTCCACAATATCATGCATAAAGAGTGTCTGTCAAACTGCCATATCCACATCCATCAAACCTGTAGCTCAAGAACACGCATAAACAGACTGCCCAGAAGAGTAGAAGCTCCCACTCAAACCACAACCATATGCATGGCTGTCCCACAGTCAAAATACATGTTTTGTAACCACAGAAGAAACCTGTATCCAAAGCTCCCTGTAACCTGTAACCTGTACCCGTACCTGTACCTGTACCTGCACCTGTACCTGTACCTGTAGTCGAAGAAGACAATGTCGCCAAACTCCCACTCTATCTGTGTGTATGAGGCCACTCCAAGAAGAGACTACACACTCTCAAATGAGCTGTGGGCTCACGTAAGTGGAAGACACTACAACAATGGCACCTGTAATGGCTATGGAAGCTCTGGCAGCAGAAAACTACCAAAGAGAGATGAAAAACGTAGCTCCTAGTCTGTAGCTCGGATGGGATTTCTAATGGCACGAATGGCTCCGAAAGGGAGGTTAAACGCCAGGACACCTGGTGAAAATACTCGCAGAGTGCTGAACCTTCCAATGCCAAGCTCAGAAAAACCTTCTGCTGTTTGAAAATGCACGCGTGCGCGAAACCGAAAAACGGCAATGAAACAGCAGCAAGTTTCAACACACTCAACAATGATGATGAAGCTCTCAATGCTCTCACTACCAAGCTCTAATACCACTTGTAGGGATCGGAGAGCACACACACAGAGAGCCAACACGAAGAAGGAGATAGACACAGTGTGTGGCGGGGCGGTACTCGCACTCCAATGTGTAGTTATGAGTATAGTTATTATGAATGAGTAAATGAATGGCTGTACATGGGCGGCTGAACAACGGGCAGCCGGGCACACGGGCCTTTAACCCAACATGGCCCTTGAGCTTATACATCGCAACCCCATGACCCTAGGGCTATAGGATTTCCAAATGGAACATAGGGCAACGTATGGGCCTGGAGCTTATACATTGACACCCTATGGCCCTAGGGCCACAAGACTTAAAAACATATAAAAAGACAACCTATGGCCCTAAGACCAAGGGTGTGAGCATTGACACCCTATGGATCTAGGGCCACAAGACTTCAAAACATACAAAAAGACAACCTATGGCCCTAATCCCAAGGGTGTGAGCATTGACACCCTATGTCCCTAGGGCCACAAGACTTCAAAACATACAAAAAGACAACCTATGGCCACGATGTCAAAGGTGGCCAAGATATCAATGCAGCCCCATGGCCCTAGGGCCATAGGATCTCTATATGGAACATGTGGCACCCTATGGCCCTTGAGCTTATACATTGCCACCCCATGACCCTGGGGACACAGGATTTCCAAATGGAACATAGGCAATGTATGGCCCTTGAGCTTATACATTGCCACCCTATGGCCCTAGGGCCACAAGATCTCACAACATACAATAAGAGAACCGAAGGCCCCTAAGCTCAAGGGTGTGGGTTCAAGGGTGGCCAAGATATCAATGCAGCCCCATGGCCCTAGGGCCATAGGATCTCTATATGGGACATGTGGCACCCCATGACCCTAGGGCCATAGGATTTCCAAATGGAACATAGGCAATGTAGAGCCCTTGAGCTTATACATTGCCACCCTATGGCCCTAGGGCCACAAGATCTCACAACATACAATAAGAGAACCTAAGGCCCCTAAGCTCAAGGGTGGCCAAGATATCAATGAAGCCCTATGGCCCTAGGTCCATAGGATCTCTATATGGGACATGTGGCACCCCATGACCCTAGGGCCATGGGGCTTCCAAATGGAACATAGGCAATGTATGGCCCTTGAGCTTATACATTGCCACCCTATGGCCCTAGGGCCACAAGATCTCACAACATACAATAAGAGAACCTAAGGCCCCTAAGCTCAAGGGTGGCCAAGATATCAATGCAGCCCCATGGCCCTAGGGCCATAGGATCTCTATATGGGACATGTGGCACCCCATGACCCTAGGGCCATAGGATTTCCAAATGGAACATAGGCAATGTATGGCCCTTGAGCTTATACATTGCCACCCTATGGCCCTAGGGCCACAAGATCTCACAACATACAATAAGAGAACCTAAGGCCCCTAAGCTCAAGGGTGTGGGTTTAAGGGTGGCCAAGATATCAATGCAGCCCCATGGCCCTAGGGCCATAGGATCTCTATATGGGACATGTGGCACCCCATGACCCTAGGGCCATAGGATTTCCAAATGGAACATAGGCAATGTATGGCCCTTGAGCTTATACATTGCCACCCCATTACCCTAGGGCCATAGGATTTCCGAATGGAACATAGGCAATGTATGGCCCTTGAGCTTATACATTGCCACCCCATTACCCTAGGGCCATAGGATTTCCGAATGGAACATAGGCAATGTATGGCCATTGAGCTTATACATTGCCACCCTAGGGCAGTAGAATCTCCATATGGGACATAGGCAAGGTGGCCAAGATATCAATGCAGCCCCATGGCCCTAGGGCCATAGGATCTCTATATGGAACATGTGGCACCCTATGGCCCTTGAGCTTATACATTGCCACCCCATGACCCTAGGGACACAGGATTTCCAAATGGAACATAGGCAATGTATGGCCCTTGAGCTTATACATTGCCACCCTATGGCCCTAGGGCCACAAGATCTCACAACATACAATAAGAGAACCGAAGGCCCCTAAGCTCAAGGGTGTGGGTTCAAGGGTGGCCAAGATATCAATGCAACCCCATGGCCCTAGGGCCATAGGATCTCTATATGGGACATGTGGCACCCCATGACCCTAGGGCCATAGGATTTCCAAATGGAACATAGGCAATGTAGAGCCCTTGAGCTTATACATTGCCACCCTATGGCCCTAGGGCCACAAGATCTCACAACATACAATAAGAGAACCTAAGGCCCCTAAGCTCAAGGGTGGCCAAGATATAAATGAAGCCCCATGGCCCTAGGTCCATAGGATCTCTATATGGGACATGTGGCACCCCATGACCCTAGGGCCATAGGATTTCCAAATGGAACATAGGCAATGTATGGCCCTTGAGCTTATACATTGCCACCCTATGGCCCTAGGGCCACAAGATCTCACAACATACAATAAGAGAACCTAAGGCCCCTAAGCTCAAGGGTGGCCAAGATATCAATGCAGCCCCATGGCCCTAGGGCCATAGGATCTCTATATGGGACATGTGGCACCCCATGACCCTAGGGCCATAGGATTTCCAAATGGAACATAGGCAATGTATGGCCCTTGAGCTTATACATTGCCACCCTATGGCCCTAGGGCCACAAGATCTCACAACATACAATAAGAGAACCTAAGGCCCCTAAGCTCAAGGGTGTGGGTTTAAGGGTGGCCAAGATATCAATGCAGCCCCATGGCCCTAGGGCCATAGGATCTCTATATGGGACATGTGGCACCCCATGACCCTAGGGCCATAGGATTTCCAAATGGAACATAGGCAATGTATGGCCCTTGAGCTTATACATTGCCACCCCATTACCCTAGGGCCATAGGATTTCCGAATGGAACATAGGCAATGTATGGCCATTGAGCTTATACATTGCCACCCTAGGGCAGTAGAATCTCCATATGGGACATGTGGCACCCTATGGCCCTTGAGCTTACATATTGCCACCCCATGACCCTAGGGCCATAGGATCTCCAACTACAAAGTAGGGCAACGTATGGCTCTTGAGCTTATACATTGTCGTGGACCTAGGGCCATAGGATCTCCAACTGGAACATAGGGCTATGTATTGGAGCTTATCTATTGTCTCCCCTAAACCCTAGGGCCATAGAATTTCCAAATGGAATATAGGGCAACTTATGGCTCTTGAGCTTATACATTGCCACCCTATGGCCCTAGGTCCACAAGCTTTCACATTGCCACCGTAGGGCCACAAGGATCTCACAAGATAGAAGAAGAAAACCCTAGGACATAGGATTTTCAAATGGAACTGAGTGCACGCTTTGATCCTTGACCTCCAACATTGCCATCCTATGGTGTGAGCCCAGGGGTGGCTGAGGTGTCTTCATAACAATTTCGGCCATTCAAGGGATATCCGCAAGTGGCATAAATTAAAAAAATAATTTAAAAGTAATTTTAAAAAAAATTTAAAAAAATTACTCTACGACAAACTTTGTCATAATGGGTTTTCAAATACACTTATTGATATCGGACAAAAAAATAGCGCACAATTTTCGGGATAAATTTTTAAAATTTAGCTATTTTTAGTGTATTTTTTACTACGCAGATTTTGATTCTGAAGTCAAATTTTGCTTCATGGGTGTCGTTCCACTCGTACTACAAAGATATGGACATTGACAAAGCCTTGCACCAACTTTTTTTTTTCCATACTCTTTTTTTTTTTTTTTTAAGCTCTTTCAATTTCGGAGCCGACGAGCTATGTCTCATTTTCGCACAAAGCTTAGAAACTCTAGTAATCTCGACTGCAAACCCGTGAGAACAACCCCTACATTCAAAATTCAAATTTTGAATTTCTAACCTAACCTAACTAACCTTATCTCTCTCTTTCTCTCTCTACCACAATTTTTTCCACGCTATCGCTCTCTTTCTCTCTCTCGTTTCTTGCTCGAAACCTACACAGAAACCTGCACACACAGAGCTTGTCTTTCTCTGTCTCTCTCTCCCTCTCTCCCTACGCATACAGTTCTACGCCATCGTTGCAACACGCACACAGATCCACGCAAAGCCATCGCCACAACCTTCAACAGAAAGACTGCTATCGCGACCTCCCAAACACAGATCTGTTACCATCATCGTCGCGGCCTCAACACACCCAAGTTACTACTTGCTACTGCTGCAGCCGGTTTTCATCAAACACAGATTTACTCAGAGGTAACCTGTAGAAACCCTAATCTTTTTTCTTAATTCGGTTTTAACTGTTCTTAATCTAATTACATTTTAGCTAAGTTGTGAATCACCTCTCTCTAGAACAATAAACAAAAATCATTAATTACATCTCTAAAACTGTAAAATTGTAGACTGTAGAACTATAAAACAGAAAAATCTCTAATTAGAGATCTAAAACTGTAATACAGAATACTCTAATTAGAGACCTAAAAATATAAAACAGAAGACACTAATTAGGGACCTAAATTTGTAAAACCAAAAACTCTTATTAGGGACCTAAATCTGTAAAACAGAAAACTCCTCATAAGTGACCTAATGCTGTAAAATTGTAAAACTCTAACTGCAAACATCTCTAATTACAACAAAAAATTATAAACCTGCAAATGCAAAAGACAACAACTACAGAAAATGTTGAAACTATGGATACCTATAATTGGGTTGTGGGGAGTTGGGCACACGTTGTAAGAGGACGAGTAGAGCACGCTCTTGTATGAGGATGGATTAGGGTTCAGTTTGCAGGAGGATGGGAAAAAAAAAGAGGCAAGAAGGTGGGAAAGAAAGAGTACACTATATGTGCTTGTAAGATATGGTGTAATATAGTTTCTTTAAATTCATTTGTAGTAACTAAAATAAAACTAGACATTGAATCTTTAGAACGGCAGACAGGGTGTGGCTACATAGGGTTTCACCTCGTACTAAAGAGTAACATATGGCCCTAAGGCACCCTATGACCATAAGGCCATAGGGTGGTCTCACATCGTACTATAGGGTGACCAATGTCCCATCTGGCCATAGGGTGCCAATGTAAATCTCAAGGGTCATAGGGTTCCCTATGTTCCTATTGAAGATCCTATGGCCATAGGGCCATAGGATCTCCAAAACATATATATGGCACTATGGCCATAGGATCACATGGTGCTCTATGTCCGATCTAGAGACCTTGTGGCCCAAGGGCCTTAGGGTGGCAATGTACAATCTCAAGGTCCATAGGGTTCCCTATGTTCCTTTTGGAGATAGGGTGGCACTAGGGCCATAGAATCCCAAAAGCAACATAAAGAACCTAGGGCCATAGGATCAAAGGGTGACCTATTGGAGACCTTGTGGCCCAAGGGCCATAGTGTGGGAATGTACAATCTCAAGGGCCATAGGGTTCCCTATGTTCCTTTTGGAGATCCTATGGTCCTCGAGCCATAGGATCTCCAAAATGAACATATGGCCCTACGGACATAGGATCACAGGGTGCCCTATGTCCCATCAAGATACAGTGTGGCCCAAGGGCCATAGGATGGCAATGTACAATCTCACGGGCCATATGGTTCCCTCTATGCTACTTCTGAAGATCCTATGGCCCTAGCGCCATAAAATCTCCAAAAGGAACATAAGGAACCTATGGCCATAGGATCAAAAGGTGCCCTATGTTCCATCTTGAGACCTTGTGGCCCAAGGTCCATAGGGTGTATTTGTACAATCTCAAGGGCCATAGGGTTCCATATGTTTTTTTTGGAGATCCTATGGCCCTATATCCATAGGATCACAGGGTGCCCTACGTCCCATCTAGAGACCTTGTGGCCCAAGGGCCATAGGGTGACAACCTACAATCTGAAGGGCCATAGGATTCCCTATGTTCCCTAGGGTCACAAGGTGCCCTACGTTCCATCTGAAGACCCTATGGCCCAAGTGCCATAGGGTGGCAATGTACAATCGCAAGGGCCATATGATTCCCTATGTTCCTTTTGGAGATCCTATGGCCCTAGAGCCCTAGGTGCATGGGGCTGCCATGGTGCCCGTTAATATGCACCATGGTGTACCCTATGTACGTAGGCCACCCTCGGGCCCTTGGATGCCCTCTTTCCCATCTAAAGACCTTGTGTTCCAAGGGCCATAGGGTGACAATCTACAATCTCAAGGGCCATAGGATTCCCTATGTTCCCTAGGGTCACAAGGTGCCCTACTTTCCATCTGAAACAATGAGGGCACCTTGTGGCCTTCGGGCCATAGAATCTCTATGTAGAGCATAGAGCGAAGAGCATAGAGAGCTTCTTACTACCATAGAGGGAACCCTATGGCCTTCAAGCCATAGGGTGTCAATATAGAGATAACAGAGATTCTTACTAGCATAGAGGGGACCCTATGGCCTTCAGCCCACAAGGTCTCCTCAATATAGAGAAAATAGTGTTTTTTACTGGCATAGAGAGCACCCTATGGACCTGGGTCCATAGGTTGCCAAAAAACTATCATGAATGGTTTCTTTAAGATGTGTAGAGCATAGAGAGGTTCTTACAAGAATACAGGGGACTTTATGGCTTGAAGGCCAGAGGCTCCCAATATGGAGCATAGATCGGTTCTTACTAGCATAGAGAGACCAAATAGTGCTTTATACATGGGGCCTTAAGGTGTCAAAACAATGAGGGCACCTTGTGGCCTTGGGACCATAGGATGTCAATTTAGAGCATAGAGCATAGAGCATAGAGCATAGAGCATAGAGCATAGAGCATAGAGAGCTTATTACTACCATAGAGGGAACCCTATGGCCTTCAAGCCACAGGGTCTCAATATAGAGAAACCAGAGGCTCTAGCATAGAGGGGACCCTATGACCTTCATCCCACAAGGTCTCATCAATATAGAGCAATAGTGTTTTTTACTGGCATATAGAGCACCCTATGGCCCTGGGTCCATAGGTTGCCAAAAAAACCCTCATGAAGGGTCTCTTTAAAATATACAAGGCACCTTGTGCCCTTAGGGTCATAAGATGTGTAGAGCATAGAGAGGTTCTTACTAGCATACATAGAACCCTATGGCCTAAACACCATAGGGTCCCAATATAGAGCATAGATCGGTTCTTGCTAGCATAGAGAGACCAAATAGTGCTTTATACTTGGGAGCATAATGTGCCAAAACAATGAGGGTTTTTACAAAACTATGAGGGCACCTTGTGGCCTTGGGGCCATAGGATGTCAATATAGAGCATAGAGCATAGAGAGCTTCTTACTATCATAGAGGGAACCCTATGGCCTTCAGGCCATAGGGTGTCAACATAGAGAAAACAGAGGTTCTTACTAGCATAGAGGGGACCCTATGGCCTTCAACCCACAAGGTCTCCTCAATGGCATAGAGAGAATCCTATGGCCCTGGGTCCATGGATTGCCAAAAAACCCTCATGAAGGGTTTCTTCAAAACATATAGGATGTGTATAACATAGAGAGTTACTTACTAGCATAGGGGGGACCCTATGGCCTGAAGGCCATAGGGTGCCAATATAGAGCATAGATCGGTTCTTACTAACATAGAGAGACCAAATAGTGCTTTATACATGGGGCCATAGGATGTCAATATAGAGCATAGAGCATAGAGCATAGAGCATAGAGAGCTTCTTACTAGCATACAAGGAACCCTATGGCCTTCAGGCCACAGGGTGTCAACGTAGAGAAAACAGAGGTTCTCACTAGCATAAAGGGGAACCTATGGCCTTCAGCCCACAAAGTCTCCAAGATATAGAGCAAATAGTGTTTATACTAGCATAGAGAGCACCCTATGGCCCTGGGTCCATAGGTTGCCAAAAAACCATCATGAAGGGTTTCTTCAAAACATAGAGGGCACCTTGTGCCCTTGGGGTCATAGTATGTGTAGAGCATAGAGAGGTTCTTACTAACATACAGGGGACCCTATGGCCTGAATATAGGGAATATAGAGAATAGATAGGTTCTTACTAGCACAGAGCGGACCCTATGGTCTTCAGGCCAAAGGGTGCCAATATAGAACAAAGATCAGTTCTTACTAGCATAGAGAGACCAAATAGTGCTTTATACCTGGCGCCATAGGGTACCAAAACAATGAGGGTTGTTCAATGGCATAGAGAGCACCCTATGGCCCTGGGTCCATAGGTTGCCAAAAAACTCTCCTCAAGGGTTTCTTCAAAACATAGAGGGCAACTTGTGGCCTTGGGGTCATCGGATGTGTAGAGCATAGAGAGGTTCTTACTAGCATACAGGGGACCCTATGGCCATAGGGTGCCAATATAGAGCATAGATCGGTGCTTACTAGCAAAGATCGGACCCTATGGCCTTCAGGCCAAAAAGTGCCAATATAGATCATGGAGAGACTCTTACTAGAATATAGGGGACCATATGGCTTTCAAGTCACATGGTGCCAATATAGAGCAAATAGTGTTTTTACTAACATAAAGAACATCCTGACCTGGGGGATTGGTTGTCAAAAATCCATCATAGAAGGGTTCCTATGGCCTTCAGCCCACAAGGTCTTCTCAATATAGAGCGAATAGTATTTTTCATTGGCATACAGAGCACCCTTGGGGCCCTTGAGGCCAACCCTATGGCCTTCAAGCCTTAGGGAGCTAATATAGAGCATGGTGCTTTATATCGGCATAGAGAGCTATGGCCCTAGGGCCATAGCAAAACAATGAGGTGTTTTTGGAAACGATGAGGGAACCTTGTGGTCTTGGGGACATAGGAAGTCAATATAGATCATAGAGCATAGACGATAGAGCATAGAGCACAAAGAGATTCTTAGTAGCATAGAGGGAACCCTATGACCTTCAGGCCACAGGGTGCCATTATAGAGTAAACAGAGGTTCTTACTAGCATAGAGGGGACCCTATGGACTTCATCCCACAAGGTCTCCTCAATATAGAGCAAATAGTGGTTTTTACTTGCATGGAGAGCACCATATGGCCCTAGGGTCATAGGTTACCAGAAAACTCTCATGAAGTGTTTCTTTAAAACATTGTGGCCACCTTGTGGCCTTGGGGCCATAGGATGCCAATGTAGAGCATAGAGAGGTTCTTACTAGCATGCAGGGGACCCTATGGCCTTCAGGCCACAGATTGCCATATGGTGTTGGTGTAGAGGCTCTAAAGGGGTATTTAGGCCATTCAAGGGATACTTCTTTGAGGGTCATCTAATGTCATAAGGGAACATGTGATCACACTACCATAGAGTGGCCTAGGTACACTTGTAGAACCATTTTGTTGGCACCCTTTGGACCTAGGACCACATGGTTTAACATAGAGGTGACTCTATGGCCCTAGGTCCATATGGATGTAATAATATCCATCTTGTCTAAATATATGTCATTCTTTTTACAGAAAATGTCTCAGAAGAGAAAGTCAAAGTCAGTTGATGCAACAGGATCAACACCAAGTTCTTGGTATCTAGATTTTCACTTACCAAATGGTGGAAGTGATGAGAAAGTCCACTTGTTCTTTCAAGATAAAGAGCAATTTCCCTTCAAGGATTGTGGTATTGTCAAGGAGATAAAGAAAGATTGTTCAGATCTTGAAATGTCTCCATGCCTTGGAGTAAAACTACTCAATGGTGACTCCTACTTGTTGGAGCCTGTGGCCTTTGCTCAAAAATTGGTGAAGGTTGATTATGAAGGAGTGACAATGACAAAAGCAGGGTGGGTGGAGCTTCAAGACGACACTCCAAGTGAGAACTTTATAGACTTATATATTGAGGTCTTTAAGAAAGTCAATCAATATTTAGGTAAATTGAGCAGTACAAAGAAGAATAAGAAGCAAAAGAATGAAGACACAGGTACAGCAAATCAATCTAAGACGCTCAAGGAGAGTCAGACTCCCTCACTTGGAGAAAATAGTGGAAATGTGGCCGAAGAAAATCTTTCAGTTATACCCTTACAGACTCAAGAAGCAGGAGATTCTAGTGGACTTTCAACCCTAACAGTTGGAACCCCCTCAGTGGCAGTGGTTGTGGACTCAGCATCCTTAGCTGTGTTGGACTCTATTATACAGCCCAAAGAAAAAGATCTTGATAAAGAAGTTGCCAAAACTTCTAAGAGTGGGCTAGATGGATACATTGGAATTGACCAATATTTTAAATTTGGTGTACAATTTACCCAACTGATCCCAGTTGAGCAATGTAACCTTGCACCAGAAGGCTATAGATGCAGACCATTGTCAGATGTATATGTGAAATATCTCTTGAAGCAATTTGCAGGGCACTCTAGGCAAGTCTCCAGTGCAGCAGACTTGATGCTGTATAACCCAATTACAAAAATGCCTTTACAAACAGTTGAAGTGCATGGAGACAAGCTATCAACATACCACTATTGGATTCTAGTTGGTCAGCATTCCATCATAGCGGCTAGAGATTTTTTGCAACAACAGCACTAAGTATGCTTTGAGAAAAGAGTTCTACAAGTTTAGAACTGCAAGGATAGTGGTAGACGCTCCAAAAGAGGTTGCTGTTTGAATTTCCAGAATGGAGAACATGGAGAGAATAACAGCAATGAAACACCAGCCTTATGTGTAGGTCTTGAAGCATAGCCGTAGTCAATGGCTTGCATATTCTAAACCAACAAAACCCAAGGCAGGTGTTCCTGTCGGTCATCCAAGTCGAGCAGGTTGGGATGTAAGTTCCACTTCCCTATGCTTGTTTTTGTTACAAATATGTCTTGAAATAAAGTTAATTTTCTTTTCTTTATTTTGAATGCCTTTGTAAATGTGGTGAACATCGTGTTCAACCATAAATCATTTGCCAACAAAGAAGCACACATGGTCATGTACGATGATGAAATATATGATCAGTGGATACACATCTTGGAGAAGCATCAGACATCAACTTCTCGTGGGCGACAACCAAGCATAACAACCTTTAGATGCCTAGCTGGTTTAGAAGATAATGATGTCAAGCTACTACAACAAGAGCTGGCATATGAGAAGATTTGCTTAGTGAAGCAACCACGTCAACAAGAGGGCATGCTCGACCTCACTGCACGTGCAACAGTCTTAAAGAAGACCAGAGTTTTTGAGCCTCAAATGTTGATGGAATTTAAAGAGATAGATCCATCAGCAATAGCAGTTACTTCATGGGATAAATGTAAGTCTCATTATAACATTACAGATGAGATTTACAAATCTCTCTTCACGAGTTGTACGCAATGGCTAAATCTCCTACTACAAAAACGAAAGGAGAAAGAGCCAATTCATGAGATCATTATGGGATATGTGCAGTGGATCATTGCACAAAAGAATGGCACTTCTAGTTTGCAATTCATTTTACCATGGAAAATCAAGTGTGTTGGAAAGAATTTGGAAGGCATTGAGTTTCTCTGCATTGAGAATAGCTCTAAAATTCGTGTTGGTGTTTGCATCATAGACACAACACACAAAAGTCTTACATCTAGTGGTTGGAGTGCTGACCAATTTGGTAAAGTAATTGATGGAGTATGTGGGGTAGCACATCAACCATCAGAGTTTTTAATTGCCGGCTTAGTCAAGTATCAGCATGCTGCTTCCCTAGAGAAGGCAATTTCTGAAAAAGCTAAATGGTATGAAATGTACGTTCTACCTTTGAGCTCCTTAATGGGATCAGAGACCATCCAAACATGTGCTCTTTGCGAAGTAGTTTTTCGGGTTTGGGCATTTTTCAGTCAAGGAGAGCAGTACACCAACTACTCTAGTGTTAAAGAGTCATTGTTGGAGCCAATGCATACTCTCTGCATCAATGACGACGAGTATGATGCTGTGACCACGGCCAAATCCTTTTTTGTACGTCGTGCAATCAAATGCATCTGTCTCAAAGAAGATGATCAAGTGATAGACATCTTCTCATTAGGCTATGGGACTAAAGAGGCACTACAACAATAGAGAAAGGTGATATCAGTTGCATGTAGTAGTGATCAAATGACTCAATTGGAATATCTTTTCCATTCCATAGTGAAAGAAGACCTTGATCTTAGAAGGTGGGCAGGTGTGGATAACACAGAGAAAGTCAATGCCAAGGATTCAGAGGAAGAAGAAATTGAAGAACCATTGGATGCAAGTACTGAGGCCATTCTAGAAAGTCTACAGGAAACAGGTTAATCTAGCCACCCATGATATTACATTACTGATATTTAGATTATTATTGTTGTCATTTTATTTTATTTGTCCCATCTCAAATCTGCCCATGATGTTAAAAACATTGATGTTTGGCTCATTATTGTTCTCAATTTATTTTCTTTGAAAAAATGTGAACTTGTGAGTTTGAGTTTTTTCACAATAAATGAATCAGACTTAAGTGTATGATATTATATAGACATGTTTTGGTAAATAGAATTCTACATTTATATATGGTCATAAGATATATATTATGTAATACTTTAAAGTTAATTGATCATATGAGGTTTGGGAAGAATACACTATGACTTGAGTATCATAGAGTTCTTTGCAGACTTGAGGATCATAGAGTCTTTGTAGACATGACACCCTATGGCCCTAGGGCCATAGAATCCCCCAAAAGAAAATGGGATACCCAACAACCTTATAGATGTAGGGTGATTACACCGAGTCTCTAAAAGGGCACATAAGCATCTGGGTTACTCTATAGCCTTAGGCCCATAGGGTGTCAACATAGAATCCCCCAAAAGCATTTGGCTACCCTACAATCTTACGGATATAGGGTGATTACATAGAGTCTTTAAAAGGGCACATAAGCATTTGGGCTAGTCTACAGCCTTAAGGCCATAGGGTGTCAACACAGCTATCCTACAATCTTATGTATATAGAGAGATTACATAAAGTCTCTAAACGGGCACATGAGTATTTGGGCTATTCTAGAAGGAAACATAAGTTGTCCAAGAGCATTTGGGATACCCTAAGGCCTTAGGGCCATAGGGTGGTGACATAGAATCTCCACAGGGGCACTTAAATCACCCCATGGATGCAAATCACCTAGCTCTTATGGACACATCTTATAAAACATCACATGACACCCTATGGCCTTTAGACCATAGGTTGGTTATTCTAGGTCACCTAAAGACTCTTTAAGTGTTTCAAGAACATTTTTCGTTGGCCTTATATCTTGTGTCCATATACATTAGGGACATATATTTCTTATCTTGTGATTAAGGTTTAATATTCTATTGAGAATGAAATAAGCTAGAAAAAACTAAAAAGTATTTAGTCCTCAATGTTGGGTGTAAGTTCTTCTATTGTGAATTGATGGTGTAAGTGTTTGAAATAATTATCTTTGCATTGCAACTAACTAGATTAAACATATATTCAACATTTGTTGTAAATGCCAATTATTTGCTTAGATAGTAAACATCGAGTATAAATGGTTATTGAAGCATTTGTCCTTTGGATTATGTGAAGATCTAGTTCTTTGATTGTAACAAGATTTTATTGAAAGATATAAAGTACGAGTATTTTGTTCCAAACTATGATTTTGTTTCTCTTCTAGATGATACAAAGAATTGGAATTTATATCTTGAATTTTTTTCAATAGAGAGAAGCTAGGACTAGTAGAATTTTTTAGCTTGTCATGTAGCAATCGGAACATTGTATCAAGGTTTATTGCAAAGAAACGACTGTATAATGTATAACCATTGTTTAAGTTTGTAAATTAGAAGTAGAAGGCAATGCAAGTTCCAAAACATGTGCAATGCCATAAGGAGAATCCAGCACAAATACTTTTGCCCCTCAGGAATGTAGCAATCGAACATTGTATCAAGGTTTATTGCAAAGAAATGATTGTATAATGTATAACCATTGTTTACGTTTGTAAATTGGAAGTAGAAGGCAATGCAAGTTCCAAAACATGTGCAATGCCATCATGAGAATCCAGCACAAATACTTTTTGCCCCTCTGGATTTGTAAATCAAAGTGCATGGTGAGCTGGACCTTCCATCCACCAACAGATCAATGCATTTGTGAATTAAAGTACTTGAAATTTTGATTTAAATGTTTGAATGTTATGATGATATTTGAAGGCAAAGACCCCTTCAACTGTGTGGTAAAGCAACAAATGTATGATGTACGATAATGATTCAATTTTGTATATCGTGTTGCATATTTATCGCATTTTTTAGCTTACACATTTTGCTAGCATAGAGGACACCCTATGGCCCTAGGACCATAGGATGCCATCATATCCCATGTACAATTTCTCTTTTATCATAGAGGACATCTTATGGATCTAGGATCATAAGACGCCAACATAGTGCATAAATGGCTTCTTATAAGTATACACGTAAACACAGTGCATAGAGGGAATTTTACTAGCATAAACCCCGCCCTATGGCCTTGGGACCTAGGGTGCCAACATAGAGCATAGAGGGATTTTTATAGCACCTTGTTGCCCTTGGGACTCCATAGTGCCATAAAGTGGTTTTTGTATATATAGTAGAGAATTCTCACACACATGATACCTTGGTCACTATCTAGCCCTTCGACCATATGATAGTAGCATAGAGGACACCCTATAGCCCTAGGGCTTCCTTCTATCCCTAGGGCCATACACTGCCAACATACAGTATACATGGTTTCTTCATAGAGCAAACCTTTTAGTCCGACACTATAGAGTGGAAACCTAGACCATATTATGTATCCTACTAGCCTAGAAGGCACCCTATGACCCTGAGGCCAAAGAGTACCAATTTAGGGCATAAAGGGTCTCTTCCTAAGTTGAAGGGCACCTTGTGGCCCTAGGGAGCACCCTATGGCCCCAGGGCCATAGGGTGTCAACATAGTCAAATGGGATGTAAACTTAGAGCATAGAGGGTTTCTTACTATCATGGAGGACACCCTGTGTCCTTGGTGCCATAGGGTGCAAACATATAGCATGGAGGGTTTCTTGCTAGCATAGAGAGCACCCTATGGCCTTGGGGCCATATGATTCCATCAAAGAGCATAAACGGTTTTTTGATAGCATAGAGGATAGCTTATTTCCCTGGGGCCATATGATACAAAAATAAAAGAGTCTTAAGAAGGGAACCTAGGCCACTAAATCGCCATGGGGTCATAAGATGGTCTTTGTGGGGAATGCTCCTAAAGGGTTCCTTGGCTATCCTATGGCCTTTGGCCCATAGGCTACCAACATAGAGTTTAGATGGTTTCTTACTAACATAGAGCTCACCTTGTGGCCTACGGTCTTTAGATTCTAATATAGAGTTTCAATGGTTTTATACTAGGCGTAAGGGGCACCCTATGGCCTTGGGGCCATAGAGTGTCAATGTAGAGCGCAGAGGTTTCTTTTCTAGCATAGAGGGCACCATGTGGCCTAGGAGCCATTTGATGCACCCTATGGCTCGAGGGCCGTAGGTTGCCAATGTAGACAAGGTTTCTTAGGCATTATAAAGGGTACCTTGTGGCCCTCAAATCTCCATAGGGTGCCAACATAGAGCGTAGAGGGTTGTTCTTACTAGCATAGAGGACATCCTATGGCCTTGGGGCCATAGGGTTTCAATATTGACCATACATGATTTCTTACTAGCATAGAGGCTACCTTGTGGCCCTAGGTCCATAGGGTGCAAACATAGAGAATAGAAGATTTCTTACTATCATAGAGGCTACCTTGTGGCCCTAGGTACATAGGGTGCAAACATAGAGCATAGAGGATTTGTTACTAGCACAGAGGGTACCCTTTGCCCCAAAGGCCATATAGTGACAACATGTAGCATAAAGGGTTTCTTACTAGCATAAGAGGAAGACCTTGTGGCCCTCGGGTCATAGGGTGCCAACATAAAGCATATATGGTTTCTTACTAGTGCTCATAGAGGGCATCTTGTGGCCCTATGACAACCCATGGCCTTAGGGCCATAGGGTGACACATAAATAAAGTACCATATGGCTTTGAAGCCATATATCTATTTATATGTTGAGACCATCGAACAATCCTAACCCTATGGCCTTGAGGCCATAAACAGACATATTCTGGATTATCTTAAAGTCGTAGAGATATCTACAAAGAGAACTGTATGGCCTGAAGGCCATAAGAAACTTAGTCAAGGAAATCATTCAATGCAAGAAGATCATGGCAATAGAAAATGAGACTTCTGCTCTAGAGCTTAAAGGCATAAATGTTTCTCCAAGTATGCTTCTAGGCGCCACCATCATGGACAAAGAACTAATGTAGCTAGATAAAGATTAGGAATCTCTAGACAATAAGGAGCATAAAAATAAATTCATTGTAGATGTGTTGTCAGTTAGTAAATTTACTATTTGCGATTAGTTTTTTCTAAGAGTGTGAAAAAAAAGAGTTATCAAAATGTAGATACTTTGGAATCTAAAATTAGGTGTTCTTTAAACTTGCAGTCCTTCAAGAAGATATTGCGGCTGACAAAGTTTTACTCGAGATTGTTGGTGTAGAGGATGCTAATGCCATTGACCCTACTGAGAAAGATTCAATCAATCTCCATGTCAACCAAAGAGTTTCTGACGAAGATGACAAGAATCTATAAGTCTTTGAAGGTCAACTGCTACAACGACTGGAGATAAATTTTAAGAGTAATCCAATGGAAGAAGACAGTGAAAGTTCCAGAACATGTGCAAGGGAAGAAGAAGAATCTAATGAAAATATTCTAGTAGCCCAAGAGTTGGGAATTGGATTGCATGACACCACAATGGAAGTAGAAGGTTTTTTTTTTCCTTTTTTTTTCTGAAAAGCTCTTTCAATTTCGGAGTATTAACTTACACATTTTGCTAGCATGGAGGACACCCTAGGACCATAGGATGCCATCATATCCCATGTACAATTTCTCTTTTACCATAGAGGACATCTTATGGATCTAGGGTCATAAGATGCCAACATAGTGCATAAATGGCTTCTTATAAGTATACACGTAAACATAGTGCATAGAGGGAATTTTACTAGCATAAAGATCGCCCTATGGCCTTGGGGCCATAGGGTGCCAACATAAAGCATAGAGGGCTTTTTATTAGCACCTTGTTACCCTTGGGACACACATGATACCTTGGTCACTATCTGGCCCTTGGACCATATGATAGTAGTATAGAGGACACCCTATAGCCCTAGGGTTTCCTTCTATCCCTAGGGCCATACACTGCCAACATATAGTATACATGGTTTCTTCATAGAACAAACCTTTTAGCCCTACGCAATTGAGTGGAAACCTAGACCCTATAATGTATCCTACTAGCATAGAAGGCACCCTATGACCCTGAGGCCAAAGAGTACCAATTTAGGGCATAAAGGGTCTCTTCCTAGGTTAAAGGACACCTTGTGGCCCTAGGGAGCACCCTATGGCCCCAGGGCCATAGGGTGTCAACATAGTCAAATGGGGTGTAAACTTAGAGCATAGAGGGTTTCTTACTATCATGGAGGACACCCTGTGTCCTTGGTGCCATAGGGTGCAAACATATAGCATGGAGGTTTTCTTGCTAGCATAGAGAGCACCCTATGGCCTTGGGGCCATATGATTCCAACAAAGAGCATAAACGGTTTTGATAGCATAGAGGATAGCTTATTTCCCTGGGGCCATATGATACAAAAATAAAAGAGTCTTAAGAAGGGCACCTAGGCCACTAAATCACCATGGGGCCATAAGATGGTCTTTGTGGGGAATGCTCCTAAAGGGTTCCTTGGCTATCCTATGGCCTTTGGCCCATAGGCTACCAACATAGAGTTTGATGGTTTCTTACTAACATAGAGCTCTACTTGTGGCCTACGGTCTTTAGATGCTAATATAGAGTTTCAATGGTTTCATACTAGGCGTAAGGGGCACCCTATAGCCTTGGGGCCATAGAGTGTCAATGTAGAGCGTAAAGGTTTCCTTTCTAGCATAGAGGGCACCATGTGTCCTAGGAGCCATTTGATGCACCCTATGGCCCGAGGGCTATAGGTTGCCAATGTAGACCGTAGAGGTTTTCTTTCTAGCATAGAGGGAACCTTGTGGCCTAGGGGCTATTTGGTGCTCCCCTAGAGCATACAAGGTTTCTTAGTAGCATTATAAAGGGTACCTTGTGGCCCTCAAGTCTCCATAGGGTGCCAACATAGAGCGTAGAGGGTTGTTCTTACTAGCATAGAGGACATCCTATGGCCTTGGGGCCATAGGGTTTCAATATTGACCATACATGATTTCTTACTAGCATAGAGGCTACCTTGTGTCCCTAGGTCCATAGGGTGCAAACATAGATAATAGAGGATTTCTTACTATCATAGAGGGTACCTTGTGGCCCTAGGTCCATAGGGTGCAAACATAGAGCATAGAGGATTTGTTCCTAGCACATAGGGCACCCTATGGCCCAAACGCCATAGAGTGATAACATGTAGCATAAAGGGTTTCTTACTAGCATAAAAGGCAGACCTTGTGTCCCTCGGGTCATAGGGTGCCAACATAAAGCATATATGGTTTCTTACTAGTGCTCATAGAGGGAATCTTGTGGCCCTATGACAACCCATGGCCTTAGGGCCATAGGGTGACACATAAATAAAGTACCATATGGATTTGAAGCCATATATCTATTTATATGTTGAGACTTCCCAACAATCCTAACCCTATGGCCTTGAGGCCATAAACAGTTATATTTTGGATTATCTTAAAGTCATAGAGATATCTACAAAGAGAATCGTATGGCCTGGAGGCCATAAGAAACTTAGTCAAGGAAATCATCCAATGCAAGAAGATCATGGCAATAGAAAATGAGACTTCTACTCTAGAGCTTAAAGGCATAAATGTTTCTCCAAGTATACTTCTAGGCGCCACCATCATGGACAAAGAACTAATGTAGCTAGATAAATATTAGGAATCTCTAGACAATAAGGAGCATAAAAATAAATTCATTGTAGATGTGTTGTGAGTTAGTAAATTTGCTATTTGTGATTAGTTTTTTCTAAGAGTGTGACAAAAAAGAGTTATCAAAATGTAGATACTTTGGAATCTAAAATTAGGTGTTCTTTAAACTTGCAGTCCTTCAACAAGATATTGCGGCTGACAAAGTTTTACTCCAGATTGTTGGTATAGAGGATGCTAATGCCATTGACCCTACTGAGAAAGATTCTATCAATCTCCATGTCAACCAAAGAGTTTCTGACGAAGATGACAAGAATCTACAAGTCTTTGAAGGTCAACTGCTACAATGACTGGAGATAAATTTAAAGACAAATCCAATGGAAGAAGACAGTGAAAGTTCCAGAACATGTGCAAGGGAAGAAGAAGAATCCAATGAAAATATTCTAGTAGCCCAAGAGTTGGGAATTGGATTGCATGACACCACAATGGAAGTAGAAGTTAATGGAAGTTCCAGAACATGTGCAACGCCAGAAGGAGAATCCAACACAAATATTTTAGCACCCCAGGATTTGGAAATCGAAGTGCATGGTGAGTCAGACCTTCCATCCACCAACAAACCAATGCTGACTATAATAGTGAGCTTGTGTGGATTGTTCCTAAGGAGATGCTGGCAAAAGTCCAAGAAAATGAAGAGCTTAAAGTTTGGACATGAGCATATTGTTCTTCGTCCAGGATTCATTGAGTTTTTAAAGGCTCTATTTAGCAATTTCAATGTAGGGATATGGTCAGCTACTAATGACATGCATGTTGTGGATATCATCAAGATTTTAGAAAAGGAAGCTAAAGAAAAATTTCCATTCTTTATGATCTGGGGGCAAAGCCAATGTCAACCATGCGTAGAATCAAGGATCACTCACTTAGATAATCCAGGAGTAGAAGCACTTTTCAAACCGCTGGCTATTGCATCATCAAAATTTGGGATTGATGCAAGAAGATTGCTTCTTGTAGATGATGAACCATTAAAGGGATGTGTGAATCCTGCATTGAATTGTATTTTTCCACCATCATTTAATGTTGATGATGAGGAGGATAATATCCTCCTTGGGGAGCTGCTACCATATATCAAAGCTCTCAATCATGTTAATGACATTCGCACAGTTACAGGGTCTCATTTATATGGACAAGCACCCATTGCTCAAGGTCATGAGCTTTATAACCGTATACACAAGGTTGTTGCAGAGTGGGAGGAGAGAAATTTAATTTTTCTAGGAAAAACCTACTCCACGGGAAGACTACCAGAAGTTTCTCGTCCTCTTCATGATGAGAAAGTTACAACATCTAGCACTAGTGGAATGTCCACTCGAAGTCAAGACAAGAAACTTTCAGCACGTGATCGAGAAAAAGTAAGGGTCTTAAAGAATATCAAATCATTATCAGCCTTGAAAGGTACAGAAGCAATCATGCTTGCCCAAAAATTGGGATACAAGGAGCCTGTGATCAAAGTACATGAAGCCAGGAATTATATAAAGCATCTAAAAATTCAGTATGATCTCAAATAGCCCTATATCAAGAAATGATGGAGCAATGTTTTGTAACATTTTGTCATTTACAAAGATCTTTATGTACTCAGAGACTTTGTTAGAGTGCTTAGGGTTTCAAGATATATGAAGATATAAATGATTAATAGTTTTTTAAATTGTCTTTCAATACTATAAGTAACTTCTGAGTTTCATGTGCCAAATGCTCTTTTTTTTAAAAGCTTTTATAGTTGTTTGCTTTGAAATTTGAGTTCACTATGCCATCAAGGACAATCTACATGCTCATAAGGTCAAATCTCACCCTATATGTCCTTGGGGGAATTTCACTTTATGGTCTCAACACCCTATGAATCTAAGGCCATAGGGTCATAGTTTGGCATGTGTTCTTGCATAGGACTTACTAAGTGTAACCACAAATTAGCACCCTATGTCCCTAAAGTCTTCAACACACTTAAGATCTCTATATTAACTTTTTTTTTAATCATTTCAGGGCTTCTAAGAAAAAATGTTTTGCTATTAGATTATCACAAAATAGAGGAGCTCCCTTTCATATTACATCAAATATCACATTCAAACCAAGAGCAATGGTTTCATTATCTACCAACATCTTTCAAACAGGACAAAAGAACGCTTATCCTGGATTTAGAGGGTGTGCTTCTTGCAACATTTGAGCTTCAATCAAGGCCAACTTGGACCAAGTACATGTGCATTGTAGAAGATAACAATGAGGTGTATGTGGTGCGTCCAGATGCAGAGTATTTCTTAAGATTTTGCTTTGAGTTCTTTGAGGTTTGGATTTGGAGCTGCCATCATTTACAAAAAGCTTAACACATAATCAAGACCTGTTTTCCTACACAAAGTCACTAATTCAAGATGATTATGGATAATCGGTGCTGCCAAAATTCAAATTTCATGATCGGTTACAAAAGAGCCTATCACAAAAATCTTTCGATCATATGGAAGCTATTTGATTATTTAGATGGGGGCAACACTATAATATTTGATGATAGTCCATATCGAGTGATGTGGAATATGCAAGGAACTTATATGATTTTTCCAAAGTTTTGGAACCAACGTACTCAATTGCTTCAAAGTTTTTTAAAAGATGAAATTGTTCCATGGTTATGTGGATGGTCGTATGCTAAAGACAAGAGAGACTATACCATAAGAAATTTTGTAATGTTCCATCCTGATCCTGAGACTCACTATGTAATGCAATGTAATATGTCTCAAAGGACTCAAAATCTCAAGAGAAGGAGGCCATTTTAAGTATACTAGTTAAGTATTCTAAATAGCATCTACCAAGTATTTGGCAATGTGTACTTTTCAAAATTTAAACTTGATGGAATGTTGTGGGATATCTTGAAACATCTTTAAGCTGTTTTTTTAATGAAGTGCATCCTATTGTCAGGAGACTTCTCTCATTCAAGTTCTTTGGTTTCATTGTTTGATGATTCTATGGTATTGTTAACTTTTTCTTCTTATTAATTGTCTTTATTAAGTGATCCAAACAATCAAAATTTCTTGACATTTGGTAGTGTTACAAAATGGTGTTTTTTGAACACCCTCAATCTTGGAGATATCATACTCTTTCTAGTTAGTCTTTTATTGTATATGCGATGAAGACCATCATTTTTATGAAACTGTCAAGTTGGTGGTAATCTTTATGTTTATACTTTATACTATTTTGACATAATCAATGTATACAATGCGTATTATTCACATCAAATGGTGTTTTTAAACACCTCATTTTTTTGAGACACCATCTCTAAAACCTTTGAGTGAAGTTTTAAAGCATGTACTTGATGTAAAAAATCTTCATCTTAACATTGATTCTTTGGCACAAACTTACATTAGGAGTTTTTATATTGTAGTTTTATGTTAAGAAATAATTTCAAAGTTAGAAGTATGATATTTTATCTAAGTAAGTGTCTCATCTAACTTTGTATAGTTAAATAAAATACCAAATGGAATTATAGGTGCAATAGATGACATCTTATGGTCTTAGGGCCATAGGATACTCTATAGTATTGTTTATATTTTTTAATTGTTTGTGAACATAGATCATAGAGGGTTTTTCTCACTACCATAGAGGATATCCTATGGCTTTGGGGCCACATGGTCTCAATATTGAGCGTAGAGGATTTCTTACTAGCATAGAGGGTACCTTGTGGCCCTAGGTCCATAGGGTGCAAACACAGATTATAGAGGATTTCTTACTAGCACAGAGGGCACCCTATGGTCTAAGGCCATATGGTGACAACATATAGAATAAAGGGTTTCTAACTAGCATACGAGGCACACCTTGTGCGCCTGGGGACATAGTGTGCCAACATAGAGCATAGAAGGGTTTCTTATTGGCATAAACAACAGTTTGTGGCCCTAAGACAACCTACATCCTTAGGGACATAGGGTGGCACATAAATAAAGTCCCATATGGCTTTGAAGGACTGGACCTCTTTGTACATAGGGACGAGCTAACAATCCTAACCCTATGGCCTTGAGGTCATAAAGAGACATATTAAAGTCATAGACATGTCTACAAAGAGCACCATATGGCCTTAAGGCCATAGGTGCAATAGATGGCATATCATGGTCTTATAGCCATAGGATGCTATATAGCATTGTTTTGACTTTTTAAGTGTGAAATATTAGTTTGAATGTTGTTTAAATTATCGTGTATTTAAAACTTGATAGCATGCTACAAAACCATGACCAAGTATTTTGTTATACATGGATTAAGGTCACCAAATTATGACAAGAGTGTTTAATAGTATTTGCCTTTACATATTATCTTTTTTAATTGCTGTAATCAATCTATATGCTGCTTTAAAATCATATCAATTGGTTTTTTTGACACCTCATTTTTTGAGAAGCTACTTCTAGAAGCATTTGTTGAATTTTGAAAAGCATTGATGTCATACAAATCCTCTTTCCAAAAACTATATTAGAGGTTTATTCTTAAATTTTATAGTAGAGAAATTAAAATAGACTCATACAATCATGATAATTTATTTAAATTAAAGGCAACTAGAGCTTAGAAATCATTAAATAACACAATCCTAGCATACACATTTAGAATTTGGGAAACGGGATTTTCCCAAATTATCTAAAATGGTGTTATACAGAGTGTCTAGGCCATGTAGAGGAGGAGGCCAAAGTTGCAAATCAAAGCCAAGAACAGACAACAGAACAAGTTAACCACTCGACCATGGAAACACAAAAGTCCTGTACTCCACAACCACAACAGGTGGATATCTTTGGGAATACAGAAGAGCACATCGACACTCAACAACAGAATGTCAACATTAGACATGACCAGTATGGGCTCTTGCTTCAAGTAGATATGGTTGTTCTGGTAACATCCATTGTATACTCTTTTTTATTTCTAACTACTTATATGTATGCACACAATGATTGCAGAGACTAATTATTTTGACCTCAATGGATTGTTGCTGCTACGCGAGCCATACAGTGGACCTAGAGAGATCTCCGATTTACGTAGTTTTTGCTTGGGAAATCTCAGAGTAGTAATTCGACTAGGCACAAAGGAATTTTTGAATTTTTTGATTCCACGGTTTAGGGTTGCTATCTGGTCTTCAGTGCAGCCCCCAAAACTTGAATCCCCTTGTTACCATAATTTGCAATTTCGCTGAAATTCAGAGATCGGATTTTTATTTTGTGTATAGTCAAAGAAATTATACTACCATTGCGGGACATTTCCACCCAACTAAACCTGATGTACAACTTTTCTACAAGCCCTTTGAACAAATCAATGTGCCTTATGATGCTCTCATTACTTTGTTGATTGATGACACACCACATAAGGGTTTACTTAATCCACCCGCCACTACTATTTCCTCACCTTCATTTGAAGGGCATCTTCACAATTTTTACCTAGAGGACATTTTGGTCCCATACCTGCAAGGATTGTACTTAAGCCCATTGAGCACATCGGAATTTTTACTTACAAATGTACTTAGTAATTCATGGTTTATACATTTAATTGATGCTGTCTACATGTCTATTTGTTTCGAATACTTAGAGAGAGAGAGAGATATCTTAATACACAATTAATAGCAGGCTCTCATATTTGCTACAACTATATTTAAGCCGCTTGCACAGGCCACAATTTGTACTTGGAGATACACTTCATAATGATTCGTTGTACCTGTTTTGAGAGAGAGAGAGAGAGAGAGAGAGAGAGAGAGAGAGAGAGAGAGAGAGAGAGAGAGAGAGCTATGAGCAAACACTTGATATTAAGATTAAACTAGTCAAAAAAGTCACATTTCGTTGAAGCCATTCAAGCTAGATTACATGGGCACGATTTGAATGCGGCCAGAAAGATCTCCACACAAAAAATGCTTCTCCCTTCGTTGCATTACTCTTCGTCCGCCCAGTAAGATAAAAGTTTACGGAGTCAATGTCGGCAGTCTCCTCCACTATGTCATGTCAAAGGTGCAAAAGATTGCATCGGTGCCTTATTGTAATTACTGTCATGATATTTAGGTCTTTGTCCACCACTTCCACTTCTATGACAGCATTGTTTGCCAAACTTGCTACCTCTTGATCGTCAATAGGCACATAGCAACCTTCAACAAGGTGAGAACGCTTGTACCAAAAGAAGATTAATAGTGTCTATGTTGCAAGCATATACTTGACAATGAAAGTGTCAAAAGAAATCTCGCAACATATGCCATTTGTTTCTTTCACATACCACCCTTGATCAAGAAGCTTATCACACAAGAGGGAATCAAATGGTTTGTAGAGCAGCATAGTTTTAGCAACATGTACATTGCAGGTATGAAATAACTCAACAAAGAGACAACCAGGACAAAAATTTGCAAGTTTCACCAATTTAGTGGGTACAGAGTTTTGGAGAGACCTCTAAACATCCCTATAGAGCCTGCTCCTCAATGCTTCACTCATTGTTGTGTCGGGAACGAGCCAATCCACGGAGTTCCAGTTGGTTGGTAGTGAAACCTTCACCAACGATCCTCTCTGATTCCTTTGATTGAGTCGGTAGAAATGGTCATAGAAGAAAATACCCTCGTCTGCAAGGCTTTTACTAGTTATGTGCGCATACTGCAAGACCCCAATATGAGCATGGGTCATAGAGATGAGACCTATAATGCACTCCAGTGGCTCCCATTCCTCGTATGAGGAAGGATAAACATTTGTGAATGTAAAAGAATAGAAATAAATACAAACATATGTATAACCTAATTAAATATTTGTAATAAGAGAAGAAAAGAGCAGATTCACATTTGAAATGTAAGATAACATTTATGGAGGAGTGCTAAATAATTAACTCACAGTTGCACCGTGGATTATGCACCATGGAGACATCACTGCCATTAGCAAACACATCAGAGTGAGTGAAAACATGTTGAACCAAGACCTCTTTCACAGTCTTCTTACCAACCTCGACTTTGAAATCCAGAACTCTTGCTTTCCATGCAGAACGAAACATATTTGTTGCCTTCGAGATTTTTCTCCTTCTTGGCTACATAAGAACCCAATAACCTTTGCTTATCCTCTACTCTTGCCACCTATTATCTGTAGTGAGAGAGTTTGAGATTGAGATAGTGCTTATGCTACTACATGGTCTTCTTGGCACAGTAATGGTGAGGTTAGTTGGGGACAGTGTAGACCAACCTCTAGAACTTCTTGGGCGGGAAGAAGATGAGCCATAGCTATAATGGAGGGAGAATGAGTTTTGAAAGCCTTTCATAAAGAGAGTGGATATCTTTTAATAAAGGGAGAGAGTTAGCTATCAATTAGTAGTCAAGTCTCAGCCACTTGACGACTACTGGCAGCAGGCCCTACTTTGTGAGACGAGGAAGTTACCTTACAAAAATGGGACAAATCTCAATATTTTAAAGTGCTTTCTTTCATTTTTGTGATATTTTCCATGCATTTCTATGTTACGTAAGGTTGCTGCTCATTGGTTGCACCTTTTTTTCTTTCTCTTCAATAAGGCCCTCCAAATGACCTCCAAAATTTCCTAATGGATTGACCTAAAAAGTGGCTACCATCAAATAAGGATAGTTGATCAAGATATTGTAAAGACCACATTTCACACTATGTTTGGTCTTTACAAGTACATTGTCATGCCTTTTGGCTTGACCAATGCACACGCCACATTTAACGGCCTGATGAAGAAGTTATTCAGGCCTCATCGAAGCTTTCATGTAGTGCGTTCTTTGATGATATAATCATCTACTCTAATTCATTAGATGAACACAAGCAACATCTCTAGGTAATATTTCAAGTTCTACAAGAGAATAAACTTTATATAAATCGAAAGAAAAGTGAATTTTTCTTACAAGAGATTCAGTATTTAGGTCACATTATCTCTAAAGATGGCATCCAAATGGATCCATCAAAGTTAGAGGTAATAAAAGGATGGCCTAATCCAAGGAATTTGCATGAACTAAGAAGCTTTATAGGTATGTGTGCATATTATAGACGCTTCATAGAAAAGTTCTCACAAATCGCAGGACCATTACATGATCTAACAAAGAAAAACGTTAGGTATATTTGGTCCACCAAGGAGAACAATGCTTTTGAAAATCTTAAAGAGAAGCTTATCTCTCAACCTGTGCTTACACTGCCGGATCTCTCAAAGCCATTTGAGGTCCAATGCGACGCCTGTGGTGATTTCCTTGGAGCTTTTTTGCTCCAAGAAGGGTACACCATAGCCTATGAAAGTCAAAGGCTCGATCCTGTTGAGCAAGCTCTACGTATATATGAGAAGGAACTCATAGTAGTTCTACATGCTCTAGACTCGTGGAAGCACTATTTATTGGGGACTCCTTTCATTCTATGAATGGATCACCAAAGACTTAAGTACTTCATGACGTAGACCAAGCTCTCCGACATACAAATGAGGTGGGAAAATTTCCTTTTCGCAATTCCATTTTCATATTGCTCACATTGTTGGAAAGCATAATCAAGTAGCCAATGCACTCTCAAGACGACCGAGAGTGAATGCGGTATCCATAGCAATCACAATGATCTATCTTCTATGATAGATGATTGTGCTATTGATTTTGATTTTAAAGATGTGATTTCATCCCTTGCACTAGGGAAGAAGGAAGAACCATTTACCTTACAAGATGGTTATCTTCTCTATGGCAACAGGCTATGTGTTATTAACTCACTACGTGAGAAAGTAATGTATGAATCTCATGCTCCTCCTTATGCGCAGCATAGAGGGATTCAATCTACCCTAAAAGGGATAGAAACATACTTCTATTGGCATGTCATGAAATCAAACATGCAAGAGTATGTTTCAAAATGTGTGGTATGCCAAAAGACGAAGTTTGATAGAGGGAACCTGGATTGCTTCAATCTTTGCCAATCCCTAATTCACCATGGAAGAGCATATCCATGGATTTTATCTTTGGATTGCCCAAGTCTATCCATGGGAATACACGAATATGGACGATAGTATCAAGGTTTAGCAAACAAGCACATTTCATATCTGCCAAAAAGACTAGGCCCATCAAATGGCAACCCTCTTTATATCACAAATCTTCAAGTACCACGGCTTGCCAATGTCCATAGTGTCAGATAGAGATCCTAGAATGACCAGTAATTTCTAGAAGGGTCTCTTTGAGAATTTAGGCACAAGGCTAAACTTCTCCTTGGCCTATCACCTGCAAACGGATGGCCAAAGTGGTATAGCTAACCTAACAATTCTTGATCTACTAAAAGCTTATTTCACAGAATTAGATCAAAAGTCCCAAAGGGAGAAGTACTTACCTTTAGTGGAGCATGCTTACAATAATACTGTACATACTTCCATGGGAAAATCACCTTTTGAGGTGATAGAGGGAAGATCAAAAAGTCCCCTGCTACTCTCAAGGTACATGGAAATATCTTCGTTGTGTCGAGACCTACAAGAATCTTTCCAAAAGATTAAGGATGCTATTTCCATCTCTCAGCAAAGGCAAAAGGTTGTTGTTGATAAGCGGAGAAGAGCTCTAGCCTTTAAACAAAATGATTGGGTCTTGCTTAAGTTTCCCTAGGCTTGTTTAAGGCACACGAAGGCCAAGAATCCTATGGGACACCAAAACTACTATGCTAAGTTAGCAAAAAGGTACTATGGTCTCTTTCAAATTCTTAGGCCAATCAATGATATGGCCTATCAATTCAACTTGCCCAACCATTGGCTCATACACAATGCTTTCCATGTGAGAATACTAAAGCCTTGCAAAGGAGATCCACCTCAAGAAGCAACCATTGAAGACCCACCAGAGATCGAGGACCAAGAAGAGGTACTGTAGCCCGAGTCCATTCTCCAACACGAAGACAAGATATTGAGAGGCGGTAAGACTCTCCGAGGATATCTTATCAAGTTTAAAAATTATCCTTTTGAAGATGCTAGATGCATGCAAGGCATACAACTAAAGGATAACCTAAACCTTGTCAATGCTTACAATGATTCCCTAGAGTAAGCAAATGTAAATATGTATAAATGAGCAAATTTTTTCTCTTATAAGACTCCCTTTTATTTATTGTGCACAAATGTAATAAGTATGCATGCTTAGGATCATGTTTGTGGAGACAACGTCTCCCAAACACCAAGTAGAGCTTTGCACTCTCCTATGGAAGATTGATACAGACTAATGTGTAGACATGCTTGCATAAGCTAAGGCTTTGAAGCACCAAATGGACTAGTCATCCATTCTGGAACGGTGTCATAGGGTAAAATAGGGATCCTCTACCCGCTAGCAAACGGACTAATGACTAGGCTTTATCTTGTCTACCTCATAGTCAAGGACGACTATGATTTCAAGAGAGTGGTAATGTCATAAAAATTAATATTTAATTCTTCCAAATGATTTTCTCATGTTAAACTGATCATTTAATATGGGGAGGTACTAAGGGAGTAAAAGCTAGAATATTGGCAAGGCTCCCATACCGATCTCACTAGGGATCCAAAGGAGAGAAAATAGGGATCCAAAGGGGGACAGTCTCCAAAAGAGCAATGTGCATCAATGGAGCTTAAAAGACCTAAGATTCAGCTCCATTAAGACTTCCATAGGCTAAAGTCCCTAAATTTTATTAAATTGTCCAATGGCCAAAAGTGGGGAAAATTGGATGGTTATGGAAAGACTACAAAGTCTTCCCACATCCCTAGGAAGGAGGGGGAGATCCCTAATTGTAGGGGAAGAGAGAAAAACACACACACTCCCAAGCTCCCCCTTTACACAAAGGGAATAATAGTCGCCTGGCAGGCTACTAGCCCAGTTGCCCCAATCTCCCCTCAAATCCTATTTGATGGCCATAGAGGTGGACCAATGAGAATTAGGCTAGAGTAAAATTAGTCTGATCAATTTTAAAATTCTTGATAAAATAACCAATAGAAATTAGGCTCCCTAGAAGACTGTTGGACAGTCTACCAAGGGGTCAAATGAGCATCCAACAGCCCAATGGCTTGCTTGATTCCTATTGGCCAGAAGACTAAAAGATCCAATGAGAGTTTAAATAAATTATTTTAATTACCTAAAGCTCTCACAAAAATGGAAAGGGGGACACATGTCACAAAACTATCAATTATGATTCTTAATTGTTATTGGCTAAGCTTTGCAAGAGCCAATGAGAAGCCAGCAAGAGTAATTGGGAGGAGGGGTCGACACACAGAGAGAGAGAGAGAGAGAGAGAGAGAGAGAGAGAGAGAGAGAGAGAGAGAGAGAGAGAGGTTGGCATTTTAGTCTACCTAACTTTTGCTACACACACACACACACAACTCATGTGTTGAGCAAGAACTCCATCTCCTTATCCAAGCATTGAGAAGTAGAGGCCTACACCAATAACTCTTGGCTATGGAATGCAAATCCAACCAAGAGCCAAGCTTCAATGGCATGCTCATCTCCTCTACCATGCTAATTACTAAGCTAAGCTATGTCATTAGAGTGATTATGTGAGGAGTATACTTCTTTCTCATAAGATACATCTTCTTCCTCTCAGTCTTTCCCCATTCCCTGCTAGCTCTTGCCATCTTTGAAGGTGTGTGAGGTCTTGGGACTGAGGCTAGGCCCACTAGGTGTGTTTTTCAAGCATAATTTAGTGCATGAAGCTTCCATCTTCATTGCACCAACGAGTTTTGTCAAGGAACACAAAGATTGTATCGTACAAAAGTCTCCTTTGATGGGAGAAGCTATAATACAAAGCCTTTTTGGAGGGGGGACCGGCTCCATGTAAATCCAGTCCTCAACTATTGTCAATTGTTCTATTTCTCTCTCTTTTCAAGTATTGTCTATGCCAAATTAGCTAGGTGTAAATTGCTATGTTGCTTTCTCAAACTAAGTACTATCTCTATGCTCATTAGGAACTTGTTCTTAATGAAATCCTCACTATGTTATCATTTTCCGCTACACACAAGTTACTAGTGCATTAAATGTTACATTTTATGTAGGTCAAAGATAAAGATGTTCATTTGGGCCATCCAAAATTGGATGGCCCAAATGAGCATCTTTATTTTTGAAAAGCTGTGTAGCGGTAATATACTCTATAATGTAAGCAATAACATACACGATAATAGATGTAGATATATATATGCATCTATTACTATGCATTTTGCTTTTGGGTCCACTATCACATCCTTTGCATGTTGCCACTATTTTCGCTCATGCAAATTTTTCTCTTTCTATTTTCCTTTGCTAATCCATGGCAATAGTGGCGGTTCTAGACTTTTCCTCTTATATTGACACTTTCTATTTGACTCTCCAGTCAAATAGAAAGTGTTCTAGAATTTTTCTCTTATCATGACACTTTCTATTTGACTCTCCAGTCCTACTTGAGGTGCTACTTTAGGAGATCATAGATAGTATGCAGGTTGTTTGATTCACCCACAGTGTTTCCTACTTTGTGCAATTCTTTTTATGGTTAGCATAGCTCCAGCAAACTTTGAGCTATCAAATCACAGGTTTCTCTCTGCATTCAAATCCTTGGTACATCCTTGTTTCTTACAAAGATAGAAACGATGTTGCTACTCGTAGTGACTTTCTTTCAATGTAATCTTTCCCAGTATTTGGATCCACAATTACTCCCTTGCTCTCACAATGGAACTAAAAACCTCTGTGTTCGATCTTGGGAGTGACTTAGATACTTACAACATGCAAGATTGCATGTTATATCATTGTTTTACTATTTTTGTTTGCTTGGTTTATACTTGTAGTGATTTGTTATGGGCAATAGACCATACTAGAACCTATCTTACTAGTGTCTAAATTTTTTGATATTTTTTCATGTGAACGCGCTTTTACGGAGTTGAGCATGCTCCTATATAAAGTAATGGCCTATTCATGAAAAATTGTATGTATTGATTTATTGACTAAATATGTAGAGGTGATGTTTTTAGTAACTTGCATGCAATTTAAAGGGAACTTTTACAGGGCTTATGGCTTCAATATCATATACATGTCCTTCCTTGAGTTTTATTGCATTTAATACCTTATATAGATGACAACCCAACTTTGGGGATGATTTTTTGCTTTACTAGGATTGCATTTATTTTGAGTCACAACTATATTCTCTTCGAGCTTGATAGTTTCATTTGGAAAATCATGATAGCTATGTATATAATAAACAATATCTCATGTGGTACATTTTGAATTTTGCTACATGTTGAACTTTTTGAATGGATATAAATGGTCACATTCTAAAAGCCCACCTAAAAGCTAGAGCTTTCATGCGATTAGTTTAATACTTCATCATTTTGACCATAATTTTCCCAGGAAGGCACCTTTTGATGCTTTTATTGCTTTCTATGCCAATGTAGGACTGTAAAGCACCACAAGATATCAAGGAAACATCTATTTCTAGAATAAAAATTAAGGGGATTCATCTTGGATATGAGAGCCATGCAAAAACACTATACCATATAAAATTGTCATGACGAATTGAAGGGATTTTTCAATGCTTGCAAATAATTGAAGCCAATTTGTGCATGTGCATAGTTTGAGTGCTTAATAGAAATATCCTTGTTTCTCCAAGTGTGGCACTTTTTTAGCTCTCTATGGTGATGTATGTTTGTAAGATTTAAAATTCTACCACTAAAACAGGTATCTAATACTTATTTTGAGAAAAGGTGTAAGAACGTTGATATAAGGTTAGTTAAATCACAAATCCTGATTTTATTTTATCTAACACTTGATACAAATTAATTACAAATTTGAAGGTTTTGTGAGCATGTATTGGTAGCCGGTGGTGTCGTGATATGTGATCGTCAAGTTTATGACACGCTAATGAAGGACCATATGGGAGATTATAGGTTTTTTTGTCTTTGAAACAAGACATCTTTCTTGCTATACGTCATCAAGGAAATAAATCTTTTAGTAAAAAGTCGGCATGAACACTTCTAAAAAACCAAAAACTAAGTTTTGCGCCAAAAGTAGGCTGGGGTGCAGCAGCTAGAGTTCATCGCCATCAAAAGTGTTAAGGTCAGCCCGATGAGAGGTACTGCTCTTGCGACGGTGCCTTTGCAAATTTATAGGCTCATCCTCAGTAACAGCTTTGGTGATGCAACAACAGTTGAAGAAGGTGATGTGGTAGGAGGAAGCTCTACATGAGAGGGCTCAATGCGTGCAAGAGGTGAACGAATGAACGCAGGGTCGTGCACCCTCCTTATAGAAATCCTTATTTGAGCCATGAATGCTTCACTCTTTTTGCGTCTCGATCTTATGCCCACCGTAATTGATGTGTCTTCTATTCATTGGTCTATCTGCCTAATGATTACTGGTGGGATACTCGAGAATATTTGATCTTTAATGCATCAACAGTGATTGTAGTGTAAGATTTCTTTAGATTCTCCCCAATCTAGTTTTGGTGTTTGATAATCTTCAGATCATTACTAGTATCCTAACCCTAAGATACCCCCACTACTTCTGGTCTGATCGAGAATAAATCTAACGATTGATATTCAGACTCAAAGTCTTGCTTGTCATGTTCTTCTGGTGTTGGAGGTTCATCTGGCTAATCTGGAGTACTATAGCTTGATCTTGGCTCCATTATAGACCCTAGTAGCAACAATCCATATTAATTCTTGAGTTTGACTCTGCTATTTGAGAATACCCAATCCACCTCATATGGTCCGGACCAAGCTAGTTATTTTTAGATAAGGTTTCTTTGGTTCTAGATCTATCGAGAATAAAACTTAGGGGAATTCATCTTGGATGTGAGAACCATGGCAAAACTCTAGTTTCCAATATGGCCTTATGTGGAAAAAAATAGAAGGGATTCTAAATGCTTGCAAATAATTGAATCCAATTTTTACATGTGCATAGTTTGAGTACTTAATAGGAATATCCTTGGTTCTCTTATAGAGAGAGAGAGAGAGAGAGAGAGAGAGTGAGTGATTTGAGAAATTAACAAGACATCTTTCTTGCATCAAGAAAATAAAATTAAGTCACTTCCAAAAAAACGAGTTCAAAAGAAAGGATGGCGAAGCTAGGGCTGATCGCCATCCAAGGTGTTAAGGTCAACCCGGCGGGAGGTACTGCTCTTACGACGGCGCCTGTACACAAAACGAGCCGTCGGGTAATCGGACGGAGCCTGTTTCTCTACGTCAGTCATCCGGTGCAGCCATGGCTTTCTGCTCATTCGTCGTTACGGCTGCATCTGCGACCGACGGTGTCTCTCCTTCAGCAGCAACGTTTTCTCCATCCGCGTTAATTTGTCCATCCATAGAAATGTCAGCGTTTTGTTCGCCTGGTCTGACCGGCGCCTCGTCATCATCCTGCTCTGAGCCGGCAGCCTCAATCTCGACTTTATTGTGTTCGAGCCAGACGCGCCATTTGCATTCGATGGAGCAAAATTGCACTTGGTCTGGCGGATCCATGAGCAATCGTTCGCACCAGGCGCAGGGGTTGGGGACCGGCCGGTTGCGGGAGCGAGGAACCGCACCCAAGCCGCAGGCCGGACGTTCGTGCAGGTACAAAATAAGGCCGCCATTGACGTGGTACTGCTGAATACTTTTTACGTCAAGCAGGTCGTTCTTCAGCTGCGACACGCAAACGGACAGAACGTTGCTGGTCTTGCCCACCCTCAGCGTCTGGTGCTGTGGCGTTGTGTGAGCGTCCGCTTCCATCTGCTTCAACACTTGCCTGCACTTGATGCAAAACACGTTCTCCTTGACCTTCCTGGTGCAGATAAAATCTGCTGCCAGAAACTCGCCTAGCCATACTGGCTTCAGCCACTCCATCTTGCTCTGCACACGCAACTAGTAACGCTTTCGAAACTAAACGGATTGCGCACTCGCACTCGCAAATGTGGACCTTCTATATATGGCACCACGCTTAGAAGGGGAAAAAAAAAAAACCCTTTTTCCCAAAAAAGTGGAAAACTATACATAAGAAATTTTAGACGTAAACTGACAAAAATTTGAAGGGTTTTAGACTAAATTTCTCTAATCATTTATGGGTTTTTCACCTGCAAACCTGAAACTTAACATTTAAATCTTTATGGGTTTGAAAAATTTTATATGGAGAGTTTGCCCGTTTTTTATGAGAATTTGTTTAACCTCCCCCCCTCCCTTCCCAAAAGGTCATGGGCTCAATCCCTAACGGCTTTCCTAATGGCTTCAAAATATATATATTCACTATCTACATAGTGTATAATGCATAAACACTCTAAAAAGAAGAAAACTTTAAAGAGAATATAAGCAAATGAAAAACACTAATGTATCAATGTGAACTACACCATCTCTTTATATGGACACAAAAAGTATTTTGACTTTTTAGATTGATGGGTCTTTTCTAAAACTCAACCTTCACGTACTTAAGATGTTTTGAAAGCCTTTTAATTTTTGAAGATTGAGGAGACCTAGTCCGTCAATATTGAAGGTAAAAATCTTCATTCTACTCAAACGTCTTAAATTTTTATCCATTTTGAAAGATTATCAAATAGTGCACTTGTCATATTTACCTTTTCTTAAGAAATTGCACGCTTTTTTGCAATCACATATAAGCAAATTACTAGTGACAAGCTAAATCGATGTACCAATTAAAGGATGTGATGTAAGTGACAGAGATGTAATGTTGGACTCGAGGGGGTGTTGCAAGTATATATATGGCAAACCATATTAATGATTTTGATAAAATCTTCTCAAAGTTGGAAGAAGTGAACCTTACCTTGTATGGGCAAAAGTCAACATCTGGAGTGAATGAAGTAGTTATTGTAGGATATATGTGTGGGCCATGTAGTAGAAGACCTTGTCCAACAAAGATTGATGTAATTCAAAGAATCAAAGAGACATATATAAATGTGACTGAGGTTCAAAGATTTTTGCATGCATGTGTGTTTTATGTTATCTGGATTTCACATTGTGTACATGTAGCAGAACCTTTGTATCAACTCTTGAGAAAGAATCAAAAATTACCATGAAATGTTTACGTCAATGCGTAGAGCTCTTACCTACGGTTGCAACGCAACAGACGGCACTGCAATGTGACAACCTGGAAAGAAGTAGGAAACGTGAGAAGGAGAGAAGTGAGTACCGTTAGTTCACGATGTGTTTCTATTATCAAAAACTTCAAATTAACTTACAAAAATTGGTCTTTATACCTTAGCCAAAGTTTCTCTAGTCAAAAACTAATAATCTAAGAGCTCTAACTAAAGATTATAAGTTGACACAATCTAGAAGCTTATAGCCCCGGTTCATCAATTACACTATCCATCTGAAAAATAAGAGTTACAACATTCTCGATTTATCAAAATAATAAGTGTTTTACAATAAAAGTTCCGAAAAATGTTAACTAAGTTAGCTTGCTGCTAACATTCCCCCCTCCTTGACCGTGTAGTCCCTTGATACAGCTTCATTGATTGAAGTAGCCTTCAGGTTGATGCTTGGAGAGGCGGTCTTTAAGCGCGTGTAGAGCTTTCTCATATCTGATTCGCCTTTCTTTGTCAGGGACTTACAAAAACTGCATGGTGACTTTGTTTTTAAGTTCGATGGCAGAATAGCCAACAAACCTTGATGTAAAGTTTTTTATTACTAGCCCAAAATTCTTTGCACGCCATGTGAAGAATCCTGTATAAAATGCCTCTTCAAATGCCAACATATTGCTTGATGGCAAAAACATGCATCTAGCGTAGAAGCCATAGAGGACTTCTTCTGAGGGTTGTCCACTCAAATCATAGCATAACCCTTTGTTGCCTTCTAGAAAAAACATCCATGGTGCTCCTGCTTGCTCAGGCTCATGAAAAGTTTGAGTGCATGTAAGCAGCATTCTGCAGATTTTATAGAGCATTGTACACAAGAGGTCGGGAAGGCTTTTAAAGAAGTTCATGACGTCCGTTAGGGTTTTCACTATGTATTCCTTTGTTGGTGGTCCCTAATCTAGAGCTGGTAGTCTTGGGTAGTTGAGACATGTTGGTCTCTTCTTCCTCAATGCATCGTGTGCCTGCCATGTCCTTACCCTTGGTACTGGACAAAATGTGGGATCCTTTTGTATTGTTGCAGGTGCTCGTGTAAACAGAATGAGGTATCTATAACTCTTGTTGAGCCATTTCTTTCTCCATTTGGGGTGGAGAGAATCTGATTCTTCTGCCTGCATATTCTTGTAAAGTATTTCTTTAACTTGAAGTAGCTCCACCTTTATCAATGGGTAGGGCAGTGACTGCTGATGCCATTGAGCATTGATTTGGTTGGGAGTGAGTTGAGTTACATTTACTGAGTGAAGAACTCTCAACTCTCAATCCATTGTTGCCTTCCTTCCATTCAGCATCTACTTACTGGACAATCTGCTCTTTCAATGCATCCTCTTCAGCTTTAAAAAGCTGGACCATTGGCACTTGCTCGTCTTCAATGATTGGCACTTGAAACTCTAACTCTCTTGCTAGCTGTTCTGATAGTTGTGTTTCCATATCAACAAAGGAGACTGATGGTATGTCTATGATCGGTTGTTCAGAAGTTCCTAGGCTCCTCTTGAGCTTTTGTATGTCCTTCTCTCAATAGCTGATTGGCTCTCTTCAAATCTTCTGTCTCCTTGAGTAGTTGCTTTTCTTTTTGTACCCGCATTAATGCAAGGTCTCGTCTTTGTGTTTGTTCAAGCTTCAACTCAGGTTCAAGGTCTTTGTTCCTCTTCTCTAAAGTCTTGTAGACTTTATCTGTTTCCTTGAGTGAAGCTATAGCAAGGTTTTCTTTTATCTGCCTTAGAAATACCACTTGATCATTGATTCTTTGCTCAAAGTACTGCAAGGAGGCATTGGCTACATCTAGTTGCACTTGGATCTTTTGGACTGACTGAGTAGTGATTTTAAGTTCATTCGTCACTTCAGTCAATTGTTGGTCCTTACTCTTGCATGCATCAGATACTATTCGTGAGGAGCTCCCCCAGATCTTCTATCTCTTTTTTATGTCTTTCCTTGACAGTTCAATGTTGTTCTGCTTCGTTTTTCAGCTCTTTAATCTGTCTTGAATATCTTTAATAATGTTCATTTTTTCCTCTAGCTCACCTTGTAGAGCATCTATTACCTGTTCCAGTTCTTTAGCCTTGGCACTACGGCTAATTGTTGTTGTTCTCATCTTTTTTGTCATCAACTACATTTGCTTTGCATACTCATTTACCTGCATGACTTCATCTATGGTTTCCCAGTCTTCTGGTTCTACCTAGGGATGCTTAGAAGTTTCGGTAGTTTTGGTTTTTGGCTCTTTTGTTGGTGCAATGGATTCTGCTTGTGGCCTTGTAGATGGCCCCACTGATTCTCCTTCAGGCCTCGTGGATCCCTCAGCTAGTTCTGCTTGAGTGGTTGTAGAAGAAGGTCTCGCTTCAGTTTTTTTGGCTTCCATGGGCCGTTCAAAGCGTGCCTCTTCCTGTTGCTCAGGCTCTTTTCCCTTTACGTCCTCTCCTTCGTTTGATTTAGCTATTGGTGAAGGCCTTGGACTTGGCATCAGCTGATGTTCTTGTTCTGCAGGTGGTGAAGAGGGTCTTGGAGACATCTCTCCTCGGGGGATTCACCATGGAAAACTTACCGCACCACGTAAGTGTAGGGGAGGGGGGGTTTTTTACAAGTTACATAAGCGTATAAGTTAGGGGCAGGCTCCCAATAATTTATCTCCCAAGCTTAAAAATAATGGAGGGGGGTATCATATCTATTTGGGGGGGGGGGGGGGGACCTGATCCGTGTTGATTACTTATAACGATTGGTCATTGGTGTGTACTGGAACTCGAATGAATTTTGGGAAAGTTTTTTAGATCAGGTCACACATCAAATTTTTCATCAGGCCAATCATAGATAAGGGTTGATTTGGAGTAGGTCAAGGGTTGCTTTACACCAGCTTTGGATGGCTCAGAATTGGGCAAGTAGCTAGAGTGCAAGGTGATCGGGCATACAATTTGAAAGTCAAACTAAGACACATTGAGAATACATCTAGTTATCAACAGAAGTGGTTCCTTAGTACGTTGCCAGTCACTATGCTACACACTCTTTTACTAGTTTTACTTAGTTAGATCATGTGAGACCTAAATTTTATATGTAAGATAGGGGTATGATAGTTTCTCCATTGATTGTCGTATAAGCATAGAAAGGGGGGTCTTATTCCCTAATCTAAGTCGTATATAGGGATTTTATCACAGTTGTCCGCTCGCAGGTGGCATCCTATTTTGTATATAGAGTGAGTCCCCCAGGCATCTCTCCTTGTTCAGGATGTGACTCACTTTGTTGTGCAGCTTCTGCTTGCTTTTGTTGCTCAGCTGCTTCTTCTTTTTCTTTTCTTTGAGCTTCTAGAGCTTCCTTAATCTTCAATGCTTCGGTCTCAGCATACATCCGCTCCAGTAAATCCTTTGGATCCTCTGGAACCTTCTTTGCGGGGTTCTTGGTCCTTGGACCCTTTACCTCCCTCGGGCTCATTTCTTAGGGTTTTCACCTGCAACTTGGCGGCTTCTTTTGTATGATTGTTTCTCTCTTTCAAATCTTGCTCTTTTTTATTGAGGTTCCTCTTGATGAGCTGCCACTCATTGCTTCTCTCCTTGTCCTCGTTTCTTCATTGTCCAAACTTTCACTGTTGTGGGCTTCTGACGAGCTTTCTACATATTCCTCATCTTATTTATAGACTCTTTTTGATGATATAGTGGTTCATGGAGAAGGTTGAGATGAGATGATCCATGTTTTCTGATCTAGGGCTGGCGGAAAGTTGTCGACCATTCCAATAGCATGGTATGCTATTCTTGTGCACCCAAATATGTTATCTTTCCCTCTTTCTTTGTGCCCTTCAGTGTTGTAAGCACGTATTATGTGTGATCTATAGCTTGCCTTGTTGTCGACTTCAACACTTGAGTGAAAGTAGTCGTAGTTGCATGATTTGGAGTTGTGTACCGTGGCGGTCTCTTTGAAAGAAAGTGAAAATATTGGTGGTAAAGGCGAGCTGGATCCTCCACTTGCCTTAGGATGAGATGAGAGAAGGTGGCGGCAGCAATATCCTTTGTAAAAGTACTTGCTATTTTCCTATCCCTGGCTCTTATTGTCATAACTTCTATTGACATCTTAAGTGCCTTGGCCACTATATCCTTGGTGATAACCACTTCAACCTTTTGCCCCTGTTGATCCGTGATTTGAGCCGATCCATCTTATTTGATTGTAGATAACAGTTCATAGGCTTTTTGGAAATCCACTCCGCATGGCTCCTGGTCGTAGAAATCTCGAAGACTCAGTCTTATGTTGGCCTCTTTAGTGTCTAGCTTTGCAGCTACATCATAAACCTCCTTGGGTAGCAATTGTAATTCTACCTGGTGTCCTTCTTCACTCTTGAATCTGCCAGTGAAGACGGTTGTGTTGTTTTCTTCGAGTTGCTCTTTAGACAGTTAGGTTGCCTTTGTCGTCTTCACTGAGCTCGGATCTAACTGGTACGGTGGCAATTCTTGCCGCTTATCTTTTTGAGACATCCTTTTCTTTGCCTTCTCAATTGCTTGCATTGCACCTATTAGGTGAATACAATGTCAAAGTTAGAAAATTCTGCGGATTCCGCTCTGAAATTCCTTGAGCCTGAATAGTTGGCAAATGATGTCCATTTTGCTTCAAATCAATTTTGGAGCATGCATAGATGCATAAAAACATGTAGAGATCAAAATCATGCAATCCAGGCAAAATTTGCAACAAAAGTAAATAATCGTGATTATTGACAGCTGGGGATTTTTTCCAGCTTTTTGTATTTTTGACATGACGGGCTTGAAACATATGGCATTTAGGTACTCTGAGTGAAATGTGGGTTCATTTAAGTGCACTGGGTGGAAATGGTGTCAGGTTTAGGCTTTAGACTCTAAAACAGTAGATATAAGGGGATTTTGAGTTTTTGAGATTCAAATCTGATCAAACTTGATTAGTGGGCTTGGAACATCATGTACTTTGGTTCCATGAGGTCAAAGTTGCGATTTGAATCCATTTTGGTAAAAAAGTAAATAATCGTGATTATTAACTTTTTCATCAACTTGTACATTTTTTGTTGCAAGTTGGTTCTAGGCATGATGTAGAGTCTGTGTGTGAGATATGGGGTGATTTGGATCAAAACATGTGACAATTAACTCATAAATTGGACTAAAAATCCTTTAGTGCATTTTTTTGACAAAATCAGAGTTTGTCTTTATCATTTTGGCTCATACTTGACATGTGGCATGTAATAGATGTGTACAAGTGACAGGTGAAGTGAAAAGATGAATTTCAAGCCAAAACTACACAAAAGTAAATAATCGTGATTATTTACAGCAGTCACTTTTTTGGCATGAAATGACAAGTTGATGACCTAAAACTCTTTAATACATAGATCTAGAACAAGTCCTAAAATGAATTGGTAAAGTTTGATCGTGTCGGCATCACTTCGTGCTCTTGTCGATTGTGAAATCGGCGATTTTTGTGACTACTTGGCCTATAAAGTTGGTTAGTCACTTTTGAAGCCATGGACTTGTCCGCTACATAGTCCTGATACTGCTCATCCAATTTGGGCTCATTTGGAATCAATTTTACTTCATATGTCCAATTTGACACTTTGTAGTCTTTGAGCTATTTTTTGATGTTTGAGAGCTTGCCTTGACTGTTTTCATGAAACCATTTAGGTACATTGTGTATAGACCTCATCTATAAGCTATCTGTGGAGTCAGAATCAATTCTGGCATGTGGAAAAAACCTAGATTATTTACTTGGGACCCCCTTGACCCCTGTCTAATGGTCATCTAATGATATGGAAATGTTCTACTATCTAGGGTGTCAGGACAAGGGTCCTGTACCCTAAGAACTAGGATAGTCATGGACTACGCTCAAGGGTCGGGCTAGGCAATGTGGACAGGGGATCCTTCTAGGGCAAGGGGCTAGGAGCCCGCCTATATAAAGGGAGGTTGGGAGGAGGATCTGAGGGTCTAGTTCCCTAGTTCTTACACTGGTATCAGAGCTTAAGAGTCTCTTCCACTCTCTCTCTAGGCGTGGTCTCTTTAGGTCCTTAAAAGCAAGCTCTTTGGGTGAGAACCGTGGCTTTATTGGGGCATTTCCAAATATAGACAATTTTCTTGCCAAATCGGGCGGCTTGTCCCGTTTTGGAACTGTGTGTATGGTGCATGAAGTCGCGAGTTCTTGGGCTTGGAAGGAGCACCATGGGAAGGTAGATACTTGCGCCAATAGTTCTCGGCCATAGCCGGCCTCACCTAGCCACCCCATCTTCATCTTCGGCCTCGCAGAAAAACGCACGCTGCTGCTCGTTTTTTTTGGCTTCATAATCTTCTACTTTCACATTGTGAGGCCTTTGGCCATTAGCCTTAGCCCTTGGCCACTACTAGTGGCCCTTCCCACAGCCAATTCGGCGAACCAAGCAGTCAAGCAAGCCAGAGCAACACAAGCAAGGCAAACACTCGGCTTCCCATCGAATCTCCCGAAGTTGGACTACGCTCAGTACCTGTAGAAATTTACAGCACCTGCAATTTTTTTTTGGCGACGACTTCAAGAGACATTCAAGCAACATAATAGTCGACACTTCCAATAATTAAGCTTCGACTCAAAGGTAAAGCTTCAACCATACACGGTACGGAGCTCGATTTGTACCCCACCCGTGAAAATTATTGTTTGTTCGACGATTAAGTGCTACGATGCGCAAAGGGGAGTTCGCTATACTTTGCAAGTGCTACCAAAATCAGGTATGTTTTTTTCTCAGTACTTCTTTCACTGCACTGTGTAGCCATGGATTCGGATATCAACATGACATTCGATTTTGAGCAAAGTAATCCCGACCCTGCTAATGACGGCTACCGGCCGGATCCTCTCAAGGAGAGTACCCACGACGCTACGGTAGGAGAAGATACTTATGAATTGCTCGATATTCAAGAATTTCGTGCACTTCAGACACGCATGACAGTCATGGATGAAAATTTTAAGGCTTTAAATGAAAATGTCACTAAACTTTCCACTTTAGTCATTCAATTGATGCAACAGCAGATTAAGAGTCCGGCTGACACCCACATGCATGAGCACGTTGGAACACAAGGGCAAGGCCCAATTAATGAAACACTGCATACTCTCACTGCCAAAGAGGTAGATGATTTGTTGAATAATTTCAAACCACCAGTTTTCAAAGGCGAAGAATGGGACCGCAATAAGGATGCAGTGAACATCTTTCTCAGTAAATGGGATGGAATTCACGCCTTACGGCAAACTCCGGATGCAATAAGAGCTCTGCAAACGAGCTTAACTCTGGAAGGCAAGGCCTACAAATGGTGGATGTCTCTCAAGGAGAAGAACATCATACCACAGAGTTGGAAAGCCTTTGAATCAATGTTTAGCAAGGAATTTTTGCCTACAAACGAGGCCAATCGGAATTGTACTGCTTGGGACACGTGTTCCATGCGCCAATTTCCATCACTCCTTGAATGTATATCTCACTATAGGGATGTCATCCTCAAGTTGGAAGGCTTGGATACCTTTCAACAAGTATGAGGGTTCATACACGGTTTGACTCCATAACTTAAGAAGTATGTCAAATCCCAGGACCCTAAAACACTTGAGGAAGCCATAGTGAAAGCACATATTCATGATGACCCTGATGATAACAAAACACATAACATAACGTGACTGCTAATACACATGCGGTAACACACACACTCAGTATGGGCACAACAAAAGAAAATTTATAGTTGCTAATTCAGATGCATCTAAAAAACCCAAGGGGTCCAGGGGTCCTCTCTCCCCTGAGGATTTTGATAAGGCCAAGAAAGAGAACCTATGTTTTCAATGCTTAGGAAGAGGCCATGGCAAAAAGGATTGTCCCAAGGGGAAATCTGCTGCCCAGGGGAAGGAGAAAGCAGTGCACACGGTGCAACTACTCCCTCTCGAGTCTTCCTCCAAGTTCTCTACAGTGGAAGTAACACACACTGAGGTGGTGCATGAATGCTGTCTCACAGCTTCCATGTGGAAACAAACCTTTGGACCACATGAGTTAGTACGTATGCACGGATATCTGCAAGGGCACAAGGTGCGCATCTTGGTAGATGACGGTGCTACGCACAATTTCATCAATTATGGATTGGTGAAAAAGCTCAAACTCCGAGTACCCACCGCTACAAGGTAGCAATGATGAATGGACAAAATAGTGAAATATGGGATATTCAATGCCGAGCTGTTCCATTGGAAGTACAAGGGTACTCTACTTGTTTGGATTTTCAAGTTTTGAAAATGGAAAGGGCTGATGTGGTTCTTGGTAGGGAGTGGTTGCATAGCCTAGGGCCATCACTGATGCGTAGCTATGAGCACAACAGTTTGATGTTTGATTCCCATGGCACACATGTGTTGTTGTTAGGAGAAAAGGACATACCATCATCACCACTGATTTGTACTGCCAAGCTTATGCAGCTCGTTTTTTATAATGAAATAGAACAGGTTTTCTTGTGTTACTCACTGTCTCATTTTCTTCTAACATTGAGTATGTTGAACATTTCTCAACGCCGCATGCTTCTCTCTCCTCTATTCCGCCAATTTCTAATTCTACACAAGAAAACGTTGCTAATCAGTTACAAAAATTGTTAAAGGAATTTCAAGATGTCTTTCCTAATGATTTTCCATCAGGTTTACCGCCGACACGCTTAGTGCCACATGGCATTGACGTGGCTGCAAGCTGTAAACCTGTTAGTAAACCACCTTACCGTATGAGTTACTCAGAGGCTACTGAGGTGGAACATCAGCTTGCTGACTACCTTAGCAGAGGGTTTATACAACCCAGTTCTTCACCATGGGCTTCGCCTATCCTTTTGGTGAAGAAAAAGGACGGTAGTATGCGCATGTGCGTAGACTACCGAGGTTTAAATGTGGTTACAGTTAAGAACAAATACCCATTGCCAAGGGTAGATGAGTTATTTGATAAGCTAACTCATGCTTGCATTTTTACGAAAATCGACTTACGGTCAGGATATCACCAAGTCCGTATTCGGCTTGCCAATATACCTAAGACTGCATTCCGAACACGGTTTGGACATTATGAGTTTTTGGTGATGCCCTTTGGGTTTAACCAATGCGCCCGCGACATTCGTGACACTTATGGATAGTGTCCACTGTCTTGAAACCATATTTGGGCAAATTTTTCATTGTGTTCCTTGATAACATTCTAGTTTATAGTGCTTCTGAAGAAGAGCACTTACAACATCTCAGGCAGGTGTTTGAGTTGTTACGTGCAAACAAGTTATATGCCAAGGAATCTAAATGTAATTTTCTCAAGGAAGAAATTCATTATTTAGAGCATGTCATTTCAGCTAATGGACTATACATGGATCAATCCAAAGTGGATACCATCCAAAAATGGCCACCTCCTAAAAATCTGGAAGGATTAAAGATCTTTTTAGGCTTTGCAGTTTTTACCGAAGGTTCGTTAAAAACTATGCTCACCTTGTTGTACCTATGATGGACCAAATAAAAGGCAAAGGTAAGGCTTTTCACTGGGGTTCCTCTCAACAGCAGAGTTTTGAAACACTCAAAGATGCATTAGCTACAGCTCCTATACTGGCTATTGTAGATCCTTTGAAACCATTCGTTTTCGAAAGGGATGCTAGTGACTATGCCATTGGAGCAATCCTGTTACAAGACGGACGGCCAATTGCATTTGAAAGTAAGAAGCTTGATGCTGCTGAGCAGCATTATTCTGCTTACGAACGTGAACTCTATGCAATAGTGTCTGCCTTAAAGACATGGCGTCACTATCTATATGGTGCTCAGTTCGAGATTGTGTTTGACCATGAAAGCATCAAATGGTTTACACAACAAACAAATTTAAAGGGTCGAAAAGCCAGGTGGACCGAGATCCTTTAGGAATATGATGCCAAGTTAAGGTATCGCAAAGGCCGATACAATGTAGTGGCAGACGCTCTCAGTCGAATGCCAGAGATCAATTCGCTCTTGTTCACGGAACTTCGTAGTGAATTTTTAGAATCTCTCAAGGGAAAATATGAGCAAGATGAAAAATATTCCAAAGTGTGGAGCCATGTTCAAAAGAGGGATCCTTCTCACTCCAATGCAGGTAGTGTATAGTTAACCTCCACACCTAGTTCTCCTTTATCAAGTGATGAACTACAGTGATGGAAGCATTTTACCATCGACAATGGGTACCTACTCCACAAGGGGAGAGTTTGTGTACCGATGGACACAAACATTCGGCGCCAAATTCTTATGAATGTCATGATAGTCCAAGTGCAGGGCACCCGGGGATTAGAAAAACTTATTCTCTCGTACGATGACAGTTTTACTGGCCAGGTCTACATGGCTTTGTTCAAGCTTATGTCTTGCATTGCCAAAAATTTCAAGTTAACAAAGCAGAGTGCCTGAAACCAGGCGGACTCTTACATCCTTTGGAAATTCCCAATGGAAAATGAAAAAGTATCTCCATGGATTTCATAGTAGGTTTACCAACTACTATACGAGGTCATGACTCAGTATGGGTGGTCGTAGACAGGTTGACTAAACTATGTAAGTTTATTCCGACCAAATCAATGGTTAAGACACTGGAGCTAGCAAGGTTATTTGTGGACAATCTATACAAATTGTATGGGTTGCCAAGTAATATTTTTAGCGACTGTGATCCCAAGTTTAACAGCCACTTTTGAAGAGCTGTATTTAAAAGATTGACTCAGTATGGGTGGTCGTAGACAGGTTGACTCAACTATGTAAGTTTATTCCGACCAAATCAACAGTTAAGACACTGGAACTAGCAAGGTTATTTGTGGACAATCTATACAAATTGTATGGGTTACCAAGGAATATTGTTAGCGACTGTGATCCCAAGTTTAACAGCCACTTTTGAAGAGCTGTATTTAAATGATTGGGTACACAACTCAACCTCAGTACAGCTGACCGTCCAGAAACCGATGGTCAAACGGAACGGGTTAACCAGGTGCTAGAGGATATGCTAAGAGCATACGTCAGCAAAAAATAGACAGGCTGGGAAGAATACTTACCTATTCTTGAGTTTGCCTCAATAGTTCTAAGCATGTCACAACAGGCTTTAGTCCTTTCATGCTCATGTACGGGTTTCAACCTAGGTCACCAGTTACAGTGGGGTTGGCAACCGAAAAACTCCAACAGGTTAAGGATTTTCTCCAAGACCACATGGATATGCTGAAACTTTCTCGTCAAAATGTCCAACAAGCACAGGATCGGTATAAGAAATACGCTGATGAGAAACGTCGACAAGTTACCTTCGAAGAAGGGGAGGAAGTATTTTTACGTGTGCAAGAACATTTAGAAAGTCTGAAAATTGGACCGACACCTAAATTATCTCCCCGATATTGTGGGCCTTTCAAAATACTCAAGCGAGTTGGTGATCGTGCGTACAAACTACTACTACCATCACACTCTCGCATTCATCCAGTGTTTCATGTAAGCCGTCTACGAAAGCGGTTACATGGGGACGACAACGTCATTGACCAACAGGTTTTGGTTGATTACATTGAACCTCCTACTTTACCACATGAACCTGAATGTGTTATGGATTATCATGAGTTGCGTACACGACATCATGTACGACAACAAGCCTTAATCAAGTGGAAAGACCGACTTGAAGAAGGTGCCACTTGGGAAAACATTAGTGTTCTTAAGAAGAAGTTTCCCACTTTTGTTTTCGAGGAAGAAAAATCTTCTTTAAGGGGGGAGTAATGTCAGGACAAGCGTCATGTACCCTAAGAACTAAGATAGTCATAGACTACGGCCAAGGGTCGAGCTAGGCAATGTGGACAGGGGATCCGTCTAGGGCAAGGGGCTAGGAGCCCGCCTATATAAAGAGAGGTTGGGAGGAGGATTTGAGGGTCTAGTTCCCTAGTTCTTACATAGGGGCATGCTACATTTCAAGTCTCATCCAATTCGGTTGAGCTGACAGGCCACTATGGTCAATTTTGTGTCGTAGGAGTTTGTGCGCAGCTGGGATTCTAGGGTTTTTTCCTAAGCCTAGACATGCTATTCGATCGTATTGAAATGTACTTTGATGAGTTTAGAACTTACCCTTCATGTCTCGTGTGAGACGGCGCTATAAATGGGCGACAGCGGACTCCGCAAAACCGCACGCGAAGAAGGCAGAAAGCTCTGTCCTCCAAGAGTGACTAGTGAAAATGAGGTGATTTTGGGCTACCTTGGATATCTATACTCGAACTTTCCAAACTATTTTTTCCCAGATTCCCATGTTAGTCCTACTAGGCCATGAAATCTACGTTCGACTCAAAAATTTCTTCAATCGAATTCCGTTAGCTCATTGTGCAAGAATTTGCAAAAGCAAGCCTTGGTGACCTGATTTAGGCTTCCTTCCATCTGTTGTTTTGATTGAAAAATTTTATGCATGTTCGTCTTGTTCTTCTGATGGCATCAATATATTTTCAATTTCTCCATTTGAGCTCATTTGCTATTTATTATTAATTTCTGACCTATTTATTGAAAAAATCAAAGAAAACAATAAAATGCACTAAAAAAGTTAAGTGAAAATTCAATAATTAAAAAAATCCATTGAAGAACACTATTTTATTGCTTTTTGGTGGATTTCTCCATTTTTAAGTTCCAAAGAGAAAATCTTGTAGTTTGTGTGCTCTTTGCCTAATTGTACCATCAGGATGCTTTGGCACGCTGATTTTTTGAGTCATCGATATCAATGATGCCGGTTGCTCAGCTTTAACTCTCCACTGGTAGCTTGGTTTTCCGTTGATGAATTGTTGTGGTTGAGTGTTTTAGACTTAACTTTCCACTGCTTCATCGGCTTTACAATTTGTGGAGAGGATAAATGCTCCTTTTTCCTCCAAACCCATCTAGTGCTAGTTTCTCTTCTAGATGATGTTTTTCTTTGAGTTGTTAGATTTGGAACTTCCCTTGGTATGGTAGATGAATTTTTAGGCACCCAAATCTGAGACGGATTGTCCTTGAGTTGTGATTTGGGTACCCAAATTTCCCTGACTCCTTGCATATACTTGTAGCATTTACTTTTCTAGCGAATGAAGAAGATTGCCTACTCTTTGTGTCTTTTGTGGGTAACCTCTTTTTCATTCCTCTTTGCAATTGGAATCATGAGTTTTCTTCCTTTAGGTGATAGCTTGAGTTGATGGGTGTCCCAATCAGGTACTACCTTGTACGTCCCCACCCATAAGATTCCATCTTAATCATTGTTTCATTCATGAGTTTATCTGGTAAGCATACAAATTGATGAGGACATGAACATCCATGTATTATCACATTCCAGCTGACTACTCCTAATGTCGTGTTAAGTATGGAGCCTGATTTACCCTTGTAATTTTCTGTGGTAAAAGCGCACATTTGTAAGGCCCCCATTATGAGGAGAAGCCATCGTGCGTGAAGGAAAATCACTCACCGGAAACCAAAATTTTCACAGACAAGAATCAAGGGCAACTTTAAAGGCCTCGGGGGCGGAGGCCCCCGAGACTTTTTTTTTCGCTGGAATATTCTTTTTCGCCAAAATATTATGGCCAGACGGCAGCCGGAAAGTGGTCGGAAAACAACCGGTCGGTTGGCCGGTGGCCGGTAGTCAATGGCCGATGGCCGGTGGTCGGAAGTCAATCGCCGGTGGCCGGTGGTCGGAAGTCAATGGCCGGTGGCCGGTGGCCGAATTCAAAAGCGGACTTGTCTTCTCAAGGGCGGCCACACATGGGCGGATTGGAGGGTCCGATTTGGACTTATTCGCACAAGGGCGGCTACACATGGCTGTCTTTCATAAGAGAGGGCAGCCCTTTTGGCCTATAAAAGGAGGCCATTTCTACACACATTTGATAGTGTGAAGTTGATGCAACAAGGTGAGTGTGAGGTGGTGAGAGTGAAGCAAGGCGGGAGCTCCATTAAGGGTATAATCCCTTTGTAAACTACTTCTTGTTTTGAAGTACTAAATCCATTGAGTGGCTGCTTTTCCGTGGACGTAGCCCACATTGGGTGAACCACGTATATCATGTGTACTCTCTCTCTCTCTCTCTCTCTCTCTCTCTCTCTCTCTCTCTCTACTCTATAATCTCGTGTATATAAATCTGTCTCTCTCCATTAAGTAATCTACTCAATTATCTATTTAACTACGTCTTATTTCCTAACAACTGGTATTAGAGCAAGGTTTGCTCGTAGCTGAATTATCTCAAGGAAAGGATTCCTTGAATTGAGTGGGAGTTATGGCGGAGGAAGGGAAGCTCAAGATTGAGAAGTTCAACGGCAAAAACTACCAACATTGGAAGATACAGATTGAAGACTATCTCTACCAGAAGGACCTCTATTTGCCACTAGGCGGTCTTGCGAAGAAGCCCGCAACAATGGCAGATGAAGCATGGATTGTCCTTGATCGAAAGGCACTAGGAACAATCCGGTTAAGCTTGGCGTCAACGGTGACCTTCAATGTTTCGGAGATGAAGACCACGGAGGACTTGATGAAGTCACTTGACGACTTCTACGAGAAACCATCGGCATCCAATAAGGTATTTCTTATGAAGCGCTTGTTCAATCTAAAGATGGCAGAGAATGGTTCAGTTGCAGAACACCTAAATGACTTTAACACAAACATAAGTCAACTTCGATCAGTGAAAATCAATTTCGATGACGAAGTGCGAGCTCTCCTTATACTATCATCTCTACCGGATAGTTGGGATAGCCTTGTGATGGCTGTAAGTAATTCTATCTCTGGCACAAATACTCTTAAGTTTGATGATGTTGTGGGTGTTCTCCTAAGCGAGGAAATGCGAAGGAGAAGCACAGGAGAATCATCAAGTGCTGCACTATCAGTGGAAACAAGAGGAAGGCTTAAGGAGAGGTTCAAAAACCAAAAGGGTCGTGATCGCTCAAGGCGGAGCAAGTCACGCACAAAGTCAGTTCTTGAATGTTGGAACTGCGGCAAGAAGGGCCACGTCAAGAAGGATTGCTGGTCCAAGAAGAAGAAGGAGACAGAGTCTCAAGACAACAAGCCAACATCGGAGGCCAATGTGGCAGGTAAAGTAGAGCAAGATGCTCTAATTCTCTCATTAGACAATGTGTCTAATTCCTGGATAGTAGATTTTGGGGCTTCATTCCATGCGACACCACACAAGCAACATTTCCAAGACTACACCAAAGGTAATTTTGGGTATGTATACTTGGGAGATGATGAATCTTGTGAGATTGTCGGCAAAGGTACAGTTTCTGTCAAAACTGCTAACGGAAATGAATGGAAGCTTAAAGATGTTAGGCATGTTCCTTCTCTTCGCAAAAATTTGATCTCTACAGGACAATTGGACGATGAAGGTCACAACATTGCATTCGGAAACAAACGGTGGAAGATCTCAAAGGGATCTTTGGTGGTTGCCAAGGGTGAAAAAGTCGGTACACTTTACTTGCGTACTGTTAGCACGCAACCTTCAGCTTGTGCAGCAACTACAGAAGTTGACAGTGCAGTGTGGCACTACCGACTTGGGCATATGAGTGCCAAAGGAATGCAAATCCTTCAACCAAAGAAGCTTCTACCAGGTTTGAAAGAAGTGGACTTAGAGTTCTGTGAAGATTGTGTTTATGGTAAACAAAAGAGGGTAAAATTTCAAAAATCAGGAAATGAAAGAAAAAATAAAAAACTTGAGTTGGTTCATTCTGATGTTTGGGGTCCTGCAAGTACACCATCACTTGGTGGCTCATTGTACTATGTAACATTCATAGACGATGCGACTAGAAAAACATGGGTTTATGTCATGAAGAATAAATCCGATGTATTTTCCATATTTCAAAGGTGGAAAGCCTTTGTGGAGAATGAAACAAGTACCAAGGTTAAATGCCTCAGATCCAACAATAAAGGCTAATATTGCAGCCAAGCTTTTGAAAGCTTTTGTGCTACCAATGGCATTCGGAGGCAAAGGACAACCCCAAGGACACCTCAACAAAATGGGATTTCAGATGAACGGGACAATCATGGAACGAGCACGAAGCATGCGACTACATGCAGGCCTACCGCTTGAGCTTTGGGCGAAAGCTGTAAGTACATCTGTGTACTTAATCAATCGGTCACCCTCAACGGCATTGGATGGGGGAGTTCCAGAAGAGGCATGGACAGGTAAACTGGTGAATTATGCATTTCTCAAAGTGTTTGGGTGTGAGGCTTTCATGCACATAGATAGAAGCCTAAGATCAAAGTTAGATGCAAAGTCCAAAAAGTGTTTCTTCATTGGCTATGGAGAAGGAGACTTTGGGTATCGCCTATGGAATCCTGAAGATGGTAAAATCTTAAGGAGTAGGGATGTAATTTTTAACGAACAAAATATGTACAAAGATTACTTGGAAAGAAAACAAACAAAAGAAACAGGTGATGAGTACATGGAGCTTGAGGACGGTGAAGACTCAAGGACTGCAAACGGTGACAATGTGAAACAAAGTCAACCAAATGAGGAGCCTCAACCTATTCCCCGAAGATCTACAAGAGCAAGTAGATCTCCAGAAAGGTTTGTTCCTTCCTTCAACCATCTCTTGATCTCAAATTCTGGAGAGCCGGAATCATATGAAGAAGCTATGCAACATGAATCCAAAGAAGAATGGACGAAGAGCATGCAAGTGGAGATGGACTCACTACATCGCAACCAAACATGGGATTTGGTTGAGTTGCCTAAAGGTAAGCGGGCACTTCAAAACAAATGGGTGTACAAGCTAAAGGAAGAAGAAGGTGGGAAGAAAAGGTACAAGTCTAGGCTTGTGGTAAAAGGTTTTTCTCAAAAGAAAGGTATTGACTTCAATGAAATATTTTCTCCTGTTGTAAAAATGAACTCAATTAGGCTTGTCTTAAGCCTTGTGGCTGCTCATGATCTAAATCTCGAGCAAATGGATGTAAATACGACATTCCCTCACGGTGACTTAGAGGAGGAAATCTACATGCTTCAACCAAAGGGGTATGAAGTAAAAGGTAAGGAGAAAATGGTTTGCAGATTAAAGAAGAGCTTGTATGGTTTAAAGCAAGCATCAAGAGAATGGTACTTGAAGTTTGATCAATGGATGTTGGATCATGGATTCACAAGATGCAACTCGGATCACTACGTCTACACGGAGAATTTGGGAGATGGGAAATTCATCATCCTAATGTTGTATGTTGATGACATGTTGATTGCAAGTGCTAACATGCAGGACATCAAAGACCTAAAAGAGGAGCTGTCCAAATCTTTTTCAATGAAAGATTTAGGTGCTGCAAAGAGAATACTTGGTATGAAAATATCAAGGGACAGGACGAAGAAGACAATAAAGCTATCTCAAGAAGATTACATCAAGAAGGTACTAGAAAGGTTTGCAATGCAAAATGCAAAACCAATTTCTACACCTTTGGCTGGTCATTTTAAACTAACGAAGGATATGTGTCCAAAGACACAAGAGGAGATAGCCTATATGTCTAAAGTTCCATATGCTGCAGCGGTAGGTTCTCTAATGTATGCTATGGTCTGGACAAGGCCAGACATTGCCCATGCAGTGGGAGTTGTGAGTAGGTTCATGGACAACCTAGGTAAAGAGCATTGGCAAGCTGTGAAGTGGATACTTAGGTATCTAAAAGGGACAACAACAAATGCTTTGTATTTTGGAGGAACTGATATTTTTCTAGAAGGGTATGCTGATGCAGATATGGCAGGCGACAAAGATACTCGAAGGAGCACTACTGGCTATGTGTTCACGGTTGGAGGCACAGCAGTAAGCTGTGCTTCAAAGCTGCAGAAAGTGGTTTCACTTTCTACCATGGAAGCAGAGTATGTAGCAATGACGGAGGCAAGCAAAGAAATTCTGTGGCTTCACAGATTCTTAGAAGAGTTTGGATTCAAACAAGACAATTGTGTCTTGTACAGTGATAGCCAAAGCGCTATCCATCTTGCGAAGAACTTGAAGGGGATCGGGGAGCACCACAGGCAGAGAGTGAGAGAGAGAAGGAGACACACGATGCAGAGATATGGGTGGGGAGACTCCAAAGAGTGAGCAGCCCCCTATACACTTATGCTATGTATAAGGTATACAAGTCAGTGGGCGCCCAAACTCTGGGCGGCCGGGCAAGGCACAGACGCCTATACCCCAACAGAACTCAGCCTTTCATTCAAGGACAAAGCACATTGAGGTGAGATATCACTTCATACGCACTCTTTTGGAAGAGGGACAACTAAAGCTAGGAAAGGTGCATACAAGTGAAAATCCTGCAGACATGTTTACAAAGGTGGTCAACAAGGAGAAGTTGAGCTTTTGCTCATCTTCAATCGGCATTCAAGGATAAGAAGCCAGAATAGAAAGCAGTCACAGGTTTGGTTTGGAGATCAGTCTCCAAGTGGGAGATTGTTAAGTATGGAGCCTGATTTACCCTTGTAATTTTCTGTGGTAAAAGCGCACATTTGTAAGGCCCCCATTATGAGGAGAAGCCATCGTGCGTGAAGGAAAATCACTCACCAGAAACCAAAATTTTCACGGACAAAGAATCAGGGGCAACTTTAAAGGCCTCGGGAACGGAGGCCCCCGAGACTTTTTTTTTCGCCGGAATATTCTTTTTTGCCGAAATATTATGGCCGGACGGCAGCCGGAAAGTGGTCGGAAAACAACCGGTCGGTTGGCCAGTGGCCGGTAGTCAATGGCCGATGGTCGGTGGTCGGAAGTCAATGGCCGGTGGCCGGTGGTCGGAAGTCAATGGCCGGTGGCCGGTGGTCGAATTCAAAAGCAGACTTGTCTTCTCAAGGGCGGACACACATGGGTGGATTGGAGGGTCCGATTTGGACTTATTCGCACAAGGGCGGCTACACATGGCTGTCTCTCATAAGAGAGGGCAACCCTTTTGGCCTATAAAAGGAGGCCATTTCTACACACATTTGATAGTGTGAAGTTGATGCAACAAGGTGAGTGTGAGGTGGTGAGAGTGAAGCAAGGTGGGAGCTCCATTAAGGGTATAATCCCTTTGTAAACTACTTCTTGTTTTGAAGTACTAAAGCCATTGAGTGGCTGCTTTTCCGTGGACGTAGCCACATTGGGTGAACCACGTATATCGTGTGTACTCTCTCTCTCTCTCTCTCTCTACTCTATAATCTTGTGTATATAAATCTGTCTCTCTCCATTAAGTAATCTACTCAATTATCTATTTAGCTACGTCTTATTTCCTAACATGTCGGTGTTGGGTTTTTGTTGCATCCTTTGATAGCCGATATTTCCGATGCTAAAGACTGATTCATTGCTTTCTTGTACGTGGAATAACTGACTGCATTTATTCAAGCTCCGGTATCTACCAATGCATTTGTGCTATGATTGTTCAGTTGTACTTTGATGCGAAGGTCCATTCCATGTAACCATTCATCATCTGTTGACCCTGCATCCTTCTGTAATTCCCATAGTCTTTCATCTGGTTCCAAAGGGTTGATGGGAATAGGAATTTGTTGATTTCTATAAGCAACTTTCCTCTTGAGTCAAATTCGAGCTTCCTCTTGGGCTCCATCCAATGACCTGCTGTCATTTCATCTTTGTTTGCTTTGCTGCATGCATCTTCTCTAGCAAATCATTGGTTAGTGGCAAATTGTACTTCTTTAAGCGGCATCCACTAATCCAATTAGTCATTGGTTCACCATCTAGAGTGGACATCTTAACTGCTCCACTAGGAGATACATCTTCAATAATAAACGGTCCGTTTCCTTTTTTCTTGAACTTGGAAATGTGTTGCTTAAGGAAATAGACTAGAACTAGGTCCCCTTTTTTGAAAATTTTTATGACTAGATGTGAATCAAAAAACTGTTTTTGTTTTTGTTTTTGTTTTTGTGCATGGATGTGAGCTACAACTGTTAGCCTTTGCTCATCAAGCTTTTCTAAATCCTCAAGCCTCTCTGACAGTTCATGTCCAGTCCACTCAAGATCCTTAGCTACCCTTAGTGTCGTTGGCAATAGAAATTCTATCGATAATATGGCATCAAGACCATAATCAAGGTTGAAGGGTGTAGCAGTTAAAGCTGTCTTGAATGAAACTCTATAAGCCCATAGAGCGGCATGTAGATTCATTTCCCAATCAACTCGTCCTGAACTAACCACTTTAGTTAATACCGAGCTAAGAATTTTATTTGTGTGCTCAGCTTGTCCATTTTCTTGTGGATGATAAGGAGCAGATTTGTTATGGATGACCATAAATTCATTCAGTAGATACTCAATTACCTTATTGAGGAAATGAGTCCCCCTATCACTAACAATTTCTATTGGAAGTCCATATCTTGTGAATACATTCTCATACAAGAATGCGGATGTGGTTCTAGCATCATTCTTTTTGGTTGCCTTAGCCTCCGCCCACTTGATCAAATAATGCGTAGCTACAATGATATATTGAGCTTGAGTTCTATAAGCAGGTGGTTGTATTGGCCCGACAAAATCTATGTCTCATTTTGCAAAAGCTCTAGCTCCCATCATTGGTCTTAAAGGCATGCTATCTACCCGGGTTGCCATTTTAGCTGGTTGACAAGCATCACACCTTCAAATGTATTCTTTGGCATCTGCAAAAAGTGTAGGCCACCATATGCCTACCATTAAAATTGCTATAAACATTGGTTCCACTTGAAAAGTGACCTCCAGCTAATCCCGCATGTGCTTGTTCTAGAATGGGTATATATTCATCTTCATTTGCACAAAGACACAAATGTTGATCCTTTCCTCTCTGATACAGTTGGTTTCCAATAAGAGCATAGTCTCTTGGTTTAGTTTCAATTGCTCTTGGCGGCGTTTACTCATATCCTCCAAAAATGTTCTGCTTGATAAGTAAGTAACTAGATAGTTACTCCACTTAGGAATGAGTGATATTTGGAACAATGGCACATGAGGTATGGGTGCTTGTTTCTGGCATTGAAGGCAGTTTTTGACAAATGAGTGTACATCACTCCTCATGATTGGCCAAAATACACTAAGTCTCAAGATCCGATGCATAGTTTGGCCTTCCGTAAAGTGAAGTCCCACTATGGTAATGTGTGCGTGACTTAGGTATTGGGTTTTCTCCTCAGGATTAATACACAAAGGCAATATTCCATCTTGATTTCTTTTGTGTAGCCTTCCAACTAGTGATTGATATATAGCCAATTGCTCAATTAATCTAGGTGTAATAGGAAGTGGTATTTGAGAATCCACTTGAGCTATGGTCATTAATGAAACCATAACTTCTGACCAACGGGGTATCATTTCCACGGAGAATAGATATGCATCTGGTATATCATCGTCTACCCCTCTTGGTGGTTCTCCTAAAATAATTCTCGATAAATGATATGCTCTTTGGTGAGTGGTACCCTTTTGTACAACTACAGTGAAATCAAATTCCAAAAGAATGATGAACCATCTGATTATTCTTCTTGTGTTGCAAGGCTTGTTGACCAAGTACAACAAAGCTTGGTGGTCCACAAATAACACAAATTTGTTGGCTAATAGGTAATGTCTATACTTTTTTATTGCATAGATTATCCCTTATCCTTCCCTTTCAGTGGTTGTGTAATTCTTTTCTGCCACGTTCAGCTATCTACTAGCATATGAAATAGGAAAATCAATTTTTCCATCTCCTGGTTGAGTTAATATACATCCAATGGCAAAATTGGAAGCATCAACATGTATATGGAATATCTTATTCCAATCTGGTGCTTTCAATATTAGGGTTGAAGTGAGAGATTGCTTAAGCTTCATGAAGGATTCTTCACATTCATTAGTCCATACAAAGAGTGTAATCAAGCTATACATGGGTTTGTGATTATAGCATACATGTAAATGAATTGTTTGTAATATCCACATTGTCCCATGAAGGCTTGAACCCCTTTGATTGTGGTCGGTCTTGGCAATTCAACAATAACATGAATTTTATCCATATCTACCGCTATGCCATTTTTAAACACTATATATCCAAGAATTTTTTCTTGTCGGCCCATAAATTTACACTTTTCAGGATTTGAGAAAATCCTATAAAGTCTACATTTCTCAAATATCTTTTTGAGGTGTTCAAAATTATCATCCCGGATTGATGAATGTACACATAAATCATCCATATATACTTCCAAGAAATTCTGAAGATATTCTTTAAAAGCATGGCTTATCAATCTTTGAAAGGTAGCAGAAGCATTAGTTAACCCAAAAGGCATAACCCGATAGGCAAAAATACCCCATTCGGTTGCAAAGGCAGTTTTATGTTGATCTTTGGGATCAACCACAAGTTGATTGTACCCTGAAAATCCATCTAAAAAGATGTAAGCTTCTTTTCCTGCAACTCGTTCTAAGACATGCTCGGTGATTGGAAGAGGGTAGTTGTCTCTAATGGTGGCTGCATTCACTTTATTGAGATTGACACACACTCGTAATTTTTCATTTTTCTTGGGTACTACCACAATGGGAGACACCCAATCTTTGTGTTCAATTTCATAAATAAATCTAGCTTCCTTGAGCTTTTCTATCTCTTCTTTGATCTTTCTGGCAAATGTTTCATTATAAGTATATGGACGCTGTCTACTTGGTTTAGCATCATCTCTCATAGGTATGGTATGTTGACAGATTTTTGAATCAACACCCTTGAGATCTTTATACGACCAAGCAAAGATATCTCGGTATTCTTTTAGTAAGCTTTACACCCTTGAGATCTTTATACGACCAAGCAAATATATCTTGGTATTCTTTCAGTAAACTTAACAAAAGCTCTTCTTCTTCTTCAGTCAAGTTGTTTGCAATGTAGGAAAGTTTAGGCTCTTCCCCTGGTTCGGCTAGATCTATCTTCTTTGTATTTTCATGTCCTTCATAGGACTCACCCTGTTTTCTAAGTTCCCTTACAGGTTGTTCGACTATGATCTTTCGGTCTTGGAGAGTATATTTTTTGTAATGGGATGGAACGCTCATTACATCTTTACTTTCTTCTTCTTTCATTTCCATTTCAATGGTGTACATTTCCTTTAGAGTTTTTTTCAACTCTTGATATTTCTTCTTTTGTTCAACTCGGGTCATGGATGAATCATCATCCTAGTGCTTAGGTTTTGATTGGGTTTCCTTTCTCGTTTTCCTTGATGTTTTTGATGTTCCTTGTTTGTTTTCTGAAAGATATCTACCCGTGATTTTGTCTTTGATACAATCATGTGCATCTATCTACATCAAAAACTATGTTTTGATAGAAACTGATGGCATAGTTCTAGGTTTCAAGTTTTTGGTGTGTCTTTTTCTTCTATACCATTTGTGTCTTCTTGTTTTCTGGTTTGGAAATTCAAAAAACTTTTCCTCTCCTCCTTTTATGAGTAATTTGGCTCTCACATGTTCTTTATCTGACCCCGAATCATTAGATGTAGCTGAATGCTCTTCAAACTCGTCTATGGCATCATAATAGACGTCTGAGAAGATTTGTTGAGCTTTCAGTAAGTCCTTGGGTTCCTGAACTTCATCTTCAATGTGAATGGTCGAAATCATTTATATGGAAATTATATCATAACCATCCTAATTGCTAAGTAGGTATAGACATATTCGCACACACATCCATTGTTGCCAAAATTTGAGTCCACTCAAATGGCTCAAACAAATGCTCCGGAAAGGGTTCACGTATATATGCTTCATCTGTGCAATCCCTTTCTAAAATACATTCTTCTCGTTTTCTGAGGCTCCACACATCCAAATAGGCAGCGTGTCTTTGTTTAACCAAGATGGAAGCTTTGATTCACCTGAAGAGACTGAGTCAAATTCTTGTATGGGCGTTTTCATGGCATCTCTACAAGTGTGATCTTTTAGATTAACTCTTGTGATTGATCCCACTTGCTTCAAATACAAGTAATTGTTTCCCCAGTCTTGGATGAGTTGTACTTGTCGCATGAATGGTCTTCTCAAGATGATTTCATAATTAAGTTTCTTTTCAAAGTCCACTATTGCAAAAGTATGTTGATATTCAATTTTGCAGGAACTAACTATCACTTCTTCAAGCAGTCCTAAGGGTCTTTCGATGTGTCACAAAAGCAGTATGGGAATCATGGGAAAAACCGGCCATCAGCCAATTGCAATTTCATTCGAGTTTGTCTAATGGCCGGTTTTTCCCATGATTCCCATACTTCTTTTGTGGCTATGGCTATGCCTGCCCCACTATCCAATATTGCCATGGTTTCTACATAATTATATCTCACTGGAAGAGTTGTGTTTACTTCTTCCCCTTCATAGTATTCTCTGAATTTGTTCAATGGGACGGATCTCCAATTCGTGTTTCAATTTTCCCCAAAATTTTGCGATTAGCCTTGTTATCCCCACTTTCTCTAGAGTTTTCTGTAGATCATTCCATAGATATGGTCTGATATTTAATAGTTGTTCCAAGGTAAGAGTGCATTGGATGGGTGTAGACATGATTGAATGGATATTGTCTACCTCTAGGGTCTGTTCTGCTCTCTTTATCTGAGTGGTTTTACACACTATGGATTCATCTTCGTTGTCCCCTAAGTAAGAGGGTATTCTTCTCAGAGTCATTGGTTTAGACATTCCTGATGCTTCAGATCCACAATCCCCATACAAGGATTGGATATCATTGTCCATATCAGGAGGTAAATGGTCTAACCAAACTTCATCTATAGGGGCCGACTTCAAGGTTATGCTCCCATCATTAATCTCTCTTACTTTCTCCTATAAATGTCCTAACCAATCTTCCTCCACAAAAGGAATTCCATCTAAAGCGTCTTCATTGTCAAGCACTATGAGTTCTGGCTCTTTGGTTTCAAGGTGGGGTTCTACCACCACTTTGGATTTCTCTTTACTGGGTTCTACACAAGCTCCTCAGGTTTTGCTAGACTCTCAAGTTTGGGTTTTTGGTTTTCTAGCATCTGTTGAGTAATTCTCACCAAATTTTGGTAAGCTTCAAGCTTAGCTGCTTCCATATCTAGAGAAGGATAGTCTTTCCATTTGTTTTCCATGTTTTGGCATGCTTTAAGTCCTGCTTGGTAAGCTTCCAAGGTTGCATTAATAGGCTCAAAAAAATTGTCTACCAAAATTGATCCTCCAGATTTCATTGTGGTTTCTTTGATTTCACTTCTAGTTTCTTTCACTTTTTCTTGGAATAGTTTCTTGGCTTTTTCCTCAATTTCAGCTGTTTATTTCTGTTTTCTCAGCTCATACCTTTGGCTTCTTCTTTTCTTGGTCTTTTGAGAGAAAACTTTAGTGTTCTTTGGTTCATCATAGGAGTTATGTTTCTTTTTCTTAGCCTGGGCTCTAGTGATCACCTTGATTGGAACTATAGGTTCACTCTCCAATGAGCTACTCAGTATCACTTAGACTACATTCACTATTGTTTTTCCTTTGCTTAAAGGATTTTTTGGACAGTCTTCAAGGAAGTGTCCCCCCTTTTTGCAACATTGTGTACAAAAAGCTTCAATTGGTTTAATGTTCTTGTTAAGTTCTTGGCATTCATTTTTCCAATGATCATTTGCACCACAGTTATGGCAGTTTACAGTCCTTGGCTTAATCATGGGTCTTACCATAGGAGGTGTAACACCCTAATTAGCTACATAATACATTGGTGTAAGCTCTAGTGTAGCATAAGTCACAGGTTCTTCCATTGGTGGTGGATGTGTATTATACCAGTCTCCTTCTACCATTACTGTCGATGGACTAGGCTCCACATAGGGTGTAACAGGCACTAGTAGTTGTTCATCTATGACTCCTTCTAAATGCATGTACATTATAGGCATTGCATTATGTCCAAGATATGGAGGTTGTTGACCCAACACTGGTTGAGTTCTTTCCATACCCATCGGTGGTCTTTGAGATGGGGCCATATTAGGTTGATATCTGTAGATGGATTGTCCTTGTGGTCTCATAGGCACATATTGAACATTTCCATCATACTTTGGTCGGTAATAGCACTCATTGGTCTCATGGTTGGTCCATTTACCCTCGATAGCACACCATTTTTGCAGCCTAATTGGTTGTCCCTATTGAGGTATCCCTTGTCTTGGTCCTCTCATAGGTGCTTTTTGCATGTTATTCATCATTTCGTTCATCCTTTTGAGCATACCTTCTATGGCTGTTAGTGGTGATGCAGCAGCTGTTCCCACTTGTGTTGGTTTTGAGGATGCTGTTTTCTCACTCTGAGTATCCTTAGGGATATCTTCTTCATTGAAAATATCACAATTTTCTCCCAAGTCAATAGCATTTGATACACACTCTTCTAGGGTCATATATTTCTTGTTATACAATATAGCATGAAGTTCTTTGTTCAGCAATCCTTCCAGAAACAATGACACTAGTCTTTCTTCTGCAGGTATTTCTAGTTCTAGGCATCTTGCAATGTACTGTTTCATCCTAGTTGCACAATTCCTAACAGACTCACCTTGTTTCTATTTGAAGCTATAGATTTGAGCTATTGTATAATGTTTGATCCCAATTTTGGAATATGCAGCTACAAATCCCTGAGCTAATGTATATAAGTCCATGATTGACCTTGGTGGAATATTTGGAACCATGTCAATGCTTTTCCTTCTAATGTCATTCCAAATCCCTCAAATTGAGTGTGGAAATCAAATATGCATTCTGCTCTTAGCACTTGCTTAAAGCTACCTAAGTGGTCATATGGATCCCCAGATCCACTGTATTTTCTAACCCATTTTTGAAAAACAGTTGGTCTGACATGTCTATTTGGTTTGGCTCCAACTCTTCTGGCAGTTTGTCTTGTCTTGAGTCCTTCAAACCAATATGTTGGAAATAGTGACTCATGTAGCCCTGGACTGGCTTTAGTGTCATCCGGTTTTCTTTGTGATGAGATAGGTTCGGGTTTTTAAACATTGCTCCCAAAAGATCTCTCTCAGAGTTCCTCTCTGAGAATATTTTATGGTCCTTGGCCCAATATCCAATCTCTTATAGAGTACCCATGGTATTTGGTATGTTCTACCTCCTCGAGACTCATCAGAATAAAGTTATTGTTATAACAATCCCTAAAAAGATAAATTGGTAGATCTGTTGAACCCTTGCCTTTGATTTTGAATATATAGATGATTTTCATGGGTGATAACTGCCCTGATTTGGCATGAGAGGTCCACAAAAGATTCTTGATGTTCCTATCCTCCTAACAATAACTCCAATCCTAGGATTATCCGTACTAAGCCGTTTCAAAGGTTTCATATCAACTTGATCATATCCCTCGAATTCTAAAGTCGGTGGACCTTCTTTTGTTGCCATATCCGGAATGAGTGTATTCACCTCTAATCCCCATTTGTCTATCACATCACGGTTTCCAACTTTTAAATACTAAGTCCCGTTTTTATCCATATACATTTTTCCTTGGTTATTTGACCTTATTTCCTCTTCAAATTCTATGTCCTGATCATCAATGCGAATGGCATACTCTTCATTAGGATCCAGGTAAACCTGAGCTCCATGGTCATTAGTCCTATAAAAGGTGAGCATGTGTTTATATCGCACTGTCGTTCCGGTTCCTGAATGAGTTGAATAGGAAGACATTTCAGATGTTGTTTGAATAAGTGTCTAAGACTTCTTCAAAGAGAGTGTCCAAATGATCACCTTGATTCACACTCTCTTCGATGGATACTCTACTAGCGGTCTCTCCCAATATGCCTTGATTTGCTAGTATATGACCAAATCTAAGGTTCATATAGGCTGGTTAAGCCTTGTATAGAGTACTTACCGTCGGATTGAATTGTTATCCGCTTTTCCACTTGACTTGAATGCAACTCTTATCAAGCTTTCAATTCCTTGCCTGCAACCTGATTCCTGTATCAGTTTTAATGAAGTTAACTATTCTTTCATAAAGACTGTATAATTTTTGCTAACTATCGTGATTGGTCTATGTATATCACTTCAATTTGAGCTAAGTGAGTCAGTAAATGAGACTTTCAGATTTCATCCTTGCAAAGAGCTAAAGAACTAATCTGCAACCGGAAAATTGAGTTAACAAGTACCAATTTGGACCCGATGGAACCCAAACTTGACCAGTGGCCTTGTATTAGGTTGTTCTAACATTGTACAAACTCAAAAGTCAAGAATCTTGTCTCTGGGTCTCACTTGTAAATAATCACAATTATTTACTTTTCTCAGCTTTTACACTTTCAGGCTTGTTTTGCCAGGTTATCACCTTGTTGTGGTCTCTGGACAAGTTTGGTTGAGTTTGAACAAGATTTGTCTAAGTTATCAGCTGTTTAGTGTCCGCAGACTCTGATTCCAAGAATCTTGCTGAAGTCTCAATTTTGGGATCCAAATTTCACCAAATTTGATTTATGAGTCTACTTGATATGCTTGACCTTATGGTATACCCAAATGTGCAAAATTGTCTAATTTTGTAGTAGCAGAAGTAAATAATCGTGATTATTTACTATTGGGAAATTTTTGCAACTTTTTGCCAAAATGATGATACCAACTGGTTAAGCAACTCAACTTAAGCTCCCTAGCTAAGTTTCACCAAGTTTGAATAATTACTGCTCAATTTATCAATAGTTTTTTGTCCGCAAATCGACTTTACAAATCTGGCCACAATTTTCACTTAAGAGATCCAAATCTTACCAAATTTGATATGAATGCTCAATACAACATGATAAAACTTGTGATATGTTTAGTCGGTCAAAAAAGCTAGAAAATAGAGCAAAAGTAAATAATCGTGATTATTTACTTCTGGTAACTTTTTCCATCTTTTTGGTCAACTGAGCATATACACATGTTTAACACTTCAATCTATGCCCCTGAGTCAAGTTTCACTAAGTTTGAGCAAGATTTACCTAGCAACACTCAAGGTCTCGACAATCAGTATAGATTTCAGTTTTTGCAATTTTCTGACTGTATTTTTAAGGCCTGTTTTAAGTCTCTGAGTTAAGTCAAAACTTAATTTGGTCAAAAATCTCAAGAAAAAGTAAATAATCTAAGTTTTTGCAAACTCCTGAAAATTTACATCAAATGCATCCTTAAGCTTACCCATTGGTTCATACAACTTTTAGAGCGTTATCTCCAGTTGGATTCAATGGTTGACAGTCTTTTGGTGTTGTTTCAAGCCATAGACCTGAATTTCTGCAACTTCACATAAAAAACTCACAATTGAGCGTTTTGGAGTGAGCAATGCTTTGAGATCCCACCTTGGATTCTACTTACCCTACTCCTAGGTTCTACTGCAATGGGCAACTCGTACGTTTAAATATGATGGGAGCAATGCATATAGCTTCTGACAAGACTCATCAGAATATAACAAGGAAAGCCGTATACAAATGGGTCCCTAAAGCTTCTTTAGCGATAATTTTTTATGCTAAAAACAGAAGCCTTGTAAAAAGCACCCCACTCGCTCCAAATTATGTAAGAAAAAGTTGGATTCCTAAAAGACTATCGGAAGCCCAAGGCTACTATAAAGGGAATGATCAAATCTGGGCACCAAAATGTAAATTGTGTTCTACCTATCATCTGACCCATGTGAGACAACTCCTGTAACGATAAAGCCGATTGAAGATCATGGGAAGGGAAAGATCATAGAACACTATACACCTGATCCGGAGCTAGTTTGGGTACCCAAGCGAGAAAGGCTTGTTTCACTCATCTCAAAAATAGAAAAAACAAATGAAGCTTCTTGCTCTTCATGTAGTTCATATACGAAAATAGAAGCTTCGACACAACCTCCACCTACCATTGTACATATCCATACAAACAAGACAGAATTTGCATCTCCCATTATAAGTTCACCACCTACAACAATGTTGCAAGTAAAATCATGGGAGAGTACCTTACCACCCTAGCAATTAGATGAAATGCCTTGGGCCGTTAACAACTACTGGTCAAAGTCTTCACCCATGATTACTTGGAACAATTGGTTTCAAAGGGTGACGACATCGTTTCAAAAGGTATGATTTACCCAAGGAAGGGGGGAGTGTTTGCTGACATCCATCATTCACTTGCTCCCCTCTCTGACCTCTCAATCCCCCAATCTTAGGGAATGTATATATATAGCCCAATACTCAAGAAAACAAAATTAAAAAAAGTAAATGAGCAAGAGTCACCAAACAAGAAGCTAGAAATCTACAAGTTCTAATACATGACCCAAAATCATAAAAACACATTATGCACAAGGACACGACCTTTTAACATGACCCTTATAATATTTGCACTCTAACCATCTTCTATCGGTGTGTACAGATATGACTAGTACGCTAGAGTCATCCACTCCTACCTTGGGTGAGAGGTATCCTCTTTACTTTTCACAAGTGTTTCACATAGTCTACCTGATGCTTGCCGCTGAATGAGATTTGGTAGATACGCTAGTGTGTGAGAAGAATTTTGAGGAATTAGAATGGCTGTTATGTCTCTTAATCACAACTGATCCATACTTAGTAGAGGACATCTCTCCGATTGCACAAGCATACCCTCTTGATAACTATAGACGTCTAGTGACATTCTTAGTGAACAGTGTCTCTATTAATGAGGAAGATTTACATGATTACACGAATGGCACGTATGGTCTCACTAATGATGACTTTGATTTTCTAGATGATAACAAAGATAGGTGTTTAGACCTAAGGCTAGCCGCCCATCTATTCAATATCCTGTTTCCTTGACTCTCTAGGGGGGTGCAAATAACTAGGTTAGGGTTCTTGATGTGTTTTGATTGTGTTCAATAAAGGTTGGTGCCTCTTCCCACTGATGTGCCTCTTAGAGGTGTTCCTTGTGTTTTCTAGTGTGTACAAGAATTCATTGCAAAATTGTAATTTTGACCTTCATGGAATCTTTGTCTCGTTCACTCTTCCAATCAAGCGCGATCATCAACACTAACAGGTGTTTCTTGTCCATTAGCATTGCCTCTTGTCTTCTTTTTAGCATCAATGTTTGTCTACTTTAAATGTGATTGGTAGCACAATATTTAGCACATTTTCTTAGATTAAACATTAGATTTTATATAATTTTCTATCATAATCCCTTGTCTAGGTTTAAGAATCAAGCAGTATGACTAAGCTAGTTTGACCAAGCTAGGAGTTAGAGATCTTCTCTTAATACCATGGAGAATTCCTTCCTGATAATCAATGGTTACTTTAGGTTCTTAATCCAATTTAGGCAGCATTGTGTGCAATGTTCTAGGGCTTTCTAGTGGGCTTAGTCCCTATTGACCTTTAGCTTAAGTATTATAAAAGGGAGTTTACTATGTGATGATCCTAGGGAGGGTAACAATGTCATATGACCCCCCAAAGTTTAAAATTGAAATGCAATGAAAAACAACACACAAAAAAAGTGCCAAAAATGTAAAATCTTAAGCTGAAAGAGAAATCCTAGCTTGAATTGGTACTTCACTCACATGTATTGCCTATAGTACTAGAGCCCTAGAGGTTCCCAGTGTGGGAGCTTTTCCTTGAAAATCAAAAAGCCCGAGGCATACAAAATAAGCACACACATCAAAAATGGAATCAATGTGAAAAACTTTGGGAGATAAAAGAAAAGGGAATATTTAATTCAGGCGATAATTTTGTAAGCAATTCCTTTTATTGTAGCTTAACTACAAGGTCTTCTAGATATAGCCTCTAGTCAGCCCTCGAACATGAAATACTTTGCTCTCATGATAAAATAGCTTAATTGACCAAAGAGATTTGAGAAGCTTGCCCATGGTATTAATAGTTGACCTCTAGTGCCTCTCAACCGTTAAATTAGCGACCCCAAACTTGTTTATATTTTTATCTTTACAATTGCTTATGCGTTTGATTATATTACAGTTTAATGTTTTACTACTAACAAATTGTTTAATATTCTGTTACCAATCAATTTTTGTGCCTACAATTGCATATGCTTTTTAATTGTATATGAGAATGCAATTATTGTGCCAATTTTGGTTGATTTTGCAGTGATTGAAGAAGGCTAAGGACATTCAATCTCGGATGCTCTTCTACCTCGACGAACGGGCTTCATCTCAAGAGCTTTCGAGGACGGAATCTACATCAGGAAGGGGGGCATGTTAACACTCACGAACACCCTATCACCTTCAACGGACGCCTTATCATTTATTTGATTGATTCATGGACCAAGATTGTCGGTCCAATAGGCGTGTAGGTGATCGCCGATGAGAGGTGCACCACTTATCTTATTTTTACAATAGTTTTGCAACGATTGGCCACTGTGGGTGTCCATGTGTGAATGGGTCAAACTCTTATAAAAAGTCTATTTTGACCTAAAATCCTCATTCTAGGAGGTGCATGCTAAGACGTGCTCTTGCTCTACCTCTATCTCCTTCTCCTTTGTGTGCTCACGGGTGTGTGTGTGTGTGTGTGTGTGTGTGTGTGTGTGTGTGTGTGTGTGTGTGTGTGTGTGTGTGTGTGTGTGTGTGTGTGCGCGCGCGCTTGAGAGAGAGAGAGAGAGAGAGTGATCAAGCATTGTGGCGGCATCAGCGGCGGTGAGGCGGTTGAGTACGGCTGTGGCAATGGCTCCTTCTTCTTCACGGCACAGGATCCTTCACGATGGAAGCATTGAGCGGTGAGTGACACACCATTGTCCCTTTGAGCTTGCTAGGATCTTCTAGTTATGTGCTTGAAGCCATTCATGGCTCGCACACGTTGTTTTAGCAAGTTCCCAGCCTTCGATGCATGTGGCAAAACGCACATCATGGTTTTGCAATTATGGTATGGCAATAATCGTATGGTTATGGTTTGGCAATCAAGTTATGGTTATGGTTTTGCAAAATGATGGTATGGCAATCATGTTATGGTTAGGGTTTGGCAATCAAGTTATGGTTATGGCTTTGCAATGATCGTATGGCAATCATGTTATGGTTATGGTTTGGCAATCAAGTTATGGTTATGGTTATGGTTATGGTTATGGTTTTTCAATGATGGTATGACAAGCAGTTATGGTTATGGTATGACAAGCAGGTTATGGTTATGGTTATGGTATGGCAAGTAGATTATGTTTATGGTTTTCCAAATACAGTTTGGAAATCATGTTATGGTTATTTTTTGGCATTCAAGTTATGGGTATGGTTTTGCAATGATGGTATGACTGTTATGGTTATGGTATGACAAGCAAGCTATGATTATGGTATGACAAGCAGGTTATGGTTATGGTTATGGTTATGGCTATGGCTATGGCTATGGTTATGGTTATGGTTATGGTTATGGTCATGGTTATGGTTATGGTTATGGTTATGGTTATGGTTATGGTTATGGTTATGGTTATGGTTATGGTTATGGTTATGGTTATGGTTATGGTTTTGGTATGGCAAGTGGGTTATGTTTATGGTTTTGCAGTTTCAAGTCATGTTTTAATTATGGCTAGAAAATCTTCATGTCATTGTGCCTATGGTTTGGGAGCCGACGTTATGGTTATGCTTTTGGAAACTTGTCATATTTAAGCTTTTGATTTTGTGGTTTTGTTATGCTTACAATTTTGCTAATCTATACTTACTCGCTCTTCAGCGTCAAACTATAGGTGGAGTGTGGTTGCTTGTGCACTCTTCCTTGGGTAGAGAGGATTGTTTCCTACTGCTGCAGTACATGCAGCATCAAATCCAAACCTTCTCTACCCAAAAAAAAAAATGCAGGCTTTGCTACTGGTACAAGTATCGGTATATGCATTATAATGCACCTCGGAATAGGCATCGGTATGGAAAAAAATAATTTTTGACGTCTATTGGAGCGCAAATACCGGAGTTTGTTCCATTGTAAATTGATGGTTATTTCAACGCTTATTCCCAGGCTTTTTACTTTTCAAAAAAGCTTTGAGTCGTCCGTATCGGCATCAATTTTTGTGTTGCGTGTTGTAGTGAGTAAAAACTAATAATGTCGTGGGGGGAGAGAAGGAGAGCAAGAGAGAAGGGAACACAGAAGCACTGCTATGCAGCAGGCGTGGGGGAAAAAACAAGCAGAGTGCATCTCATCACGCTCGGGATGGGAGACTCATTCAAGAGTGAGAATAATTTTATGCCAAGGGTAATAGACCCAATGAATATTCAAGAGTGAGACTAATTTTCAAGCACTCCTATGCAGCAGGCGTGGGGGAAAAAACAAGCAGAGTGCATCTCATCACGCTCGGGATGGGAGACTCATTCAAGAGTGAGAATAATTTTATGCCAAGGGTAATAGACCCAATGAATATTACGTTTTAGGCCAGTTTCTCACCTAAGGTTAATTTTAAACCGGTAGGTTTCCACTGCATGTGGGTGATGAAAAATATATGAACTCAGGAAAATTTACATTAGGTCAAGGTTGTTACCATATACATGTGGTAGTGATGTGTGTGAACACATTAGGACTGCCGGGGCATTTTTTCCCTCTTTAGGAGGTTTTTTCCCTCGTGCATTGTATATACTCCCATCACTCTAGGGCTATCTATCTTTCCATTGCATACTAAGAAACACACTCTCTATGCTGTGCCTTGAGCTTCCTTTGTCTTCTCCAAGCTGTGTGCATTTCTTTGCAACCCTAATTCCAACAATTGGTATCAGAGCAGGTCACGTCCTCCCGGGATTAGTCGCCAGCTGCTCCAGCACACGCCTGCTCACTTTCTCCGATTTCAGTGAGCTTTGGCAAGCATTCACAGGTCAACAAATATTTTGGGAGGGCTTGTAGAGCTTGGTCTACTCAGAATTTTGATTTGGGCTTTGGCCTCCGTTTCCACTACAGGTAGTACTACACAGGCTATTTTGTCATTTTGTGCAAAATTTCTATCAGTGTCGTTTTCTGCATAACAGGTGCCTTATAGTCTTCTACGATTTGTGCTATATAGCACAAGTTGTTCCCGCTCCGTTTCTCCTATTTTCTGGCAGTTTTCACATCAGGTGCAGCATTTACCACGGCTGACAACAACAACACAGATGTGTTCAAGATGTTTGCTGCTGAGGACAGGTTGGATGGGGACAACTACCCTATGTGGGCTTATATGATGCAACATGTTCTTGCGTCAAAGGGTGTCTGGAACATTGTGCAGGGCATTGATGTACGTCCTGGTTCTGAGGATGTAGGCGATGTTGAAGATGTTGCAGGTCTTGCTGCAAGGATTGCAGTTGTTAGAGTTGATTTGCCTACGGTAGAACAAGCTCGTTGGGATGTTAAGGATGCGCAGGCTCATGCATTGATTGCGTTGTCTGTGAAGCGCACCATTGTTCCTCACACCCGTTCAGCAAAATTTGCAAAACAGGCTTGGGATATTCTAGCAGGTCTTTATGCAAGCCGCGATGAGGCTAAAATTGCTTTGCTGCGTAAAGAGCTGGAGTCGAAGATTATGTATGAGGAAGATGATACGGACACTTTCCTTGCTAGTGTCAAGGATATCAATGAGCAACTTATTTCTGTAGGTGAAGTTATTTCAGACAGTTCCCTTGTGCAGACTGTTCTTGATGCCTTACCAGATTCTTACTAGACTTTTGCTAGTACTTGGAGACTTATGACCCAAGGAAATCCAAAAGTTGTCAAGTTTGATGCATTATGCACATTGTTGTTGCAAGAGTCACTTTCCCAAAAAAATGGGACTAGACAGCGTGCAGTTGAACAGGCTTTTATTGCTTCTCAAAGAAAGGGTGGTAACAGCAATGCAGCCACTTCTTATGGTTCTGCTGTGCGAGTGGCAAAAATTTTGTTCCTAATGCTTCTTCTGGCAGCAATTCGTTTGGAAATTCTGGTGATAAGGGAAAAAAGAAGATGCATTGCCATTATTGTAAAGCCAATGATCAGTTGATCAAGTCGTGTCCTAAGTTGAAGGCCAAAGAGGCTAAGAAGAAAGAGGGTGGTTCCATTGCAAATGCTGGTTCCACTACAAATGCAGCCATTGTTGAGTCTTCTGTGAAAGGAGACTGTAATGCTGATGTTGATGCAGAATGGGCTTTTAGCACAGAGTGCACTTACAATCCTGCTGTCCATGATGCATGCTTGTCAATTGCTGCAGATTCACATGTGTGGTATTTCGATAGTGGTGCTACAAAGCACATTACCTCACATCGTGAATTTTTTACCTCTCTCGAGTCTGTCCCTCATGGGAATTCAGTCACTTGTGCCAATAATGCCTCTTATCCAGTTCAGGGAGTTGGAAAGATTGTGCTTACTGCTGCTAATGGCAGTTCTTTCACACTTGTTGATGCACTTTATGGACCTGGGATCAAGAAGAATCTCTTGTCTGTATGCGCACTTGCTAGACTTGGACTTGTAGTCAAATTTGTGGATGATAGATGTACAGTTCATGATCTCAGTTTTGGTGATGAAATTGTTGCATCCAGCCTTTTGTGTTGTGGGTTGTATAATCTCACTTTGTATGACAAGTGTGGACAAAATTTTTCAAATGCTGTTGCAGATTCAAGGGCTATTTCATATGCAAAACTTTGGCATGCACATTTTAGTCATTTGAATTTTTCCAGTTTGCTGCGTTTGCAAAAATCTGATATGGTTGCTTCTTTGCCACCTTTTGAAGCACCAGTCAAACATGTTTGTGAAGGCTGTATTTTGGGTAAAATGCAGCGTTCTAAGTTTCCAAAGGATGGTTCCGTTCGGGCCACATGCAGATTTCAGCTTGTGCATAGTGATGTTTGTGGGCCCATGCAAACTCCATCCTTGGGAAATTACTTGTACTTCGTGACTTTCATTGATGATTACTCCAAGCATGCATGGGTATTTCCGCTTAAAGGGAAGTCCGAAGTTTTTATGTGCTTCAAACAATTTCTGGCTATGGCTGAAAATGTCTCAAAATATACAATGGGCACCCTCCGTTCCGATCGAGGGGGGGAGTATATGTCTCATGAATTCAATGCATTTTTGGCTAGTCGTGGGCTAAAACACCAATTACAGTGCGTTATACACCTCAGCAAAATGGTGTTGCTGAGAAGAAAAATAGGTCACTTACAAAAATGGCACGATGTATGGTCAAAAGTCAAGCTTTGCCGCATTCTTTTTGGCTTGAAGCCATCATGTGTTCCACTTATGTACTTAACAGGTGTCCTACGAAGCTTTGCAGTCTATGACTCCATATGAAGCATGGCATTATAGAAAGCCTTCTATTGAGCACATGCGTGTTTTTGGTTGTTTGGCATATGCTTTGGTGCCACAAGTGTAGCGCAGAAAATTGGATGATAAGGCCGTGAAATGTATTTTTGTTAGGTATAGTGCTAAAAGCAAAGGTTACAGGTTGTATCATCCACAAACAAAACGTATTCTGGTTTCACGGGATGTAGTGTTTGTGGAAGATTCTTTTCAGCCCTTGTTGTCATGTACTAGAGACACTAATGTAAGCTCACAAGACATTTATGACACTTTGTTGCCTCTTTTCAGTGGTGGAAATACGAATGTAAGTTCCAATGAGGCACGTGTACAACCTATGGGGGTTTCTGAAAATGTTACAGATCAGCCTATTACTAATGCAGATGGACATGATGTACTTGATGAGGAAAGGGCTGAAAATGAGCAAGCTAGAGGTATGCCAAAATGGCTGGTGCACACTTTGTGTGACAGTAAATTGGATGCACCTTTGTCTAGTCGTACTCGTTCAGGCTCTCGCCATGCTTCTTATGCATCAGATTGTTATGCTTTGGCTGTGTCTAGTTTACATGATGTTGAGGAGGCTCTGTCTTTTGATGAAGCATGAAGGAGTACGAGCGGAAGTGCGACGCGAGAGAGAGTGCAAGAAGAAGAGCACGACGATATGGTGAACTCGCTCTACTGTAATGTGTAGAGCATAGTGAGTTCTTATTAGGTTTTTACAAAAGAATATGTGTACATACCTGGCGGCCCGCCCACTTACCTGGGCGACCACATTGAGCTTTAGACCCCAACAACCTCCCACTTAAAGTCCAATGTGGTACTTTAAGTGTGAGAGAAGCTACTATACAAGCTAATATACAAGAGATGTAGAGAAGTGATGTACTACCCTACACCTAACTGCTTGCGAAAATGCGCAAAGCTCTCTGAGGGAAGTCCTTTTGTAAGTAGATCAGCAGGATTTTTTGTGGTGTGAACTTTGACAAGCTGAAGTTGCTTATCCTCGAGCATTTCCCTGATGAAATGATACTTCACATCCACATGCTTTGTCTTTGAGTGATAAACTAGATTGTGAGCCAATTGTATAGCACTTTGACTATCACAATATAACACAGGCATCTCTTCTTTGATTCCCAAATCTGTTACTAGTCGATTAAGCCAAATTGATTCTTTGCATGCCTCTGATGCTGCAACATATTCAGCCTCTGTAGTAGACTGAGTAACACAATCTTGTAATCTAGAACGCCATGATACTGCTCCACCAGCCAATGTAAAGACATACCCTGACGTAGACCTTCGGTTGTCTAAGTCACCTGCATAATCTGAGTCTGTAAAACCCTTTACACTTAGCTCCTGACTCCCATAGCATATACGCATACTCTTTGTAGCTTTCAGGTATCTCAATATTCCTTTCACTGCCTCCCAATGTTTCTTGCCTGGGTTTGACATGTATCGACTTACTACTCCCACTGCAAATGCAATGTCTGGGCGAGTAGCAATCATTCATACATCAAACTACCCATTGCAGACGCATATGGAATCTTATCCATTTCAGCCTGTTCTTCCTCAGACACAGGACAGTCTTGTTTGCTAAGTTTCACATATGGTGGCAATGGAACACTCAATGCCTTTCCCTTCTCCATATTGAAACGTTGCAAAACCTTGTCAATATACTCTGTTTGAGATAACCAAATCAACTTCTTTGATCTGTCTCTCTCAATGCGCATACCAAGTATATGACTTGCCTCACCCATGTCTTTCATGTCAAACGATTTTGCCATCTTTGACTTCAAAGCTGAAATTTCTTCCAAGTGCTTGCGAGCAATCAACATGTCATCCACATACAAAATAAGGATCATCCAGCTGCCATCCTTAGCCTTCTTTGTATATAGACAGTGATTGAACTCACTACGTTTGTAGCCTTGAGAAAGCATAAACTTGTGGAATTTATGGTACCATGCCCTCGGTGATTGGTTTGAGCCATAAAGACTCTTTAACAACTGCCATACCCAATCTTCCTTGCCTTTCTCAACAAACCCTTCTGGCTGCTGCATGTAAATTTCCACATCTAAATCACCATGCAAGAACGCTGTCTTGACATCCATTTGGTGCAACACCAAATCTAATATGGCAACCAATGCAAGAAAGCATCTCAATGTAGTCATCTTGACCATCGGAGAGAAGACTTCATCAAAGTCAATGCCTTGTTCTTGCTTAAAGCCCTTGGCAACAAGCCTTGCTTTGTACTTTGGTTGGCTATCATGAGCGGTGATCTATACCTGTAAACCCATTTACATGGTAGAGCCTTTTTGCCCCGTGGTAATTTAACTAGCTTCCATGTCTGGTTTTTATGCAGAGCTGTCATCTCTGACTGCATGGCCAATTGCCAATTCCCGAAGTCCTTCATTTGCACTGCTTCCTTGTAACATGAAGGCTCATTGCAATCAGTCAACATGACATAATTCATAGATGGAACAAACCTATCAGGAGGTCGCATGACACGTCCAGATCTACGCACAATAAGTGGCTCAGGCTCAGCCACAACCTATGGTTCCACTCTATCCTATCCTTGCTCCTCTTGAGCCGTGACATTTTTTCTTGCACGTGCAAGTCCATCTTCTTGGAAGACAACTCTTCTAATCTCCTCAACCCTCTCTGGTTTAGAATGATATTTGGATTCATTAAAGTGAACATCATTGCTGTGGACAGCCTTTCTGGATTCGGGATCCCAAAGTCTGTACCCCATCTCACCAGAATTACCATAGCCTAGAAAGATGCACTTTCTACTCTTTGGCTCAAGGTTGTTCCTAAATTCCTTTGGAACGTGAGTATATGCCTCACAGCTTCATCCTCTCACCAAAAAAAAAACTTGTGGAATTTATGGTACCATGCCCTCGATGATTGGTTTAAGCCATAAAGACTCTTTAACAACTGCCATACCCAATCTTCCTTGCCTTTCTCAACAAACCCTTCTGGCTGCTGCATGTAAATTTCCACATCTAAATCACCATGCAAGAACGCTGTCTTGACATCCATTTGGTGCAACACCAAATCTAATATGGCAACCAATGCAAGAAAGCATCTCAATGTAGTCATCTTGACCACCGGAGAGAAGACTTCATCAAAGTCAATGCCTTGTTCTTGCTTAAAGCCCTTGGCAACAAGCCTTGCTTTGTACTTTGGTTGACTATCATGAGCGGTGATCTATACCTGTAAACCCATTTACAGGGTAGAGCCTTTTTGCCCCGTGGTAATTTAACTAGCTTCCATGTCTGGTTTTTATGCAGAGCTATCATCTCTGACTGCATGGCCAATTGCCAATTCCCGAAGTCCTTCATTTGCACTGCTTCCTTGTAACATGAAGGCTCATTGCAATCAGTCAACATGACATAATTCATAGATGGAACAAACCTATCAGGAGGTCGCATGACACGTCCAGATCTACGCACAATAGGTGGCTCAGGCTCAGCCACAACCTGTGGTTCCACTCTATCATGTCCTTGCTCCTCTTGAGCCGTGACATTTTTTCTTGCACGTGCAGGTCCATCTTCTTGGAAGACAACTCTTCTAATCTCCTCAACCCTCTCTGGTTTAGAATGATATTTGGATTCATTAAAGTGAACATCATTGCTGCGGACAGCCTTTCTAGATTCGGGATCCCAAAGTCTGTACCCCATCTCACCAGAATTACCATAGCCTAGAAAGATGCACTTTCTACTCTTTGGCTCAAGTTTGTTCCTAAATTCCTTTGGAACGTGAGTATATGCCTCACAGCCAAAGACTTTGAGATGCTTGTATGAGGGCATTTTGCCTGACCATACCATCTCTGGCACTGAATCCTTCTGCAAAACCTTGCTAGGAGATCTATTTACAAGATGAAGAGCTGTTGATACAGCTTCAACCCAAAACCCATTTGGCAGTTGTGCATTAGACAACATACTTCTGACCTTCTCTTGTATGGTCCTATTCATCCTCTCAGCAACACCATTTTGAGGAGGATTGTAAGGAGCAGTAAGTTCAAGTTTTATACCTTTTGACTCACAAAAGCCCTGAAAGGCCTTTGAAACATACTCTCCACCATTGTCAGTGCGTAAGCATTTAAGCTTCTTGCCACTCTGATTCTCCACAAGTGTCACAAACGTTTTGAAAACACTAAACGCTTCATCCTTGTGCTTAAGAAAGTAAACCCATACTTTCCTCGAGTAATCATCTATAAATGTCATAAAGTAAGAAGCTGCCCCTAGAGATAGGTTAGGCATAGGTCCACACAAATCACTATGAACAACTGCCAACTGTGTATCTCTTCTACTGCTTCTCTGCTTATGTGGCTGCTGTGTTTGCTTACCATACAGACAATGCTCACAGAATTCAAAATCATTAAATGAAAAGCCAGGCAAATAACCAGAACGAGACAAGATTTCCATTCCCTTCTTGGACATATGTCCTAACCGACTATGCCACAAAGAAACGTTCGGCTGCTCGGTTACATTGATTACATTTTTAGAGACATTTGATACATAAATCATGTAAAGTCCTCCAGACTTTACTCCATGTGCTACTGTCATAGAACCCTTGGATATCTTCCACATGTTTTGTCCAAAAGTGGTGACGTAGCCAGAATCATCAAGTAAACCTGTGCTGATCAAGCTCTTTGTAATTGTGGGAACATGTCTCACATTCTTCAGCGTGAAAGAAGAGCCATTCTGAAACTTCAATTGAACATCTCCAACACCTAAGATCTCACATGTCTGCCCATTGCCTAGCCGAACATGATCTTTAGTGGGCACATAAGAGGTAAACCACTCCTTGTTTGGAGACACATGAAGTGATGCCCCTGAGTCTATAATCCAGTCACTCAGTGCATTTCCATCAGATGCTGTAAGAAGAGCTGAGTCCATTGTATTCTTCAAGAAGTAGATGTCTCCTGACACTAGACTATCATCCACTGCAACAGTGTTTGTCACATTTATTTCTTGAATCTTCACTGAGGACTTGTTCTTCTCACCATAGTCTTCAGCTTTCTCTTTGCCTTTTTCTGCTTTCCATTCTCTGCAGTCTCTTTTCATGTGACCCTTCTTGCCACAATGGTAGCATTCTATGTCCCTCTTGCCTTTAGCACTGCGGGAATTGCTACGAGACTGATTCCTTGTTCCACCTTTGTACTTTTCTTTGGTCCTTCCCCTGACAACTAAGGCTGTTCCTTTGCCTTTGTCCATTGTCTTTCTATTGGTTTCTTTAGTAAGCAGACTTCCTTCTACACCTGCTATGTTCAAACCATCTGGAGGTGCAGAATTACTCAAAGTTGTGCGAAAAGTGTCCCAAATTTTCGGCAATGTGATCAACAGGAACATAGCTCTAACAGGTTCATCAAACTTGACACCTTGAGCTGACAACTGACTGTAGATTGTTTTGAATTCATTCAAATGATTGGACATAGGTGTCCCTTCTTTCATCTTCAAGTCAACAAGCTTCTTAAGCCAGTATACCTGTGAAGCTGCACTCTGCTTCTCATAAAGATCACTCAGCTTTAACCATGCTTGATAAGCCGACATCTCGTCTACTACATTGAAGTAAACGCTTTCTGCCAAAGTCAGCATAATGGTAGAAAGTGCCAATTCATCCATTTCGCTCCATTCATCTTCGTCCATATCTTCTGGTTTTATCCCCTTGAGCTTTATAGGTTTTATCTGCTTCTTTTGTACCAACACGTGCCAAATCTGCTTCTTCCACAATGGGAAATTGGTTCCATCCAGCTTCTTGATATTGTAAAGAGCAGTGTCCTGTGATCCAGCCATAGCTACGCTTCACAGTAGTTTACTTTGCTGGGAAAAATTCGGCAGAGTTTCCCCTGTAAACTGACCTCTGAACCAATATCAACCTATCAAATGAACCAAGAAAGCTTCAGATTCTGCAGAAATTTTGGTAGAGTCTCCTTTGTAAAATGGCTCTGGTGTACTAAAAATAGACCAAAAAACAGCTCAAAAAACACTGTCTCTCTGACACTGTAAGTTGCGAGTAAACCTGTCCTCCACCTGTATTGTCTCTCACTGTCCTGTCACTGTCCTATAAGCATAGACTGCGACAATGCCTCAACGGCAGTAAAGCAAAGATGTAATCCCAACTGTCTAACTCACAGTCAATACATCCTAGCTGCCTATCTAAGGGTGCTCGAGGGATCGCTCCAAGACCTGTATCACCGAAAGGATCTCAACATTCGAGAATCTCCCAGCTCAATAAAACCTCACTCGACCCTCAACAAAGGCTGCAGTAAATCTGACAATACATAGACTTCCCACAAAGTCATACATCCAGAAATTTCCCACTATATGTTGTAACCGCTGCGGCGGTTGTTTGCTGTGTGACTCACAGCCAGCAAACCCTCAACAAACATACATCATCTCTGACAATACATCCCATGTGGAAGCACCTGCAATGTCAGGATGAAATCTGGAATATCAAGCAGCAAACACAAGCTACCTGATGAACTAGTGGATGTCGCCTACAGTCTCTGTGTAGATGCGCCCGTGTCGTATGTGACACGCCTCCAAGAACTGTGAGCCGTCCTTCGATGTGTAGACAGCCACAAATCAACACTCTGGGAGTGTCGATATCCTCAGCACCTGCAGTCGTAGGCCGAAAACCCCAAATTTGCAGAGTCGGATCTGCACCCACCGAGACCACGTAGTCGAAAATGGCCTGCGCAGACCTTTGTCGAAGCCGAACGGTGGCCGAGATGACCTCAGAATGAAATTCTGAGAACACCAAGCCCTTTGGGCTTGCCCACACGATTTGGGGTCGTGTCTTCGCCTGTCGAATTTCACTCAAATCTGAGTTGGTGACTCTAGCCTCCTGCAGTGTTGCCCCGAGCCTCGATCTGAGCTCTGATACCAGTTGAAGGAGTACGAGTGGAAGTGCGACGCGAGAGAGAGTGCAAGAAGAAGAGCACGACGATATGGTGAACTCGCTCTACTGTAATGTGTAGACCATAGTGAGTTCTTATTAGGTTTTTACAAAAGAATATGTGTACATACCTAGCGGCCCGCCCACTTACCTGGGCGACCACATTGGGCTTTATACCCCAACAAAGCAAAGAATTCAAAAAATTGGATGGCTGCCATCATGCAATCAGAATATGATGCACTCATAGAAAATGACACATGGACTTTATGTGATTTGCCTCCTTGCAAAAAGGCCATTGGTACAAAGTGGGTTTACAAGTTAAAACACAAGCCCGATGGTGAGATCGATCGCCATCAGGCTCGACTTGTTGCAAAGGGTTATGCACAGCAAAAAGGCATTGATTATGAAGAGACTTTTGCTCCCACTTGTCGTATGACTACTGTGCGTTTTCCATGTGCATTGGTAGCTCATTTTGGTTGGGATGTACATCAATCAAACATTGTTACTGCTTTCGTGAATGGTAACATATTTGAGGAAGTTTATGTAACGCAGCCTCGCGGTTTTGTCATAAAAGGACAAGAGAACAGAGTGTGTAGATGTAAGAAGGCTTTGTATGGGTTGAAGCAATCTCCTCGTGCTTGGTATGAAAAGCTGACACTCATTTGGTGAAACGAGGCTTTCGTAACAGTCCAACAGAAAGCACATTGTATGTAAAGCGTGAGGATGATGTACTTCTCATTGTGGTTCTTTATGTCGATTATTTGCTGATCACTAGACCAAATGAGAGACATATTGCTGAATTTAAGGCTGATTTGAATGCTACTTTCAAGATGAAAGATTTGGGGCTGTTGCATCATTACTTGGGTATGAAGGTGGTATTGCTTTGTGTCAGAAAAGTTACATAGAAACATTGTTATGTAAGTTTGGACTTGAGGATTGCAAACCTATTGCCACTCCCATGGAAACAGGTTTGAATTTGAGTCTATATGATGCTGGCGATCCTACTGATGTCACTCTTTACCAAACTGCTATTGGCTGCCTCATTTATGTATGCAACACGAGGCCAGATATTCAGTTTGCAGTCTCACAAGTCAGTAGATTTATGCATAGCCTTTGGCAGGCTGTCAAGAGGATTTTCCGCTACCTTAGTGGCACTTTACATCTTGGCTTTGTTTTATCCCAAGGGGGGATCATTGCCGCCAGACTTACATGCTTTTTCGGACTCAGACTGGGCTGGTTGTTTTGACACGCGAGTGTCCACAAGTGGTTTTTGTTTCATGCTTGGCAGTTCATGTATATCATGGTTGAGCAAGAAGCAACCTACTGTGGCCACTTTGAGTTGTGAGGTTGAGTACAGGGCAGTCTTCACAGCTACGGTTGAGTGTGTATGGCTCAGACGCCTTATGGCTGATTTGGGTGTTGGACAGGACACTGCCAACACTATCTACACTGACAGTCAGAGCGCATTGGCAGTTGCGAGGAACCTAGTTTTTCATGCTCGCACAAAGCACATTGAGGTGCATTACCAGTATGTCAGGGAGAGGCTCCCAGCAGGAGAGATCAGCTTGGCTTATGTGCCAACACAGGACAACCTTGCAGATCTTTTCACAAAGGCATTGTCTCGTGAGAAGCTTGAAGCTTTTCGCAAAGCTTTGGGCTTACTCCCCTTTGTGGACTGATCATGTCCTCAGGGCATGGCACTTCCCTTTACTCATGTGCCAGCTCTCGTTCACCGCATCACTCCAGGGGGGATTTGTTACCATATACATGTGGTAGTGATGTGTGTGAACACATTAGGACTTCCGGGGCATTTCTTCCCTCTTTAGGAGGTTTTTTCCCCCGTGCATTGTATATACTCCCATCACTCTAGGGCTATCTATCTTTCCATTGCATACTAAGAAACACACTCTCTATTGTGTGCCTTGAGCTTCCTTCGTCTTCTCCAAGCTGTGTGCGTTTCTCTGCAACCCTAATTCCAACAAAGGTAAAAATCTAAGTCAATATATATGTTGGCTTCAATAGCCAAAATCTACCATGCAGGTTATATTATTCAAGGTGAGCACTTCCAGTATAACCATCAAACCCTACCATTGAGACCAAAGCAGGGGTCAAATGTGTGTGAATCTAGGATAAAGCAGCCCAGGCAAAGTAAAGTCACCAAGTGTGTGTGGGTTTGTGTGTGTGTGTGTGTGTGTGTGTGTGTGTGTGTGTGTGTGTGTGTGTGTGTGTGTGTGTGTGTGTGTGTGTGTGTGTGTGTGTGTGTGTGTGTGTGTGTGTGTGTGTGTGTGTGTGTGTGTGTGTGTGTGTGTGTGTGTGTGTGTGTGTGTGCGTGCGCACGCGCGCGTGTGTGTGTGTGTGTTAACCAGGATGGTGTTGATAGTAATGTTTAGTTTTTAACTACACACAAATTAAATATTAATATGTATTCATTTGCAATTTCTAAAATAGTTTTTGTTATAATTTCCAAGCATCAAAGCTCACAGAAGGAAGAGACCAAAAGTAGATCTGAAGTGTTCGTTTGGGCACCAGCATACAGCTTCATCTTCACTGTAGTTGTTAATAGGTTCAAAGAAGATAAATATCAACTTCAATGAGCCTTTAGATATTATTGGTGTGGTAGCAGAGGAACCACCCTTGAACTGAGATGTGGATGCTCTAGAGGTAGAGTCAGAACATTCTGCAAGATACTATTTTCTAGTCTTATAGAAAACCCTGATGAAATCGTGGAGGAACAAGGTCTACCACCAAATGAGCAAGAGGATGTTGAGAAGGAATTGGAAGAGATAGAGGACACTATTGACTTTGAGGTAGAAGCAAAGGAGGTTGAACAATGAAAAATGATACCCGTGAAAACATCAAAAATCACTCTACCCTTGGATGTGACTTGATTTAATGAGAAACAAGTTGAGTTAATGCTTCTTGGTGTGCAAGAATTTAGATTTGGAGATAGGGCATTTATTTTCCTCCATGACATTCAAAGTATTTTTTGTCTGCGGGAAGACTTTGCACTAGGCACCATCTCCAAATTCCACGAGGAGAGGAATCGCTTTGTCTTTGAAGACAGCAGTGATGATGAAGCAATGGAAACCTTAAGCAACCCACTAGAGTGCCTCAAACTATGTTTCCAGAAAGCAAAAAATTATAAGGAGACACTCCCTGATAAGGCCATCTTTCAATCAGTCAGGAATAGTCTAACGTCCTCGCAATGAAGAAGTGGAGGAATGGTATCAATGCTTAGCACAAGAGTCAAGCCACTTGGTGGACCTATGGAAGGACAAACTATTGATGCAAGATGAGAGCTTCATGGTAAACCCTCCCCCCCCCCCTGTCTCTTTTTGAATCTGACACTTAATTTTGGGTGGAGTCTGTTAGGAAATAGGACGTAGCTAAGTAGATATTAGAGTAGTTAACTTTATGGAGAGAGATAATTTTCACACTCGAGAGTTTATAGAGTAGAGAGAGAGAGAGAGAGAGAGAGAGAGAGAGAGAGAGAGAGAGAGAGCACACAATATATGTGGTTCACCCAATGTGGGCTACATCCACGGGAAAGTAGCCACTCAATCGGCTTTAGTACTTTAAACTAGAAGTAGGTTACAAAGGTTATACCCTTAATGAAGCTCACACCTTGCTTTCCCTCTCACCACCTCACACTCACCTTGTTTCATCAACTTCACAATGCATTTTCTGTGTAGAAGAGGGCTCCTTTTATAGGCTAAAAGAGTTTCCCTCTCTCATGAGAGGGAACCGTGTGTAGCTGTCATTGTGTAGACAAGTCGAGTTGAATTCTCCCATTTGCCCATGTGTGGCTGCCCTTGAGAAGACAAGTCTACCTAGAAATTGGCCACCGGCCATTGACTTCCAACCACCAGCCAACCGATTGATCAGATTTTGATCACTTTTTGGCCATCGCAACCGGCCTTAATATTCCAACAAAAAGGGAATATTTTGGCAGCTTGAGACTGTGCATGTTTTTTTTATTTTCTGGTGAGTTATTTTTCTTACGCACGATGGCTTCTCCTCATAATGGGGGCCTTACAAATGTGCATTTTTAAGAGTAAAATTACAAGGTTTAAACTAGGCTTTCATACTTAACAAAGTCCTGGATTACTGAAAGGATGACTTTCTCTGTCGTTGTACCAGAGAGTACCATGGAAGAGATGCAGCTCTTTCACAATATCTTGACAAAATCTGCGAGGTGGAATGTTGCAGGAGGAGACTATCGCAACGTTTGTTCTAAAGACATTATCCCGCTTCCTAGGTGGACCGATAGTGCCAAAGAACGCAGACAAAGTCATTCTTCTCAAAAAATATCTTTGCGAGAGAGTGTTTTGGATACAATTTTGGGTATACATGCGGTATACATGTGATGTGCCGCATATTACTACACTTACACAACAATGGCACTATCCTTAGGAAAACAAGACCCAAATGAATTCTTAGATTATGGCAAACACATGATGATAAGATACAAGGGCAATGTGCCAAAACATATATCTAAACTCTCAAAAAGTTGATACACAACTTTTGCATTGTACATGTTGTCTTAGTCACTACAAATTGAAGATTTGTACATTTCTTGTGGTGAGCACATTACCATCTATCCAATTTTATCATAATTTATAGAAGTACATATTGTGTCAAACACCTAGTCTCTTGCTCCACCTATGGTTCACATATTCCATTGTCTATGTCCACTTTCTATGGCCTTCTCGAGCACTGGAGTTGTTGAAAGCCTCAAACCGTTTAATTTGTCTTTGTTGTAAATGTCTCATTGATTGTGTTGTTGTTGAAGACTCTAATACTTTCTTTTGCTGCATGCGGTGAAGGATTCTGTGATAGAACCATTGGAAAAGCTCTTTCAAATTGTTTGTCTTTTCTTGAGGGCGCCACCATGCTGAGAGTGTCTGAAGTAGGCATTCCCGCCATGTAATGAGACTTTTCTAAACCCTGTGTATTCAATGTGCCTGGGTTTTTGTACTTTTGAATGAATTATGGCAAATGATTAAAAATGATGTGCTACAAATGAAGAAAAGTTGGTAAGCACAGACACTAACATAGTTGATTCTAATCACAAGAATGGTTTTGAAAGTACCATGTAATGAGTAATGTGAGTGTCTATCCATGTTGTCTTGAATGATTTTCTTAGAATTTGTAGGTTATCCTTAAACTTGTTGAAATCCTCTTGTGACCAATCATCTTTGTCACACATCAAAAAGAGCACATCTATGGAATGCCATACGTCAACCTTGGCGTTGCAAGTAGTTGGTTCCTGCTCCTTCACGGCTATATGCAATTTTTCCCTTTGCAGATACTGAATCGTGCTAATGTAGGTGAAGTGATATATCCTTCCACGCTTTGTTAGCTTCACATCTTTTATGTCTAGTGGTTTAGATAAGAATCTGCAAGCCTTGACACAGTCAATGGATGGTTTGGGAGGCACATCCTTCTCATTGCTTTCTCGTCCCGCTGGATTTTGACATTGCCCCCATGAAGACCCATATCTGATAATACTAGTTCAAGGGCCTCTAGAGACATCTGGCGCTCACTTGAATTGTTGATCTACTAAGAAAACCCAATGTAGAGATATTCTAACTTATCCACAATTATGCAAAGAGCATGCATTGTACAAATGTGGACATTAACAAGTCGAATTGCCAAAATTGGGCAGAAGTTGGGGTCTTCGATGAGTACGAGCCTTTCTCCACCACTTTGGGTCTATCACCTTTGTAGACTCCATGCATAACAAGCATGGAGATTTTTCCATCGCACTCATTCCACAATTATACAGACACTTCAATGTTTTGAGGTCACCTGCAAGATGCCATTGAACCTGAAAGTCTCCCCTCCCATCCACAGACAACACCTCCTTGATTCATTTGTCCATCAATTATGTCAAGAATGGGGGTTTGATTGAAGACCCATAACAAAATTTCATGGTCCTCTTTATTTAATCTACAAGATTTATCCTAATGTGTTGTGAAATGAAATGTATTATTTTAGTAAAAGGGCTGGAAGAAAATGAATTACCTCAAAAGCACCCAGCCATTATATGTTGGCTTCTGACTGAACACTGAAGTATAAAGGATCATTGGTAGGACATTTTGAAAGTGCTCTAGTCACCAATGTCACTGTCACTCGCTCTAGCTTCTTGTCTTTAAGAATCTCACATTCATCTAGCTTCAATACAAAATGTAGCACACTTCATGTCTCTTCAAATGTGACATAGTAGAACTCTACCATTCTGGTCTACAACAAAGTAAGGTCCATCTTGTGTTCATCATAAGTTGTAGTTGTTCCTTGGCCTTTGTAAGTACTTTGAATATGAAAGGGACAACCAAGGAAGTTGTTTTATGCATTGTTGAGTTGAAGTCTTTCTTTCCAGACACTTGATGTTGTTGGTAGCAGCTTGGATTTTATTGCCTTCTTCACAAATATGGAGGAGACAGACTGTTGAAAAGTTGAATACCCTCTCTTTCTCACACCAAGTGAGTCAAGTGTGCCTCGTATCTTTGTTGCAAGCAGTGCATTATGAGATATAAATCGATCCACGACATCCCTCTGCAAAACCTTAAACTCCTTGTCATGAATTATATCTTTTGCATGAATATTGCTTATCAAGGGCTTCAACGACTTCCCTACATTGGTTGTGGGATCAATTTTTTCCTTGTCTACAAAGAAATAAATTCATAAGTCAAAGCAATACATAGATAACACGCCTACAAAGAAAGCATAAATTAGTCAAACCAATAGATTGATTAGCATGTCTACAAAGAAAGCAATACATAAGTCAAACCAATAAGATAGAACTCCTCATCTCAATGATTGGATTCTTTTTTTAAGACCACATCCAAATTCAAGGTTTCAAGATTCCGTAGTATCTTCTTTAGCACACGAGCACCCAAGCTCGTATCTTTCTTTCATAAACTATGCACCTTTTCTCGTAGGACCTATAATTCCTTTGTGTGCTGCAATATGGTTTTTTGGTCATTATAATGCAAATCGGAGAGTCATAGAATGTCCTTTGCTTGAGCATGAAGCATGTATCTATGATTTTTATCTTGGCCAGTTAAAGCTTTGCAATAAGCCAAGCAACCCATTTTCTCCATCACAAGCAAGGGTTAGAAGACAGGTAGGATTTGTAAATGCAAGAGAGGAATTAGTATTAGGATTAAGAGTATTGAGGGATCCATGTGTCCAAATGTCTACATGTTGTGCTCCCTCTGCTCTTAGTCTCTCTTTTTCTACTTATGTGACTTGTGTGTTGGTCTTGCTTCACTTACATAAAGGTGCATATTGAGGATCCAAGTCAATGTGTATATGATAGTTAGGATGTTTGGTGAGGAGGTTTGAGGGTGTGAATGATAGATCCATTAGTGCTTAGTGCAAGGAAGAGGAGAAATCTAAGTGCAAGAGGGCCATTAGACTTAGTGCAAGGAAAACGAGAAAGTTATTACTGCACATTGCAATAAATGTTGAATCTTCCTCCAAGACGAGGTGCATTAAATGTGACTAAAAAGATACATTCACTCAATCATCATGATCGTTATGACTCTACCGAAAGAATCTACTTGGAAGTACACTTTTTGAATGGTTGTGTGAGGACACCTTTTCTTTTACCACACCTATTTTCTAAAGAGAAAATGCCAAAAATTATATTTTCTTAGAAGGCCATCCAAAATTTCCTAATATACCAAAAGGTAAGAAACCATTGCCTTGTAAATGGGTCTACCAATGATAGTATGCATCCAGTGTTTGGACATACAAAGCTTGGTTAGTAGCTAAGGGATTCACGCAAGACTATGGTATAGGTTTTGAGGAAATCTTTTATCCAGTGGTAAAGATGGCAACAGTGAGATTGTTTCTTGGATTAGTTTCTATAGAGGACCTGGAGCTAGTTCAAATGGATGTAATAATAGCTTGCTTATATTGTGATCTCAATGAGGAGATTTATATGCAGCAACCTGAAGGGTTTGTGCAGAAAGGCAAGGAAGATTTGATATATAGAGTAAAAAAGAGTCTTTATGCCCACCGTCAATCACTAACATATGTCCACTAGCCTTTAGTTGTATAGATATACAATTATAAGCCACACAAAACCTAATGTGTTATCGTGTGTTAATGAGAAGAAAAATGTTGGCTCTCCCTCGCCATATCTGTGTGCCATGTGCTCTCTCTCTCTCTCTCTCTTTCTCTCTCTCTCTCTCTCTCTCTCTCTCTCTCTCTCTCTCTCTCTCTCTCTCTCTCTCTCTCTCTCTCTCTCATATTTAAATCCACTCTTTTGCTTCTCTTCGCTACAAGGGTGCAGGCTTAGCCATTCAAGAGAAGTACCCTAGGCTCATGGGGAACCATGTGCAGCCATGCATTCGACTTGCTCATGAAAGACATTGGAAAAATGCCTTTTGTAAAGCAGATTTTTTTGGACGGCAAACATGTGGTGAAATTTATTAAGAAGCATCAATTCACCTATACCCTATTTTAGGCCAAGTCCCTAACAAGGCCTTCCAAATCTTTTGTGAAACCTGCCTTGCAATGGCGTACTATGTTTTGGATGGTCTATAAATTGTTGAAGCAACATTGATAGAGACTATCGCTAATCAAAGATGGTAAGGATTTATCTCCAAGTATCCAAGTTATCAAGGCACTACCCACAGATATGTGTATCTTGTCAAATCGCCAATTTTTTGGTGTAATATAGAGAAGGTATGTGGTATTAGCAAGCCTTATGTGGAGTTCCTAAGGATTGTCAACACTAAAAAAAATGTAATTGACAAAGTGTATTGGTTGATTCATGAAGCTACTAGACAAACAAAAGAATTTAACCAACTTACTGCTAGAGAAAAGGCACAAGATGTAGGGGCTACACAAAGACGTTGGGCCCAAATACATACATGTGTGCATGGGACGGCATTTGTTTTGGACCCCAAATTTCAACGACATTGTCAAGACTCTAGTAGAGAGATCATAGAAGACTTCAAAAAGATATGCAAACAGTTGCTCCCAGGCAATGAGGGTAAACAGGCTTTCCACCAACGTGTTGATTATGTTAATAGAGAAGGTAGCTTTGGAGATCCACTATGATGGAAAGAATATGGGGGAGACAAAGTGGAACTCTAGTATATGGTCACTTGAGTGTTATGGGTTGCTACCTCTAGTGGCAGTTGTGAGTGCAATTGTTTTGCCTATGATTTTATTCACTCCAAGCATAAATTTTTCTTAATCTTGAGCGTGCCAAAGACATCGTGTATGTTTTTTATAGCATGCATTTGATTTATGTCCCATCATCAATTGTAGCAAAGGCAATGCATGACCACTTCCACACACTACAGACCCATGAAAGCCTTGCTTCAAAACAAGTGAGTGATAATGAAATGGATTGGGAAGTGCCATCGGAGAATTTTGAGCAAGATGAGATTAGTGATCTAGTGCCTACGATAGATGGGTGTCAAAAGTGACATACCCTTAACTTTGTAATGGCATGCTCCTGCTTTTAAATAGAAATGTTGAGCACTCTTTGACTTGTTAAACCTTGGAGCATGAGGTGAGCTTAACCCAGTAGAGAACAAACCACAATAATATTAGTGCTCCTTTGTCTTGGGCTCTCTCTGGCAAACCTGGCATAATCTCTCCTCTGGAGGTATACCTATGATGGGTGTTGCATGTGGCATGTGTAGACCACTAACTCCTGCCAGTAGCTCATCAATGCCAAAGACATCATTCTCTAATGTAGGTTCTCGGGAGAGAGGCCCGTATCTGGCCTCGTACATTGCCATAATAGCCTTGAGCTCTGCTATCTGTGCATCTTTCTCTGCAAGCTTGGCCTGTAGAGAAGTTGCATTATCCCCTTGACTCACCAATGTGGCCCCCTAAGTAGCCATCGCCAAAATTTGGTCATGCTTTTGTTCCAAATTCTACCCACCAAACTTATCAGAGTGGTAGTCCTATGCTTGGTGAATCCAATGATGTCTCTTGTGGTCAATTCATGCAGTTTTTACTAGTTTTTGGTATATTTTCACTTTTTGATTGTTTTACCCCATTGGTCTCAATTTGTAGTCTAACTCATGGATTTCACATAGCTAATGGTTACTGCTGATTGCAACCAAACTTTCCACAATGATAGACAAGACCATTTAGGACCAACCTAGAGTCTCGAATCCATCAAAAAAAAAAATCAGATGAGAAAATGATACTAGATAGTAAGCCTAAATTTAGCAAGTCAATTTTGACCATGGATACACAATGTAGCTTTGTATGTTGATCTCTATCCACATCTACTCTTAGAATCACAAATGAATACTTAAATCACAAGTTATGACTAAAAATAGCATGTAGGTAGCCACGCCCAAAACACAAAAATATGGTGAGTGACTTACATTGATGTGTTGAGCTTTCACCTAATAACACGCTACTAATCTCGCATTGTGAGGGAGATACAAGCAAAGAGAGCACATATAGTAAAACACAACACATGAGCACTCAATTCATTATCTCATATAACGTGGATTCATTTTTCAAGTGTTGGCCTTTATACTTTACCAATGGTCAAAATCAGGTCCTCTAGCCAATATGGCTCATAAATTTGGGAAACTAAGTGCTTCAAATAAATGATTTACAAGTTGGAATCCATCGGCCTTGGTCTAATCAGTAGAAGCTCGCATATACAACCGTAATACTGGACAAATTGTGTTGACACCCAGAAAGTGGTCAAATCTAGGGAATGCAAGCCTGTATGAAGATGATGCAATGTTTGTGCAAGGATCTGATGCAGATAGGTACCAACCCCTATGAAAATTGGATGTTGTATGTACTTTTAGAAGGTCGAGTCATATGTTTTCTCCATTTAGGGCGAAGGGCAAGTCTTCATAAAGCAGCAAGAGGATGAAGATATGGAGTCAACTTATGGCGATGAAGACAATGACACGAATTCAAGCTTCTAGGAGTCAGACCTTAATTATAGCGAGGAGGATGATTTCACATCCTTTGATGAGCAGACAGACACGGATGACTATGTTGGCAAGGGTTAAACATCTTCTTGGTGAGCTTGATGATATGATGGTAGGTCATGTGAATGAGGAGCAAATGAATGTGCCCAAGCTTGCGAATGTGCCATAGGCATGCAAAGAGGGTATGTGGTACCATATTGATGGTTTTGCTCATGGAAGTAGCAGTGGAGTATGCTATGGTTGTGCAGCAAGTGTAGTATTTTTCCAAGAGGGATGAGGCCGCATCCATTATGAGGAGCAATATGTAGAGGACGTCATGGTTCCACATATGCCTTATGGCTATGAAGAGACGGAGACAAGTTTTAGCTTTGGGAAGACAAATAGTGATGAAGAGGAGCACCGTGAGTTTACTTGCTCTTATGAGGAAGGAGATGCTAGTGATCTTGTGCTCCTTGAGGACAGGATAGATGAGGTTGGCATGCAAAGGGTTGTGGTTGAGAAATCTCGCTTTGTTTGTGTGCAAAGCCTTGAAAATCTAATCTTTGAGGATCTTACAGATACGGAGTCAAGCGCACATTCTATATCAAACTGAAAAGCCTATGGTTGAAGAGTTGCAAGAGCAACAAGTAGGTTTGGTCTTGCAGGAAAAGAAACACAAGTTGTGGTTTAAGCTAAGCTTTTAAAGGAGGTATGTGCTTCATGGTTGATGGCTATGCTTGTAAAAGCAACTTTGCAATGGGTCATCCATAGGTTACATGATTTTTTTGGGGACGTTTCTTGCAGGTAAACGTCTTCACTACATGGGCGGGTAGGAGGGTCAGGTATATGCATTGAACGTGTTGATATGCATACAGATGCTATGTTTGAAGCAAGCCGGATGCAAGTGACTAATTGGAGAGGTAATGAAGTGTTGCATACATGTTATGTATGCCATGTGCTATGTGTTTGGATAAGGCAATGCATGAGATTGTTGTAGATGGGTGGCTATGCTAAGAGCCATTTGTTTGATCCGAGAGATTATAGTTTTTGTTTATAGAATGTGTTAGGAGGTTGGCCGTTTGATACAAGTGAATGTAAGAAGGTGATGCGAGGTGGGAAACCCACCTTGTTGTGGTCTTTTGGAGCCATTAGTAAATCATTGTGCATATAGTAAAAATTTGGCTTATCTACAATGACAAGTTTTAATAAGAAAGTGCATGATTGAACATAAATGTTCAACAAAATGTTGTTACAATTGAGTGTGAGTATCCATTGATGAGTTATTCAATCAACTGCGATACTTTTCTAAGATTGATTTATGTTCCAATCATTTGTGCTTCTCGCCTTGTGACATTATATGGCAAATAAAACATGGTTTGCGATGGCAAATAGAACAAGGTTTGGACATTTTCAACTTCTAGTTATGCCATTTGGACTAACATACCCCATGAACTTCTATGGTTGTTTCAGAACACAAAGCTTTTCAACTTGTTTAACACTCCATGGTGATGAGTGCCTTTTCACCAAATGGTGGCATGTAAGATGTATCGAATGCTTGCATTGACCATTAGAGAGTCTCATTACCAAACAGTGGCACCTAGGATGATTGCATGCATGCATCGGCAATTAGTGCTTTGAATGTGCATTTTCACATTTAATCAGTTTGTGCTACAAAGTGAGAGTGTGTGTGTGTGCGTGCGCGCGCGTGATTAGTTTTAGGCTAGGTTCAAACTGCACTTTTGGTGAGTGCAAATCACGTCTTGCATCAACTCTAGGATTCACGTTGCAAGTGGACTTCCCCCTCCTCTCTCTCTCTGTCCTACGCCGACTCCCAACTCATGGAACACGTCCATTGCACAATCTGAAGCACCCTTCGTCACACTAATTTCCCATTCTTAAGCAAGGACTGTTTAAGATGAAGCTTTCCTGATCCTAGGAGCTAGACAACGTTGATCGAGAGGCCACAAACAATAATGAATTCGTACCCCTAGCGCCATGGAACTACTTAACTTGTCAACACTCTTTAGAAAGATTACAAGTTTTTTAAAAATCATTAAAAAAAAAATTTGCAAAACTCACAATTGTGAGTGAATTATATTGATCAACCCAAAAATTACAAGGTCTTGTCATGCTCGTGTTGAGCCATGACATCATCCAAGGACCATGCTTACATCGGCTATCAAGACAACCACCCTTACCAACCTGCCTCCTTATCCTTAATACACAAGGTCCATAATCATGTTCTTCTGAGATCTTTTAACTATTGATAGCCAAGATTTTCCCTCGTCCTAGGCATTCCATATGCTGACAACAAGGCACAAGTAGTCCTAAACCAATCCTCCTAGTGTTTGCTTGCATCCGAACGTCCATATTAGCACTATGCTTTCTTGTATAATTTCTACGAAGCTTGCCACCTCAAAACCTCCTTCAAACACACAACGGTTCCTTGTCTGCCATACATTATGTAAGAGGTACCTGACGATTTGAGTGTTGATGAGGAGGGCAGGACTACCTGAATTTACCTCCAAGGAATAGATCAGTCTTGAATAAACTAATTTTCCATGTTCTTTAGACCCACTTGCATATTTTCCCTACGAGGCCTTTGATAGTTGGGCATTCCATGAATAGGTGGCCAGATCTTCAACCTACACCCCAAGCATCAATCTAACCCAATCCCTCTCCTGAATTTTCACCTCCGTCGATAGAGTACCCTAAATTACCTTCCCATAAAAATACCTTCATGTGTTGCGAAACCTTTAGCTTCCAGATGCTCTCCATTACTTGCTCCCACCTTTCCTCAGGCCATTCTTCTTTCGATATCTTGTTAAGGGGGCTAGACCGATTCTTGTTAAGGGGGCTAGACCAATTCTTCGTATGCATCATTGTATGATATATGCCTTCAGGACGGGGTTTCCATAAGAGACTGCTTCCGGGCCATTTCCAAGCATTCCAATCATAACTCCAAATCACACATTGGCATCACTATATTGTCAATCTCTTTCATCACTTTGTGAACAAGCAAGACCTCCAAGCTATTAAGTTGGTACTGAGTAACCAAAAGGTCAATGATTTTCCAACTCTTGTTGCCACTGTCCCAAGAGAGCCCAAGTCTATTCATACCCTTATTATTCAACTTCCTAGTTGTCTCTGTCCAATAGGGAATTTGTGACGAATCTACTACTTTGGAAGGCCAAGGGACTTATGCAAAATGGAGTTCTTGAAGTATCTAGTTCCTTTCCCCCACTTTAAGACTCCTGCTGCTCTATTGCATTTTTTTACCAATTATAATTTTAAACAAACCAACCTGTGGCCATCTATTTATTAATGAATGATTTTGTGATAGAAAGAAAGCACCCCAAATAACCTGCTTTAATTTGGAATCTGGAGATGATAAACTCTGGTATCCTTTTGCTACACAATTAGCCACAAGGACTCTTTTCGCACTTGATCACTAACAAGGTGCTCACTCACATCTGCCAAACCTGAATTCAAACAGGCAAACTTGAAAATGATGTTCAAGGCCAGAGCATTGACCAAGGAGCAAAACATATCTCCTGTCAACTCTAAAATAGATTTGAAAACTTGACTCTTACGCTCGTTTCACCCAATAAGAGCAAAGACTTACACCAGTTGAATCATCCAAAATTAAATCTATGCCCCATATTCAGTAGAGCATAGCAATTAGAGTAAAAGTTGAAGGTTTGACAAGATCATTGGTTCAATGATGCACAAAGATTACAATACACCCACTCCATAGCCATTATGCCACAATGCTTGCACCACCAGCACCACCCAAAAATCATGTCCTCAAATACTATTTGGGACAACAGTGTAAAGATCTAAACAAATTAGATGACCAAAGAAAACAAGGTGCAAGAGAAGCAACCCTCCAAAGCACGCCTACAGCATAAATAGGACACTGAGCAGCAAAATCTTACTCCCATTGCTTTCTCAACTGTCTCTGAATAATAACAACAAAATTGTAGTGTTATAACACGAAATCTGCAGTGCTTTGCCAGGTTTACAATGGCATCTTCTCAGTCCACTCAAGACTTACGAGCTTGAGCAACATTACAAAATTAAGAGCATCAAAGCAAGAATGCAAGCACTTCTTAACCAAGACTTCCAATGCCACAAAATTCTGCAATAGCCAAAGGGACAGAGTTGTGGAAATACCCAAGGCATAAGACTTGGAAAACCTCCCATGTCCACCTTTCAGAGCAATGAGAAAAAAACTTGAAATTCCAGCAATCAAAATGGAACCAAGCAAGAATACAAAAGAGAGAAAGTCACAAAGCTGTTCAAAAATATTCCGAGCGCTGCTGAAAAGAAAGTCACGTTTGATGATCAGTGAGACCACATAGACAGTGCAGAAGCTGCGAACACGAAAATACTTACAACAAATACAGAGAAGGAAACAAAAGAACCAGCAAAAATATGGCACTCTGGTGGTACATACATCAACCATAGCAGATCAGAGAATTGAGAGCTACAGGCCCCACATGGAAAATAGAGGCTGCAATAAGAATCAGCTGGAGTAGGCCTTCGAGTCTGACAGCCAGCAGGCTACAAAGCAGCAGCAAAAGACAGCTGCTGCCTAGACGCTGAACACTCTTAAAAGTGGTCAGTAGATCAGCAGAGCCTGCTCCATGAGCACACTAAACGAGTATATGAACTTGAGGCCTCAGAATTGGCTAGTGTGCTGTCATAGAAGGGCAATTCAGTCGAGAATGAAATACTACAGGCACAGCTATGAACCTTACAAGAAGGCCATGCAAAAACAGCCTTGATAGACATTTCCAAAACAAGGACGCACAGCAAGATCTACTACACATTACAAACAAGTAGCTCGAGAGACTATCAATGATCCTTCGCAGCCCACCTTCGTGAGGGGGCATTTATCACCCTGCCTGCTTACTAAAGAGCAACATAGAAGTCTGAATAAGGAAGCAAGAAGGAAAAGCTCCTCAAAAGGAAATAACTATATTGTCAATATTACATCGCATTACTCATTTTCAGAGACAACAATCAAAGGTAGCTAGAATCAAAACTTGAACCAGCAACTTTTAAGAAAGTTGCACCTCGTGACTAAAGGACAATCTAGAGTTCAAATATCTCCGAAAGCACAGCTCTTGCTTTTATCCAAGGCCAGTCAACTCAAGACTACAAAATTGATAATAATGAAGATTACTGAGGAGTGGGATTCCAGTCAGCAGGAGCAGAATCCCATCCAGCTCCAGAAGGAGCCATGCCCGCAGGATAGGTGCCAGTCGGAGCCGGGGCAGGGGCAGGTGCAGGAGCAGGAGCAGCATCCCATCCTTGGGCAGGAGCTGAACAAAGTGGCAATTCAATATCAGAAACATGTCTCTTCAGCACAAGCAAAATGTTAAAACCAGTCATCATATAACATACCAGCAGCTCCAGTCCACTCTTGAGCAGGGGCCTGCACCGCAGCAGCTGCTGCGGCTGGCACTGCTGGCTCCCAGTTTCCAGCATCACCTCCCTCTCCCCATTGGTCAGGAGCTGCTGCGACGGCAGCAATTGTAGGAGGCGCATTATACTCTGTAGGTGCAAATTCTGGTGCAGCACCTTCCTCCTCCTCACGCTCCTTGGCTTCCTCTGGCTCACGATAGAAGAACAGATCCACCTAGACAATCCATGAGCTTACCATGAGAGCCAGAACAAACAGACGCAACATGACAGAACTACCATGACGTTGAACATGACTACCATGACATCCCACGGCTGGCGTGGAGAAATAGTTCCCCTCATCTGGAGAACCATGCGAGCTAGCATCCAAAAAAGACAACCGATACTGTGCTTCCCCTTGTTATTAGCAGGGATACCAATGTCCACATGGCGCATGGGGGAATCTGTGTCACAAAATGCAATAATAGGGATGTTTCCAAGCGCAGCCTCTTTGATAGGCTGAAAAGCAACCAAAACCCACTAAGTGAGGAATGACAGCATTCGAGCCAGAAAAGGGTGCTGAAGTAGAAAACTACCAACCTGATGATCAGTACGTGGGTCTGTCAAAATCAAGAGCCGAGGCTCACAAAACGTGTTCTGAAGCTGATTGGTAAACGTTCCTGGAGTGTGACGTCCAGCAATTGCCTGAGCACCAGTGTATTGAGCGAATTTTAATACTGCCCTCTGACCATAGGGCCTGGCAGATTGAACAATAATATCCTGAGGATTTTCAATAGCGACAATCACTCTCGCTGCCAACTCCAGCTTGTCCCATGTTTTTCCTACATTGATGATAAAAATTCCTGGAAAACACAGAAAGCAAAATAAATGAAATGGCTCTTCGAAGGAGAAGAAACCGCGACCAATTGGCTGAAACTGAATAAATGCATGTCAACTCTCCATAGACAGACGATGAAGCCTTGTACTGCTAGGTCAAAAAGGCACAACCAGCAGCACTGGCTTGAGTTCAAACTTGACAACACAGAGGCAATTTTCGTCCTCCAAAGTAGGCATTATTCCTTGAGAACGCTGACTGCTGAAACTAATACAACAACGTCCCAATTCACCAACTTGCCCACTCCCGTCCGGAAATTAAACCGTATCAGACGACAAATCGTAACTTTAGAATGCCAGTGATACTCCAACGAACCAAATGCCCTCCACTATATACACAGAGACGAACAGATAGCACAGAATGCAGCTGCACACGTAGCGAAGCGTCACTCACAATTACCCTATCACGGGTACTGGCAATGAAGGGAAAAGCATACCGTCAGATCGACGCTTCCACACGTAACGCTCCATCTGAAAATCGCAATTCTTCGTGCCGAGGTGCACATCGGCAGCAAGCATCATTTGGATATCGGCTTCCTTTTGAGAAAGCACCATGGCTGCTGCTTGACCCGGCGAGCTACGATCGCAGGAAAACGCAGACTAGCCTGCTCTCTCCTCTGCAAAAGAAACACAGAGTAGGGTTTTGGAGTATATCAACGCGCTCACCCTAGCCTACCCTTTTCACATTCGTTACAGCCGGCGGGCCAAATTTCTATTGTGTTGAACTGCCAAAATCGAATTTAGAGGGTCCAAAATAAGCATGAACACGACTAGTCTTGCTTGGTTCGCCTCGCCAAAGAAATTTGTTGATTTGGTTACGTATTGATGTGTTGAGGCGGTTTAGTATTCATGTGTTGTTGCGATTGAAAAACAGTGCCTTGTAGTCCAGTGGTGCGGTCCAAGCAAACGCATAGACGTGGAGATTTGGAAGTAGATGAAAAACATGTACGATTGGTTAACACAAAGTTTTGACCGTCGGTTTGTAGATCTCCCATTGTCGATTTGATCATGTTCTTAAGTACTCCTCTAGCTAGCTCATTTTTCAACTTGTAAAGGGGAATACCTTTTTTTTGCTTGTGTTGATAGCTTTGACTGCTAACCAAATTTGGTTGCCTTACCAAATGCATCCTTCTTCCAATCCAACATATCATATGCAAAGAGAAGTACACCATGGATTCAATGTGCGACATGTTGCTTTCCCATTTCTATCATTGATCTTACCAAGGACAATTTGGGATGGAATCAACTATGGTACTTTGATGCTACTCTCATGACTCTCTCTCCTCTCTTTGGCTAAATCATATTGTGTCATTGTAGCTCTCTGAAGTGAACCGTGTGGATCTCTTACAATATTCACATGTGACACATCTATGGAGTACCTTTAATGCCCTTTGAAATGAGCTCAATTTCAAGCTCCTCTTCAGCTCCTTCTTCTTCATACAAGAGTTGAGAGCCATCAGCATCATAATTGGCATGATTCCTCACATCCAAGACCCCTAAAGCTATTACCTTCTTAGCTCCCCATCTCTTAAGGTGAACTCAATCTATTTAGTGGTCACCTAGAAGAGCCATTTTCATTCTCCTCTATTATGATAATCTTAGAGAGCCCTTTGCAATGTGATGAAGGTCGATTCATATTGGAGCGATGAGATTCCTTGTCTAAGGGACCTTGCCCCATCTTTTAATCCACATCTTCATGGAAAGGCCAATGAAATAAATAGTATCCCCAATTATGGAAACAATCTTGACCCATATTAGCAATCATATGTTCAAATTTTTGATAGCTTTAAGGGGGGCACTCGTGATCCATGACATGTGACAACAATTCAAGTTCTAGTGCTTGATGCCCTTTGAAGAAGTAGGGAATCTATCATCTTGATCCCTCCTGTTGCCATCTGTAAGGTCTCTGACCCGATCACAAGAGCACCCTTGTACCACGAAATGAATACAATGGAATAAGTTACTATTTTTAGCAGTTTTCCAGATTCTGTCAGTGCCATGATGTTTAGAATGTTATAAAGCTTCAAAATGTGAATTAAAATAATTTTTGTGAAAAATTTTCAAAAATAGTAACTTTTTGGTCACATGACCGTCCAGTTTTGATCGTCTCGAAAAACTGCACCCGTATCCCAAATTTGAAAAAAATGCATTTTCGGACCCCGGGGGCTGCTAAATATGGCAGGTACTTGGGCCAGTACGCCCTAGTTAGAGCTTCGTATGGCAATTTACGGCATCAAAATCCGATTCGTATGACCCGTTTTAGCTTAGAATCAAATTTCGTAAAAATTGTCCGGGGAGGTACCGGGGGCCCGGAACTGTGTGGGAACAGGACCCATGCCACTCCAGATCATCTTTAGCAGCTAGGGGGCGCCCTCTTGCTTTGTGGGAGTCTTGGGAAAGCTGCCAAGCCTGCAACTCAGTCTCAGAACCAGTTAACCAAGCCAACCTGACACTTGGTGGGCAGAGAACTGGACTTGCCATGCTTAACTGGAGAAGCTCCCAAATGCATTTAGCAACCCAAATCGATTTTCAGCCTGTAGGAGCCTATTTAAAGACCTGCACACACACACACACACACACACACACACACACACCTATGATCACACACACACACAGTGCATACACACACACCCACATACATTGGGAAGGTGCTGCCGGATCACACACCTATTGAAGAAGAAGCTAGGAGGGAGGTGCTGCCGAATTTTCATCTCAAGAAGCTCGATTAGATCAAAAAATCGAGAAGATTACCAGCACTTAATCACGGTAATGACAGTTTAATTAATGCCATCTGAAAATCCCTTTCTCTACCATAAAAATTTCTCGTACATTATACCTATTCCTAGCCGAAAATTTCTATGACTACTCTCTAAATTCTCCTTATTCGTACTCTATTATGTAATCATCATTCCATAGCTGAATTATCAGCCATTCTTCACTCTCGATTAATGATTAGAGCATAATTACCAGAATCTTCTCTCTCTAGATAGCATAGTAATTAATCGGCAAGCTAGTATTTGTGCAGATTGAAGAGAATCACTATTGTAATCACTCATTAACATTGTAGTTTAATTGAATTCATTTCCCTCATGCATTAAGACGTAATTAAGGAGAAATTAATCCGTCATTAAGTCTCTAAGAATTGGTTTTTCCTCACACATATGCATAGGGTAAATCTGCATCATCTAATTGCTAGGAAATAGTTTAATCATACTTAATCCAATTCTCTGGTAATTCCAATAGTGAAACCCAAATTATTCTTGATCATGTAAGCCGAATAATTATCTTAGAGCCGGTTCCCATAGGATTATGTGCCATCCTTAATGATTGCTTTATGAAAGAAATCTAGACTCTCATATAGGAGGGATTAATTGATGTCACTAATCTACCCATTGGATTGTTATGATGCTTGTGAACCTTAGCTCTTTCTCCAAGCTAATCATTTAAAGTAGTGAGAAATGGCCCCGGTTAAGAGGACGCGCTTCGGTGGTGCCCATGATCGCGAGGCAGGAACGAGCAACGTCAACGGGAAGGGGAAGGCTCCCATGGAGGAACAAATACCGGCCATCTCACGGGACATCGATGAAGAAGTGGAAGAGGTAGATCATATTTTTATTCAAGTTGTTTAAATTAACATTGCATACGCTAGTTAGGAATGCTCATATCCCCAAACATGTTGGAGAAATCCGACGGAAACCTCGGCATTGAAATCATTGTACATTAAGTTCTAAAGTAGGAAGGTAAAGTTTGAAGGGTATGCTGTTTGCAATAGGAAAGAATGTTTGCTAGGGAAAATTTAGCTCGACATGTTCATTTTATTTCCAATGTTGAATCAGTCCTGACCCCCCTACTGATCACAGGGGGCAGAGTTCCTCGTTAAGGGCTCTCGAATCCACGACTTGCTTTCTATGCGGTGGATACCCACGACTTGCTTTCTATGCGGTGGGAACCCACGTCTTGCTTTCTATGCGGTGGGAGTGTCCATGACGTGCTTTCTATGCGGTGGACATACCTAGTTGTATGGGCAGCTAGGCGACAACGGGAGGAGTGAACTCTCGCTGGAGGGGGGATGTTGTACCTCCAGAACATTGGAATTTTTAATGAATAAGTTTGAGTAGAATTTTTACTAGAATATTGTCTTGGTGTTGTTTGCAATACTGGTTGAAGGGATGTCTTAACGAACAATGTGCTTCGGAATTAAAACAAGGAATGTTTATGTTGAACAACCTTTGTGGTAGTAATTAGGTCACACAAGGAAGTGTGAGTGTGGGGGTGGAAAGTGGGGGCTTGGCTCAGGTTGCCAATGCCTACGAGATGGGTGGTCCCGATTGGTCGGGAACTCTCTGTCCCCATAGTACTTACTCGATATTAGTAATGCTCATTGCCCCTAGAGCGGGGAATTCTCGAGAGTACGTGCCTCTGAAACATGGGGAAAAAGGCACTCGAGGCTTCTCTCCTCTTGGAAGGTGGGTCTTAGGATCGCTAGATAGTTTAAGTACGCTTCCCCTTCGAGGTGGAGCTAGATCTCCTTGCTAGTAGGCTCGAACTCGACTCACTTTGTGATGAGAGATCGTCCGCTAGTCGAACCCTGAACCATTCTGTTTGCTTCCGCAATAGATCTAGTGGCCACCGGGTTCACCATCCAATCCGCTGGTTGATACGGCGGGGTGGGGACCTCACACCTGGTATCAGAGCCTATAGGCTGGGAAAATAAAGTCGTATTGTTTGAACATTTAAAAGGAACTGAAAGTATATAGGTAGTTGATCCGAATTCCTTGCATTGGTGTTGCAGGAAGACCCCGTGCTCGAATATCGGAAGTTCCAAGTGTTTGAGCTTATTTATGAGCAAGCTCGAAGATCCCCAGTTTACCAGTTCAGGCAAGATGTCATGGAGATACTGTTGAAGGCTTATACGCCACACTCCACTCGCATTGATAAAGGGTGGGAACTTGATTGGACATTTCCAGGAGGGGTTTACTACATCAACGCTCGGAAGCTAGGATGCCTGGCTACCGACTTGAAGAAGATACGTTGGGGAGAAGAGTTGAGAGTGATAGAGATATTCTACTTGGTGCCCACACGATTGGACCAGACTGTTTCGGGCAACTCTATCCAAACCATCAACGACTGGCTCTTGGAGAAGGTCACCAATGTGATTCCAACAAACCGAGTCAAAACCTTTGGATTACTGAAAGCGGAACTCCGGCCCGATATCTTAGTTTATTATCCCCTCAAGAATGTGTATAAGAACTATTACACGAATGAAGTCGTGCATCATGTCAATACCATTTCCTAGGCGTATGTTATACGCAATCCATAAAGCCATGTAGTAAGCGGTCATCAGTCATTCTAAACCTTGAGGAGTTTCGATTGTAATAAATTTCCACCAATAAAGTGCTTTTTGTCTCTGAATCGCTGTCTCTTGATAAAGTGGAATTTTGAATTTTATTAAAGTCTCGTGTCTATCTTGAAATTCAAGTAATGGTATCAAGAATTTCGTATAACCCATGTAGGTACCGCCTGTTACTCTGTACTCAGCAGCGCAAGAGAAGAAGCTTCTCCTCAAACAAGCCCAACCTCCGATCTTTAAGGGCGAGGGGGCAAATGTGGAGAGAGATGCGGAAGTATGGATGGAAGCCATGGACGATTACTTTGAAGCCGTGGAAACCCAACCCGTAAATCAGACCATGCTTGCGATGTTCCGCTTGACTGGCGATGCCAAGATATGGTGGAAGCAACATTGCAGAGACCTAGACATTAAAGGATCTTCCCAATCTTGGGAAGACATCAAAGCTACGATAATGGGGCGTTATTTACCACCTGCCTATAGGACTTTGAGGATGAATGAATTCTTTTCACTTCGGCAGCTGAATTCATCTGTCAAAGAATACTATGCAAAGTTTGTCACTCTTCGGAGATATGCTCCTAAGATGACCTTGGAACAACAGGTGGCAAGGTTCTGCCAAGGACTAATCGATCCCTTGAATACTCGGTTGGAAGCTCTCAGACCAACAACTCTACAGGATGCCTTGTTGAGGGCTAAACCTCTAGCTCTCAAAGTACAAAAGGCTAATCAGAATAGGAGGAATCATTGGGCAAAGAGGGAAAGGAACACTGCTTGGGACAACAGACCAGCCAACCAAACCTATAACCAGCGCCCTATTGTGGCTACTACCACAACCATGGAGTTCCCTGATGTTCGATGCTATGGTTGCGGCGAGCATGGACACTATAGATCCAATTGCCCCAGGAACATTCATGCAACCAACGCCAATGCCATACCCTTGAATACCCGTGGGCGTGGCCAAGCTAATGGAAGAGGAGGACGCGAAAGAATGAACAGAGGGCATGGGCGTGGAGCTGCCGCCAGAGTGAATGCCGCAGTGGTACAACCAACTGTGGGTGATGAAGCAGTGGAGAGAGCAACCCTACATGCTGCAATTGACAATCCCAATGGTTGCGAGCAATACGCAGTCATTCATACGCCACGATCTCTCAGAGGTGAACAAGTTAACTTCCTTATAGATTGTGGCAGTACTCTTTCATTTCTTTCACCCAGATGCATGAGAAAGCTTAAGCTAGATAAGTATCCGTCAAGCAAGCTAGTTGTTGAGTTAGCAAATGGCAAGGAGGTAGTATCTCAGCATTCTGCAGGAAAAATCGACTTTGAATTAGGGGGACACCCAACTTCTGCCCAATTTCGAACCTTACCCTTAGGATTCTTTGATGGGATTCTAGGGATGGACTGGCTAAAGCAAAATAGGGCCCACATACATTGTGCACAAGGGAATTTTACCTTTACAGATAACTTGGGAAATGAAGCCTTAATCCAGGGGGGAAATGGGAGACCTAAGGCTACTCTAGTTAAGGCCGGCAGACTTTTGAAGGGACTAAGGAAGGGTCAGCAAATATATGCAGTTAAACTCAACAAGGTGGACCAATCAGATACCTCACTTTGACCAAACTGGCTGAGGGAGTATGATGACGTATTCCCCGAAGACCTTACGAATCTTCCACCACACAGAGAGGTAGATCATGAGATTGAGACTATCCCTGGGTGTGAACCTATCTCAAAAAGACCTTATAAAATGTCACTTCCGGAGGCCATCGAACTCAAAGAACAACTTAGGCAACTCATTGAGCAAGGATTCATTCGACCCAGTACTTCTCCTTGGGGTGCTCCAGTTCTTTTTCAAAAGAAGAAGGATGGGACCTTAAGGCTATGCATAGACTATCATGGACTGAACCAGGTAACTGTCAAGAACAAGTATCCAATTCCAAGGATTGACGAACTTTTGGACAGACTCCACGGCGCCAAAATATTTACAAAGATAGATCTAAGGTCAGGATATTACCAAATCAGGATCAAGGAATCAGATATTCCGAAGACAGCTTTCAATACTAGGTATGGGCACTACGAATTCACAGTAATGTCTTTTGGTCTAACAAATGCTCCTGCAAGCTTCAATCGACTTATGCAGGATATTTTCAGACCTTACCTGGATGATTTTGTCTTGGTTTTCTTTGATGACATTCTGATCTATTCCAAAGACGAGGCAGATCATGAAGGACATGTTCGCAAAGTCCTTGATCTTCTTCGGAAACACCAACTTTACGCTAAAGAGAGCAAGTGCACTTTTTGCTCACAAAAGGTCAACTATCTTGGATTTGTCATATCGGCTGAAGGGATTTCAGTGGACCCAGATAAGGTCAAAGACATCGTTGATTGGCCTCAACGATCCACTATCAGTGAAGTACGAGGATTTCTTGGAATAAAGGGATGGTACAGGATTTTTGTCAAGGATTATGCACGTATTGCTGCACCTTTGACGGAACTCCTGAAGAAAGGAATGAGGATCGATTGGAAGACCGAGCACGAGTTTAGTTTTGTTAAGCTAAAAGAATTCTTGGTCTCAGCTCCTATTTTAAAGCTTCCAGACTTTAGTAAAGAATTTGAAGTAGCGACAGACGCTAGCAAATTCGCTCTAGGTGGAGTTCTTACTCAAGAAGGAAGACCGGTGGCATATACTTCGCGAAAGCTGAGAGATCATGAGAAGAACTATCCTACTCATGACTTGGAACTTTTAGCAGTTATTCATGCGTTGAAGTTATGGAGACATTATCTTCTTGGGCACAAGTTTCAGCTCGTTACAAACCACAAGAGCTTAAAATGGATTTTTACTCAACCTATCCTCAATATGCGACAACGACGATGGATAGAGCTATTACAGGAATATGACCTCGACATAAAGTATAGACCAGGGAAGGAAAACGCAGTTGCAGATGGTCTTAGCCGAAAATCGTTTCTCGGAGCTATATCTATTCCAAATAACCCTATCTAGGATAGGATCAAAGAAGCATCCTTCGAAGATCCAGAGTACCAACGTATGGCTTCATTAGTCCAACAGAATAAGATGCCTGAAGCTAAAGATTACTCTCATATGGGAGGATGTCTTTACTACAGACATAGACTCTGTGTACCCAGAGACCCAGCTTTAAAGAAGGCCATTCTATATGAAGCACACGATAGCCCTACATCCGGACACCCAAGCTATGCTAAAACTCTTCACGCCGTCAGAAGGAGTTATTTCTGGTCTGGAATGAAAGGAGACATACTTCTCTATGTGAGGCAATGTCTTTCTTGTCAACGGATAAAGGCCGAAAGGATCAAATTACCAGGGCAACTTCAACCTCTTGACATACCCCAGATGAAGTGGGAATGCATCAGTATGGATTTTGTTACAGGGTTACCTTCTACAGGAGGTTATGATTCTGTTTTCGTGGTTGTTGACATGCTCACAAAAGTGGCTCATCTAATACCCGTAAAGACAACCTTTACTGCTTCAGATATTAGTCGGGTATTCATCAAGGAGATTTTCAGGCTACATGGTCTACCCAAGCGTATTGTCAGTGATAGAGATGCCAAGTTTACATCAAAATTTTGGACTTCTCTTTTTCAATCTATTCGGTCACAATTAGCTTTCAGTACAGCATACCATCCACAAACAGATGGGCAAACTGAAAGAGTTAATCAAGTCATTGAGGACATTCTCAGAGCCTATTGTTCGCAAGAACCAAAGAAGTGGTTACAATATCTACCTTTGGTAGAATATGCTTATAACTCTTCCGAACACAGAAGCATTGGAATGTCACCTTTCAAAGCTCTTTATGGACAGGACTGTTTAGCACCACTGAACTTTTCAGATCCAACCATCAGAGTAGAAGCCTCTAGAAAGATGTTAGAAGATATGGAAGCACAGACTAGAGCCATTCGCCAGGACATTCAGGCAGCTCAAGATAGGTAGAAGCACTATGCAGATAAGAACCGCACAGATAGAACTTTCAAGGAAGGAGATAAGGTTTTTCTCCGAGTCCGACCTAAGAAAAGCAATTTATCGCTAGGCAGATACAAGAAGCTAAGCCCAAGGTATTGTGGACCATTTGAGATCGTTAAGGTTGTAAGTGACCAGGCCTACAAGCTAAAGTTACCTGCAAACTTGAAGGTTCATGATGTATTCCACGTCAGCTTACTCAAACCCTATATTCCTAACCGTGATCAACTCATGGATTCAGATCAGATAGTCATGCCAGCACAAGGAGTTCTCGAGCTCCAACCTGACTATGTACTTGAAACAAGGGAAAGAAAGTTACGCAACAGAACTATCACGGAGCATCTAGTAAAATGGAAGGATTACCCTGAAGAAGATGCAACTTGGGAGGACGAATCGACGCTCTTAAAAGATTACCCAAACTCATTCTTGAGATAAGGACATCTCAAACTTTTCACGTTGGGGAGGTTGTAAGGTCTCTGACCCGATCACAAGAGCACCCTTGTACCACGAAATGAATACAATGGAATAAGTTACTATTTTTAGCAGTTTTCCAGATTCTGTCAGTGCCATGATGTTTAGAATGTTATAAAGCTTCAAAATGTGAATTAAAATAATTTTTGTGAAAAATTTTCAAAAATAGTAAGTTTTTGGTCACATGACCGTCCAGTTTTGATCGTCTCGAAAAACTGCACCCGTACCCCAAATTTGAAAAAAATACATTTTCGGACCTCGGGGGCTGCTAAATATGGCAGGTACTTGGGCCAGTACGCCCTAGTTAGAGCTTCGTATGCCAATTTACGATATCAAAATCCGATTCGTATGACCCGTTTTAGCTTAGAACCAAATTTCCTAAAAATTGTCCTGTGAGGTACCGGGGGCCCGGAACTGTGTGGGAACAGGACCCATGCCACTCCAGATCATCTTTAGCAGCTAGGGGGCACCCTCTTGCTTTGTGGGAGTCTTGGGAAAGCTGCCAAGCCTGCAACTCAGTCTCTAAACCAGTTAACCAAGCCAACCTGACACTTGGTGGGCAGAGAACTGGACTTGCCATGCTTAACTGGAGAAGCTCCCAGATGCATTTAGCAACCCAGATCGATTTTCAGCCTATAGGAGCCTATTTAAAGACCTGCACACACACACACACACCTATGATCACACACACACACACACAGTGCATACACACACACCCACATACATTGGGAAGGTGCTGCCGGATCACACACCTATTGAAGAAGAAGCTAGGAGGGAGGTGCTGCCGAATTTTCATCTCAAGAAGCTCGATTAGATCAGAAAATCGAGAAGATTACCAGCACTTAATCACGGTGATGACAGTTTAATTAATGCCATCTGAAAATCCCTTTCTCTACCATAAAAATTTCTCGTACATTATGCCTATTCCTAGCCGAAAATTTCTATGACTACTCTCTAAATTCTCCTTATTCGTACTCTATTATGTAATCATCATTCCATAGTTGAATTATCAGCCATTCTTCACTCTCGATTAATGATTAGAGCATAATTACCAGAATCTTCTCTCTCTAGATAGCATAGTAATTAATCGGCAAGCTAGTATTTGTGCAGATTGAAGAGAATCACTATTGTAATCACTCATTAACATTGTAGTTTAATTGAATTCATTTCTCTTATGCATTAAGACATAATTAAGGAGAAATTAATCCGTCATTAAGTCTCTAAGAATTGGTTTTTCCTCACACATATGCATAGGGTAAATCTGCATCATCTAATTGCTAGGAAATAGTTTAATCATACTTAATCCAATTCTCTGGTAATTCCAATAGTGAAACCCAAATTATTCTTGATCATGTAAGCCGAATAATTATCTTAGAGTCGGCTCCCATAGGATTATGTGCCATCCTTAATGATTGCTTTATGAAAGAAATCTAGACTCTCATATAGGAGGGATTAATTGATGTCACTAATCTACCCATTGGATTGTTATGATGCTTGTGAACCTTAGCTCTTTCTCCAAGCTAATCATTTAAAGTAGTGAGAAATGGCCCCGGTTAAGAGGACGCGCTTCGGTGGTGCCCATGATCGCGAGGCAGGAACGAGCAACGTCAACGGGAAGGGGAAGGCTCCCATGGAGGAACAAATACCGGCCATCTCACGGGCCATCGATGAAGAAGTGGAAGAGGTAGATCATATTTTTATTCAAGTTGTTTAAATTAACATTGCATACGCTAGTTAGGAATGCTCATATCCCCAAACATGTTGGAGAAATCCGACGGAAACCTCGACATTGAAATCATTGTACATTAAGTTCTAAAGTAGGAAGGTAAAGTTTGAAGGGTATGCTGTTTGCAATAGGAAAGAATGTTTGCTAGGGAAAATTTAGCTCGACATGTTCATTTTATTTCCAATGTTGAATCAGTCCTGACCCCCTACTGATCACAGGGGGCAGAGTTCCTCGTTAAGGGCTCTCGAATCCACGACTTGCTTTCTATGCGGTGGATACCCACGACTTGCTTTCTATGCGGTGGGAACCCACGTCTTGCTTTCTATGCGATGGGAGTGTCCATGACGTGCTTTCTATGCGGTGGACATACCTAGTTGTATGGGCAGCTAGGCGACAACGGGAGGAGTGAACTCTCGCTGGAGGGGGGATGTTGTACCTCCAGAACATTGGAATTTTTAATGAATAAGTTTGAGTAGAATTTTTACTAGAATATTTTCTTGGTGTTGTTTGCAATACTGGTTGAAGGGCTGTCTTAACGAACAATGTGCTTCGGAATTAAAACAAGGAATGTTTACGTTGAACAACCTTTGTGGTAGTAATTAGGTCACACAAGGAAGTGTGAGTGTGGGGGTGGAAAGTGGGGGCTTGACTCAGGTTGCCAATGCCTACGAGATGGGTGGTCCCGATTGGTCGAGAACTCTCTGTCCCCATAGTACTTACTCGATATTAGTAATGCTCATTGCCCCTAGAGCGGGGAATTCTCGAGAGTACGTGCCTCTGAAACATGGGGAAAAAGGCACTCGAGGCTTCTCTCCTCTTGGAAGGTGGGTCTTAGGATCGCTAGATAGTTTAAGTACGCTTCCCCTGTGAGGTGGAGCTAGATCTCCTTGCTAGTAGGCTCGAACTCGACTCACTTTGTGATGAGAGATCGTCTGCTAGTCGAACCTTGAACCATTCTGTTTGCTTCCACAATAGATCTAGTGGCCACCGGGTTCACCATCCAATCCGCTGGTTGATACGGCGGGGTGGGGACCTCACACCATCCCTGCATTTATCATCAGCTTCGCTGCCACCATATCCATTGATCATCATGCTCTCTGCAAGTCCTTCGGTCACTGCATTGTGAACCATTTAATAATAAAATATCATCCTCTCTATCATGGTCTCCCCATGATAGAGAGGATGAACCATTTAATAATCAAATATCACTGCATTGTGAACCATTTAATAATCAAATATCATCCTCTCTATCATGGTCTCCCCATCTTTCATACTTCTCTAATGATCGTGTCTACCCCGATCTCCATCATCATGTCGACCTTGTCTATTGTGATCTCCATTATTATCTCTTTTATGACTTCTACCCTCACCTTTTACTTTTTCTATCATGTCTACCATTGCCGCTCCTTTTGTATTGTTCCTCATCTTTCAACTTATCCTCATGCTCAAGCTCTTTTGTAGTTCTTTGGTTCAACGAGGTGGGCAAGTGTGCATGTGTGTGTGTGTGTGTGTGTGTGTGTGTGTGTGTGTGTGTGTGTGAGAGAGAGAGAGAGAGAGAGAGAGAGAGAGAGAGAGAGAGAGAGAGAGAGAGAGAGAGAGAGAGAGAGAGAGCATGGCAATGCAAGAGCAGCTCGACAAATTCAAGAAGCTGCTTGTAGCTAGAGGGTGGTAGAGTCGAGGTTCTTACAAAGATGAGGTCCATTTTTTAATGTTCCAAGAGCAAATGAAATAAGACACAGAGAGAGAGTATGTGAGATGAGATCTTTACCTAGTTATGTGACTAATGGGAAGTGGTGAACGAGAATCACGTCGATGTTGTGTAGGAGGTGTTGATGGACTTGAGTGTGGTTGGTTGAGCACGGTTGCTATTGCGTGGCATTTACATGGTTGCATTGATTTGGCAAAAGAAAATAGAGTCATATATGCATGGAAAGCGATGCAAGTAGTTAAATAAAGCATGCAGCAATCGTCGACACTACTGACGATGGCGTAACAACATAGGCTGTGTAAAGAGATGCAAGTGGTTAAATGGTACAATATGAATGCACTTTGCTATGAAAAGCATGGTTATAGGTTGTTGTAACTAGTGTGCATGCTTTATTTTCGGAGAGAATCATAAGGATGCAATTAGGTTGTTGTAACTAGTGCAGATGCTTTATTTTCAAAGAGAAACATAAGGATGCAATCAGGCTAGGTGGAAAAAAATCATAAGGTTGAGATCAGGCTATGTGGTTTGATGAGAGGTCTCATTAGAGAAAAACCCCTTAGGCCAACCGAGTAAAGATTCAAGACTGATTACTTCTGGATTTCACTCACAAATGACATGCCACATTCAAAGAAATTATGAATTGTGCTTTTGGTTAAATAAGAGCTTCAACAAGAGGGTATTGGCCCGGTATTGGTGACAACATCATCTATTGTAGGTCTGCAAAAGAGTGTAAGTGTCATGTCCATGCTCTTTCTAAGAATTGTCAATATTGTAGGCCCTACATAAATGGAAACGAGTGGCTTCTTTTTGCATATGAATTATTTTTGGGTCACTTTTACTACGAAAGATTGTATCATTGAAGATTATAAGAGACATGAGGATTCAACCTAGAAATCTCGATAAGCTTTATGATTTTATTGGTATTTTCTCTAAGACTGTTGGAATTAGGGTTGCAGAGAAACGCACACAGCTTGGAGAAGACGAAGGAAGCTCAAGGCACACAACAGAGAGAGTATAACTTAGTGTGCAATGGGAAAGATAGATAGCCCTAGAGTGATGGGTGTATATACAATGCTCGGGGGGAAAAACCTCCTAAAGAGGGAAAAAATGCCCCAACGGTCCTAGTGTGTTCACACACATCACTACCACATGTATATGGTAACAAATCCCCCCTAGAGTGATACGGTGAACGAGAGCTGGCACATGAGTAAAGGGAAGTGCCATGCCCTGAGGACATGATCAGTCCACAAAGGGGAGTAAGCCCAAAGCTTTGTGGAAAGCTTCAAGCTTCTCACGAAACAATGCCTTTGTGAAAAGATCTACAGGGTTGTCCTGTGTTGGCACATAAGCCAAGTTGATCTCTCCTGCTGAGAGCCTCTCCCTGACATAGTGGTAATGCACCTCAATGTGCTTTGTGCGAGCATGAAAAACTGGGTTCCTCACAACTGCCAATGCGCTCTGACTGTCAGTGTAGATAGTGTTGGCAGTGTCTTGTCCAACACCCAAATCAGCCATAAGGCCTCTAAGCCATACACACTCAACTGTAGCTATGAAGATTGCCCTGTACTCAGCCTCACAACTCGAAGTGGCCACAGTAGGTTGCTTCTTGCTCAACCATGATATACATGAACTGCCAAGCATGAAACAAAAACCACTTGTGGACACTCGCGTTGTCAGGAGTTTTTTGGAGCAAGGGATTGCGCATATGTACATATACATGCATGGTGCATCAAATAAAGAATTGCCCATTTTTCATAGCCAGGTGGTTACGTGGGGCCCACATGTGTACATGTAGGACAGGGTGTACATAGTGCAGCTACTATTTGCCCCATTGGTGTTGGGCTGAGCTTCATTGAGTCTAAACAACAGAAATTTGCCTCCTTTGAGCTAAATTGAGAGTGTGTATGTGTGAGTGTTGAGTGGGCAAGTGGGAAATCTCTCTCTTCTCACTCTGTCTGTGTGTTTCCTGTCTCGGCCAGGCTGGTTGTGTAAGCCGAGTGGTGCCCCATAATGTGTGTGTGTATCATCCCAAGAGTGTGTGTCGGGTCGTTATAGAGGCGTTGTGTGTGTTTCCATCCCGCTCACATTCTTTTGGTGCCCCCACGGAGGATCTTCTTCGAGTACCTTTTGCTTCGAGCTTCAAGCTTCGAGATTCGGGGCTACAGGTTACAGGTTACAAGGAAAGGTACAAGTACAGGTGATTCACACAGGTACAGGTAGCTGGAGTACAGTGATATACTAGCAGTGATGTCACTTGCAGTTGTTGTGGGTATGCATCACTTGGCGCCTATTTGAGTGCATTGTCTGCTGGATTGTACGTTACTTGTGGAAACTACCATTGTACGCATTTGTGGACCCATATATGGTTTTATTTGGCAGTCCCAGCCATTTCTGAGACTTGGTCTGGAAGATAGTCATTTCAGAGACTTGACTATACGCGATTTGCATTAGCTTTCGTGTGAGGGTCGATAGCGTGAGGTTTTATTGAGCTGGGGGATTGTCAAATGTGGAAATCCTTTCGGTGATACAGGTAGCTGGAGCACCCTTTTCGTGACCTCGCCATAGGCTATGTACTAGTGAGTCCTATTTGATGCTTGGGTTCTATTGTTGACAGTTTATGCATACATATACAGTCTATATTTTGGGTTCACACTGCTCTACTTCTGGGGAAACTCTGCCAAAATTTTTCCAAGTTATGATGGCTGGTTTTTTGGTATTTTGAGCCATTTATGTTGTTATGCTGCTGAAATTTGGGCAAAAATCAGAGGATAAGTCAGGTGTGCCTTCTTGGGAACTTCATGGTTGGCTTTAATGGATGATCAAAATGGCCCTCAGTTCACTCCTTTTCATTTAACTCAAAGAATCCAGATTAATGTTCATGTGTCCAGGAAGATCTTTTTCTAGCAGCGCATAGTCTTTATGTTCGGGCCAAGAAGATTGAGAGAGATCGTGGAATGTCCTTTGCCTGTTGTCATTCCGATGATTAACTATGAAAACTCATTTGATGTGCATGTGTTTGTCCTTATCTAAAGTTGAGCTCCATTGAAGTTTCTGGGGATTGGGTAGTGAAAAGTTTTGGGTTCTTGCACGTGTGTTCGAAGGGGTTCTCAAAGCATTATAACTTGGGTAGCCATGGCTTTCTCTTATCCGAAGTTTCATGGAAGAAGTGATGAAGATGTGGAAGATTTTTTGGAAAAGATGGAGGTTGCCTACATTAGCAACCAGATTCATGACCCTGCGCAGATGTTACATCTTCTCCAAATTTGTTTGAAGAGTGATGGATGAGTCTGGTCCAAAACATTTGAAGAGGAGTTGCGTGCAGCGGATCCACCTGTAAGATTGAGTTGGGACAATCTAAGGCATGGGTTGGAAGTGGAGTTTGTGAAGATAGAAGATCCTGACAAAGTGTGGCAAGAAGTACAAGGTTTGGTGCAAAAGGAAGGTGAGCCAGTAGATGCGTACATACGTAAGTTCTCATTGGTATGGGAGAGGATGTGCAAGTCCTTAGCACCACAGGTACCCCCACCTGACATGATGAAGAAGGACAAGTTCTTGGCTGGTCTTTGGGAGAATATACGTTGGAGAGTGGAGCTAAAGAAGCCTAGGACATATGAAGATGCACTAGAGGTAGCAAGGAACAAAGAGTGGAAGCTGAGGAAAATGAGCCAGTTAGGGGTGGAGTCTTTGCCCATGAGGTCTGAATTTGAGCCTATGGACTCTTTACAAGGTCGCATGTCAGGGGTTCATCATGAACCAGTGGTTCTTGTTACTACTCAGGTTATGCCAGCAGTGGTCACTACATCGGTGCAAGATGATGGGCTAAGGCAAGACATGAGGCAAGTGGTAGATTTGATGAAGAATCTCAGCCTAAAGATGCTAGGTCAAGTGGGAAATAATCGAGGTCGAGGGAGGTTTGCAAATCAGCCAGGAGGTGAAGAAAGGCCTAGGAATGGTGTTGGACAAAGCAATGGTAGGTTTTGGAGGCAGACGCCCACATGTTACAATTGTGGAGAGTTGGGTCACATCAGCCCGCAATGTGATAAGCCACCAAGGATGGGGGGAGACATGTATCCATTGCGAAGACAGGTGCTAAGTAGGTCAAATGATTATGGCATCGAAATTAAGGGAGACGAAGGAACCAGTGGGCTGACCCAGGAGGAAAAGGGAAAGACAAAAGTGCTAAGTGTAGTCACCTTGGAGAAGGCATCAAAGCTAGAGGATACATTAGTGATGCCTATTGGGAAGAGGACCACAGAGGATAAGGAAGGAAGAAGTGCCCCAAGTCCTAGTAAGAAGAAAGGAAAGAGCCATGAAGGCGAGGATGTCAAGGCCAAGAGGAAAAGGAGAGCTCGTCGAAAGTTTCATGTTTCAGATTTTCCACTAGGGGATGGGCAATTAAGCTATGACTTGAAGGAGGATCTGACGAGCAGGAAGGCAGATGTTACTTTTGGGCAGCTTATAGAGATGGTGCCTAAGCTAAAGCGACAGTGGAAGAGGATGGCTAACCCAATGGAGAAAGAGCCCGAGAGAGGTTCAGTAAAGGTGTTGGCAATGGATGAGCTACCAGACATTTGTCCAATAGTAGATGTGTGGCATAGAAGGAAAAATTTGGGACAAGGTTATGTGGATGGCGGAGCCCAAATATGCGTCATAACACACTCATGCGTTGAGAAGATGGGTCTTGGCTGGGGTGTCAGGTTTTCGGATCAGATTGGCAAACCATCAAAAAGTAAAATGCTTGGGTGTTGTAAAGAGCTTAGAAGTGGAGGCATATGATGCAAAGGCAGTGGTTGATTTTCATGTGATGCCAGCAGGGTTGGGAGCATATCCTATTATACTGGGCAGACCATGGTTACGTGCAGTTGGAGTTGTTCAAGATTGGCAACATGGTACGATTAGCCTCTATGGAAAGATAGGTACCAAGAAGCTTTATAATATGGACACAAGGAAACGGTTAGAGAAGCTTTATGAAACTGAGGATGAGTCTAGTGATGAAGACTCTTCCACGGTGATAGATGAGGATAGTGATAGCACTACCAGCAGTGATGAGGATGCTGATGTTGCATTTCTTTTGATGGACAAAGAAATCCAGGAGTTTGGTTTAGTTGCATTTGCGAATGAGGTTGAAGATGAAAGTGAAGGGCCTTATGAAGTGATTGAAGGGCTGATGCAAACCAAGGTTGAGTTGTCAAAGAAGCAGGAATTGATGACACAAATGATCAGTGGAGACCTCTCAGCTATGGAGAAGGATATATATTTGCACATGCTGGCTAGTTTTCCTGATTTGTTCATTACTTCATATGAAGAGATCAGAGGGTTCAAGGGCGAAGAGATGCATATAGAGCTGAAAGAAGGTGCTAAGCCAGTGCGGCAAAGGCTAAGAAGGATGGGTCAAGAGCAAATGGAAGCCTTGCGAGAAGAGGTGGACAAGTTATTGAAGGCAGGGTTCATAGTCCCTATGGAGACCACAGAATGGGTGAGTCCAGTCCAAAGAAGGATGGGAAGTGGAGAATTTGTGTAGATTTTAAACCCTTAAACGCAGCCACTAAGAAGAACCCATATCCTCTTTCATTCATCGATCAGATCTTGGATTTAGTGGCAGGTTATGAGAGGTACAGTCTGTGTGATGGTTTTTCAGGCTATTTTCAATTGAAGATTGCTCTTAAAGATCGCACAAAGACCACTTTTATTACGCCATGGGGCTGCTATTGCTACACAGTATTGCCATTTGGGTTGTCAAATGGACCTTCCTTCTATCAAGAGAGAGAAAATTGGGTGTTGGAACCATTCATTGGTAGTTGTGTTAAAGCTTTTATGGATGACTTCTGTGTTTATAGCAGTAGGGTTGAACACCATGAGAAGCTGCAGATGGTATTGGCTCGATATGATGAATGTGGAGGACAACTAAATCCAAAGAAATGTCATCTAGCACAGCCAAGGGTGAAGTTATTGGGCCATATGGTGTCAGAAAATGGCATTGAGGCTGATCCAGATAAGGTTAAGTCTATTATTCTTCTTCCATCACCTACGAGTACGAAGAAATTGACAACTTTTATACACAAAGTGAAGTACATGGCACGGTTTATTCCATTGTCTTCGCAGCTTCTTTATCCATTACAGCAAGTGGCAAAGCATGATCCATTGCAATGGGATGACAAGTGTGAAGAAGTGTTTCAAGAGGTGAAAGAGGTGTTAGGGGGTTTGTCAGCCATGCAGGCTCCTGATTGGGAGAAAGTAAGTGTTTTATGTAAATCCATCAGTGGGGGATTGATGCAATAGGCCCGTTACCTATCACAAGCAGGGGCAAAAGCTATATCTTGACGGCAGTGGACTATCTCTCTAGATGGGCAGAGGCTATAGCAGTAAAACAGATCACTGCAAAGGATGTGGCAAAATTTGTGTATGATGAAATATGTTGCAAGTTTGGGGTGCCATTAGAGCTACTTTCAGATAAGGGGCCAGGATTTAGAGCTAAACTGCTAGACTTCTTATGCACAAAGATGAAGATTAGGCACCCGCATACCACTCCTTATTACCCGCAGTGTAATGGCTTAAATGAAAGATTCAATGGTGAGTTGGTACAAATTCTTTCTAAAGTGACAGAGCACAAAGGAAAGAATTGGGATTTGGAATTGCCTAGTGCATTATGGGCTTATCGTACTTCAGTGAAGACAGGTACAGGGTTTACTCCATTTCATTTGGTGTATGGAAAGGAAGCATTATTGCCTGTGGAGGTAGAGTTGCCTGCGGTTAAGATGTTAGAGAAGTTGCTTTGGCCGCCTAGTGATGCATTCAAAGAGAGGCTCTTGCAGTTACAAGAGGTCTAGTTGGATAGGATGAGCGCATTGGAGCATTATGGGCAGATGAAGGATAAGGCTTTGGCAAAGATAAATGAAAAGGTCAAAAGTAAGGGTATCAAGAAACATGACTTGGTTTTGCGGTACAACAGTAAGCTCGACAACACCTTCCGAAAGAAGTTTCAAATTAAGTGGGAAGGCTCTTTCAAGGTAGTGGAGTGTTTTCCAAATGGCACATATCAGCTGGCTAACCTAGATGGTGTTCTACATAAGTCAAGGATAAATGGATTGCGTCTTAAATTGTATCATGCTAGATTGATGATGGTGGAGCAAGATGAGCTGTCTGTGGATCAAGCAGTGTTGGTGAGGGATGAGGAGACCTGTGATGTGGCAAGTCTCATATCTCTCTTTGCTACTGCTGATCATGAATGATCTAGCAGGCTAGGGGATGGGAAAATTATGTCAGGAGTTTTTTGGAGCAAGGTATTGTGCATATGTACATATACATGCATGGTGCATTAAATAAAGAATTGCCCATTTTTCAGAGCCAGGTGGTTACGTGGGGCCCACATGTGTACAGGTAGGACAGGGTGTACATAGTGCATCGATTTTCACTATTACCAGTACCACTGTGTTTTTTCTACAATAAGGAGGAGTTGGTAGCGCGTAAAACTTCTCAAGGAAGCTATCCGCAGGCCGACGACATGAGGTAAGCAGGTGCGTCAGATGGCATCGAGTGGCGTTAGGAGGTCGAACGGGGTCAATACTTGCACACGGAGAAGTATGGACACGGCGTGGGTGTTTTCTTGTGATACTTATGCAGAAAGGTCATCATGAGGAACACTTTTTGGGGCCACTTCACGTGGTTGCAGGATGCATTATTTGGAAAAACTGAGTGCCAGGTGTGCGGATGATGCAAAAAAGGTGACAACTATGCACTGCGAGGTCAGTTTTTCGCCTGTTCGGGGTCCGTTTGAGGTCATCTAAAAGGCCAAGGGTGCCCAACTAATAAAGCTAAGTGTGGGAACTGAAAAAACTGAGAGAAGACCAGAAAAAATGTGGAGAAGAGAGGAGGAACAGTCGCAAGTGTGTTTTTGCTGTTTTTGGAGCATTTTTTGGCCCTAAACTGCTCATCCGAGGTCGGATTTGAGCACTGTGACATTGTAAGGTGGGGTTTTTGGGCGTTCCGGACGCAATGGCGCTGTCCATTTTGCCAAATTTCTCACAGATTTTCTGATGTTTTTCTGTATAATCTTCTTCGGTGAGTGAAGCCTCTGCTTAACTTTGTGGTTGTATCTGGTATATTTCCTCAATACCGTGTAAACTATTTGCCCCATTGGTGTTGGGCTGAGCTTCATTGAGTCTAAACAACAGCAATTTGCCTCCTTTGAGCTGAATTGAGAGTGTGTGTGTGAGTGTGTATGTGAGTGTGTATGTGTGAGTGTTGAGTGGGCAAGTGGGAAATCTCTCTCTTCTCACTCCGTCTGTGTGTTTCTTGTCTCGGCCAGGATGGTTGTGTAAGCCGAGTGGTGCCCCATAATGTGTGTGTGTATCATCCCAAGAGTGTGTGTTGGGTCATTATAGAGGCGTTGTGTGTGTTTCCATCCCACTCACAGCGTGTTAAAACAACCAGCCCAATTTGAGTCCGAAAAAGCATGTAATTCTGGCGGCAATGATCCCCCCTTGGGATAAAACAAGCCAAGATGTAAAGTGCCACTAAGATAGCGGAAAATCCTCTTGACAGCCTACCAATGCTTAGACCCTGGGCTATGCATAAATCTGCTGACCTGTGAGACTGCAAACTGAATATCTGGCCTCGTGTTACATACATAAATGAGGCAGCCAACAGCAGTTTGGTAAAGAGTGACATCAGCAGGATCGCCAGCATCATATCGACTCAACTTCAAACCTGTTTCCATGGGAGTGGCAATAGGTTTGCAATCCTCAAGTCCAAACTTACATAGCAATGTTTCTATGTAACTTTTCTGACACAAAGCAATACCACCATCACACTGCTTAAACTGTATGCCCAAGTAATGATGCAACAGCCCCAAATCTTTCATCTTGAAAGTAGCATTCAAATCAGCCTTAAATTTAGCAATACGTCTCTCATTTGGTCCAGTGATCAGCAAATCATCAACATAAAAACCACAATGAGAAGTACATCATCCTCACGCTTTACATACAATGTGCTTTCTGTTGGACTGTTACGAAAGCCTCGTTTCACCAAATGAGTGTCAGCTTTCTCATACCAAGCATGAGGAGATTGCTTCAACCCATACAAAGCCTTCTTACATCTGCACACTTTGTCCTCTTGTCCTTTTATGACAAAACCGCGAGGCTGCGTTACATAAACTTCCTCAAATATGTCACCATTCAAGAAAGCAGTAACAATGTCTGATTGATGTACATCCCAACCAAAATGAGCTGCCAATGCACATAGAAAACGCACAGTAGTCATACGACAAGTGGGAGCAAAAGTCTCTTCATAATCCTGGCCTTTTTGCCAGGAGGCAAATCACATAAAGTCCATGTGTCATTTTCTATAAGTGCATCATATTCTGATTGCATGGCAGCCATCCAATTTTCTGAATCCTGTGCTTCATCAAAAGAAAAAGGCTCCTCAACATCATGTAAGCTAGACACAACCAAAGCATAACAATCTGATGCATAAGATGCATGGCGAGAGCCTGAACGAGTACAACTAGACAAAGGTGCATCCAATTTACTGTCACGCAAAGTGTGCACCAGCCATTTTGGCATACCTCTAGCCTGCTCATTTTCAGCCCTTTCCTCATCAAGTACATCATGTACATCTGCATCAGTAATAGGCTGATCTAAAACATTTTCAGAAACCCGCATGGAAGCATAGTGCAGAGGTTTCTAGTCATGCCCGCGGGAGCTATGGAAGGCAACGTAAACCTGGGACGCACGTGGATGTTGGCAACCAAATGCACTATTGATTGGGATACTGGTAGTGTCACGATGCGACCACCGACTCTTACCCCTATCATTCAAGCAAAGTCACCTACGTTGCAAACTCTAGCAAAGTTGAAGGATAGCCAACATTCACAAGACAAGGTGGTTAACTCGTCTTTGCCGGCTACCCATGAACCTAGCACTTCAACACTTGTAGTTGTAGCAAGCAGTAATATTGCAAGTACTCAACCTGCACGACCTAAGAGTACATATCAATGGGTCCCCAAGGCCTTACTTCCAACTACCTCAACCCTCCCATCCATTCCAAGAAAAATTTTCCCTGGAAAACCAAGAGCACGCTCTAGGAGAGTCAAGACCAAATCACGATGGATTCCAAAACAACTATTAGAAGCCCAAGGCTACTATGATGGAAATGAGCAAATTTGGGTACCTAAACGTAAAATGTGTCCTTCTCTATCGACAATAAACCCATATGAGTCAAACAGTGTAACGCTAAAGCCAATGGCAGACCGTGGGAAGGGAAAGATCACAGAATGCTACACACCTAGTCCAGAGCTAGTTTGGGCTCCAAGGCAAAACCAATTTATTCCACCTAGCTCAGGAAGGGGGGAGTTCCATGAAGCTTCTAGCTCCTCATGTAATACATCCATAGAGGTAAAAGCTTCTACACAGCCTCCACCTACAATAGTGGACCTCCATGAAGCTACAAAGGAATCCACACCTTCCAGTGTTCAAGAATCACCTGATGAACCACTTCAAGTTCGATCCTGGGAGAGTACCTTACCACCCTTGCAACTCGACGAGGCACCTAAGGTAATAGAAAAATACTGGCAAAAATCTTCACCTATAACAACTTGGAACAACTGGTTTCAAAGGGTGACGACATCATTTCAAACGGTATGATCTACCCAAGGAAGGGGCGAGTGTTTGTGGACATCCATTATTCACTTGCTTCCCTCTCAACCTTTCTCCCTGACCTCTTAATCTCCAATCTTAGGGAATGTATATATAAAGCCTTATACTCACAAAAACAAGATAAAAAAGTAAAAGAGCAAGAGCCATAACACAAAATCATAAAAACAAATTATGCACAAGAACACGACCCTTGTAATATTTGCACTCTAACCATCATCTATTTGCGTGTACAGATATGGCTAGTACGCTAGAGTCATCCACTCCTACCTTGGGTGAGAGGTACCCTCGTTACTTTTCACAAATATTTCACATGGTCTTTCCAGTGCTTGCATGTGAATGGGATTTGATAGGTACGCTAGCATGTGAGAGGAATTTTGAGGAGTTAGAATGGCTCATACACCTCTTGACCACGTCTGATCCATACTTAGTAGAGAGCGTTTCTCCCATTGCACAAGCCTACTCTTTTGACCAAGATGACTCTAGGCGTTTAGTGACCTTCTTAGTAAACATGGGCACCTATGATGAAGAAGAAAATTTACAGGACTACACGGATGGCACATATGGTCTTATGGATGATGACTTTGTTTATCTCGACGACGAGGATAGGGGTTTAGCCTTAGGATTTCCCCCCAACCTCTACAATATCCTATTCCCTTGACTCTCTAGGGGGAGTGCAAACAATTAGGTTAGGGTTCTTTATGTTTTTTGTTGTGTTCAATAAGTGTTGGTACCTTTTCCCACTAATGTGCCTCCTGGAGGTATTCCTTTTGTTTCCTAGTGTGTACAGGAGCGTGTTGCTATTGATAGGATTTGGACCTTCATGGAACCTTTCTCTCGTTCACATTTCAGATCAAGCGCGACCATCAACACAAATAGGTGTTTTTTGTCCATTAATGGCCCCGATCTATTTTGCATCCATGTTTGTCTGCTTTAATTGTGATTGGTAGCCTAATATTCACCGCATTTGCTTAGTATCAAACATTTAATTCAATGTAATTTTTTGTCATAATCACTTGTCTAGGTTTAAAAATCAAGCAATCCGACTAAGCTAGTTTGACCAAGCTAGGTGTTAGAAATCTTCTCTTAATACCATGGGGAATGCCTTCCTAATAAGCAATGGTTACTTAGGTTCTTAATTCGATTTAGGCAGCATTGTGTGAAATGTACTAGGGCTTTCTAGTGGGCTTGACCCTATTGACCTTTAGCTTAAGTATTATAAAGGGAGTTTACTAGTGTGATGAGCTTGGGGAGGTGTATCAGAGTTATATGACCCCCCAAAGCTACAAAATTAAAATGATAAAAAAATAAAAAATAAAAAATGAAAGTGCCACAATGTAAAATTTAAGCTGGAAGAGAAATCCCTGCTTAAATTGGTACTCCACTCACATGTATCGCCTATGGTACTAGAGCCCTAGAGGTTCCCAGTGTGGGTGCTTTTCCTTGAAAAGCAAAAACCCAAGGCATACAAAATAAGCACACACATCAAAATTGAATCACTGTGAAAAGACTTTGGGGGGTCAAAGCAAAGGTAATCAGTCAGGCGATGATTTCATGAGAAATTCCTTTTATCGTAGCTTAACTACAAGGTCCTCTAGGTATAGCCTCTAGTCAGCCCTTGAACATGAAATACTTGGCTCTCGCGATTAAACAACTTAATTAACCAGAGAAAATTAAGAAGCTTACCCATGGTATTAATAGTCGATCTCTAGTGCCTTTCGACCGTTAAATTAGCGACCCCAGACTTGTTTAATTTTTTACCTTTACATCTGTTTATGCATTTGATTACATTGCAATTTAATGCTTATTGCTGAAAAATTGTTTATATTCTGTTACCAATCAATTGTCTGCCTAAAATTGCATATGCTTTTTAATCGCTTATGACAATGCAATTACTGTGCAATGTTGTTTGATTTTCCAGTGACTGAAGAAGGCTAAGGATATTCATCTCAAATGCTCTTCCACCTCGACCAACGAGCTTCAACTCAATAGCTTCCGAGGACGGAATCTACATCAGGAAGGGGGGCATGTTAACCCTCACGGCTCACGGACACCCTATCACCTACGAGACGGACGTTGTAACCTATGGTGGACATTGTATTATTTATTTGGTAGAGTCAGGTACCGGGCTTGTCGGTCCAATAGGAAAAGGGTAAGAGTGATCGCCGATGAGAGGCGCACTCTAACTGGGATATTCAAGGGATTAGTTGGTTAAGCATGGGCGCCCAAGTGTGAATGGGGTGAGCTCATATAAAAGCCAACTAAACCTAAAATTCACTCATTCTCTCATTTGTGCAATAAAAGAGTGCTCTTGCTCCATCTCCATCTCCATCTTCTTCTTCTTCACCTCCTCTGTGTGTGTGTATGTGTGTGTGTGTGTGTGTGTGTGTGTGTGTGTGTGTGTGTGTGAGAGAGAGAGAGAGAGAGAGAGAGAGAGAGAGAGAGAGAGAGAGAGAGAGAGAGAGAGAGAGAGAGAGAGAGAGAGAGAGAGAGAGAGAGTGGGCGATCGAGCATTGCGGCGGCATGACGGCGGTGAAGCGATTGAGCGTGACGTAGCGGCGTCTCCTTCTTCTTCGCGGCAAGGAATCCTCCACGGCAGGAGCATAGAGTGGTGAGTGACACACCATTGCCCTCTTTTGAGCTTACTAGTTAAGCTAGTTGTGTGCTTGGAGCCGTCTGTGGCTCGCACACAGTGTTAGGCAAGTCCCTTGCTTCGACAGTGCGGCAAGGAGCGCACAGTACTAGACAATATTATAATGGGAATGCCACTGGCCAAAGAAGTTCTATAAACACTGAGTTCAAACGAGATGCAGTCTTTAGAGACAACCAAGCATGAAGCGAACCAAAATTGGTCACCAGTGGAGGACAACATAAATTCCTCAAATACATTATAAGTGGAGACTAATAACAAGTAGAGTTGATTGAAGATGATTCATCACCACCCAACAAAAACCTCAAAGAGCTTGAAGCAAATTAGGTAAGAGATAGTGCCATTGAAGCACAATAGGTAGCAACCACAAAAGCTAATGCGAAGGAAATGTCATTGATAAAAAAAGTAAAGAAGGCCTAGGTTTCAAAAACCAAGAATCAAGGGAAATCTCAAAGGTACACTCATTCCCAATTTTAGTCAACAAACATAAATCCCACAAACACAGAGTCTTGAATCACCTCCCCTCAAGACCCCACTAGATCACAATGATACCACAATAGAAGCAGGATAGGTACCTTCAACCACCAATAAGGATAACTATAGTTCTTAGTAGTGCAAATGGAGCAAGTGTTCGATGCAATGCTCTATTGGATAAAGAAACATAGTGTAATATGGTTTTAGATAGCATCTAGAGAATACTCATGATTACCCCATGCAAACAAGATAGTAAAGCAATGTTAAGTATGGCAAGGAGAAATAATTACTATTCTTAGCATCCAAAAGCATGAAGACCGTGTAAAGTTTCAAGTGATGTTTTCAAGACAAATGCCTACAGATATCATCCTTGGTTATCAGTGGTTAGACCAACAAAAGAATCACAAAGAAGACACAATGCTATTACTCTCCTTTGCGAGTGGTAGCAAGAAAAAGTCACAAATACCACTAATGTTGGATTCAAAATTTAAAATGTCACAAGAATCACAAAAACATCCCCAAACAAGGCTAAAGCTAAAGTGGGCCCTCCAAAAACGATTATAAAGGATGTGATAGCACATGCCTCTACATCAAAGAACTGTGATAGATTAATTCCCTTGAGTGATTCAAGCTATAAAAGGACTCACTCATTTGATGAACCACACAGGATGTCAATGGAGAACCCAAAAAAAGCAAAGGTATATCAGCCCAAGTACTCCTTAAAACAGAAGAAATTCAAGCAAGTGTTTGTCCCGAGTAGTTTAGTAAAAGTCAATGATCTAGTGCAGATTGAAGACAAAAGATCAACATAGAAAGACAAACACATGGGATGGATAGTTTTAGAGTACAATTTAAATGAACAGGAGTAGTGCATAGGTAATAAACAAGTATGGGTACGAAAGTAGAATATTGCAACATGAAGTGCAACCAAGACCCCCCGCCCCCCCCCCCCCCCCCCCCCCCCCCCCCCCCCCCCCCCCAAGCAAGAAGATCAAACATGTACAACCCTCGACAACATTCTAGGAAAAATTAAGAGGCAATACACAAGAACATGGATTGGAATGGAGAAAGTTTTTTAAGTGACCTCCAAAGTGAGCCTTTTTTGGATATTCTCTAGATGCCCTAATCTATCAACAACGCTCACTGATGAAGCAATTGGAGCTATAGGAGTGAGCTTTTTAAAGAGAATTTTTTTATTGTTATCCATGTGTGTGTGTGTGTGTGGCACGTCAAGAGTTATGGTTTACAAAGCACATATAGTGGGTAAGCAAGGAGCTTCTCGCTTGGGAGAATGTCCAATTGTATGCATCATTCCGGATGAGACCAAACTAAATATTATCCTAGATAATAGCTGGATTTATTTGAGGGATACAAAATGTTTTTTATGTGACAATTGCACTATTAAGCAACAAAATATGCATCACAAGGCATATGAGGAGAGCAATAAGAAAAACAAGGAGATTTCTTATGAAGAAAATGTGACCAAGGAGGGGCAAGTCCCTTGAGCACATAGGAATATGCCACCTATGAGACCGAGTTGCAATTGAAAGTATGCTTTTGAATTGCAATGAATACCCATGGAATGCAACGGTTGGCATAGATGAACTAACAAGCAAAGTTGATGTTGTACTTCTTGTTGAAACTTGGGAGCATGATACACAAAAGATTAATGGGTTGGAGTATCACAATGTACATTCATTTATTGGTCAAAGAATCTCAAGCAAAAGAGAGGACAAGGAGGGGTAGAATGTATGATTAAGAAAGGATTGGAAAAATTTGTATCTATTGTGAAAGATGACAAACACAAACGTTACATGTGGTTAAAAATCATGACACGAAAAATAGCACCCATTTTTGTAGCTAGTTGCTACATTTCTCATCATGATTCCCCCTTTTATGCTTGCATGAATAGAGATCAACCATTTGTTGATTTAGAGGAGGACATTACTTATTTTAAGAAAAAAGTGATGTTATTATCTTTAAGGATATGAATGCTCGCACAAAAACATTGCAACATGATACTCAACAATTTGATATGTCATACATTTCAAGGGAGTTGGAGGAAGTTCACTTGTATGATTGTACTTCAATGGATGAGAAAGATCCGGATCACTATGGAAAGTTACTTTTACACATGTACAATAGCATGGGTATGCTCCTTGGAAATGATGATTTTTTGTGGAATGGAAAAACACGACGGAGATAGTGTAATTAACGATATGCTACTCTCCAAGGCCATCATATATCGCATAAAGAGTTTTACGCTTGGCCAAAGGACCGTGAAATCAGACCATCGGACCTTACGTATTGCCCTTACATGTGGAGAAACAACTAAGCATGATAATCTAAGCCAAAGGGAAGAGAAGTTATCTCTTTATATGGATTTCAAACGAGCACCGACGTATATTGAAATGGTTGAGCAAAAGTTATGGATGACAATATGACGCACCATTGGAAACTAAATGAGAAGCTTTCAAGAAATTTATTTGTTCTTGTGCCAAATAATGCTTTGCCATAAAACATTTCCATGGTATCAAATGATAGATCATGCAAAAGGTGGTCTAATAAAGAATGTCAAGATGCTCAAAAGTCCTTGATAAAGCTAGATGCAACTATGGACAAAGACAACTATCAAAGTCATTTGCATACATACAAAGCATTGATTCAAAAGAAGAGAAGAACGTGAGAAATCAAGAATCAAAATTTTCAAGTCCAAGAAAAGGCACACATATGTGGAAGATTTTGGAGAAATTTGAAGGGCAAGCAGGTTTAGAGTTTTGGTAACTTGAGTCTTATGGATATGTGCATATATTGTAGGCAACTATATGAGCAGCCAAATGTTGAAAAGATGCCAATTTATGGATCACTCCCTTGTATGTCCTCTTTTTTAACTATTGAGGATGTGTGCGGCAAGCTAAAAAAGTTGGCCACTTGCAAAGCGGCATATCTTCAAGGTATCAAGCTGGAAATGATTAAATGGACAATAGATTTTACACATGAGTGGATGTGTGTTATGTTCAACCTTGAATTTCAACATGATATGCTTGTGATTGGAGCACTAATTGTATTAAGCCCTTTACATAAAGGAGGACATGTAAAGAATGTAAATAACTACCATACTATAATGATTGGGTCTCTTATGGAAAAGTTGTTTAGGTGCATAACGGAGATAAAATTGAGTGATTTGGCTGAAGAGAATGGCAAGTGTGCAAAAGGACAAGCGGGTTTTGGTTGATGCTATAGCACCATTGATCACCTTGTCCCTCTTTGTGTTCTCCTGGAGAAAAGTTGGTTGAAAGAAAAGAGATTGTATTGTTGCTTTGTGTGACTAGAGACAAAAACTTAGAATTTTCTATCCTTTATTTAGAGAATTTTAACCCAAGACTTCATAGAGGAGACAAAAACACAATATCATTTTAGCTATTGCACTCAATTTTAGGGTTTTTGAACGAGGAGATGCTACAATGTGAATGATTCAAAGATGCAAAGTGATGGTGCAATCCAAACATCAAGAAAGAAAATAAAATGGTTGAGTGACTATATTATATAGAAGCCTATCCACCATGCAAGCAAGAACTATATTAATCTTGCTGAATGAACTGAAACAAATATTGACACAATCTCAATAGTGCTCCATTTCTAGTTTGGGTTCCATTTAGAATGGTAGGTAAGCAAACAATAAAATAGCAAAACAAAGCACTAGATGTCTTTAGCATGTAGAAAACATTAATTCCATTGAGATATGGGATTATATTGATCCCAAGAAATGTCTCTCTAGCAAAGCAATGTAGCCTACAACCATCTAGGGTGATGCTCAAACATTGTCTTATCTCTCTCTAGACATAAACAATGGCATTGAAGCTCAACACAAGAAACTCTCGATCCACCACAACCAGAGAATATGCCAATCCCTAAAGTGTGATCATTAGTAAGTGTCAGGAGTACCCAGTTAACAAAGAAATCAAACAAGTTAATTCAATGTAATAATTGCATACGTATTCCTGAAAAGTGAAAGTTACAAATCATATTTAAGCAGCTCAATGCTATGCGCTACAATCCCTTGCAATTTTCCCTCATTAATAAATGTTCCTTATTTTCTCTTCACTAATGTCCCCAAATGAATGCTTGTCAGTACTCTCACCATCCTTTCTATCATAAACATGATCATTTCTCTTGTGGTAGAACATGCCTAAGAGTAATACCTCTATCCACACAAACAAAAGACCAATATGCAACCCCGATAACCCATGGATTCTCACACTTCTTATTAGATATCCCATTGTTTTCTTGTGCTCTCGTGTTTGTATCCTTGGAGTATAATTAAAAGGATTGTTGGTAGGATTTGAATCTCACCATTTTGTCATGCTTACTCATAACCCCAAAGTGTTTGTATAGCATAGAGGAACGCATCACCCTTGGTCTACAATTATCAGTGATAATAGATATGCAACTTTCTTGGTTAAAGTGGCAAAAATTTGGATCCAATTTAGAACCTATGTCGGCATTTAAAGCCAAATTGAATGGTTCAAACTAAGTAGAACTACATTTATTGATATGAAGAGAAAATGTTGACAAGTACATACCAATTTAAAATTAAAGCTCTTCGTCCAAAAACCCTATAGGAAAATCAACAAACGCAAGGGAAACAACAAAGTGACTCTCCTCCCCTTTTAATGTCAAATCATTAACATTTAACTCCCTGAAGGAATGAAGAATCCTAAAACCAAACATTGATGAGATCTATATAATTATTTTTGTGCAAGAATTTGTGTAGCAAAGGGTGGACAAAAAAACCTAAGTCTGTGGGATCTTGTCATGTTGTGTACTGTGATTTTACTTTTGCTTCCCTTTGTTGATGAGCTAACTCTCGAATTTGGCGTCTCCTTATAGTACGACTTAGATTTGGCTTCTCTGAAACCTCTAACTGAGAAATGTCAAAAGGGTTGTGGACTACACCACATGACAGTCTGAAGGTATTCATCCCAATTATCAACCAACTTTTGATGAGCATCACATGCCCCCATTGTTGTGGATTCTTTTCATTGATCTGAGCATGCACATTTGCTCAATATCATCGCCTCTTAAATCTTTTACTTCTATTGTCTAATTTTTGATTACGAGCTATCCCTAATACAGAGTCACTAGATGAATCGCTACTCGTGTCTTCTCCTCTCCACAATAGGTTGTCAATCAGGGTACTACCGGGCTCTGAATTTTGTGCCAATATTCAATTGAGATTCTTCATCAAGCTTAGAGTCAATTTCAATTGATGATTCAAACTCGAACTCATGTGGGCTACAATCTTTTGAGACACTACTGGTTTCAATGTCAGTCAAGCCTTCATCTTGTATATCATTGGGAGCTATATGCATTGCTCTTATCATATTTAAAGGTGTGAGTTGTGGCACTTCGTTCCCCTTATGTGTTACCCAGGTTATCCCTCTATTTACCCAAGTGTCTATGGTTGCCGCTAGGTGGACCCAATCCACGTTGTCAACCTCAACCATTCTAGGTAAAACATCATATAAGGGGAATCTTCCCCAGCATCAGAGTCCTTTTTACATTTGTAACAATACTGCAATGGGGCTGAGTGAACAGTGGTGTCAGATTGGTGGTCAATTATAAATCTGTTTCCTAGAGGATGTGCTCAACCAATTACAAGATCAACTCGAATGATAGAGTCTTGGAACTGTAAGTAGACATGGTTTTTAGACCAGTCATGCACAATTTTTGCTTCCCCCATGAAAGGAGGTCCTAAAATCATCTCAAATGACATAGTATGCTTGGAAAAATCCATAACAATGAACATCTGCCTTAGCTTGTGTCCATGGACCTTGATCTTGAGATCTTCTAGCATCCCAATAGGTTTAATGATGGTCCATTGGCCATCTTTACCACTATGTTTGTAGTCCCAAGGGGAGGTCTCCCCATAGATTCCCAACAATTTTTAGTTACAATGCTGACCCCAATGCCACCATCAAGGATTCCCTTCATAGTTAATCCTTTGGTAGTGATTGTTAGGGTTGCTTTGGATCATCGCCTTCAAAGTATTGCCCCAACTTATTAATAGGTGTTTAAACAATAGAGTTCTCATCTAGGTTGGGTTGTGGATCTAATTGTTCCCCCTCTATTGGCACTTCGTTAGCCCTATCCATTTGTGCAAATTGTGGTAATCAAAATTTTAGTTCTCCATTAAGGAAAGCTCAAAGAGCTAGGAATAGCTCGGGGTCTCCATATAGTTTAGACATTGTAGATGGAAATGGTGCCTATAGTGCTCTCCAGTGGTGGGATACTATGGATGTAGTATGCATGTGGACTCACAAGCTAGCTCAAACCGATAGACAATGCAAAAACATGAAAATGGAGCTGAACAAAGAACAGCTCAACAAGGCAACACCATGTACATAACCAAATGACCACACAAGATTAGTTTGAACTCTACCCAGTCTAAAACTACACAACAAGGTACAATGGGGATGTAGAGGCTGAGGTGAAATGGAGAGTGCATTGGGGGCAACAATACTAAAAACCACAATGTAACTAGATGATAGGACTACAAGGCCCACACGGCCGACTGTAGACTACCAAGGTGAAGTACCCAAAGGCTAAGCCCAAGAGTGCAAGGTGAGTGCTCGGGATGGTGGTAAGGCAATGACAAGACTATGGCAAGACTCACAAACATTGGCTAGACTCCCAAGACTATCTCAAGGCTGTCCACATGATGGTGTATATATCCACAAGCCAAGGCCATCACATATCTGCTGCTACTGGAAATATTTAGCCAAGGAAACTCCTTGAGACTAAAAATATCTAGTTCTAGTGGCCTAGTGAAGCCACTGGTGAGATTGGCCACTAGCCGCGTGTCCACTGGACGGCCTAGCCCGCCGACCTTGGTCCACTATCGCCCTGACTACTAAAGAAGTGATGTCTGATAGCTTCTGAATGCTCTGAAAGGGATGTCCAAAGGTGGACCATACTCTAGATGGTGAAAGCCACCTCTTTGGCCAAGGTGGTATGAGCCCCACCCAGGCCAGCCGGTGTGTCCACACTAGGCGTCCGTTGGTGCCTGGGCGCCCAGACCAAGTATGGTCCTACTCGGAGATGGTGTCCTCTGGAGTGCATCCACTAAGGTGTCCATGCAAGCTGAGTCATGTGCAACCTTATAGCCCGCTACTATTTGACTCGCCGTCCTACGAGTGGTGGCAAGCCAAAGATAAGAATTGCTAATCCAAGAACAAGGTTGTAGTCTATAGCAACCAAAATATACCTCTTATTCCTTGACTGGTCAATCAGATTGATTGGCCCAGCAAAATCTATACCCATCGTTCAAAAGGCAACCATGCCAAAGAGATCTATAAGGGGCGGTTGGCTTGACGAGTTGGTTTTGGGACAGAATGTTGGCATGAATCACAAGATTGAACATATTGCATTCCATCACGAAACATGTATGGCCACCACAACACCGTATGTAGAATGCGGTGGACAGTGATGTGCCTTGGGTAGTGGCTGCTTGTGCTACTAGAGCGAGCTTCTTCAAGAATGGCTTGAGCTTCATGTGGCAAGACACAATGATAAAGAATCCCATCCATACCACTTTTGTAAAGCGTGTCACCAATGATGGTATAGGGCTTACTTTTGATAAGCAGTCTCCTCTTTTGCAAGCTTGATAACTCTGGTGGATAAGAACCTGTTGACAAAAGATGCATAGCATCCAAGTACCAATCTATTACAATGTCCACTTTAAAAAGAAATTTGTATATTAGGTTGTTGTTGAAGATGATGAAACAGGAAACAGAAGGAAGACAGCAACTCAGAGTAGGAAGAAGATGGAGAAGGAGAAGACACAGAGCTTGTGTACGAGATCTCTGTAGTCTCTCTCTCTGTATTGGAATAATAATATATACAAACTCAGAGCTACAAAGCTTATATGAAACCCTAAGAGATAAGGTGTCCTTTCACACCAAGTGTCCAGGGGGAAAAACCCAGTGGGAGAAAAGTGCCCCTGGTGAAGCGCGTATACACACTAACACTACTACATGTCTACAAATCCCCCCTGTAGTGATAGTGTGAATCCGTACAAGGTAGCAGATCATCATGTGTATGAGAGTAAGCCCAAAGCTTTTCGGAAAGCTTCAAACTTTTCTCGTGATAACGCCTTCGTAAATAGATCTGCAATGTTATCCTGTGTAGGACAGTAAGTTAGTGTGATCTCCCCTGCATGTAGCCTTTCCCTGACATAGTGGTAGTGAACCTCTATGTGCTTTGTTCTTGCATGAAATACTGGATTCCTTGCAACTGCCATAGCACTCTGACTGTCAGTGAAAATGGTAGTGGGTGCCTGTTGACACTCACAAAGATCTGCAAATAACCTGCGTATCCATACACAATCAACTGTTGCCGTGAAAGCTGCCCTGTACTCAGCTTCACAAGTTGATGTAGCCACTGTGGGTTGCTTCTTGCTTAGCCAAGATATACATGCATTTCCCAAGAAAAAACAATTGCCACTTGTGGAATGTCGTGTGTCAAAATCACCAGCCCAATCTGAATCGCTGTAACCAAGAAGCTGCATAGAACTGTGCTTTCCATACATATCCCCCCTTGGAAAGAACATGGCAAGATTAGGGGTACCTGAAAGGTAACGAAGTATGCGCTTCACAGCTTGCCAATGATGCATACCTGGGCTGTGCATAAATCTGCTTGCTTGTGAAACCCCAAATTGAATGTCTGGACGAGTGTTGCCTGCCAAATATATCAAGCAACCAACCGCTGCTGCATAAGTATGTACATCAAAAGGTTCTCCAGCATCGTGCATGCTCAACTTTGATCCAGTTTCTACGGGTGTAGAGATTGGCTTACAATTTTGCATACCAAACTTGTCCAAAATTTTATGCAAATATTTTGCCTGCAACATGTATATGCCATCCTCTGATTGCACAAACTGAATACCCAAGTAATAATGTAGCAAACCAAGATCAGACATCTCAAAGGTTTTTCTCAAAGCATCTTTAAACGCTTCAATTTCATCTGCAGTATTGCCTGTAAGAAGCATATCATCCACATAAAGTGTTAGCATAATGAGAACTCCATCTCTCTTTTTGACATACAAAGTACTTTCTGCTGGACTATTCTGAAATCCCTGGCCAATCAAATAAGTATGTATCTTCTCATACCATGCTCTTGGAGCCTGTTTGAGACCATACAAAGCTTTACGCAATCTACATACCTTTTGCTCTTGACCTTTTACAACAAAACCACTTGGTTGACTTACATAAACTTCTTCCTGCAAATCACCATTCAAAAAAGCAGTTTTGATATCCAACTGATGCACTTTCCAACCATGATGAGCAGCAATTGCAACTAGTGATCTAACTGTGGACGCACGAGAAGTAGGAGCAAAGGTTTCATCATAATCTATGCCTTTCTGTTGCGCATAGCCTTTTGCCACAAGCCTTGCTTTGTACCTGTCAACAGTACCATCTTGTTTCCTTTTTACCTTAAAAACCCACTTTGTACCAATAGGCTTTTTACCTGTAGGCAAGTCCACTAGATCCCATGTATGATTCTTATGAATAGAATCAATTTCTTGCTGCATAGCATCTTTCCACTGAACACACTCTAAAGCTTGTTCAAATGAATCAGGCTCATCTGCATCACAAAGAGTACTAAAGCAAGCCAAATCTACTTGCTCTCTGCCAAAAGTAGTACCAGCACGTGTTTTTCGTGGCAACGGTGCATCCAACTTGCTATCCTGCAAAGTTTTCTGAACCCATTTAGGCAAGGTTCTTTCTTCCCTGAGAACTTCTTGCTCTTCACGCACAATTTCCTCTACATCATGAGGTGTCACATGCTGATCAAAAGATTGATCAAGATTATCAACCTGTTGTGATTCTTGATTCTCCACAAAAGAAGGAAGCAAACCTTCAAATACATCATGTGTCTGCATATGAGGTACATCAAAAGCAACCATAGGTTGAGCAGTAGTTTCTGCAAAAATTACATCACGACTTTCAAAAATCTTGTTTGTAGCAGGATTGTAAAGTCTATAACCTTTACTTCCACTACTGTACCCCACAAATATACATTTGATTGCCTTATCATCAAGCTTTCCACGTAACTGCTGAGGGATGTGAGCATAAGCAAGACAACCAAAAACACGAAGATAACTGACTGAAGGTTTTTTGTCATACCAAGCTTCATATGCAGTAATGGTCTTCAAGGCACGAGTAGGACACCTGTTCAAAACATGTGCTGCACAAGCAATTGCCTCCATCCATAGCATATGAGGCAAACTCTTAGCCTTGAGCATACATCTAGCTGTCTCCATTAAAGACCTGTTCTTCCTTTCTGCAACACCATTCTGTTGTGGTGTGTATGGCATAGTGCATTGGTGTTTAATGCCTTTCTTTCCCAAAAAATCCTTAAATGCACCTGACATGTATTCACCTCCTCGATCGGTACGAAGAGTCTGTACTTTGCAACCTGTTTCATTTTCAACCATGGCGACATAATGTTGAAAAACTGCAAACACATCTGACTTTGCTTTGAGTGGATACACCCAACAAAACCTGGAAAAGTCATCAATGAAGGTCACAAAATAAAGGCTGTTTCCTATAGATGGCGTCCTCATAGGACCACATACATCACTGTGTACAAGCTGCAACTTTCGTGTCGCTCTAACTGAACCATCCTGCGAAAATGCAAATCTGTGCATCTTTCCAAGAACGCAACCTTCACATACATGTCTTGGTGGCATCTCCAATAAAGACAAATCATGCACCATATTATGACGTTGTAAAGTCATCAAACTGCCATAACTAACATGCCCAAATCTAGCATGCCACAACTCAGCATCCTGCATGGCCTGAGTCTTTGTTTCTGCAATACATACCTGAATCTGCTTTTCATAACGATCTAGCACAAATAGTCCATTGTCCAGCGTACCTGTAGTGATAAGAGAATAACCATTCTCTCGATCTCGTACAACACATCTGTCATCCTCAAAAATGACCCGAAGACCATTTTTTGCAAGAGAGGATACAGACAACAAATTCTTCTTGATCCCTGGAACATGTAAGACATCTGGCAAGCATAAATCTGAACCATCTGAAATGGTAATCAAAATCTTACCAACGCCTTTGATTGGATAAGAAGCATTATTTGCACATGTCACCTTCTTTCCTGCTGGAGCTGCATCCAATGAACAAAACAAATCCTTCCTTGAAGTAATATGCCTGGATGCACCACTATCAAAGTACCAAATCATTTGTGTCTTGTCAACACTGTAAGCAGAAAAATTTGAACATACTACAAAAGCATAAGAATCCTGCACAAAGTTTGCAGACTCTTCTTTAGCTGTAGAAGAATCACCAGAAGCTGAAACAACCAAACTTGACTCTTTCTTCTTTTCTTTAGCAATTCGCTTTTTACACTCACTAATGTAGTGACCAGGTTTCTTGCAGTAGTGACATTTACCTTTCTTCTTGGACTTGTCGGAATCACCTTTAGACTTCTCTGAAGATTGTCCTGCACTAGACTTGGAGTGATGAGCACTCTCTTTACCCCTGTTTTTGTTCTGTACAACAAGAGCATGATCCATACCATCCACCTGTAAAGACTTGTTCTTACGTGATTGATCCTCCTGCAATAGCAAAGCCACTAACTCTTCAAAATGAAGAGGGTCAGGATTAGCTCGCAAAGACAGAGTCAAAGAAGTCTGAAAAGTCAAATAAGATGGTGGTAGTGAATTGAGTGTTTTGGAAACCAAGTCCTTCTCTGGAATCACTTCATCAATGCTAAGCAATTGCTCTTTAAGATCCCTGATTTTTGTAAGATGCTCGACAATATCGTCACCTTCGTCCATCTGTATTTTGTCAAGTTGTTTCTTTAAAAACTCTATTCTGGCAGCGTTTCTTCCTCCAAACATAGCTTGCAGAGTGTTCCAAGCATCCTCAGAAGTTCTGCAAGATCTGATATGTGGTGTGATTGTCCTCTTTATGGTTAAGGCAATCACAGCCATAGCCTGTGCATCTTTAGTATCCCATCTCTTTTGCTCTAGAGTGACTTGTGAGGGTCCTGCACCAACAGCTGCACCACGACCAGGCGTGGCAGGTGCAATGCTACCTGGACGAACTTCATCTCCAGATACATAATCCCACAATCCTTTACCAACCAAAACATTTTTGGCCATAAAAGACCAAAGAGAATAGTTGGTACCATCCAATTTGTCTTCGGATGTAAACGCACCAAAAATCTCTTTCTCCGTAGATTGAGCCATACTGTAGATGCACACAAGAGAGCAAAAGAACCTCCAAGAGATTCACAAATCTCCTCTCCAATCCAAGCAAAACTCTACACAAAATCTCAGCACAAAGCTAAGACAAGCTGCTTCCCAAAAGAACTGTTTACCTGAAGAAAATCTGTCAAAAAGCACACCCTCTTGATCTAAACGCCTCCGAAAAGTAACTTCTTCTACGCTGCTCAGAACAAAATTCTGAGGGCTCGAACGGCTTCGAAAGGGGGGTAAAACCTCAGGTCACCTGCTCAGAATACTCCCGGAACGTCGAGGATGCTCCCACGAACAAATTTTCCGAAAACTGCTTGAAAACTGCGATTGCGCGCGCGGACGCGAAAACGCAAGTAGAGGCTCTGGAAATCACCTCGCTCTGATACCAATTGTTGAAGATGATGAAACAGGAAACAGAAGGAAGACAGCAACTCAGAGTAGGAAGAAGATGGAGAAGGAGAAGACACAGAGCTTGTGTACGAGATCTCTGTAGTCTCTCTCTCTGTATTGGAATAATAATATATACAAACTCAGAGCTACAAAGCTTATATGAAACCCTAAGAGATAAGGTGTCCTTTCACACCAAGTGTCCAGGGGGAAAAACCCAGTGGGAGAAAAGTGCCCCTGGTGAAGCGCGTATACACACTAACACTACTACATGTCTACAGTTGTCTTCTACTCCCGTGTGACTGGCTCCCTTGACTCACTTCTAGAGAGATGGTTGACCATCTGATACTCTTTGCCAGGGCAAAGGACAATCTCGAAATCAAATTCTTGAAAGAGCAATAACCAGCGACAAACCCATCCGGCTACTTGAGGCTTGTTCAGGAGATACTTGAGAGCCTACTGGTCAGTTATTACTACAAAATGGACACCCAAAAAATAATGCATGAACTTATTTAGAGCGTAGAAAATGGCCAAACCCTCTCTTTCACTGGTACTATAATTTCTTTCTACTTTTGTGAGTAGCTAGCTGACTTGCATAGTAGATAGGACTTGTACTTCTTGCTAGGCTGGGTAAGGACCGCACCTACAACTGTGATACTAGCATCAATGTGCACATGAAAAATGAGTGACCAATCAGGTTTGACTAAAGTGGGGGCATGTGTGAGGTGTTTCTTTAGACAATTGAAAGCTAACTCCTTTGCAGAGGTCCATTGAAAGGGTTGGGATGGACTAATGAGGAAAAACAAAGGCTTGGCAATATTTGCATATATTCTAATAAACCTTCGGTGGTAGCCAGTGTGGCCTACAAAGCTCTGCACTCCATTATCACTAATTCTAGGCATGCATAAAATGGCTATAACTTTTTCTGGGTCAAGAGCAAGGCCTTTATCAGAAACGATATGACCCAAGAGAGTGCCTTGGGTGACCATGAAATGACACTTATTAAGGTTGAGTTTCAGATTTACCTCTCTGTAGTGAGCAAAAATAGGGCCAATTGCTCCATGTGCTCTTGGAAGCATTCTACTAGACTTGCACAGCCTTGGGACGAGAATCAAGAAAAATCTTCATGAAAATCCGCAAAAACTTGTTGAGGAAGGGCTCAAACAAAATCAATGTAATCTTTTCTATTCCAGGAAGCTGGTGCAATCTTTAAGCTAAAGGGCATCCTCTAGAAGACAAAAATACCCCATGGAGTAATAAAAGCTGTCTTGATGCTGTCATCTCCTAGAATGGCCATCTAATTGTAGCCACTAAAACAATTCATAGAAGTGAGTAGAGCATGTCCAGATACATCTTCCAACACTCTCTCAAAAAAAGGGGTAGGAAATCCATCTGGGGTAGTGACCTTATTGAGTGCTCTGAAGTCCACACAAGCTTTGATCTTGTTTGAATTCTTCTTTGGGGCAATAACCATTGGAGAGAGCCATTGTGTGTGCTCAATGATACCTACATCCAACATCTTATCAATTTCCTTTTTGATCGATACTCCATACTTAGGTTTGAGCTTGTATGCTCGACCTCGCACAGGCTTGGCATGTTCATGTAGGGGTATGGAGTGAACTTCCAAAGCCGGGTCAGGTCGTTTGAGGTCTTTGTATGACAAGCAAAAACATCCTTCTAACTGGTTATGAATGAAACCATCAAAGTGAGTAATTGTGGATGATCCCAAATCCATGTAGCCAACAACACTAGGTTAGTCTCTTCTACAATACCTAGGTTACTAGATCTTGATAGTTGTCTGAGTTCCACTCTTCAACTACATCTTGGCCAGCTTTGGGCAATGCTTCCACATCATGAGGAGGAGTCTTATCAATGGGAAACTCTTGTGCCTGCTCTTGTAACCATCCTTAAGAGAGTTCCTCCAGAGGCAAGTCCTCTCTTCTTTTCTTGGAGCTGATTTGTTGACTCTCTGGTGGGGTGGGATCGGTCCTAGACTTCTGGCTTAGTTTTGTTCTCTAGATCCTCTTCTTGTTGCACCTGCAAGGGAGACTTCTTACCGCCGGTGTGGTTAGTGATGGGCTCTCCGAGACCAAGAGACTCCACTTCTTCTTTGATATCTATGTTGTCCTCCATTCCTATGAGGGCTACAAAACAATGAAGGTTGGTTGTTGCTTCTAACCACTTCTGGAGCTCATTTTCCTCACTTGGTACTATGGGTAAGACCTGTTTCTCATGTGTGGTCTGCTTGACCGCTTTAGCTTCCGCCTTCTGGTCATCTTGTTGTGCAATAATGAGTGAATACCTTCTATTGGATGGGTTGGTTCCACTTTCCATTTGGATCTTTCTATGCCGTATGCTTGGTGTGGTGATCCACATTGTATCATTACCCCAGTCATGAAGTGCATGTGTATGTCATAGCCAAGGCCTACCAATTAGCAAAGGAAAATCACCATACACTTTTGGTAGCTGGACCACCACAAAATCGAGCCAAAAATTGGTCTTCTACTACCATTGGGACTTGTTTCACTACTCCTATTGGGTGGACTTTGTGTTGGTCAGTCAAAGTGACAATAAAAGTGGCAATCTTGGTGGGCACCAGGCCAAGGTGTCGCATGGTGAATTCATGGGTAGGAAATCATGTATGATTCTTCACAGGAAAGCATTGGGAGGTGCCCACCTTTATTTAGGCACAAGGGGTAGAGAGTTTGGATTTCCTTGAGAAGGTCACCCTTAAAGGTAGGGTCTACTAAGAGAAGTTCATACAACAAAACGCTTTTGTAGGTGGTCTTAAGGATCACCTCAGCTGGCAATGATGTTATCCTGCGTAGCCTTCCTTGTGCAAGATCTTGGGCTTCCATGTCATCTAGGGCTTCGATGTAGGCTTGCTTCAATGCTAATGAGTTAACCATATTCTGCAGCTCGGGGACTGTTTCTCCTTCTTCAACTATTGATTGCAATTTAGTTGACACCTTGGAGAGTCTCATCGACAAAGGCTTTTTGTCTGTAAGAAGAGGTTCTGGGCTATTCTTTGAGCTTTTGTGAGTATTCTAGTGGTCCCCAAAAGTTCTTGAGCCAAGGTAGCAGGTGAAGGTGAAGGGTGAGGAGTGAGGACATGAGTGGATGGTGAGGGCAAAGTGGATACAATGGTCTCTTGTGAATCAAGTAGAGAACCTACCAAGATCACGCTGAGAGAAGAAGACGGTCATTGCTTTGGGCAATCTCTCATGTAGTGATTGTTTGCATTGAAGGTGCCGCGGGAAGCATGTGCAAGTGCTAGAGCACAGAGAGAGAGAGACCTGCTTTGGGTGGAGTGCACAACAATGTTATCCTATTGCAGCTCCTTATTCTATTGTATTAAAGAATAATTGTATAATGGTTAAGTTAGTAGATGGGTTAGTAGTAAGTGGGATGTCCGGCTAGTTGGTCTAAATCCCAACAAACTCCCACTTGAAGGCCAACGCAGCCCAAGTGACGTGGTATGTACAACCGTGAAGCAATCTAGTGGCTTCAACCTATACCCATCAACTCACTGCAATGTGTAAACCGCTCCAAAGCTAAGCCTTTCGTCAAAGCATCTGCTAGGTTGTCATCAGTGTGTACCTTGACCAAATCAATGAGCTTTTTGGCCAAGAAATCTCTCACGAGATGATACCTGACTTCAATGTGTTTCGATTTGGAGTGAAACACAGGATTCCTTGCCAATGCAAGAGCACTTTGACTATCACAATATATCACTGGAGTCTCATCAATGCCAAGATTTCTGACCAAGCGAGATAAACATATAGCCTCTTTACTTGCATCCGACAATGCAATATACTCTGCTTCCATAGTGGAAGACGATGTACAATCTTGAAGACATGACATCCAAGATACTGCTGCTCCAACAAATATGAAGACATAGCCAGATGTCGATCTCCTATTGTCGACAAAACACGCATAGTCTGCATCCGCATAACCCACGATGGATGCATCATTGTTCCCGAAGCATAAACACTTGCCGACCGTACCTTTGAGGTACCTAAGAATGTGCTTCACTGCTTCCCAATGCTTGCTGCCAGGATTTGCCATATATCGGCTCACTACTTTCACTGCAAAAGTAATGTCTGGTCTTGTGGCCACCATAGCATACATGAGACTGCCCACTGCCGAAGAATATGGTACCTTAGCCATTTCATATCACTCAGCATCAGATTTGGGTGCATCTTCCTTGCCGAGTTTCAAGAATGCTTGCATTGGGGTAAATGCCTTCCCCCCCTGCATATTGAAACATTGCAAAACTTTCTCAATGTATGTTTCCTAAGATAACTCAAGAATACGACATTTGCGATCTCGCAACAACTCCTTATTCTGCTCTATTAAAGAATAAGTGTATAACGGTTAAGTTAGTAGATGGGTTAGTAGTAAGTGGGACGTCCGGCCAGTTAGCCTGGGCTCCTTCTGGTAGGGAACATCTAGTTTGGTAATGACCATATTTGCCACACTTATAGTACATCACCGATCGGTTTACTAGCCTAGGATTAGTGGGGCGTGGAGGGCGAGGTGTCGTTGGAGTCGAAACTTGGTCTAAGATAGGGGTGGTATAGAAGAAATATCAGAGTACCACCATAGGGAGACACAATAGGTATAGTGGGGGATGGTAATAACGGAGGGGATGTACTAGGGCCTAAGTGGGTAGGCAAGGTGAATCGACAGAGGGGACTATGGGAGTGGTGCTCATGTGCATGGCCAAGGCCAAGTTTTGGTGCAGATGATGGACACCCTTGAGGTGGTAGCAATCCTTGGCCTCATTACCTCCTTTACCATAGAAGTGACAGTGGACCATCATGGGGCATTCCTGAGGTGGGTGGCCAGGGTTGTTACAGTTCCTATACCATACTTGGGCCCTGGCCTCTTATTGTGCTTTTAGTTCTTCTAGCTCCCTTTTGAGTTGTGCCACCATATCTTTCTACTTGAGAGGACTGAGATGTTGCCAATGACGTCTTTTCATCTTGTAGTGCCTCTGCAGCTTAAGGGTTCATAACCCTCTTTTGAGAGCTAGCAGGGTGTCAACAGTAGGGCCATTCATAAGAACAATGGGCAAAGGGTTACCTAGTGACCTGACAAATTGTAGTCTGGCATTTTCAATTATAGTGGAAGCCACAATAAAATCATCCATGGTAGCTTCAGCCCGCAAGGTTTCTCGAAGCTTCTGTTGAGTCGAAGTAGGCCCTCTTTAAATTGACTATACCACTTGTCGGCCAGACAAGGCCCAAAGGCTTGATTATAGACTACCAAGGTGAAGTACTCGAAGGCTAAGCCCAAGAGTGCAAGGCAAGTGCTCGGGATGGTGGTAAGGCAATGACAAGACTATGGCAAGACTCACAAACACTAGCTAAACTCTCAAGACTATCTCAAGGCTGCCCACAAGATGCTGTATATATCCATAAGTCAAGGCTATCGCACGACCACCACATATCTACTGCTACTACAAATATTTGTCCATGGCATCTCTTGGAAACTAAAAATATCTACTATGGTGGCCTAGTTAAGCCATTGGTGAGTCTGGTTGGACGGCCTAGGCCGCCGAGCTTGGTCCACTATCGCCCGACTAGTAAAGAAGTGGTGTCTGGTAGCTCCTGAATGCTCTAAAAGGGATGGCCATAGGAAGGCCGCACTCTGGATGGTGAAAGCTACCTCTTTGGCCAAGGTGGTCTAAGTCCCACCCAGGCCGATCGATGTGTCCACACAAGGTGCCCACCGATGGGCAGCGGTCCAAGGGTGCCTGGGCGCCCGGACCAAGTATGGTCCTACTCGGAGATAGTGTCCTCTCGAGCACGTCACCAAGGTGCTCATGCAAGCTGAGTCCTGTGTAGCCCCGCTACAGACATGATGGTGGTTCTAACTTCTAAAGCCAAGAAATCCATCAATTTGGCAATATTTAATGGCGCCTTTTGGACTTCAATTTTTTGATGTGGGGAAGATGGAATTTCCATTCGTTCAATAGGGTCATGTAATCCCTCCTTGAACATTCTCTCCAAAAAGAAAGGAGTATGCCCAATTTCTGATGTCTTAAAGTCATTTTCTTCTTGGAAGACACTAGGTATGGCTAGTGGTTTGTGGTCCTTGTGAGGCTGATTTTGTGTAGGAAACACTTGGTCGACAAGAGTGACTCTTGGATGCGACTAACACTGGAGGTGGTAATTGTGTCGTTTGAACACAATTTGGACTCTAGGGACCATGTGCTATGATGGTTGTTCAAGAGGTGGGGCATGCATTAATGTAGGCACCCGAGGTGTGTCCGTCCATACAAAAGATGGTCTATTTGCCATCGCACGTTTAAACACTCATTGCGATTCCCATTAAATTTTATTCTAAACGTAGGGTATTCACTGGTACTGTGTGGACCAAAGCAAACCGAGCACCATTGTTACTCCCTTCTTGGATTCGTATGATTGTTTTATGGAGCACAATCATCCTTAAGAGTTTCTTGAACAGCCTTGGTGAGACCATCCAAGTCATCTTAGATAGCTTTTGCTCGTTGATATTGAGTTTTATGGTCATCGACTCATGCTCAATTGCTTGAGAGCTAGTAGATTTTACTCAACAGACACTCTTTCTCATGCAATTATTAAATTGTTTTCAATTGTAGTGCGTTGGGGTAGTGACTGCTTCCCAAGTAGCCCCCAAGTATTGATACCTCTAATGACTAGGCCATTATAGATATCCTCATGTCGCAGTCCCCTAATGAATCTATCAAGCAATTGGTTATTGTTGAAATGCTCGTTTGAACGAGAATTCAAATTCTTTAAGTGACTAATAAAGTCTCTCACCGACTCATCTTCTTCCCATTGGGCTTCCTGGAGTTGAGAGGCTACATCCCAAAGCACTCCCTCTCATATGTACTCTTTCAAGAAAAATCTCATGAGAGTGGGATAGTGTGTGCGCTCTTCATTCCTTAGGGTTCTATACCAATCCCTTGCCTTCCCACTTAGAATCAAGCTTAAAACCTTGTACTTATATAGCTCATTGTGCTCTTCCAGGGAAGACATTGTTGGAGAGCACGGTTCTCCCGGGTCGCCTTGGAAAGCACCCAGCTTCTGACTGTAGGTAGGATCCTAGCAAACGTTCAAACTAGGATAAATGAGTGCATATAGACTTAATTAAAGTTTAATACACGTAATACTAGTGAAATAGGGAGAGTTTAAGAGAAAAGATAGCAAATAAGAATGCTATTAACTGTTAAGGCGGTAAGAAACATAGAATCGAGTCATAAGAGATGTTGTCACAACTGACAGGTGATAGAACTTTAGATTTTTGCTTACTCTTTTACAACTCTGTTGCATACGCTTGCTTTGATATGCCCTTTGAATTGCAACCCTCGGATCAAAAAGCTCCCCAAAGTTGCACCACCGTCCAGTTCATTCGTGCTCTTCATGCTCCTTTAGACCTCCCACACTGCTCCAAAGAGCGAAACTGTAAAAAAGAACCCACAACAACCCAAAAATGACCAAACATTGTTGTTTATAGAGCTTTGACCGCTTTATTAAGCAAGTCGTGCACAATTGGACACTTGCTCATGTCAACTTGAAGTTGCTTGCATCGACACTGCCTCTTAACTGGCTCTTCAACTCTTCCTCTGTGTGTGTGTGTGTGTGTGTGTGTGTGTGTGTGTGTGTGTGTGTGTGTGTGTGTGTGTGTGCATCGTGGGAAGGGTCCCCTGGTACTAGCGATATCGCTAGTGGGGTCCTCCCCTTCAAAAGTATGGGCCCGTAAGGGTGCGGGACAGGCTGCCAATGGAAGTGCCACATTAGCATTGCAGAGCCACCCATCGCGGCTGCCATTGCCTGCAATCACAACAACAACAACGCACCCTAATAGCCACCTGTGGCGTTATCAACCACAGGAAAGAGCAGTGCCCAGGCAACAGATGCCATAGCTTGTCCAAAGCGAGGGTTTTTTTTGCTTGGGAATGTAGAGCTTGAAGTGCTGAGAAAGCTAGTCTATATGGCTCTTCAAACGGAGCTATGCAGTGAAAGATATGGATGTTTGAAGCTGGAGGTGTTTGTAGATCTGAGACGAATAGGGCAGGCGATGATAGGTAGTCAAAGCTAGTTTAAAGTGACAAATGTATAGAGCTTGTTTCAGGGAGCATGTCGATCTTTTCAGATTGACAATTGGAGTTCTATCGGCAAGTTATGGTCAGATGAAGATTTGTCGGGGACCAGGTACGTGCCCACTTGGTCCGATTGGAAATTGTTCCATCAAGGAATTGTTGTGGGTCCGACAGAGTTCGAGAAGAGTACACACATGTGGGCTTGACGAGATTTTATGACTCGTTGATCGGGGTCCTGGTGATCGAGTTGAAATGCTAGTTGGAAGTTTAACGGTAGTTGTTGGTAGAGCAGTCTTAGATATTTTTCTTGTTTTTTTGTAGTAGACGGAGCTAGCCATGTGAACAAGCTAAGAGAAAGATATGTAGCAATTTATGAGGCTAATGCCTGCTATTTTGCAGCAACGATATCCAAATCAAGTACAAATTATGAACCAAAAGTTGGATACCAAATTGAAAACCGAGAACTGGGAATTGCAGCATTTTGCAAAAGGTGAACTAGATGGATCTCAAGAGCAGAATAACATAGAAATTTTTCAAGTATCAAAATCAACAATAGCAAAAAGGGAATTTAAAGAGGTAGAAAATTGAAGCAGGAGATGGTGGAGCAATTAGTACTTGAAAATGTCAAACACTCAGCTTTTTATCAGCAAAGCATTTTTTTATGGTTATGATCCATTAGGTTACTCGGAGTGCTATGAAGAGGATCTAGAGCTACATGGGGTGCCAAAAGAGAACAAGATTTTAAAGTTTAATAGGTTTGTGATCCCATATCTTATTGAGCGAGTCTAGGAGCTTCAACAGCAAAATCTGCATAGCTGGAGTAAGTTTAAAACTGCTATCATTCGAGAATGATGGGATCCAAGCATGTATGACGATGATGCGAATTTTGTTATTGTCCCTACTTATGTGGGGGTTTGCAAGTAGATTCAAGCTAAGATTGAAACTACTATCGATGAATGCTTTCTTGAGATGATAGGCTATTACAGGATAAGGATGATGAAGAAGTTGTTTGAGCAATTTATGTAAAGCTTGGGATTGCAAATTTCATGTTGATGGTTGAAGTTGAAGACTTACAGGGTTGAGAAAGGCATGAGGATTCACAGGGTCTGTACACCAATGAGGGTTCACAAGGTGTGGATGTGCATGAGCATCTACAAGGTTTGGATACACTAGATTTTGAGGGCTGGAATGAGCAAGAGAATGTGCTCGAAGATCCACAAGGTGATGATTTAGAGGGGGTGTAGACTCCTTCTTTATCGAGATTTTGTGATGCAGAGGTCACAATGCGGTAGATTGATCCTCAATTTGATGATGCATATTCAGAGGGGGTGCAGGATAAAGTGAAATCTCTTGGTGCTGCATATGATTGGGTTCATTATGTTGATCATATGGATAGGGCGGTGGATGCTATTCTCCATAAGCATGTTGAGCTTTGTGCTATAGAAGTTTTTGGATGAGGAGGAAGAAATTAAAGAGCAATCTACAGTAGGTGTGGCTAGTATGCAAGTCACATATGGAAAGCCTAATTTGGAGCTTGAAATGTACAAAATAGAATATTCTTCTGAAGCGATGGACCCAGAGATTATGTGCTTATTGGAAGAAGCTTTGGTAGAAGGTTTCCCAATTACGGATGCAAAGGGTACCGAGAAATTTGGTTTCATGCATAAGCAAGTTTATCCATATGTGGTTGATGATGACCTTATGCAGTTATTAGTAGATGAGGCTCCACTAGAATCTGGGCATGTACAAACTAGGGAAATTTTTCCTAGATGCATTTTGGGAGCACAATTACAATACCAGAATTATAATGCTAGAGGGGGTGAAGTTGCTTTACCAATGCTCCTACCCGTGATTGATGATCAACAATTGGCTAAGCCAGTTGCAAAGGGAATATGGCAGTACCTAGTGCTACCTGATACTATATGGGATTTGATGTTACGCTATGATGTAGGGGATTCTCTGCTAGCTTTTGATCCATGAGGAGAGAGTTATATGCATGGTCCAAGGCAATTGATGGATATGCCATTTGATCCAGTGGAGATGGATATGTTCATGGATTGGGGTGGGTGACTTATATGCCATATGATCCAAGTGGGTTTCATTATGGTTTATGGGTAAGTGGTGGATGTCGTGCCACTTTGCGAGCACGAGATGAAAGACAAAGGCTTTCTTGCATTTTTGAACTTTGACAAATCTATGATCTTTGAGCAAGAGGAGCTCCCCTCCACTTCGATACCCATTGTAGTCCATCATTTGAGCTTTATACCTTTACCCTCTGCCTCATGCATCCCTATGTGTGCTCATTCTGTGCCACGTGATAGGCCGTGAGCACTCATCTCTCAAAAGCCTCCAAAGCTTCAAGTATAGCTTCCATACAAAGTCTTTCTTGGCCATCGCTTTCGGACCCTTGCCACTTGTTTCTCACTGAACTGATCACCAAACCATAAAGCCGTGCCAGATCTCCTCCTTGGAGGCTTTGAACCATCAAAGCCTTGCTGCATGTTGGCTTTGTAGAGGCTGCAAACCAAACCGGTCAATTTTGCGTCAGGTTCACCAAATTTGTTGGAGAGTGCGATTCTCCAAGGTCGATCAGGAAAGCACCGGGCTTTTGTCTATAGGCAGGAGCTTAACAGACATTCAAACAAGGATAAATGAGTGCATATATACTTAACTAAGGTTTAATACACGTATTACTGGTAAATAGAGAGGATTTAAGAGAAAAAACAAGAATGTTATTAACTGTTGAGGCGGTAAGAAACATAAAATGGAGTCACAAGAGATGCTGCCAACTGACAGGTGATACAGCTTTAGATTTTTGATTACTCTTTTACAATTCTATCGCATATGCCCGCTTTGGTATGCCCTTTGAATTGCAACCCTCGGATCAGAAATCTCCCCAAAGTTGCACCATCGTCCAATTCTTTCGTACTCTTGACGCTCCTTTAGACCTCCCTTGATACTCATACACTGCTTTAGAGAGTAAAACTGATAAAAATAACCCACATCAACCCCAAAAATGACCAAAAATTGGTATTTATAGAGCTTTGATGGCTTTTTTTTAGCAAGTCGTGCACAATCACGGACACTTGTCTGTGTTAATTTGGAGTTTCTTGCATGGACACTGCCTCTTAACTGGCCCTTCAACTCTTTCTCTCTCTCTGCATGTGAGATGGGGCCAACCGAAGTGCCACATCAGCACTACAGAGCCACCCGCCAACCACCACCAATTGTAACCACACCGACAACAACGCACGCCAACAGCCTCCCACGGTGTCATGAACCACGACAAAGAGCAATTCCTAGGCAACATACGCCATAGCTCACGAGCAAGAAGAACTCCCCTCCATTTTGATACCCATTGTAGGCCATCATTTGAGCTTTATACCTTTATTGTCTGTCTCATGCATCCCTATATGGGCTCATTCCATGCCACATGGCATGCCCTGAGCACTACTCCCTCAAAAGCCTCCAAACCTTCAAGTATAGCTTCGACACAAAGTTTTTTTTTGCCACCGCTTTCGGACCCTTGCCACTTGATGCTCACTGCAACGATAATCAAACCATAAAGCCATGCCAGACCTCCTCCTTGGCGGCTTTGAACCATCAAAGCCTTGCCACACGTTGGCTTCACAGAGGCTGCAAACCAAGGCCACAAAAAAAATGAGAAAAATATATGAGTACTCTGCTGGCAACTATTGTCAAACTTCCAACTGGCATAACTCAATCATTGGGACCCCGATCAACAAGTCGTAAATCTTATCAAACCCACATAGTGTGTACTATCTTGTCAGACTATATTGGACCCAAAACAATTCTCGATGGCACAATTTCCAATGTGACCAAGTGGGCACGGACCTGGCCCCTAGCAAATCTTCATATGTTGCCTTGTAGAGCTTCAATTGTCAATTTGAAAAGATCAACAGGATTTGTAAAACAAGCTCTACACATTTGTCACTTCAAACTAGCATTGACGGCCTGTCATCACCTGTCCTATTCGTCTCAAATCTGCAAACATCTCGAGCTTCAAATATCCATATCTTTCACTCTATAGCTTTGTTTGAAGAGCTGATTGGACTAGCTTTCTCATCACTTCAAGCTCTACATTCTCGAGCAAACCACTTTGGACATCTTCAACCTGCAATCTCACTTAGCCCACTTTGAAGCACTTTTGGTCTTAAAAAAACCACATCATCCATACATTTCCGTGAATCTGATGCCATAAGCAATTCTAGCATAGATCATAATTTGTCAAAGTTCAAAATGCAAGAAAAAATTTGTCTTTCATCCCGTGCTCGCAAAGCGGCTTGACAACGTGCTATGCATATTTTCAGCAAAATAAATTGATCGATAGCTTGAGAAAATGTTGCCAAGTCACCCAAGTGAGTAGGTATAGTGGGGAGAGGTGCTCCTAGGATTGCATCTGGATTAGGGGTTGGCATTGGGTTTGGCATATGCACTGTCATTAGATCCCAGTCTTGGTATGTCATCGTGTCATGCAGTGGCCCGAAGTTCATATGTGTGGCCCTAGGCATAGCAGATGCAAGATGTGACATGTTAATGCTAGCCAATATGGCCCCAATGGCATAAGGACTTGGATAGGGTGGTTGTGGAGCATAAGCTGTCAAAACAATTGGGGGTGTAGGAGCTACATGAGCATGAGGAGAAATAGGTACATATGATTGATACACACTTGTAGGTAATGTTGTAGGCATTGTGCTATTAGGCAACGATGCTTTACTAATTAATGAGGTCCATGGTGTACTTTTTGCCATGCTCATCACTAGGGTAGGCATGGTAGCCATTGTGTCTTCAAGAGAAAGATGAGCTAAATTTGGAAAGGTAAAACTATTACTTGTGGGCTCAGCCTCAACTGAGACTCCCGATGAAACAATATTTGAAAGATCCATTGAACTCACTGAAGGAGTCTCTATTTGTGATAAGGTCGGTTGTTTGACCTTTCCCATATCCAAGAATCTCAGGAGACCTGTTGAAGGTATGTTAATCTCTTTATTTTGCCTCTCCAACTCAATAACCCTATGGATGACCTCACAAACTCTCTATTGTTGCTGCTCTATGCTGGTAGCACCCAATGTGGTGTGATCCGTGTATAGGTCGGTTAAAGTCTCCATTTGTAGTCCATACTCCCAACTTACATTTAGAAATGACCCATCTAAAATTGATGTGCTAGGGGTGTCCTTCGAAGTAGATGCAATGTGGCTCCCTATGGTCTGACTCTTAGTGGTTTCTAATTCGAGAGTATTCAATTATTCAATTGGCGTGACTTTTGTCATAGGGGCCTTTGGATATAGTTCTCTTCATTTCTCTACCTTACGTAAGCTTTCAATTTCCTTTTTCCTAGCTACAAGGATATAGCACTTGACCTCTTGCACTTTGGCAAGATTCCTACCATCAGGTAATATAACTACAGAGGGAAATCTTTCTGAAGGGCCGATGAGTGCAATGGATGTAATATTCACATGGGTACTCCCAAGGAGTGTGGGGTCTAAATTAGACACGAAAGGTGAATTCACTTCTTCCCCACCCCTTCATTTACTTCGCTAACCACAGTGAGTGGCTCTACTAAAGGTCCCTTTTAAGTGGCTAAACATGCTAGACCCAAGTAGTGGAGCCAAGGCATGCATATCTTGACTCAAACTCTCAGGGTTTTGTGTAAGGTATCCTTTCATGATTTTGTAGCCGCCAGAGGAAGAGTCAGTAGACGCAATATGTGGGTCTTGGGTCGCACTACTTGAAGGTCTATATAATAACCACCCATGTAATTTGAAGCACTCTCAAGCTTTTTAAACTCTGGGACTCGACCAAATCATAGATACATGTGATGCATGTACCCTAAAAGCTTTGACGAGTATCCAAAGAGACCTCGGCACTAGCTATTTTGGTTGTTTTCACTTGAATTTTTTTATTTTTCTATTTTTTAAAATGTGCATGATGTGGAATAGATCATGCGATAGCTCGAAACGAGCGTATCATTTAGAGGAATGTGGAATGCACATAATCCCCAAAATAGTCGATTTCTACTTGGGCATGTAGGCAAAAGAGGGAAAGTCTAAGGAAGCTTGTGGAAGAAAAAGGAGGATGTTGGGAGGCGTTGTAGCCTCGACCTAATCACAACCCACACAAAATTATCAATCCATGGATCAGAAACCCGGCTAGGGCATGGAAGCATGAATATCGGATGAATAAAAATGAAGGATTCAAGAGAATACCTCACCAATGCAAGTAGAGATTAGCCATGGCAAGACTAACTCTAATCATATTCTAATCACTAATCAATCAACTCTTACATACATCAAGTCCACCGAGCTTGACTTGCCAATCTTATGGAGTCACAAGAACACAGTCAACACAAGCATCCATGATCAAAGCACACACTAATTGCATTGAAGTTGGCTTTCCCAATCATCACATGCCAACCAAGGTACTCTAATCACATCTCACACAAGTGGCATTGAGCTCAAGGCTCCTAAACTTTTACACACTTAAGCACACAATTAGGCACAAACTCTAATGACATGACCAAGAATGCACACACACTACACTAATCAAGAGAATTAGAGAAGTCATCAACTAATTGAAATACTTATGGAAGAAGAGAGTTAAGATCAAAGCAAGAAGTATATACTTCTATCAAATCTAGAATAATGAGAGTGTAATACTACTTCATGACATAATGAAATGTAGAGAAGATAAGACTAATGAGTAAAATAGGAATTAGATTAATCAAGCTTCTCTAATTACAATGGATTAGTCCTAGTCTCTTAAGCATGGGTATTAAGCTCAAGGCTAGGCCATCCATAGAATAACACTCAAGAGAGAGAGAGAGAGTTCTCAAAAGTGGATCCTTAAGAGTAAATACTCAAGAATGAAGACTCCTTGCATAAAGGCTTTCACCATAATCCCTTCTACTATGGGTTTAAGCTTGAGCCCTCTAACTAGCATATACAACTTTGGAACTCCAAATGAGCCCAAGATTTATACAGAGTGAGTTGGAAATATTATGCACAACCATAGCATATCTCCCCCTTGATGCATATTTGGTGTAGCCTGTGTTAGCCGCTGCTAACATTCTCCCTTTCTTAATTTGGCGCACGTCCTCGTGTGCCGGTGAAGCAAAACATGGTGACATGGTAGAAAGCAAGTCCATGGAAGAATGTTGAGCTGCAAATCATAAGAGCAAGTAATGAACATCAAAGGCCAACAAGGATACAAAACATGAAGTACAATGAACAATCATGCAAAGTGAAGTTTTTGCTTCTAAAAAGATGGTTGAATCATAGTCAAAACTAAACAACATAAAGCACAAAAAAACACTCAACTATTGTGAAGATTAAACCACTTGAAATTTCAGTTTTATGCATGAAACACAAGCAATCAATTATGACCCTAGGCTAATGCAAGTTCATAAACCTATTAGCCTAAAAACTATGTGACTAATCTTAATAACTCATTCAAGTCTATCATGTCTATGGGCTATAAAAAAACTCATAATCTATTAGTATATTGTCACAGCTTTTTGAAGCTCATGGAAGTTTTGTTTTTGTCATTAATAGAAAAAAGTAAAGCACAATACAAGACTACCACCCCAAGGCAATTTTAGGTACGACTCTCGGCTCCTTGAACCCTCAAGAAGGTGTTCCAGAAGCCTACTAGCCTACCAAGGCGACGGCTATTTGCCCAGGGCATCGGTTTAGGGCCTTTACCAAGTGAGCCAAGGTGATTCCCCTTGCCTGCCAAGTGCCAATAAGGCTAGGCCTCACATAGACACAACATAACATAGAATTTTTTAATTCATGTGTCTAGTAGCATTTTTGCTACTTTTTCTTGACACTTCTTTGCTTCATTGTTTCATTTTTTAGCAATTTTTTATTGCTTCCAACATGAGATGCTTATGGCAATTGGACTAAAGGACTAAAGCCTAATCATAGTTCTAGGTTATGTTAAAAATGAATGGAGTATTAAGAATATCACTAAGAGTCTAGGAGTAATGAGAAATGAACCTGCATTAACCTAAGGTCAAGCTTGGCCAATTACCTATGATTAGCACACGTAAAAGCCAATTTTTTTGATGAGTTAATATTCACAAAGCAAAGTGTTGAAACTTTAGTATGCCTAGCTTTTTAACATGAAACAACCATAGCTTAGAAGCAAAAATTACCTAAGCCAAGCATAGAGAATGGAGAGATGAACAAAAGAGCAAAATCATGGAAGGATTACACCTATTCATGCTTTTTTGAGCATCCTTGAGCAAGCATCCTTTTTGTGTAGAGAAGTCTCTTTATCTTTTTATTTACAATCCAAGCTGATTTGAAGCTAAGTGTAAACACAAGCTCCAAAAGCCACTTATGAAAAGCCACACAAAAACATACAAAAAACATTAATGAAAACCTAACGCTAGGGTCTTGCATACCTGAATTTGCCAAAGGGAAAAAACCCAAGGGAAAAAAATGCCTTTGGTTAAGCACATGATGCTCTTTGATAGAAAATTTATGCATACACATCAACAATGAGAGATAAAATGCTTCTACATAAGCAAATTTTACAATATAAAGTCTCTCATGCATGATTCAAAAGTTTGATTAATTTCTAGCTCAAATGAAAGTGACGATTTAAAACAAGTCAAGAGCTGAAAATAATGCAACTTTGATGAAATGAAGTGGCTCTTCAAGCCAAATTTTATATTTTTAAAGCTTTCCAAAAAGTTGGCTAACATTTAGCTCACATGAAATTTTCAATTCAAGAGCAATCTATGAGCTAGAGATGACTGCAACTTGATGAAATGAAAATGAGTGCCTCTCAATAGCCAAATTTTGTACTTGAAAGCTCTCAAAAAATTTGGGTAAACACTAGCTCTATTCAAAATATTTTCACTTTAGACCAAGCTATGAGCCAACATGTATACAACTTTTAATCCAAAGAATTGGAATGCCTCTATCTAGCCACATTTTGCAATATATTGCAATGATGATCCCTTCTTGGATCAATGAAAGTTCAACCTTGCCACACCCTTCAAAACAACTCAAATCATTAGTGCTCTTTAAGAATTTGAACATCCAATACAAGCACTAAAAGCTTGCTCAATCACAAGCCCGAAATTTTATTTCTCTCTTGATCCTTCAAGAAGCTCAAATTTTAGTGCTATGTAATGATTTTTTACATTCAATTCAAGCACTGAAAATGTATCAAGCAATGCCAAGCTCAAGCATAAAGCACCACTTGTTATCCATAGTGTTACTCTCACATGAAGCTCATATGCATTTCAAAAAGAGCTTGCCATTAAGCGCGATGAGAACTTCATTCAAACAAAGCACTAGAAGAATGCTCATACCAAAAAATTTGTGCATTGAGGATCATTTATGCATGGAATGCATATACAATCATCATAAACACTACCCATGTCCACATCCTAGCTCTCATACAACAATTATGGCATACAAATCATAAGAGAGAGAGAGAGAGAGAGAGAGAGAGAGAGAGAGAGAGAGAGAGAGAGAGAGAGAGAGAGAGTAAATTTTGAACTCATTTCATGAATAAAAAACCCGATGCTGGATTTTTGTTCGACAAAAACTTCATCATTAGTGCAAGGATAAAAATTCTTCATCAATCCAAGCACTATAATTGCATAAGTTTCAAGGTTTTAATGCAATCCATTCAAAAGAACTCATTTTGATTGATAGTGGATGCACAAAAGTTTATGATTCCATGCTCTCATGTAGTTGTAGACAGACAACTAGTGCCTTTCATCACAAAAAAAACAATCGATTGAATTTTTATTTTGAGCCTCCCATTGTTTATCGAGGGAACGGGTGGGAACAAGCCCATACTTTTCATATATATATATATATATATATATATATATATATATATATATATATTCTTTCTTTTGGTTTGATGCCAATGCGCAAGCAACAAACAGGGGCCGACTGTGGCATGTGGCCTGTGGGTGCTATGCTCGACAGAAGAGTTTGCCATAAATGGGTGTGTGTTTGACGCTATGCAACAACCGACAATTTTGGCATGCATTGCGAGTCAACACGGTCTGTGTGTGACAGTGTGTGCCAACTGAGCCAAGCCAGATTGCGTGCATGTGTGTGTGTGTGTGTGTGTGTGTGTTGTTTTGTCATTATGTGCCTAATCGGCAGGGGCCATGCCAGTGTGTGTGTGTGGGTTTTGTGGACTTTGAAGGCCTCAGAAGGCAGTAGTCCACGAGCCAAGGCATCGTGTGTGTGCGGGATCAAAGATGGCAGTCCACAGCCTACTGTTTGGGAAAAATGTGTCTCATCTTAATATCACTAAGGCTGGCGCAGTGCGTGTGTGTGTATTGGATTGCCTGTTGCCAGAGTGTGGCCAGTCAGACGACGCAGTGAATGCACCGATGGGGATTGGAATTCGAGACAAAGTGTGAGCTGGATTTTGGACCTTGGAATAGAACCAGCCAAAATTGGGAGCTATAATAAGGTCTTGCAAGTGGTGGGTGATTCATCAAAGCCAGCTAATGGCGAGTGTGGTTATAAATGCAAGGCAGGGTGACATGGCCACAACCTCCAAGCAGATGAAAGGGCACGTGGGTGTAGTTGGGATTTGGGAGCACAAAAATGCCCAAGGGGAACATTGCAGCTAGGTAAGGTTGCCGCATCCTTTAGCTCATTTTATGGTTCATAAGTGCACATGCATGAGGCGATATGGCTTTCACACTCAAAATTATCATGCATATCCACTAAATTTGTCATTGGTCTCTCTTCGATTGAGGTGCATGCTAAAATTTAATCCTCATTCCATCTTCATGATATTGTTTTGCACATCCATGGGCCATATGCACCAAAAAATTAGTCAATTAAATGATTGCACAAATGTTCTTGATTTCTTTGTGTTCCATCAATTAAAGCACGATTTTCTATGGCTACTCCACGAAATCTCTTTCGATTTGGCATCCATAACTTAATTTCAATCCAATGCATAGTGCATGAATAAATCCATATAGATACACAATGCCCCATTATATCATCATGCAAGCTCATAGAGCAATTTGACGTTAAAAGTGGATGTGTGAATCAGGCATGGCACACACACAAGGTGATTCCAAACTCTTTCATCGTAGCCTAGTATCAATCATTGCAATCTTGAGTTGCTCATAACTAATCTCCCAAAATCATCCAAACTTAATTAGGTTTGTCATCTAAGCTTGCATCGCTATATACAATTGATTATGACATCTTATATGGACACACTTTGAGGGGGATCGGGGAGCACCACAGACTGAGAGTGTGAGAGAGAGAAGGAGACACACACACGATGTGGGTGGGGAGACTCAAAAGAGTGAGCAGCCCCCTATACACTTATGCTATGTATAAGGTATACAAGTCAGTGGGCGCCCAGACTCTGGGCGGCCGGGCAAGGCACAGACGCCTATACCCCAACAACCTCCCACTTAAAGGCGACTGTGCCTTTAAGCAAGGGAACCTAGTCTAAAGACTACAAAAGGCGAGAGAAAACCGCTCTCAACCGATGCCCACTGGCTGGCTGTGATCGTGTGCATCCGACTGTCCTGCTCCCGTGTAAGTCCATACACCACCAGACGTACCGCACACGTACTGCAAGTATGTACGCAATACCTGCATATCTCCCTCGTGCACTATGCCATCATCAGTCAACAAACGACTGACAACCCCAACTGCAAATGCTCCCACTACAGCTGCGATATCCGGTCTCAAGATCAACATCTCATACATGAGACCACCGAATGCCGATGCAATGCTAGCGGGCCCTGCTAGCTCTACGTAGCATTCATCAACATATATATCCCTGGCAATAGGCATCTCTGATTGACAAGGCGTGTCAGCCACATGCATCTCCTGACTGTCCACAAAAGACGCATCAACCTGTCGTGCAACCTCAGAGCAAACCAGCTGCTCTAGGTGTCTGCTGGAAGACATATCCTGCACAACTATATCCCCATGCTCACTGTCGAGCATAGAAAGGAATGACTGCATAATCGCTGACATCTCAGCCTCCTCTGCAATCATCCATTGCAAACATGACCACTCAATCTGTTGTGACTCACTAGAGCTCTCATGCTCTAACTCCGTATGCATAGACTCTTGCACAACGTCCTCCTGTCGTGACTCACTAGAGCAAGACCGCTCTACCTGTCTATCCTACATAGAAGTATCTCGCACAACTGACTCTCTGCTTTGCTCAGTCACTAGCAAAGCATGCATGTCTGACTCTGTCACCTCTCTGTGTGACTGCTCAAGTTGTACCCCAACTGTGTGCACAACGAGCTCACTACTCTGCACTCCATGCAAAGTATCCTGCAACCCACAAGCAAAAGAGACTCGCCTGCTCTCTCGCTGTCTACCTGGCTGCGTGATCACAGAGACAACACCGTCTCTCGTGTGATCCACATGCAATGGGTAACGTATACCACTCCTGGCACCTCTCGCAATCACTAGCGAACCCAAAGCATCACATGTATAGCATCTCGTGCATAGCTCGAGGTAAAAGTGACATCCTCGTCACTAGTATACTCCGACACTACATGTGGATAGTGCACTCCCTTCGCAGTGGTTGCTAGACGCAGATGCTATGTTTCATGTCACGCCGCATCGTGCATGGTTTTGTAGCTATTCTAGCGGGATGCTTGGCAGTGTACGTTTGACCGATGGATCGGTGCATGCGATAGCAGGTGCAGGAGATGTGAGACTATCATTACCGAGTGGTGCATCTTACTTGTTACGACATGTGCGCTATGTACCAGATTTGACAGTGAGTTTGATCTCGATTGGTCAGCTAAGAGATTGTGGATGTCAGATTTCGCTACGAGAGCGAGATTTTGTGATGCATTTGGGTTCGCTAGTGATTGCGAGAGGTGCCAGGAGTGGTACACGTTACCCATTGCATGTGGATCACACGAGAGACGGTGTTGTCTCTGTGATCACGCAGCCAGGTAGACAGCAAGAAAGCATGCATGTCTGACTCTGTCACCTCTCTGTGTGACTGCTCAAGTTGTGCCCCAACTGTGTGCACAACGAGCTCACTACTCTGCACTCCATGCAAAGTATCCTGCAACCCACAAGCAAAAGAGACTCGCCTGCTCTCTCACTGTCTACCTGGCTGCGTGATCACAGAGACAACACCGTCTCTCGTGTGATCCACATGCAATGGGGAACGTGTACCACTCCTGGCACCTCTCGCAATCACTAGCGAACCCAAATGCATCACAAAATCTCGCTCTCGTAGCGAAATCTGACATCCACAATCTCTTAGCTGACCAATCGAGATCAAACTCACTGTCCAATCTGGTACATAGCGCACATGTCGTAACAAGTAAGATGCACCACTCGGTAATGATAGTCTCACATCTCCTGCACCTGCTATCGCATGCACCGATCCATCGGTCAAACGTACACTGCCAAGCATCCCGCTAGAATAGCTACAAAACCATGCACGATGCGGCGTGACATGAAACATAGCATCTGCGTCTAGCAACCACTGCGAAGGGAGTGCACTATCCACATGTATAGCATCTCGTGCATAGCTCGAGGTAAAAGTGACATCCCCGTCACTAGTATACTCCGACACTACATGTGCCTCAACTGTCAAAGCAACTGAGTCCATGGCATCACGACATACATCTCTGAGACTGCCATGTCTCCTACGATGTTGCATACGACGAAAACAGCGCCGTCTAACGTGTCCAGAATGACCACAATACCAACATGTTACCTGTCGGCGTGCTCGTGAATGTACATGTCTCACACGAGTCCGTGATGACTCAGATGTATCATACATATCATGTAATCTGTGCCAAAGTGCTCTCAAAGTAGTCTCATACATAACAAGAGCATATACAGATTCCGCAAGGTGCAAAGAGAGCGTAGATAGTGCCATCTCCTCTAGCTCCTGCCACTGATCGTCAAACATGTTTGAAGGTCTACCTGCATCACCACTCAATGGTCGATGCAACCCTCGCTGTGTCAATGCATCAAGCATACACTCTCTCCATGCCGCAAAGTCTGACCCATCAAACATGCGCATCTGTGAGAGGTCACAATCTGATCGATCACCTGTCTCTGTCATGAGCACAATGTAGCAAAATAGAAAGCAAAACCACCTCACCAACAACACCTGGAAACTGTCTACCAATATGGCCAGAAACACAATGTAAAACCTGTGAGACACACTCCAAAATAGAGCTCCCGCAATGTCAATACAAGCCTCGCCTGCTCTAGTATCACACTGCAATCTGTGAGCTAATCACCAAGCCCACACTGTGCGGTATCGATGCATACACACGCACAAATCTTCCACCTGCAGAGAACACCGCACGCAAATGCTGAGTGCAACCCGCAATCTCTACCTAGATCGCATAAATGATGTGCATAAAACTCTTGGGAAAATTTCGCCAGAGTTTCGTCAGTAAAACGGCCACAAAACCTGTAACCAAACTGACTGCACGCTCAAAACCATGAGCAACCAAAGCGCATCAAACCGCACTCCAAATGCATGCACCAATCTCCACACTTTGCATACATCATTGCAAACACCTGCAAATTTAGTACACAAATATCTGCTCTACCTGTGACTGCCAAAAAACATGCTCGAGGCATACATTGTCGAGCTCAAAATGTAATCACATTAGTCTCTCTGAGCATCAAACCACATAAGGCATACATCGTATCCTCCCAGCTGTGAAGAAACTTGCAGCAAATATCACTCTCACATCTGAGAGCAAACCATGTGTGGAATCCTCGACACACAATAAACAACTGCTGTTGTAGAAAATTCAGCGTTCAGAATTTTAAAATTCTGATATGACGAGCGCGTCCGGGGCGTGCCAAAACCCCAAGGTAGACTCCTGGATCACATGTATCCGAGTGCGGGTGTGAAAGCTATGCCAAAAACAGTGTTTTTGGGACCCGAGAGTGCACAAATAAACTTGCTGCTGTACTTGCTGTAATTCAAAGCATAATTTCAGCAAATAGACATCACCATTGCATCCGGAGCGTGCCAAAACCCTAACCTAGGCTCCTGGATCATGTAGATCTGACTCTGTATGACGGAGCTACGCAAAAAACTGCGTTTTAGAGCCCGAAAATGGCAAAAACGAGCTGCACACAGTTTTGAACCTGTTCCTGCTCCACTCTGCGTGATGCAATGTCCTCTCAATGCAAGCTCCAACACAAGAGCTCTGCCACAACAGCATCCAAGCACTCGAATGTCAAGCTCTCCTCCGCCGAGCACTTCTCTAACGAGCTCCACTGAGCTCAAAAGCTCCTCTCACCAAGGAAGCCGCAACCGCCTCCTCGACCAAGCTTGACCACACCAAGCTCCTAAGCTCCAAAGACAATGCTCCTCAAGCTAAAATCTCTCTCCGTGAAACTCCACGATCGAACTCCACCGTCGAGAGCGAGCGAGCTATCGCTTCGAAGCTCTCAAAGCCGTCGTGCTCTCCGCGGTCACCATAGCTCTGATACCAATTGAGGGGGATCGGGGAGCACCACAGACGGAGAGTGTGTGAGAGAGAAGGAGACACACACACGATGTGGGTGGGGAGACTCAAAAGAGTGAGCAGCCCCCTATACACTTATGCTATGTATAAGGTATACAAGTCAGTGGGCGCCCAGACTCTGGGCGGCTGGGCAAGGCACAGACGCCTATACCCCAACACACTTTCACGTAAAAATTACCATATCCAACTCATCTTGGCATTTATCATGATGGTAATACATAAAATCATTTTCAATTGCGTATCACTTGACTCATCCAAATCAAACGATCATGCACCCCAACTTTTAGGTCTAATAATCATCATAATTGATAATTGCTACCAATTATTCATCCCCAATTTGGACATTGAATGCCATTGAGTAGGCACACACACCCAAATTTAAACCAAAAATTTATGAAATTAATCCATCAATTTCACATTGCAATGCTCAAATTGCACACTTGATCAAGCATGAGTGAATGCATGCACGCTTAAGTTTTTCAAAAATTAACACTATTTTGATCCTATCAAGCAATGCACACACTAAAAAATTAAGCAGAAAAGTTCAAATTTGGCTCAATTGGCAATGCATTTAGGCTTACACCTAATGATTGCACAACTTTTCATGCACATTTCATAATTATAAAGCATTTGGGTGTCCTAATTGACCATCAATCATAAAAAATCAAGTGGTCTTGGATGGGCGCACACACTCAATTTTTGCCCATTTTTTTGGCATTTAGGCTAATCCAATGATTGAATTAGCTTAGCATACACATCATTTACATGATTGCATACTCATGTATCATCAAGTTTATCAATTTCTATGCATGCACACACTAAAGATTAGGTGCACATACACTTGAATTTTTTGACATTTTTTTCCCTCTTTGGTGCATTACACACACAATGATTTTTATGCACACACATGAATTCTTGATGAGAATTAAGCATTATCTTGATACTCAAAGTTCATTAGTCAAAATTTGACCATCAATTTCATTTCAAGTGAATCAAATTAGGTGCAAAGTGTAGGTCAATTGAGTCACACACCTAATTTTAGCAAATAATTAGCAAAATTGAACCACATTAATCAATCAAGAACTGACATGAGCAAGTGAGTGCACTTACATCGTAATCACACTCCAAGCTATTGCTTTGCTCCACACGAAGATGCATCATTGCACACACAAGTGTGCACCATCAAATCGGCTCCAAAATTGACCATTGTAGGCCAAAAATCAAACACCCAAATCATCAAATTAGGCGCGCATAAACTAGCTAGAGTGATTACAAGGGGATTAATCATACATTACACTTCAATTGTTAGCGGTTAGGTTAGCAAAGTTAGTCAAAATTAGTAGAAATTAGCATGGAAATGAAGCAAAATTAACAAGGGTTAGTATGAAATTAGTGAAATTGGGGGTGAAATTGAAGGTTTGGGATATTCATAACTCAACAAGTAGCTTTAATTTCTTGCACAACATCATCAAATCAAACCAAAATTGAGTTACACACACTCAAAAACCGAGAAATTAGTAATGAAATTACTCTATTCTAAACATCCTATACTCACTAATTTAGGTTATCGATCCCCGACAATGGCGCCAAATGTTGCGAGGCGTTGTAGCATCGACCTAATCGCAACCCACACAGAACTATCAATCCGTGGATCGGCAACTCGACTAGGGCATGGAAGCATGAGCATCGGATGAATAGAAATAGAGGATTCAAGAGAATATCTCACCAATGCAAGTAGAGATTAGCCATGGCAAGACTAACTCTAATCATACGTTAATTACTAATCAATCAACTCCTACACACATCAATCCACCGAAGTCCGACTTGCCAATCTTATGGAGTCACAAGAACACAGTCAACACAAGCATCCATGATCAAAGCACACACTAATTGCATTGAAGTTGGCTTTCCCAATCATCAATTGCCAACCAAGGTACTCTAATCACATCACACACAAGTGGCATTGAGCTCAAGGCTCCTAAACCTTCACACACTTAAGCACACAATTAGGCACAAACTCTAATGACATGACCAAGAGTGCACACACACTACACTAATAAAAAGAATTAGAGAAGTCATCAACTAATTGAAATACTTATGGAAGAAGAGAGTTAAGATCAAAACAAGAAGTACATACCTCTCTTAAATCTAGAATAATGAGAGTGTAATACTAATTCATGACATAATGAAATGTGAAGAAGATAAGACTAATGAGTAAAATAGGAATTAGATTAATCAAGCTTCTCTAATTACAATGGATTAGTCATAGCCTCTTAAGCATGGGCATTAAGCTCAAGGCTAGGCCATCCATAGAATAACACTCAAGAGAGAGAGAGAGAGCTCTCAAAAGTGGATCCTCAAGAGTGGATACTCAAGAATGAAGCCTCCTTGCATAAAGGCTTCCTTTTAAAGGATTTCACCACAATCCCTTCTACTATGGGTTTAAGCTTGAGCCCTCTAACTAGCATATACAACTTTGGAATTCCAAATGAGTCCAAGATTTATACAAAGTGAGTTGGAAATATTATGCACAACCATAGTATATCTCCCGCTTGATGCATATTCGGTGTAGCTTGTGTTAGCCCCTGCTAATAGAGGAACCCTTATCCCAAATTCTCCATTCCACCTTTCAAGTAGTAGGGTACATATATGAAACCATGTCTAAGTACTATCACTAAACCAACGCCAAGACCATGCAGCACGGGGACGGAGATAGGGATGGGTCCAAGGACAATTGGGGGTTTTTCTTTTCAACTTTTTTTAGTAAAAAAATACCCAAGTCAAATTTACTCAGTCTGCTGTGTAGAGAGTTTGCTATTTATTTATTTATTTATTCAAAATTTTGAATCAGTATTGAGGCGATGTGAGATAGGCAACAAGAGAAGCGACCTCTAAATACTTCTCAAGACTCTTGCGCTGCTCAATTGGAGCTGGGACAATCACAAGCACACAAACAACAACAACCCACAACCAAGCCCAAACAATAAAAGGGGCACCACCTAGTTGTGGATATGAACTAGGAAGCAAGAGGGTTTTGTCATGACCAAGGAGGAGAGAACAAATCACACACAAGCAATCCCACACAAAGACATACAACAAGTGGAGCAAGAATGACGTAGAGCAAAGAGAGAGAGAGAGAGAGAGAGAGAGAGAGAGAGAGAGAGAGAGAGAGAGGAATGAAGTTTTTATGCGATACTGTTAGAAGCTGGACACACCCCACGGCATCTAACTACTCGGCGGACTATTATTTTTGTAATTATTCATTCATTGAGGAAAACCCGATTTTTCACATTGTACATATTGGGACTTACAGAAGTTTTCAGATTGTATCCCAGTTTTGATAGTTAGATTGAGTAGATGGTTGATTTTGGAACTTTAGGGTTTGGGATGTTGTAAGGTATATATACCACTTTTTGACCTTAATGAAAAACCTATTGTCATTTTAAACAAGTTTTAAGTCTGTGAGTGAGCGTACTGTGTACGTGAGAGAGAGTGTGAGCTTTGTCTTGACGCTACGTGTGCTACGGTGGTCAGAATCGAGTGAGAAGAAGTGCAACGTGTTGCCCCCGACTAGAGCTACGAGCCGATACCAACATTGCGTGCGTACGGTCCGGCTTTGGGAGCTCCTTCTACAAGTTTCATCGGTTGTTTGGGTGAGCATACGTTATCTGATTTCACATTGCAGCATATCCACGCGTTCGCATTGAGTAGAGCTACACATTAGGCACTTCAAATCTCAGAAACAAGGACCTGCAGATTTCGGCCAGACATCCTACGTGTTTCTGCACCGGTTGTTTTGGGTCGTGATTTTGGTTTATAGACCTTAGGGAAAGCGGCCTATAGGTATTAGTAGGGTCTCATTCAAGTTCTATGGTGTTTCGAAAGTGTTTGATGGGTGTTTGGCTCTAACAAGCGTTGTAGGAAGATTCCTCTTTTGCACTTTTGAAGACTGTGACTTAGACAATTGGCAGGGACCTCTGTAGGAATTAGTTAGGAGTTGGTCGAGTGTAGGTTGACACCTTATGCTTGCTTCCACGCGCCTGCGGATCGAGCTTCGTCCTTAGCTGACATTACTTGTTAGGTGAGTTCTCGCTGTGCTGACGTCCGTTGCGGCGTATTCGTCCAACATTGGCGCCGCTGCCGGGGACGAAAACCTTAGGTAGGTGACCGAGACTAATCCTTGAGGATTGGATTTTTGGCTTGCCAAGAGTCTCGCTTTACATTTAGACATGATCAGAGGGTGGAGGACTCTCTAGGTCTTAGAGGGAGTCTAGAAAGCGTGTGTCTGGCCTAGATCGTTCGACTTAGGTATAGGAGGTAGACTTAGGTAGTTTTAGGTAATAGTCGAGTTCTATAGTAGGAGTTGGAGTGGTAGAAGCGGTGAGAGGAGAGCTTGAGAGTCCGGAGAGGCCAAAAAGCAACCAAAAACACCATTATCACCATTTCTATAGGTAATAGTCGAGTTCTATAGTAGGAGTTGGAGTGGTAGAAGCGGTGAGAGGAGAGCTTGAGAGTCCGGAGAGGCCAAAAAGCAACCAAAAACACCATTATCACCATTTCTTCATGATAAGAAGGAGTAGAGTAAGTAGGACATCATGATTCAGATCTAGAGCATTTCATGCATGTACACTTGCTTGGTAGAATCATTACAAGTTTGTAAAAGACGCAAAAAGACGCAAAAGTGTGGTCGAAAGCCTAATTAAAGTCCAAAAGTTACTGTGAGTGTTTCTGATAGGTCTACAGAGCATCAGGGGCATTCCTGTCAGAAATTTTTTTAATTTTAAGCCAGGAGATATCCTACGCGTAAGATGTCTACAGGCCAATCTGGAAGGAATTTTGGGATTTTGAGTTGACCAGTGTGTTCAGAAGGTAGGATTTACCCTAATTTCAACTGGAAAGTGGAAATTTGGCCATATCTTGACAGGATAAGGCTAGATAGACTGAAATTGCAAGACATCCTACCCAAATAGTGCCAAAACATTAACTTGAGACCAAAACCATAAGATGGCTGCATGAGTGTGTCTTGCATGATATATTGAGTGACTGAAAGGGGTTTCACCTCATTTGGGCAAGACAATTGGGTTCAAAGTGGACTTTAGCAATTTTGAGTGACAAAGCAAAAAATAGCTGAAGTTTGGGACTTTTGACATCCAAATCAAAATCTAAGCATACAACTGGGATACTGACATCAAGGGGAAGTTGTGGAACAAATCTGGGGTCAAACAGGCCAAAAAGACATCCTACGCGTAGGATGTCTTCTGAGTGATTTGGGACTCCAAACTAAAATCTGAGTATACCAAGGTGATCAGCAACTCAAGGGGAGCTTGAGCCTTTAGTTTGAGCCATTCTGAAGAAAAAGACATCCTACGCATAGGATGTCTAATGCAAGCAAATAAAGTTAGAATTTGACTTTGAGCATTGTAAGGTGTTATATGGCTTAAGGCAAGCCTGCTAGTCAATTTTGGTCCAATTTGGAGTTGATTAGACTGAACAATACCATCAACAGACCGTCGGAACAGATTTCTGACTCATTGACCAGCTTATAGAAGTCCAAATCAAAAAGTAAAAGCAGCTGTAAGCTTAGCACAACAAAGGGAAACAACAGTGCAAAAATCCAGGCAAAATACAACAGGAGACATCCTACGCGTAGGATGTTTATTGGGGCATACCGCAGAGAAAATTTGACCTGGCCTAGACAGTGAGGTTCCATTTGGCTTAAGGGTTCCAGAACTTCTTTCAGAAGTGAATTTGGACCTTGGTTGCCCATTTGACAAAGCAAAGACTGAATTCAGACTTTTTCGCGTAAATTGGCCAACATCAGAGAGATGTACCGTTTCAGATTAACAACCTAATCCAGAACATCAACAGTGTATAAAATACAGTAGTGGTTGAGATTAACTCTCCAGTTATACCAATCATTACTAAGATAACCTCTAGCAGATAAATGCTTTGATTCAACTGCCAAAATTAAAACTCTTGTGTACAGGTAGGTATATTCAGCAACAAGGCAAGAAGTTGTGCAGGAACTGACCCGTTGCCAGGTGAGTGGTTGAATTTGTGCTAAATTGCATTGATAAGTTTGATGAATTTAAGATCAGGCAGATACATTGTTAGGACCAGAAGGTGGCAGGTGACCAAGGTAGCTTAGTGTCCACCGAAGAGAGTGTAACTCAGGCAAGGCTAGATCCTCTAGCACCGATTATTGAGAAAGGTAGTGATACTGACACTTCGTCAGACAAATCTTTCTTCATGATGGGTAGTGAACAGCCAGGAGGTTTCACCTATGATGGACCTATGCAAGGAGGAAGCACCTCCCAAAATCCTTTGAATGATTCCAGGCTTACGGTGATCTTCTTAGAGGGAACAAACTCAAGAGGAGCCCTAGTCTATTCTGACTATTGAGGCTGCAAGTGCATTTGTATCGAAGAGAGGCCATCACAAAGATTGGAGATAATTAGCGTGTATGATGATGGAGATAGATTCCGAGACGAAAAGGGGAACCACAATTTAATAGTTAGCAACCTTGAAGATTACAACAGATATGGAGATAACGTGGCTAAAGGGAAAATGGTTTCAAAAACTCAAGAGCCGCCACCAAACATTGATCGGCACGGAGCTATTTTTATATACGATAAGAAAACAATCAGGATTCCAACTTATGACGAGAATGTGGGGATCTACAAACACGAGAGCGAGAGTATTGTCTCTTACTTTCGCAGCAAAGAACCATACGTAAACGAACTAAGCAAAGACAAGCTTCTTTACTTATTCTCTTACGAAAGTGCTACGGGGAAGGGCATAGTTTTTGTTGATAGATACGGGCGAGAATACCAACGTATTCTCCCAGAGGAAGTAGAAAGAGCAACAGGTCCAGGAGCATCAACATATGCCCCTGAGGAAAAGCCGAGAGCCGTCCACACCCCAAGCAAGTCAACAAATCCATTTTCAGATGAGTATGACACTACCTCACATTCCACCAGACAGCAAGCATTCAACAACCAAGACCAACCAGCAAACCAACCATCATTGCAGGCATGGCTTCGACAGAGTGCAACAATGGAACCAGACCGAAACCGAGATGGTTATCAAGCCGCACGATGGCTCAGGGATTTGCAAGAACCCCCACACTATTCAAGGTATCAAGCAAAGAGTCAGCCAAAGACACAAGGGTCGACCGAGCTTGGAGGACCACCAATCGAACGAGTTCGAAGACAAGAACCACCTCCAGCGAGAACCGTTAGAAATTATGGCTTAGGAGCACCGTTGGGCAAGGAACCAGCCTATTACAGAAGGCCTGAGGAGGTGTATAGACTTGGACGGGGTGATCCAATGATGAGGTTTGTAGACCATTGCAGAATTAGACCTTCTCAAGTGCAAAAATGGGTAAACAAAAAATACACAGGAAACAGAGACCCAAGAGATCATGTAGCAGCCTTTGTGCATGTAATTAGAGCAGAAGAGGTGTTAGACTTTCCTACCCAATTTGCAGGGTTTGGACTAACCCTAGAGGATGATGCTGCAACTTGGTTTGTCTCTGTGGAGCGTAGAGACTTTGAGTCGATGGAGGAAGTGTTTGACGAGTTTATTGAGGAATTGTCTCAAAGGGGAATAGCTCATAATACCGTCTCACAAATCCATAAGTTCAAACAAAAAGATGGAGAATCTGTACGGACGGCAGTCCTAAGACTAAAAAGATATGTTAAGTTCTGTCCTGTTGAAGAACTGCCAACTCAGTCCAGACTTATGCTGATATTCATCCAAGGACTAAGGAATGCAGATCTCCAGAAAGACTTACATATGAAGAGGAGCACGACGTTGAATGAGTTGACCAAAGAGGCTCTGTACCTTGTGGAAAATTGTGCGGTCTACAAAGAACGGGAGTTCAAGGACCTTGATGACGAGTCATCTTCACAACAAAGTGGGAGCAAGTCTTCCAAGACAACACTGAAAGGAGAAATAGCGGTAAACCAGGAGCAGCTCGTAGATGAAGTGCTAAAAAAGATCAACTTGTACGCCAAACCCCAGGCTAAACAACCCAAGTGGTGTGCTATTGAACAAAAATGGACAAACTATGGGACCGAGGAATGTTACTATAAAAAGGGATATGTGAGGGAGAGGCCTTATGCTCCCCAAGCTCTTGTAGCTTCCCCTCAAGTTCCACCGATGCCTAGATATCAAGCAGGCAACTTACCAGGACCTGTAGGTGTAGAAAGACCACAATGAGTGTTGGGGCAACAACCACCCCTACCAGGTTTACGACCAGTTGGTATAAGATACACACCAACGGTAACTGAATCAGAAGAAAAGGCTTTGGTGCCTATGCATGCATATTATGAAGATCCCAATGGATATGCGGCAAACCCTGTCTATTATCCACCGGAAGAACCCTTGACACCAGAACCATGGAGCATGATAGGAAATCAGGGACCTCCAACTGCTGCACAGGCTGCAGGAGAAGGAAGATATAGCTTAGATGAACGAACATTGTTGTTCATAGCCAATGGAGGCATGGGCGGACAGAGATAGGCTTACCAGCAACGAGGGGCTCAAGGAGCACCTCAACAACCCAAGGGACCCTGTTACAAGTGTGGCGGAGACCATTGGCTGAGAGATTGTCCTCATGATGAAATCATTAGAGTCAATGCGTATTGCCCAGAATGTGGAATTACTCATTTGATTCCCGATTGCCTTAAAAACCTGAGCAAAGGAGCAAAAACCACCTTGAACCTGTTGGAAATAGTACCTTCCAATGGAGGATCGGAAAATGAAACAATCATACCTATTCAGGCGGTAACACGAGCACAAACCCAAAGAAGGACGAACGAACCCATAATAGAAGAACCAAAAGCAGATGCCCAAGGTTCAGAAACGAAAAATCAGAGAAGCACTTGGAAAGCGAGAAAGGCGCGTAGGAAAGCCAGGAAATAACTAGAGCAAACAATCCTATCCGATGAGTTGAAACATACAAAGAACAGATTGGAGCGGTTAGAAGATCTAGCTATCTTAAGCTCACACACCACAACAGCCATAGCACCCAGGGAAATAGCAGAGCCCAAAAGTGCAGGATCAGGAGGATCTGTACTGGCAGACAAGGTAAACGAGGAGTTGGATGCGCTTCTAAAAGCTTATGAAGCTCGAATTAAAAAAAACCAAACCCAGGAGCAAAGGTCGATGACTTATCCATATGCAAAAATAGAAAAACAAAGGATGGATATGTGTAAAAAGATGATCGAGACGGCTCAATCATTGATGGAAGACCCATTGGGTAAACCGGCAATTGTCATGACATACCAGCTCCAACCCCTATCCAACCAACGTTAGAGAAACATGAAGAAAAAAAGGAAAGACTCACTAATGATTATGAGTCCAAAGGAGAGCCTATCATAGTGCCAAAAACCACTGATGAGGCAAGTGACGGGGTCCATCCTAAAATATTGGCAGAAATGGGAAACGACGGTAACTGTCTAGATGATCTATGGAAGCAAATCAGGGAGGCCAACGAGACTAATGGGATGAGTGACCACATGAATAGCACGAAAAAAGAAAAGAACGTGATCTTACCTCCTATTGAAGAATTCGAGGCAAGATCACAAGTGAACTTTGAGATACATTCACAAGGGGGAGACCAAGGATCTATGAGTTCGAGGCACAACCAAACAGACTCTTTGAGAACTTTACCCTCTTACTTGAGAGAATATGAAGCTGAGTCGGAAGTGAGAGCAATCCCATCTCAATGACTTTCTTCTAACAAGGTGATGGATTCACAAGGATTGATTGAGTTGTTATCCACCCCGGTGGCATGCACAATCACGTTAGCAGAACTCCTAAGGTTAAGGCCAAACATGTGGACCACAGTAGGAAAATGCCTAGAAAAATTTGGAGTGAAAGACCCCACCTTGAAGCTACAAGAAGGAATCAGGGAGTTGGACAAGCCTAACCTAAACACTAGGCCGGTACCATTGAATAAGGTTGGAGAATATTGCGAGGGAGAAGACGGAAACACGACGCTACCGGTAGAATTCCAAGGAGTAGTTTCCAAAGCTATTCTTGACAGTGGAGCAGGAGTTGCTATAGCCACCAAGGAAATCTGGAAAAAATGGGGAAAACCAACTTTGAGGGCTACCAGAATGAAGCTGCAGTTGGCAGATGGGTTCATGGAGAAGCCTCTAGGACTCTTAGAAAAAGTAATTGTCACTTCGTGCGGGATCGAGTATGAGCATACATTTGCAATAGTCGATTTCGACAAAAAGAACAATTATGAGATAATCTTGGGACGACCATTCATGCGACAACTGAAGATGGTCCAAGATTGGGGTTATGACCACATATACCTCAGACATGGCGAGACGACAACTAAAATACATATGAAAGACCATAGTTACAAAGATGTAAACCAAACACCAGTGGAAGAGTTTGATTCGGCTACAATAGCAGGATCGGAACTACCAGCATGGTTAGGGCAACCAAAAGAGCTATGGATGTGCGGAGCTTCACATTGTGGAAGCTTAAGAAAAGAGGAATGCGTCTTAGAAAGAGCAATTGAGGACAAGGAGTATATTCCGGAACCTTCCTCTGAAGATGCCTTGGAACCTCTAGAATGGGAACACATACTGGCAACATTAGATGTCTGTACCATTACCGACAGTCCAACAACAAAATTTTGCGATAAGGATGGCTACGATGTGCTATCCTATTACATGGTAAGCGTTGTGCCAGAGAAAGAGACGGTAGAACCTCCAGAACAAGAAGAGTTTTACAACTCCTCTGAACAATTGGAAGTAAATGATGAGGCAGATAATGAGTGTTCAGACACCTCAAGTGAGCGTGGGAATGAAGCCGAGAATATCAAGTTTTATGATTTTGCTAATCAATACCCTAGACGCCAAGAACGCTATAGGAGGAAAAGAGCAGGAAGGAAAGCGAGAGAGAACCTGATGCCCAGGATAAAAGGTAAAACTCACTATTTGATGCTTGTAAAAGCAGAGGATTGTGTGAAAGATCAAATATCAGGGAAATTCTCAGAAAATCGAAAAGAACGAATGCGAGAAGAAATAAAACAGGTAAGAAAAGTTAAAACCGAAACAAAATCACAAAAATCTGAAAAATAAAAAAAAGAAACAACAAAAGACCAAGAGTGGACCAAACTGGAGCATAAACAGAAATACCAAGAACTGAAAAGGTCTTTGAGAGAAATATGGACTACTGAAGAAGATAGTGATGGTAAAGGGGAGTCAGAAAAGGGCAACATGAACGTACCAGCACACTACCGAAAATTCACTATCCAAGATAGAAAAATCATCATGACACCACCAATCAGGGAGATGACCAACCAAGAATCTTACGATGGGCCTGAAAATGCAAAGAGAATAGACCTCGCAGAACCAGGTGAAAAGCCTTAGCCGGTCTATATAGCTAACGATTTAGAACCTGAGGAGGAAGCACAGCTAACATAACTTCTTACGAAGTATAAAGATGTGTTCACTTGGTCCTATAAAGACCTCAAAGGAGTTGATCCATTGATATGCCAACATACAATTCCTTTGAAATCGGATGCAAAACCTAGCAAACAATGTCCTTATACATATAATGACACATTTGCCAAACGAATCAAAGAAGAGATTGATAAACTGATGGAAGCAGAGTTCATCTATGAAATTGAACATACAGATTGGGTGTCACCCATTGTGGTAGTTCCCAAGAAGAATGGAAAACTGCGGGTGTGTGTAAACCTCAAAAAGGTGAATGCAGCAACCATAAGGGATAATTATCTCTTGCCAATTATAGAACATGTCCTTGAGCGAGTGGCCGGGAAACGGGCTTATTCCTTTCTGGATGGGTTTTCAAGATACAACCAACTGGCAATAGCAAGGGAGGATCAACACAAAACAACGTTTGCCACAGAATGGGGGATTTATGCATATCGAGTTATGCCATTTGGCTTAACAAATGCACCAGCCACTTTCCAGAGGTTAATGACTCACGCTTTCAAGGAATACCTAAGATTATTCTTAGAAATTTACATGGATGACCTGTGTGTACACTCTCTTCTGCGAGAGGAACATATTGACCATTTGCACAAGGTCTTTGAAAAGTGCAAAACATATCGAATCTTTCTGAACCCGGAAAAGTGTGTATTTATGGTTAAGCAAGGACAAATCTTAGGACACATTGTCTCAAGAAACGGCATAACCATAGACCTAGACAAAGTCAAAGTCATTGTAGAACTGCCCAGACCTACTAATGCGAAACAAGTGCAATCCTTCATGGGGGCACTGTGGATATTATCGAAGATTCATATACATGTATGCGGTTATCGCACAACCTCTGTATTGTTTGCTAGTCAATTTCGAATGGACCCAGGAGTGTGAAACCTCATTCCAAAGGCTGAAGGAAAACCTTATATCAACACCTGTACTAAAGGCACCAGATTGGGAAAAGATATTCCATGTGCACATTGATGCTTCAGCATATGCAATTGGAAGTATTCTAGCTCAACCTAGAGACGGAACAATGGATTTTCCGGTTTGCTATGCGAGCCGACAGTTAAATAGTGCAGAAAAGAACTACACAACCACCGAGAGGGAAGGGTTAGGAATGATTCATGCTGTGAAGAAATTTCGGCATTATTTGATTGCAAACAAATTTGTGTTCTTCACAGATCATCAAGCTCTTTTATACCTAGTAAATAAGCCTTGCAATACAGGGAGAATCGTACGCTGGTTTATTCTATTGCTAGAATTTGACTTCACAGTGGTGGTCAAAAGGGGTAAAACCCATCTGCGAGCTAATCATCTTTCAAGAATACACAACGGGGAAGCTCCTCAAGGGGTAGATGATGACATACAAGATGCTTATCTTTTCAACATTGAAATGGTATTCAAATGGTCTCAGGAAATAGTTAGCATTCTCTCCTTCGGAAGTGAGTTTGATAATACAGGATGCAGATCCAAACAGCAAACAATTCGACAAACAAAAAACTTCCAGTTGATAGCAGGACGGCTGTATCATCTTGAGTCTGACCTAATCCTACGATTATGTATAAATCCGGAAGAATTCGAGTGCTACCTTGAAGAGGCACATGTCCAGGGTTGTGCATTTCATTGTTCGACAGTGAAAACACACCAGAGACTGAAACAGTTAGGGGTTTATTGGCCAACTATGTATGCGGATACACATTCTTATGTCACCAATTGTACAGTATGTAGTGCCAAACGACCAGTGGATCACGCAACTTTGTTTCGGGTGAACATAGCACCTGCATGGAGTCAATATATCATTGACTTCATAACCACTAGAACGTTCCCTGAGAACATTACAAGAGCACGGAAAAAAGCTATAGAGCTGGAAGCTCGTGACTTTCAGTTAATTGGAAATCAACTCTATAAGCGGGGAAAGGACAATCAACTTAGAATCTGTGCAAGTGAAAGCGAATACCTGCTGATTCTAGAACATGCACATAGCGAAGTAAATGGAGGCCATTTTTCGGGCGATAAGACGACAAAAATTGTCTTAACCGCAGGAATTTGGTGGCCTACATTGTACATGGATGCCAATGAGTTTGTAAAGCGTTGTGATACATGTCAACGCACCAAGATACCAATAAAAAGAGATGAGATGCCATTACGGCCAATGATGGGGGCAAGAGCATTTGCAAAATGGGGCATTGATTTTGTGGGACCTATATCACCCCCTGTATATCGCACCCATACCCAATATATCATTGTGGCTACGGACTATCTCACAAAATGGGTCGAAGCCAAAGCAACACAAAAAGCTGATGCACGCACCACGGCTCAATTTTTGTATGAGAATGTTTTTATACGTTACGGGTTACCAATAGAAATTGTCAGTGACCGTGGAACACACTTCCTCAATGAAGTCATTGAATATCTACTAGAGGAATTCATGGTCATACATAGGAAATCAGCACCATACCATCCACAGGCCAATGGGCAAGCTGAGGCCACAAATAAAACACTATGCACGGTTCTCACTAAAATAGTGTCAGAATCAAGAACCGATTGGGATCAACAACTACACTCAGGACTCCGACTAGGAGGGGGGGAGGCATTCTCAATGCGGAACCAATAACAGAAACAACAAAAAAGGGCATGATTTTTGACTATTTTTGAAGCAGAATATCATGCTCTAATTCATGGCCTTTGTTGGTGCCTCGATAATTCAATTAAGAGATTAAACGCTTTTGGTGACTCCATGCTTTTGGTAAGGCAAATGCAAGGTACATGGGCTTGCAAAAATGCCCGTCTCTCTACTAAAATGAGAGAAGCCAAAGCTCTTATGAGGAGATTTAGGGAGGCACAAGTACATCATGTGCCAAGAGACCAGAACAAGGATGCAGACCACCTAGCATCATCAAAGTTAAATGAGTCAATAGTGGGAGCAGTGGCCATCAAACTTCCACTTCAGCAAGGCAAGGAGGACTTGGAAGATATTATGCACATTCTGGAGCAAGGAGAGGCTCCTAAACACTTGAACGCAGGGGAAAGGCGATGGTTAGCTAGGAAGGCTACCAGGTATCGCATAGTAAATGATGACTTGTATTGTCTTGGTAAGGATGGTGTGCTTAGGAGAGTTCCTTTGAAGAGTGAAATTGAAGAGATTTTAAAAGCTTGTCACGATGATATGTGTGGAGGACACTTTGCACACGACGTCACTAGTAGAAAGGTTCTACAAGCTGGGTTTACTTGGCCAAGTCTTCATCGTGATGTCAAATACTGGTGTCAAACATGTGATGAATGTCAGAAAGCAGGACCACGACGGCTCATAGCTGAACCTCAGAACCCAATAAAGGTATATGGGCCCTTTGAGAAGTGGGGAATTGATGCCATAGGGCCTCTACCACGCACTCAGTCAGGTAAAGAGTACATCATCATGGGAGTAGACTACATGACTAGATGGGCTGAGGCTATGCCGACCAATAGAATTACCGCTAAGGATGTGAGTCAGTTCATCTTTGACCACATCTGTTGCCGGTTTGGCACCCCTCTTGAAATATTATCTGATAGAGGACCAGGGTTTAGAGCAGACTTGGTAGGAGAACTCATGAAGAAGCTAAATATTCAGCATCAACACTCTACTCCTTACTACCCTCAGTGCAATGGTTTGGTGGAAAAAGTAAATGGAATCATTTGCAAAATTCTCACCAAACAGGTACATGCCAGACGCCAAGATTGGGACAAACACCTGAATGGAGCTCTATGGGCCTATAGAACCTCCTTCAAAACCACATTAGGGTACACACCCTTTCATTTGGTTTATGGAAAGGAGGCGCTTTTGCCCATTGAAGTGAAGTTAACAAGTCTTCGAATATTGGGTAGCCAGGTAGGCTCTCAAAAGGAGAAAGTACATCAAAGGATCATGGATCTAGAGAGGCTGCAATTGGATCGTGAAGAAGCCATCAACCACTATTCTCAAGAAGCAGAGAAGCGCAGAGAAAAGTTCAACAAAAAGCTAGCATCCAAAGACATCAAAAAGGGATCTCTGGTGCTTCGATATGACAATCGCTTCGACACTCGTAAGGATGGAAAGTTTCTTTTCCGATGGGAAGGCCCGTTCTTGGTCACCAAAAAGTTCAAAAATGGCTCTTACAGACTTCAAGACATTGATGGTAAAGTGCACAAGACCAGGACAAATGGATGGCGTCTAAAGCCTTATCACATCAGGATAAGGTCAGCTCAAGATCAAAGAAAGTAGGCTAGAGGCATAAATACCCCTAGCCAGGTTTGGGGGGGCTATGATCCGAGCCTATCACAAATTCTTGTTTATCATATTTTGTTGGTTTTCCTTGCTTCTAGAGGTTTACAATAAAAGAAAGAGTGAGAACAACCTCTTGGAAAAATTAAAAAAAAAAGATTTTTTCTTGACTAGTTCACCGGAGGTGAAAGGTAGAGGGAGAACCTAGTGGTAAAGGGAAGGGAAAATATGTAAATGTGAAAAGAAAAGATATGATGTGGTTGTGGAGCCATGCACCCATGATTCAAGGGTCATGAGTGGCTCATATCATCATGGCTTTGGAGCCATATGATGATTCAAACAAATGGGACCCAAGTGGAAGACTTGGTAAAGGAAGAAACCGGGCACATGATTTTGCTGAATTTTTAAAAAATACTTCCACTCCGATCCAAGAAAAGTTGTCTTCATCAAAGTTGTAGCTGATGAGCTGGAGATTCTGGCCATATTTTTTTTTATAATTTTTGCATCTACGGTCTAGGAGATATGGCCAAAATGGTGGACGCCAATTTTTTCAACTGTGGTGGAGACCACCCCCTCTACCTTTACACACACACACCCTTCCTTTTCCACATTGAGACCTTCTCTAAAATCAGCCATTAGTCTTCTCACCCTCCTCTCCTTCCTCCTCTCTCTCAAGCTCAAAAACCCATCAAAGTTCCTCTTCTAATCACCTCTCAAGTCATGCTTAATCTTGTTGTAATTCATAAGTTCTCATTCAACCCCTTTCTATTATTACTAGATATGTATTGATTTTATGTAGATTCTTTACATTTTAAAATAAGGAAGCTCTTGGACTCAAGCTATGGAGGAAGGAGTGAAGACAACACAAGTGATGATGGAGCTAATTGGTCAACAAATCACTTGGAAGGAGCTTCTTCATTGGTTGAATGTCCCTAATCAAGCTTCATTTGTACAAATTACACTTGGATCTTAACCTCACTCCTAATCACTCTCTTTCCTATATAAAGAGGCCTTCCCCTTTGTAATTTCAAGCCTCCCTCAGCCCCATTGAGCCTTTGTATCACTCACCATGAGCCCATAAGCTCATTCATTCACTCTATTCTTGCACATCCTAGAGTGCAAATTGTTTCATGCTAGTAACCTCTCCTCCTCTTACTTATGTTAATTAAGAGAAATGTTTTATATGCGTGTGAGAGTGCTTGATGTGATCTTGGCTAATCCTTGAGTGATTGTTTGCTAATCTATATGCTATTTGTGTTGGGAGTGTTTGAAGTCATCCATTCCTTGTACACACACTACGGTTAATGCTTCATTCATAGTGATCTCTCTCTCTCTCTCTCTCTCTCTCTCTCTCTCTCTCTCTCTCTCTCTCTCTCTCTCTTTATGTAGCGGTCCTAGTCCACGCTTCCAAGACTAGGTGGTGCCCTCATCTCATTTCCCTTGTGGCGCAATGGAGTTTGTTTTGGTGTAGAGGCCGCCATTCCAAATTTCGTTCGTCAACGGCAAGGATCCCCAAGGGATTGGGAAGCTATGGAGACCAACATCGAGAAATTTCATCGCCAAAAAGCACTCCAAAAGTCAGAAAACGGCTTGGAGGCTCTGAAGTCCACACAGGGAGTTATACTCTATCCATTTGACTTTTTTGTTGAAATTAGGCTCAAAAGGGACTTAAGGGGGAAAAGGGCAAGCACTGGGAACAATAACACTGAAAAAATCATCAGGAGACATCCTACGCGTAGGATGTCTCAAGGGCACTTTTTGGCACAAAACCCAACAATTTTTGTCATGCACATGTTCTGAATGACATTTGCAAGCCCTACACCAAGTTTCATCACATTTGGATCAGATTTGACCTCATATGCATGGAAAAACGCAAAGTTAAGGCATAGAGGCAATAATGGGCCATTGACCTACCAAATCTTGTCCAAATCTCATGAAACTTGCACAACACATTCACATACACATCAACAAACCATCTGTGTGTTCAGGGAGTAAAAATGGTGAATTAGACATCCTACGCGTAGGATGTCTAATGGACCTTTTTGGCATGGAAGGGAAGCTTTGTCATTCCAAATGTGATTACCTCATCAGCAAGAGCCCATATGTCAAGTTTGAAGCCATTCTAATGACTTTTGAACCCCAACACCTTCAAGATACATTTTTTGGGCCCAAAAACACCTCACAGAGTCCTACAGGCATCAAATCTTATCCAAATTCAAATCCAAGAACAGGGCCATGTTCCATAGGCCAAGGACAACCCACAGAACAAGTTTCATGCAATTCTGATGAAAAAGACATCCTACGCGTATGATGTTTTCAGCATAAATTTATCCTTCTGTGCAAGAAATGACATCATAGGAGCCAATACCATGATGCATTGAGCCCATATACCAATTTTCAACCCATTTGGACATCAATTGCTACCCATGATGGATAATCTCCCCAAATTATGACCTAAAGCCTAAATCAGCCCAAAAATCCACATTTTGTCATCCAAATTCAAATCCAAGCTTATAACCATGTTCCATGAGCCTTACACTACCTGCATGTCAAGTATGAACCAATTCTGAAGAAAAAGACATCCTACGCGTAGGATGTCTAGATGGAATTTTTTGGCCAGATTTGCACTGTCAGCACATGCACAGCTTCACAAGTTCCTTTTAAGCTATAACTTCAATTTTCAAGTCATTTGGATAAGTAAAACTCAGTTTAGCAGCTGATATGGAAAAAATGCTAACTTTGGACTGCTGAGTGCAACAAGATCTATGGCAGCCTCGAAGTCACCGGCAAAGAAGAAGAGAATGACAATCAAAGATTATCTGGACGAGGTGGACCCTTTTGTCATTCCAGAGGGAACACTAAAGCCCACCAACACCTGGATACAGGAAGATCTGTTAGAGTCAAATGACCTAAAGATCTGCCAGGGGGTGTTCAAAGACAATGAAGGCAATGTAATAGAGCTGCCAATGCTGCCAAGAGAGTTCAACGAATTTGTCCGAAGAAAAATGGCCGGCTACTTGGAGAAAATTGACCTCCATAACTATTTCGAAGCAATACCAACAGGGGTGGACGTCAAAAGAGTATGGGAGTTTGTAACAAGCATAAAAGAGGATGGAGTGGCCAAGGTGATAGATTTGCACGGCAGACCCGATACAGAGATCATTATCACGGAGCGGGTTGTAGCCCATGCACTAGACCTCTCCAATCAAGGAGACAGTGTGACAAACAGAAGGGATGAAGTCAAGGTGTACAAAGAGAAAAAGGCCAATTACACCTTTGAAGACATCGCCAACCCAAAGGTGGCGATCATGAGCCAATTGTACAACCAGTACTTCCACATGTGCATGAAGAGGCCACAGAAGTACAGGATGCCGCCAGGTGCAATTGCCACAACGTTTACTTGGGCAATGACAAAAGGCACCCCAAAGATAATCAACTATGCGGCATACATACATGATAGCTTGGTAAAAATGGGCAACAAAAATCCAACCTACATAGTGCCAGGAGAAATGATAACCAAGGTAATTTATGCAGCACTACACGCCAAGGGAAGGTGGCCTGACCCCCCATCTCAGAATGATTGGCTAAGGGTAAAGGAAGACAAAGAAGACGAGCCACAATGAGCACCAAGGGTGGCTACAAGGTTGAAGAGACGGCTAGAGCCAGTTGCAGAGGAGCAACCTGAGCAGAAGAAAGGAAAAAAGGAGTCTACTCAAGTGCCGGCCAAAGAGACAAGATCACAAAAAGCGGCTAGACTCGAGAGGCTGATGGAGAGTTTCTGAGCCGAAAGAGCCCTCAAGGGTGATTTAAACGAATTATGGAAGCCATCTCTCGAGTCTATGACCGGATCATCCAGAAGAGTGCAGAGGGACTGCTTTGAAGACTATATCAAGAATTTCGAGATCCTTGATGCTTCAGTGGAAAACATTCCCCATGTCCCTTTCACCGAGGAAGAAGTGGAGCAGATAAGGTAGACATTGCTAGATGAACAAGACATCCAAGAAAGGGAAAGAAAAACGAAAGTGGACAGAGACTTAAAGGGCAAAACTGCAGCTTTACCAGATAGCCATAAACCCAGCCCACAACCATCACCACCACCATCACCACCTCCTAGCATCCCTCCACCAGAAGATAAGGAGGTTGAGGACAAACAAGAAGAACACCAGGCTGAGGAGCAAGAGCAAAGGCAAGAACCTGAGCCCAAAGAAGAAGCCAAGCCTGCGTCTGAGCAAAAAGAACTAGAGGAGGCATATTATGCATTTTTGGACTTGCTAGCTGCAGGCTATACAAGGGAAGAAGCCGCCACAGGCGCATTCGACTTGGCAAGGACACATCATAAAGAACAGATGCCAAGCATCCGGCTAGTTGAGCTAAAGGAAATTGCTACCGACATGGTAGACCTGACCCTGCCCTGTAATGATTGGGACGTGGTGATGACAATGCTAGCTGGAATAAGAGCACAATCTGTGGCATCTGACGAAGAATTGATAACTCTAAAGGCCACCAAAGCAAAGACCAAGATGGAAAGGGATACTCTGCAGGCACAAAGCCAAGGACAAAAAGAGAGAGAAGCTGACCTCCAGGCCAGCTTGGCAACGGCTCTACAAAACTGCCAAGCAAAGGAAGAAGAAAATGAGACAGCAGCAAAAAGATTACAAGCAGTTGAAGAAGAGTGTCTGCAACTCAGCAAGTCATTGCTAGATGCCGAAAAAGAATGGGATAATCTGACGCTCCAGCTAGCAGAAGAAACTAAAGAAGTAGAGGCCATGAGGAATGCCAAGGAAAAGGTGGAGATAGAATAAGAAGCAAGCCTGGATGAAGTCCTTGAGCTCAAGGACCAATTAAAAGTCAAAGATCAAACCATCCAGAGGATGCGAGCATCACCCGCTAGAGTTAGAGCTACGAGCTCGACTCAAATCATTTCCGAGAGTCAAATATATGAAGAACAGATGCAAGAACTCCAGAAGGAGCCGACTCTCGAGAAGAAGCAGAGCTTGATGATGGCTGAAGGTTCTATCGCAATGCAAACCAGAATGGAGGACAACCAAAAATCCCTACAAGAAGAATTGGAGAGCATAAAGATAAAGCTCGAGGAAGCTGAAAAAGTAAACGCTGAACTCAATGACCTCCTCGTGACTATGGGCGGAGAAGCTGAAGCAGAAAAGCAGACACTCCTCAAGAAAATTGAGGAGTTGAAAGGCCGACAACAAGCAGAAGTAGAAAGCTCAGGGCCATCTGCCAATGAGGGCATCGACCTCGACAATGTGGCAGATCCTGTGGACACACCCATGCCAGAGGAAAGCACAACAAGATCCTCTCAAGAGCCACAGGATCTAACACATGAAGAGGAGGAAAAATTGCGTAAAGCAATAGAGACAGAGCTCAGAGAAAGCACAAAGGAAGACTTGGAATGGGAACAGAGGGTTTTCAAATCTATGACAATTCAAAAAATCGACTCCAACAATCTCAAGCGTGAATGGCTTCAACCCTCTCTCCCATATCCATTGCTGAAATATGAGGCGGCAACAATAAACAGGCGAATCAGAGAAGAGCCAACGGTCCCTCTCTACAACGCAGACACCTCGAGGCCAAAAGGAGTAAAGCTCATAGTGGATTCTCAGCCAAAGTGGAGGAAGGCTTGGCTTACCAAGTACCCGCAATACCTAATACACTTGGTAGAGGCACCTAAACACATCAGAGACAACCTCAACTTTTGTCCTCTACCAAGGGTTAGGACGTGGAAAGTACAAGAAATCTTACAAACAAGCCAACCCACTTGGCTGAACTACCCAAAGCTGCCAGGTGTGAAGGCAACTGAGAGAATAAGTGTACAATACATGGTGAAAACCCTAACGGGTGCCATAAAGTTGCTCACTGGCTCACCTGACCTTACATGCATTATGATGAGAAAGATCTGCAGAACCATCCTAGTAGTGTTCGAGACCTTCAAGCCAGGCCAGGTGACTGACAGCATATTCTTCTTCCAGGATACATACAGATGTGCTTATGATATGTCAGGTCAGCCTTCCAAGGAGGTGATACATGCGTTGTATCAAAGAATTATGTTTCTACGATCCTATCACCTCCAGGCTTTTGAAGAAGCATTCTACACGGGGTTCTTCACCATGCATATAGATATCTTTGGCCCAACAATGCTAAATCTACATGCACGGTACGAATCACTGCTAAAGATGCGGGAGACCATAAGATGAAGCAAAGGATCAAGGCCATGTCGGGGACGACATGAACAAGGAGGGGGGGATGTTAGAAGCTGGACACACCCCACGACATCTAACTACTCGGTGGACTATTATTTTTGTAATTATTCATTCATTGAGGAAAACCCGATTTTTCACATTGTACATATTGGGACTTACAGAAGTTTCCACATTGTATCCTAGTTTTGATAGTTAGATTGAGTAGATGATTGATTTTGGAACTTTAGGGTTTGGGAAGTTGTAAAGTATATATACCACTTTTTGACCTTAATGAAAAACCTTTTGTCATTTTAAACAAGTTTTAGGTCTGTGAGTGAGCGTACTGTGTAGTGAGAGAGAGTGTGAGCTTCGTCTTGACGCTACGCGTGCTACGGTGGTCGGAATCGAGTGCGGAGAAGTGCAGCGTGTTGCCCCCGACTAGAGCTACGAGCCGATACCAACATTGCGCGCGTACGGTCCGGCTTTGGGAGCTCCTTCTACGAGTTTCATCGGTTGTTTGGGTGTGCATACGTTATCTGATTTCACATTGCAGCATATCCACGCGTTCACATTGAGTAGAGCTACACATTAGGCACTTCAGATCTCGGAAACAAGGACCTACAGATTTCGGCCAAACATCCTACGTGTTTTTGTACCAGGTGTTTTGGGTCGTGATTTTGGTTTATCGACCTTAGGGAGAGCGGCCTATAGGTATTAGTAGGGTCTCCTTCAAGTTCTATGGTGTTTCGAAAGTGTTTGATGGGTGTTCGGCTCTAACAAGCGTTGTAGGAAGATTCCTCTTTTGCACTTTTGAAGACTGTGACTTAGACAATTGGTAGGGACCTCTGTAGGAATTAGTTAGGAGTCGGTCGAGTGTAGGTTGACACCTTATGCTTACTTACACGAGCCTGCGGATCGAGCTTCGTCCTTAGCTGACATTACTTGTTAGGTGAGTTCTCGCTGTACTGACGTCCGTCGCGGCATATCCGTCCAACAGATACCTGGTTTGCAACTCGTAAATGGAGGTTGTTTGTTACGACCATATCACAAAGCTTGCACAAAACTAAAACAATGCTTAATGAATGCTAACCATTGCCATTACACGCACATTGTCTTAGGGTTGTGGGACACCTCTCACCAACCATACCCTCTTACAATGACCAAGAACTTGGCAATAAAAGACATACTAAACCGCTTTCACAAAAAAACTTAATTGACGTAACTTTCATATACAAACCACCTTGAATTCGGCAAAAGCATGTTACACAAGTGGAAGGACGAATATTTGAAGCCAAAAACACACTTTGAAGCACTAAAAACTTAACTTTTGATAATAGAAGAGCATGTACAATAGTGGTTTGAGATATGGTACTCACACCCTTTTGCTTTGCAATGTGTAGAATCAAAGCTTCTCTCACACCAAGTGTGAAGCTCACAAGGTGGTGACTACACTTATATCTCTCCTCATGTATAGAGTGTTGGGGTGCTTTGTGAGATATTGGAGATTAGAGATCCTAGCAAAGAGCTTAAAGCTGATTTATAAGAAGGAGAGGCCTTATTTATAGGCTGGAGACCCCTTATTAAGGTTATTGGTAATCCTATTTTACAACTAACAAATCATTATGATTTTTTCTTAATATCAAAACATTGTGGGCCTTTTTTGTCTGCTTGAGTCATGGATGTGGGCTCAAGAGAAAGCATTATTGGTGGTAGATAAATGTGCAATTAGAGAGTTGAGAGAGAGATAGATAGATAGATAGATTGGATTAACGTCCACGTAGGTCATATATGACCTATGGGACCAAAAACACAGACATTACAACGATTCATTCTCAGTGTGGGCTGATACATATCAGTTAAGGACTGAGGGCCCATCAAGAGAGTAGGGTAGGAAAAAAGGAGAAAGCAAACAAAAACCTAAGGGTCGGCTGTGGAGAGAGATGGTTTGGGATTTCAGAATTCTTGGATGATCGCTTTGCCTCCTCGATAGACTGCCCATTTGCCTTGCTTACGCGCTTCATGCACTCGCTCGCTTTACTCTTGAGTTGATTCATGGTCAGTTCTTCTGCAATCCAAAGCTTGGTTTCTTTGAGAAGGCGGGATTGACGTAGAAACTTTACCCGCTCCTCTTTGTTCTTGAAGGTAAGGACACAATGCTCGGGACGTACATGACGATGTGTGTCATTGATCCAAGCGACATTCTCTGACTTGATTTTGACTGGCTCAATAATATTGTTGAGTTTGATGATTGCCTCTTCAAGGGTGTCCTCAACAGTGCACCACTGCAAGGGGAGCCCACCGATGCGTACCTTGAGGGAATTATCTTCTTGAGATTTTTGTTCGGAGATTTCCTTTGTTACACACGTCCTTACTTGGGCGATGGTTGTTGAGTGAACTTGGTTAACCTTTGCCTCTACCTCCTTTACCTTGTCGGTGGTGAGGTCAGCCATAGAGTTGAATTGTTCTTCTAATTTGCTCAGGCGAGATTTGAGTTCAAAGTTTTCCTCCAAGACTCGATCAAGAGTTGCTTGCAACTACGTGATGAGATCAAGTTTGCTAGGGGTTGCCAGTACTGTTGCAAAGCTCGGTCTTGCTTTGGCGGGGGTCTTTGGAGTAGCCATCCCTGTGCTTGAGGAGATCGAAGGGAACCGACCACTGACTCGCAAATTTCGGAGGGAAAAGTCTTTGAGAAAGCTCGAGGCTTCACCCTTTGAAGAAGTTTTGAACTCCTGTCCTCGGCCGAGTATCTTCTGAAGGGCACCACAACCTGTTGTACTTCGCATGGCTGGGGCCGAAAACAAGTGCCGGCACCACAACCTGTTGTACTTCGCAGGGCTGAGGCCGAAAGCAAGTGCCGAAAATGCCTTAAAGCTTTTATGAATGCTAAAAGCTTCAACAAACCTTTGAAAAAGCTCTTGTTCTTTTACTGTGTCATAACCTGCAGGACATGGGGTCTCCTGGCGGGCGTCGCAGGCTGCTGTACTTCGTAGGGCACGAGATCTACTGGCGGGCGCCGCGAGCCAGGGGCTGAGGCCAATGCTGAGGCCATCGCAGGGGCTGGAACCACTTAACTGTGCGGGACTGGGGCAGGCTTCGCCACAGAGCTGGGGCTGTTGAGGGGGGCTAGGCTCAAGCTTAACGCCTCCCCCAAGGCAGCCCTTCGCCCAAGGGGGGCTGAGGGAGACGATGCTAGGGTTACGGTGGACCTGAACTGCTCAGGCGAGAGAGAGAGAGAGAGAGAGAGAGAGAGAGAGAGAGAGAGAGAGAGAGAGAGAGAGAGAGAGAGAGAGAGTTTACTATGTACATGTCTTGAGGTGAGGTGCCTTTTAAAGTTAGGTCAATGCATATTTTGTGTTAGTAGGTTAGTGGTTAGTATTAGTAATCACTAAAAATTTAATGATACCTTTACAATGGAAAGAATGAGGTGAATGGTTGAAAGAAGATGCGTAAATGAAGTGAGGGAATCTTTGTGATGTGGTGAAGCTTTGAAGAAGTTTCAGATTCACCTTTACATAGATCCCAAAAAATGACTACCACTCTTCTTCTTCTTCTTCTCTTCTTACACTGTCGCCACGAATGTTGACCACGATGAAAATGCTAATATTGGTTAATGAGAATCTGAAATTAGCAGAGATTAGGCATGGTTTACATGTTGGATTTTATGTATTTTAAGAAGAGGTAAGATAGAATTGTAACTTGGAAGTGATAGAGAGAGACATAGAGAGGGTGTATGTATGTAGAGTTCATATCAGAGCTATGGAGCTGAAAGGGGAGGGTAATGGTGAAGAGGGTGAGAGAAACCATGGAAGATGCAGGTTTTAGTGAGGGATAGAGATAAACGTGTGTGTGTGTGTGTGTGTGTGTGTGTGAAGAAGGTGAGAAAAGATTAGGGGTGACTTGTGAGAAAAAAGTGGGCAGATTGGGATCCACCAAAAAAGTCATGTTTTCTCGATAGTAGCTCCAAAAATTATAAAAGCTTTTGAGGTGATTATTTAGCTTGTGGGCTATATTTTATTTGTAAATCACTTCTTTAAATTTAGAGTGGAGTTGGACCCAAAAAATCCCATCAAAATACTTGTTTTTTCTCACTGCAAAAGTCTTCCAGTGGCCCCTCTTAATGTTGGATTTGCATAAGGCTTCAAGAGCGAGCCCCTCCTTGCATCTTGGTATTACATAGGAAACTAAGGTGGACTTGAACACTTGCGTGGAGGAGGACTTTTTATGAATAAAAGATATACACATGATGAAAGAAAAAAACAAGCTAGTGTCCACCTAGTCATAAGATATTATCTCACGAAAAAATAAAATATGCAAAAATTGGTACATATGAGAAAATAAAATAGAGGAATCATGAGGAAGAGGCCCCTTAAATGTCCTCTCGCTTTTGAGTGGATTTTTATAATTTTTATGCATTGTAAAAGAAAATATGCATATAAACTTCTATCTAGGGAAAAGGATTGAGAAAATATTTACATGCGAAAGGTGGGTCATAATATATATTTTATTTTCATTTCTACTTTTTTTGAAAAAAACTGATAACACACACACCTCTGTACAATGAAAAGTGAGGATATCCATAGCACTAAGGTGATTTTGGTAGGGTGAGGTATCTTACTATGACAATTATGAATAGCCGAAAAATGGCTATTTCCAAAAAATACAAAAATTCATGCAAAGAATACAAAAATTACAAAAAAATAGAAAATACAAAAATAGTGAAAATATAGAAACTAGTGCAAAAATTAGTGAAAATACAAAAATCTATGCAGAGAACACAAAAAACACAAAAATTGCACTAGTAAAACAACTTTTCTCACTCAAAAATAGCAAATCTACACTGCTGTAATAATAGATATATGCAAAAAAATAGTCAAACTCACAAACCTGGTCTATCGTAGATAGATATGTGCAAAAAGTACAGGAAAACTGAAAAAAACTAGCAACATAGTTGCATATGAAGCTTGACGCGTAACACCTCCCCGTCGACAACGGCACCAAAAATATTGAATTACAAGGGACTTGATGTGTGTCGTGTGTGAGCCATTGAGGTTGCAAACACACAACCTAGATGTAGGGAAGCTGACGCACGTAGACATGTGTGTCACTCACCTTTGTGTAGTTGTTGATGTAGGAAATTCGTGCCGCTATGAAGAGGGAGCTTGATACCATTGCTCAACTGCCTCGCCATTGTCGTATCGCTGCTCGCTCATGCTTGCTCGCTTACACACACTCTCTCATGCTCACACACAGTAAGAGATATCACACGAGAGGAGAAGAGCAAGAGCCAAACCATACATTTGAGAATGAGCAAAAGTTAGGGTTACAAACCACTAATGTGAGTTGTCTCATCCACATATAGGTGTCCACACTTGGTCGATAGTCCAACATGTTATATCTCTCTGTCTCTCTCTCTCTCTACTAAATTTGATGTGTATCTATCATCGACGATCACCTATGAATAAACATGTGGAATCGACAAGCCCAGACCATGACTCAATATAAATGAATGAGAATGCCGCTTAAAATGAACAATGGTATCAAGGATGTTAATGAGAAACTCATTTGTGTAGGCTAAGTCATTTCTAACAATTCTCTTGTGTAGACTGTTCTTGATGCTTTGCCTGATTCTTACCCGGCTTTTACTAGTACTTGGAGATATATGACGGGCCAAGGAAATCTTGATTTTAGCAAGTTTGATGCATTATGCACATTGCTATTGCAAGAGGCACTTTTAAGAAAAAACAGGACTAAACATCGTGCAATTGAATAGGCTCATTGTAGACTGTTCTTGATGCATTATGCACATTACTATTGCAAGAGTCACTCTCAAGAAAGAACATGGCTAAATAGTGTGCTTTCTTTTGCGAGTGGAAAATCATCTGTCTCCAATGCTTCTGATGGCAAAAACTCGTCTGGGAATTTTGGTTAAACGAGAAAAAAGAAGATGCATTGCCATTATTGTAAGGCTAATGATCACTTGATCAAGCATTGTCATAAATTGAACGCAAAAGAGGCCAAGAAGAAAGAGGCTAGTTCCACTACAAGTGTAGCTATTTAGAGTGTTCTATTAAAGGAGATTGTGATGATGATATAGATGTAAAATGGGCTTTTAGTACAGAGTACATTTATGATCCTTCTGTCCATGATGCATGTATATCATCTGCTGCAGATTCTCATGTGTGGTACTTGACAATGGTGCTACAAAGCACATTACCTCTCATTGTGACTTTATTTGAGTCATGGACTGGGCTTGTTGGTCCTATAGGTGCGTAGGTGATTTCCGATGAGAGGTGTACCACTTTTCTCTTTTGTACAATATTTTTGCTATGCTCGGCCACTGTGGGTGCCCATGTGTGAATGGCTCATATTTCATATAAAAGATCCATTTTGACCTAAAATCCCATTCTTGAGGTGCATGCTAAAGAAGTGCTCTTGCTCTACCTCTATCTTCTTCTCCATCATGTGCTCACGAGTGTGTGTGTGTGTGTATGCGAGAGAGAGATAGATAGATAGATAGATAGATAGATAGTTCTATTATCGTCCTGGGAGGTCAAATATGACCTATGGGACCAAATGAACATGTCACGTGGTGTGAGTGGAGTTCATAAGTGACTCTCGATGCTCAAAAATGGCTGAAATGAGCGTCGCAATAGAGAGTCCACATCGTGGTTGGGAGAGGAAGGTATGTAGGGAGAGCTCATGGCTGAATATATGGGGAAAAGAGGACCTAATGTGGTCAAAAGCTGAGCACTCAAGTAGTGTGTGGTACTCACTCTCTCGCACTTGACGAGGGCATAAGGTGCAAAGTCGATGACACTCCTCGCCAGTGCCCCAACGTCCTGTCTCGCAGCGTAGAGAATGGGAGCTAAGACGAATGGAGGCAATGGTGCGGATCGCACTCAACGGGATGGGCTCAAGGATGTAGGAATGGGTTCGGTTACCTCGTTCCGAGAAGAAGAGAGATTTGTAGTTTGGGGTAACGTGTGTGGTGTAATGGCTGAAGCGAGAACCTCCAGATTTCTCCCAAGCCATGATACATTGGCGTTGTAAGAAGGCCTCATTAACTTGGGAGTCGATCGACGCATCCTTGACCAAGTGACATGCATCCCATCTTCCAAACCATTTCTTGATATCAAGCATCCACCCCGAACTTAGTATTTTGCTCTTGCATGTCTTTTGAACCTTTTGACTTGCTTCATATGCGATTCTAGGAAGTCGATGCAAAGGGCTACGTTGTGTCTTACGCATGTACTCCACAACCCTTTCCATGCCCAAGACCTCAATGGGAAGCGATCCGGACTCAAGAAGTAAGAGCATGTAGGGTGTTTGTGTCTTGACTTGGAGAAAGTTGGTGAGAAAACGCTTTTGGACATTCTCAAACTCTTTCCAAGTAGACTTCCCGATGCTTCCACCCCACACCTCCACTCCATAAAGAAGCACCGGTGTCACCAATGTGTCAAAGAGGTACTTTTTGAGAGCCCAACACTTGATCTCTCCTGCATTGCACATGTTCTCAAATGCAGAGAGAGAGAGAGAGAGAGAGAGATAGCATTGCGGAGGCATTGGCAAGGTGATTGAGCGCGGTGACAGTGATGAATCCCTCTTCTTCATGGCATGGAATCCTTCACGACGGTAAGCATCGAGTGTGCTTGCAATCATTCATGGCTTGCACACAATGTTTGGCAAGTCCCAACCTCCGACACGTGCGGTAGAAGTGCACATTTTTGGCACCGCTATCGGGGATTTCCCTTCACTAAGCTCGAAGAGTACTCTGTGCTACCTTGTGAAGCCAATTATTTCTATCCTTTTCATTTTTTTGAGTTTTGATTAGATGTGCTAGTGCTGCAAGATGCAGCTTTGTGCAGTTTCTGCTAGATCTTTTAGTGATGCAATGTGCATGTTTTAGCAGGTTTTGTTAGATCTATTTAAGCTCTATAATGTGCAGGTTTTAGCAGTGGCCAATGAGTAGCAATCAGGTTGTTAGTTCTATTAGTGTTGCAGTGTGCAATGTTAATCAGTTCTGCTAGATGCTGCAAGCAGTTTTGACAGAGCTGCAAGGTGTAGTTGTGTGCGCATCATGCATGCTCTGTGCGCGTGAGATCGACGTCCATGCAACACAACCTTATCCATTTCGCAAAAAGTTTTTCTTATAAAAAAATATTTGGAAAAGATAATAATTTATTAAAAAAAAAAAAACGCCTAAAAATTTTGCTTATATTAAAAGGAAGGGATCGGGATCAAGATCATTCCCCAAGCCCAAGCCCAAGCCTAGGCCCAGGTCTCAGTCCTCAGTCTTATGATATAGTATAAACACTACTATATATATATAGACTACCTCCTCAAGAGGAAGGGAGGACATGTGGAATAAGTCCTTCAAGTCCACCCTTCCCTTCACACTTATGCCCTTGGACTTACTAATTTTAGCCTTTTTCTTGATTAAAAAAAGACCAAATCGAGAGTTGTAAAGCACGACACACCCCTCTAACCAAGATGCTCATTTTGAGCTATCACACGCCATATTCCGTGGCTTGGTCAGAAAGAAGGACTGGAAAAACAAAAAATTGAGAGTAAATTTGGGTTGCAAAACACCCAATAAACTAGGTGAGCGGCCTTCATGGACACTCACCAACACTTCTAGGGTGTTGAGGTCACATGCAGCTATGCTCTGGTCGTGTGCTAGAGGATGATCATACAGAGAGTGTCTCCGTTTACGCGGGCACCCATTATTCCTCCACATTGGGCTCTAGGCCCTTAGTGGGAACCCAAGGTAGCACCACTCAGGACCCACATATTGCATCTAGTGACTCTTCCTTTGACTACGACATCATGGAAGGTTACCTGATGCCCAATCTGGACGATAGTAGATAGGTTCAACAAACAAGCTCATTTTATACATGTCAAAAAGACTATCAAAGCCAATCAAATGGCAACCCTCTTCATATTACAAATATTCAAGTACCATGGTTGCCAATGTCCATAGTGTCGGATAGAGGTCCTAGAATGACCAGTAATGTCTGGAAGGGTCTCTTTGAGAATTTAGGGACAAGGCTAAACTTCTCTTTGGCCTATCACCCCCAAACGGATGGCCAAAGTGAAATATCTAACCTAACAATTCTTGATCTACTAAAAGCCTATGTAACGAAAGTAGATCAAAGGTCCCAATGGGAGAAGTACTTACCCTTAGTGGAGTATGTCTACAATAACACTGTACATACTTCCACGAGAAAAGAACCTTTCGAGGTAATTGAGGGAAGATAAAAAAGTCCCTTGCTACTTAAGGTACACTGGAAGATCTTTGTTGCAGATGAGTATAGCTGAGACCTACAAGAATCTTTCCAAAAGATTAAGGATGCTATCTCTATCTCACAGCAAAGGCAAAAGGCTGTTGCTGATAAGCACAAAAGAGCCAAAGCCTTTAAAGAAAATGATTGGGTCTTGCTTAAATTTACCAAGCTCGATTAAGGCACACGATGGGCAAGAATCATATGGGACACCAAAAGTACTATGCTAAGTTAGCAAAAAGGTACTATGGTACCTTCCAGATTCTTAGACCAATCAATGAGATGGCCTATCAACTCAAGTTGCCCAACCATTGCTCATACACAATGCTTTCCATGTGAGACTACTAAAGCCTTACAAAGGAGAGCCACCTCAAGAACCAACTATTGAAGACCCATCGGAGATCGAGGACCAAGAAGAGGTGCTGCAGCCCGAGTCCATTCTCCGACATGAAGACAAGGTATTAAGAGGTAGTAAGATTATCGGATGGTATCTTATTAAGTTTATGAATTATCATTTTGAAGATGCTAGATGGATGCAAGGCATACAATTAAAGGATAACCTAAACCTTGTCAATGCTTACAATGCTTCCCTAGAGTAAGCAAATGTACAAATGTTTAAAATGAACAAAGTTTTTGTCTTATAAGACCCTCTTTTTCTTTATTGTGCACAAATGTTAAGTAGTATGCATGCTTAGAATCAATTTTGTGGAGACGACGTCTTCCAAACACCAAGTCGAGCTTGTCACTCTACTATGGAAGATCGATAGGACTAATGTGCAGACATGCTTACGGCGGGGGCAGCTTAGGCTCTCAAGCACCAAATGGATTAGTCATCCATTCTGGAACAATGTTGTAGGGTAAGATAGGGATCCTCTACCCACTAGAAAAAGGACTAATGAGTAGGCTTTATCTCTTCTACCCCATAGTCAAGGACGACTATGATTTCAAGAGAGAGGTAATGTCATAATAACTAATATCTAATTCTCCTAAATGATTTTCTCAGGTTAAAATGATCATTTAATATGGGGATGTACCAGGGGAAGAAAAAGCTAGAATATTGGTTAAGCTGGCAGACCGGCCACAGTAGGGATCCAAAGGAGGGAAAATAGGGACCCAAAAGGGGGGCCATCTGCAAAAGACCAATGTGTAACAATGGACTTCAAAGACCCTAAGGTTCAGCCCATTAAGACTTCAAAAATGCTAAGGTTCCAAAATTCAAAGGTTATGTCCAATGGTCCAACCCTAGGGAAAATTGGATGGTTTAGTGATGACCAAAAAGTCTTTCATGACTCCTAAAGAGGAGGGGGTGAGCCCTAAAGATAGGGAAGAGAGAGAAGCTTGTGAGAGAACACACACACACACACACACACACACACACACACACACACACACACACACACACACACACACACACACACACACACACACACACACACAAAGGCTTCCCTTTACACAAAGGGCATAATGGACACAGATCAGCTCCCTAGGCCAATTGCCCACAAGGTGCACTCAAATCCTATTGGATGGCCATAGAGGCGGACCAATGAGAAGTAGGCTAGACTAAATCTAGTTTAATTCATTTAAAAACACTTAATAAAAGAACCAATAAGAATTAATATCTCTAGAAGACTATTGGACAATCTCCCAAGGGGTCCAATGAGCATTCAGTAGCCCAATGGCTTGCCTGATTCCTATTGGCTAGAAGACAAAGGGGTCCAATGAGAGTTTAATTGCATTATTTAATTACCTAAAGCTCTCACAAAAGGGAAAAGGGGGACACATGTCACAAGGCTATCACTTATGCTTCTCAATTTTCATTGGCTAAGCTTTGCAGGGTCCAATGGGGTGGCAGCCTGAGTATTTTGCAAGAGGGGTCGACCAAGAGAGAGAGGGGGCTGATTTTGGCAAGGCATTATCACACACACACACACACACACACACACACACACACACACACACACACACACACACACACACACACACACACACACACACACACAATCTCATGTGTGGAGCAAGAAGACTCTCTCTCTCCTTCTCAAGCTTTAGTGGAAAGCTCATCATCTACTCCAAGCTTGTGAGGGGAGGCCTACACCAACAACTCTTGACTTTGTGATGCAAATCCAACCAAGAGCAAAGCTTCAATGCATGCTCATGTCCTCTAACATGCTAATTACTAAGCTATGCTAAGCTATTATGAGTGATTATGTGAGGAGATATACTTATTTCTCGTAAGACTACTCCTTCTTCCTTTAATCTACTCTCATACCCCGCTAGCTCTCACCATCTTCGAAGGTGTGTAAGGTCTTGGGTCTGAGATCATGAGGGAATTGATGTTTTGTTTTATAAGTTGTTGCTTAGTGCTTGAAGCTATCATCTTCATTGCATTAGCTAGTTATTGAAGGAACACAAAGATTTGTATTGTAAAATGTCTCCCTTGATGGGGGAAACCTATAATACAAAGCCTTTTGGAGGGGGGACCGGCTCCATGTAAATCCGGTCCTTAACTGTTGTCAATAGCTTAATTTCTCTCTCTTTTGAAGTATTGTGCATGCCTATCTAACTAGGTGTTATGCTTTTTGTCGCTCTCTCCATCCAAGCACTCTTGCTATGCTCATTAGGAATCTAATTTAATGAAATGCTTACTATGTTAATGTTATTTTCCACTACACACAAGTTACTAGGCCATTAAGTGTTACACATACTGACGGGAGCAAAGCGAACCCCGAACCCCGATGGCCTCTAAAACACCGGGGACCGAATGGCGCGCCTCGAGCCTGTCATGGTAAAGCAAACAGGGGGCACCACCTAGCTTCAGCGGCTAGGACGCAAACAACACACCACCATAACAAAGTTTTCATCCAAGAGATATGGATACTTGGGAGTAATGATGAAGAGGAAAGGGAATGAGATCAAGTGAGAGAGAGAGAGGGTGAGGGAGGGGGTATAGCGGCTTAGTACTTAGGCACCACAAAAGGATGGCGAATCCGCACACCCTTCACACATACACAAGCTCACTCCAAACACAAGACTAGGTGGCGATTCCGCACACCTCACATGGGCAAAACATTGCAAGAAAACATACTCACAAAACCTCAAGCTTTATTTAGAGAATAAAGCGATGAAATGGGGAGCATAGGGTAGGGGAATGAGAAGGGAGAGCGTGGTAGAGCACATGGCGGATAGGTGGGAGTTGATGGCGAAGACTTGCACGAGGGTTATGGCCATCATCCTTCATTTAGTTTCCCTTCATCTTCCATAGCCCAAGGGTGTAGAGGTCATGCTCAAGACGAGCATGGTGATTGCAGTGATGGTGATGGTGTGGGTGTGTGTGTGTGCACTAGGCACACACAGTGCATAGTGTACTCTTTGGTGATGGTGTGTGTGTTTAGTGTGATGGTGATTCCTCTTTATATAGGGGAGGAGGGGGGAGAAATTCTAGAATTTAGAAATGAAGAAATCATTATCTACATAGGCCATGTGACTGTGGGCCCCACTTTTCTGGCTGTGTGTATATGTGCCAGAACAACAGTCTCATGAGAGAGAGACTAAGAGAGAGAGATGGGTTGATGAAAAAAAGTGAGAGGTGACATGGAGAATAAAGTAATTACAAGAGGGGAGAGAGGGGAGTGTGTTCAGAGGTGAATCTGTGTGCAGATGTGTGTGAACACAAGAAAAATCAGGTAACCACCGGGTGGGGATGGGTTTGTGGGCACCTTTTTCAGTGAAACTGAGTGTGTGTGAGTGTGGGGGAGGTTATTTAGCTACAAGACAAGAGACATGGGAGTTAGGGTACATTATTGGTGAGTTACAATGCATTATTGGTGAGAAGTGGGGTAGCTTGAGGGGAGAGAGAAAGGAGAAAGGACAAGGGGAAGAGAGAGGGGGTTGACCTTTTGAGTGGAGGAGAGGAAAAGGGACACACGGCGGGGCAACAGTGAAGAAAAAGGAGGCAAGGTGGGGATGGGCTACCCCGCAGGCATGAGGTGGCCTATTTTACCTTTCTTATATATTTACATAATCATACTTTATTTTTTTCTTACTTTTTTCCAATGCCTTTTATCACTCCCTCCCTAAGAGGGGGTTTTCATGGGGTGGGGACGAGAGAAGAGGGGTATGGGAGCTTGGCTTGTGAAAAGCTCCCATCATTAGCCTTCCCCTTTTGGCTAGAGGCATTCATGTCTCTAGCTCATCTGTTTGATCATTATCGTCGGAGGTGGCGGCTGATGGTGTGTCCTCATCTGGAATGTCAATTGGTGGAGCCTGGTCAAATCGAAGAAAATAAGGTTTAAGTCGCCAACCATTTACCCTGGTTTTATGAAGTTTTCCATCAGCCTCCATAAGCTGGTAGCTTCCATTGGCATACTTTTTCCTGACGATGAAAGGACCTTCCCATCGCAGTAGGAGTTTCTTATCCTTGCGCGTGTCGAAGCGATTGTCGTAGCGGAGCACCAACATTCCTTTCTTCAATTCTTTTTTCCGGAGATGCTCGTTAAAGCTAAGCCGTCTATGCTCTGCTTGTGCTGCATAATAATTTATTGCTTCTTCTCTGTCCAGCTGCAGTCTTTCCAAGTTGATGATGTGATCTCTCAAATGCATATTGGGTTGTTTAAGTTGGCTTGCCATTACTCTGAGACTTTGTAGTTGCACTTCAATGGGCAAGATTGCTTCCTTACCAAATACTAGATGATACGGTGTGAATCCCAAGGATGTACGAAATGAAGTTCTGTAGGCCCATAAAGCTGGTAGTAGATACTTATCCCAGTCTTCGGGATGATTGTTTACCTGCTTGGTAATAATTTTAGAAACCATTCCATTTACCTTTTCAACTAGGCCATTACATTGAGGGTAATATGGTGAAGAGTGCCTCCTTGTAATGCCCAGTTTCTGCATTAATTCTCCTACCAAGTCTGCTCTAAAACTTGGCCCTCTATCAGAGATGATTTCTAAAGGTGTGCCAAACCTACAGCATATGTGCTCGTAGATAAATTTAGCTACCTCTACCGCTGTGATTCTAGTGGTGGCTGTAGCCTCTGCCCATCTAGTCATGTAGTCAACCCCCATGATAATGTAGAATTTTCCTGAGTTGGCCCTAGGTAATGGCCCAATGGCATCGATACCCCATTTTTCAAATGGGCCATATGAGAGAATAGGTGTCTGTGGTTCAGGCATAAGTGACCTAGTGCCGGCCTTTTGACACAACTTACATGTTTTGCACCAGTGGGGTATATCACGGTTGAGGCTAGGCCATATGAAGCCTGCCTGCAAGATTTTCCTACTTGTTATGTCTAGGGCAAAGTGACCACCACAAACCCCGTTGTGACAGCTAGCAATTACTCCCGTGATTTTCTGAGAGAGAGGGACCTTCCTGAGTATTTGGTCCTTACCCTTACAGTACAAACCGTCATTGATGAGTCGATACCTTGTTGCCTTCCGCGGCAGCCATTGCTTCTGTCCCTTTGTTGCATCTGATGGACATTCCCCTGTTTCCAAAAAATGCATGATGTTAGGCAAGGCATCACTGCCTTGAAATAGAGGGAGCTTTAGTTTTATTGCTCCAACCACCACTTCCTGTAGTCTTTCACTTGCCAGGGCATCTGCTTCTTGGTTTTGAGCCCTTGGGATATGGTGTATTTGAACTTCTTCAAACTTACCCAACAAGGTTTTTACACCACTTAAGTGAGTCCTTAAACTAGGATTCTTGCATGTCCATGATCCATTTACTTGCCTTACCAGAAGTAGAGCATCCCCAAATACATTAAGGCGTTGTACACTTTGCGAGACGCACCATTGTAGACCCTTGGTTAGTGCTGCATACTCAGCTTCATTGTTAGAATGTGAATCTAACAATTGGCCCAACGAAAATACCTTTGTCCCTTTGTCATCAAAGACCACTATGCCTGTAGCTGCTTTGTCGGACGCTCACTTGTAGGCTCCATCAAAGTAGAGAGAGTTTGCTCCTTCTACCATCAGTGGTACTGGAGGTAATCGGACTTCTCCTTCCTTATATTGCTTCTCCTTCCTTTCAAAGACTTGGTAGGTCATGAGTCCCCCCAAACTTGCCCTTGTCGTGCTTTCTACCTGTACCGTGTAGTCAAACTCTTGCAGACGAACTAGCCATTTAGTAATTCTAGCAGACACATCCATGTGTTGTACAACATAGGGAAATATTTCATCCGTGGTTAGAATCACAAATTGCTTAGGCAACAAATATGACCTAAACTTTGTAGTTGCAAATCTAAGAGCTAGGACTAAGTGTTCCACATGGGTGAAACCTTTCTCTCTTGCTGTCATCATTCGACTAGAGAAGTAGATTGGCCTCATGAAAGATGTCGTCGTATCCTTTTGGAGTAGCACAGCCCCCAATGAGTCATCACCAACACTTGAGGTGACATAGAATTTTTCATCCCACTTAGGTGGTGAGATAGTTGGCAGAGTGGCTAAGACCTCCTTTACCTTGTTGTAGTGATGTTCACTTTCCTCATCCCAAGTGAAAGTTGATCTTTGAGTGAGTTGTTGCAGTGGTAGAACAAGTTGTGATAGTAGATGTATGAATCTACTTAAGTACCTCACCTTCTGTAGAAAAGAGACCAGTTGACGTGCGGTCGTTGGTGAAGGTAGGGCTATGAGTGCGGACACCTTACTTGGGTCGGCGTTGATACCTCTTGCTGAAATTTCATGGCCTAGTAGAATGACTTTACTCTCCCCAATGTGGCATTTATCCACATTTAATTGCCCACCTAGGCTCTGCAACCTAGCCAAACCTTCAGTTACCTTTTCTAAATGTGAAATACGGGAGCTATATATACAAAAATCATCAATGAACACTCTTATGGATGTTCCAAAGAACGGTTGAAAAACATATGTGACATATCTTTGGAATGTGGCAGGTGCATCTGTGAGACCAAATGGCATAACCCTGTATGCAAAACAACCCCATTGCGTGATAAAAGTGGTTTTTAGCTGATCTTCCAAGGCTATGCGTATTTGAAAGTATCCAGAATAACCATCACAGACGGTATAGCATTCAAAACCCGCTACTTCATTCAGAATTTCATCCAAGAAAGGGAGAGGAAAGTGGTCTCTCTTTGTAGCTGCATTTAGTGGTTTGTAGTCAACACAGACCCTCCACTTACCATTCTTTTTAGGCGTCACCACTACGGGTGACACCCATTCTGAGTTTTCTACAGGATAGATGAATCCCGCCTCCAGCAGTTTCCTTACCTCCGCCAAGAGTGCCTTTTCTTGTATGACCCCCTTTGCACAACTGGTTTTACCCCTTCCTTCAGCTTAATATGATGTTCCACCACTGTAATGCCTGTGATTCTTTCATAGTTGTCAATGAACAGGTTAGGAAATCCCATCAACATTTGCAAAAAACTATCTTTCTCCTCAAGTGTTAATTCCGTAGACAACATACCCTTCAAGCTACTTCCTCCTAGGCCAGGTGATTTGCTCTCCTCTTCATTGGGTTGCCCTTTTGGTGATGGATCACCAGTTGTGCTTACCCTTTGTGGATCCTTCATAATGATACCCATCACATCAATGGAACTGTCACTTTCGTCGGTGGATGTGGTCTCCTCCTCAGAACTGGAAGATTCGCTAGTGGTTTCATCTGCCGATGTTTCTAGATTCATTTGCTTCTGCTTGCCAATCCTCATGTCGTAGTAGATTGTCTCCCCTTTCTTACCGGTCATGCGTAGAAGGACAGTACCCCAGTCCTGTTTTGCTTTCATGGCAATCAACCATGGCCTTTCCAAAATTAGTGGATAGCCCTCCCCCTTAGTAGGCATTACAAAAACATCTACCTCTACCTCAGTGTTGAAAGCTTTGATTTTCACGGCACTTACCACACCCACACACTTTACTTTTGCGTTGTTTGCCATCTTTGCCTTGCATGGAGAAGGCCTGTCAACCTCGAGCCCTAATCGAAGCATCATAGCTTCGCTCATTACACAGATTTGTGCACCTCCATCAATGTAGGTGTTTCCAACCCTCTTTCCTTTTATGTTTACGTCGACAATTGGAAGGGTGTCATCCATGTTGCATCCCAAAATTGCTCCGGCTACCTTTGTTTTGGAGCGTCTTGTATTTACCATTTTAGACCATTGTCGCCTTACTTTTGGTGCAAGATGTAGCAGCTGTGGCCATGTAATCTTCGGTCCTTGCTCTGCCACATCCAATGTTAGATCATAGGGCTTTGAACTTTCCCCTAGCTGGAAGTCGGTGATGCCCAATTTCCGTTGTGGCCTGGATGGCCTCTTGCTAGTTTCTCCTCTCATGCTTCTCTCATCATCTGATTGTGTAGCTTTCTCCCTCCTAGCTCTTTTCACAGTCATGGCTTCAAGTGGTTCTAAAAAGGTTACCTTCTCCTTACCCTTGTCCCTCTCCTTTGCTCTGGGTGGATCCACTACTACGGCTTTTCCTTTCTCTTCTAGCCTTATGATGTTTACAGGGCGATCAGGTGGTGAGGCTGGTGGAAGAGGTGGGATGGATGCTTGTAGTGGTGTCTGGGGTGGACGTAGAATTTGTGTTGGTGGGGTTGGTGCTCGGGGTGGGGGTGTTCTTTCTCTAGGGGGTGACAATTGGTTCCTCCTACCTTCTCTATTATAGTTTTGTCGTGGTTTGGGACAGTAGTACATACCGTGACCGTCTTCTCCGCAGTTGTAGCAATGATACTCCCTGTTTTGTCGTCGTGCTCTTCCAGGGTCTTGATCTCTTTCTTGACTCCTCCCTTGTTGTATTAAGTGGACAGACAAATTCTGCAGTTGGTCAGTAATATGGGCCAACATATCTTGTTGGTCATCTCTTACCCCAAGAGCCGGTGGTGGTGGTATGGTGGTTGTCGTAGTTGCTGGTCGACGCGATGTTCCTGCTTCTGTTGACTCGGTTTCTTTGGCTTTCATTCGCAGCTTCTTGTCCTTAAGGCGAGCAATCTCAATGGCTAACTCGTACGTAGCCGGGAATCTACCTTTCACCTTCTCCTTGAGAAGCGGCCATAAGCCATGCGTGAACCGATATTTTTTTAGGAAATCGGGTGCAGCTTCCCCCCTTGCCAGTGACTCAACCCACCGTTCCCACAAATCCACAAATTTGGACTCATAGGTGGCATATTCTAAAAGACCCTCCTGCTTCAAGTCTCTCAACTTGTCCCACAACTTTTCTGAAGTGGTACCTCCCCCAAAGCGCCTCTTAAAAGCGGTTTTTAAGGGTTCCCAGTCATCCTTGGTTGCTTGTGGAAGTGCATTGTACCATGATCTAGCTTCTAGCTTCATGAGATGCTTAAAGATTCTAACTCGGGATTCATCTGTATCTTTGTTGCTCACTACACATGCTACTTCAAAGTCATCTAGGAAGTCTGTTACCAAATCCTCGCCCTTCTTTCCTTTAAATGTTGGAAATGCTACACTTGCCATGATTACTGAGAGAGAGCTAGAAAGACACACTGCTTAACTTGCAAAAGTTTTTTTTTCTTTACAAGGAGGCGTGTATACCCTCTTATACTAGGACATAGATTAAAACTTCAAACGGTACATTGCCTTGTACCAAAGGTAGGACAAATGGTTGATCTGATGCTAGAACCTCAAAAAATCGCTCCCCACCCAGCATGGTGTCAATGACGTGCTGGTAGTGAGCCTTCAAATCCACTATTACCTTGATTGAGCGTACACGTGTTGGTATGTGTGATCTGTCTTGAGGTAGGTTGTACTGATTCATGTGAAGCTTAGAGGTGCTTAGTCACTATCCAAGCTTGTGGGAGAGGGTGGTGTTCTTTCCTGAAACAAACTCAGTAGATCCCTAGTTTCTCTAGTGAGAGTGTGAGCCAATGCTTCCGTTATCTGTGCTGCAGCATCAGGTGCGACTTGAAAACTGACTGTGATAATTACCTCAGTGACTTGAGTTACCCGATTCTCAAAGTAGAATAGTGTTGATTCTCTATTGTGTAGAGCTCCTTCCATTTTGTTGTTGTGGGTTGGTTGTAGGTTGCGGACATGGTTTTGACCTTCTCCTTCTTCTTCTTGGCACTTGGCCTATGTATATCCACTGGGTTTGGCATGTTGGTTGACTCTCCCACTGCAAATCGATTACCGTTACGCCTGGCACTCGAGCTTCGATGGAGATGCGGAGTTCGTTTAGTTGTGCTTGGAGCTCTTCTTCTTCTGTTGTCCAATTAGCAAATCCTGCTAGCCATTCATCCATTCACAATAGTTTAGGGGTTTCAGTCTTGTAAACTGAACGGCTTCATGAAAAGATCCTCCGTGGGGGCATCAAATGACAGGAACAAAGCTAACCCCGAACCCGGACGGCCTCTAAAACACCGGGGACCGAATGGCGCGCCTTGAGCCTGTCATGGTAAAGCAAACAGGGGGCACCACCTAGCTTCAGCGGCTAGGACGCAAACAACACACCACCATAACAAAGTTTTCATCGAAGAGAGATGGATGCTTGGGAGTAATGATGAAGAGGAAAGGGAATGAGATCAAGTGAGAGAGAGAGAGGGTGAGGGAGGGGGTATAGCGGCTTAGTACTTAGGCACCACAAAAGGATGGCGAATCCGCACACCCTTCACACATACACAAGCTCACTCCAAACACAAGACTAGGTGGCGATTCCGCACACCTCACATGGGCAAAACATTGCAAGAAAACATACTCACAAAACCTCAAGCTTTATTTAGAGAATAAGGCGATGAAATGGGGAGCATAGGGTAGGGGAATGAGAAGGGAGAGCGTGGTAGAGCACATGGCGGATAGGTGGGAGTTGATGGCGAAGACTCGCACGAGGGTTATGGACATCATCCTTCATTTAGTTTCCCTTCATCTTCCATAGCCCAAGGGTGTAGAGGTCATACTCAAGACGAGCATGGTGATTGCGGTGATGGTGATGGTGTGGGTGTGTGTGTGTGCACTAGGCACACACAATGCATAATGTACTCTTTGGTGATGGTGTGTGTGTTTAGTGTGATGGTGACCCCTCTTTATATAGGGGAGGAGGGGGGAGAAATTCTAGAATTTAGAAATGAAGAAATCATTATCTACATAGGCCATGTGACTATGGGCCCCACTTGTCTGGCTGTGTGTATATGTGCCAGAACAGCAGTCTCATGAGAGAGAGAGACTAAGAGAGAGAGATGGGTTGATGAAAAAAAGTGAGAGGTGACATGGAGAATAAAGTAATTACAAGAGGGGAGAGAGGGGAGTGTGTTCAGAGGTGAATCTGTGTGCAGATGTGTGTGAACACAAGAAAAATCAGGTAACCACCGGGTGGGGATGGGTCTGTGGGTACCTTTTTCAGTGAAACTGAGTGTGGGGGAGGTTATTTAGCTACAAGACAAGAGACATGGCGCCCTTTAGAGAGAGAGGGGGGTATTTGGGTCATGGGATATGATAGGAGAGAGAAAGAGGGGATGGGGTATACTATTTTGGAAGATAGGGTAAGTTGCATGTGAGTTAGGGTACATTATTGATGAGTTACAATGCATTATTGGTGAGAGGTGGGGTAGCTTGAGGGGAGAGAGAAAGGAGAAAGGACAAGGGGAAGAGAGAGGGGGTTGACCTTTTGAGTGGAGGAGAGGAAAAGGGACACACGGCGGGGCAACAGTGAAGAAAAAGGAGGCAAGGTGGGGATGGGCTACCCCGCAGGCATGAGGTGGCCTATTTTACCTTTCTTATATATTTACATAATCATACTTTATTTTTTTCTTGCTTTTTCCAATGCCTATTATCACTCCCTCCCTAAGAGGGGGTGTTCATGGGGTGGGGACGAGAGAAGAGGGATATGGGAGCTTGGCTTGTGAAAAGCCCCCATCAATACATCTTTCTTATTGTATTGGTGAGTAACACATAGCCTATTGCTGTTTGAAAGATAACCATCCTTCAAGGTGAATGGTTCTTTCTTTTTTTTCTTCCCTAATGCAAAGGCTATAGTTACCTACTTAAAAACTTGGTCAGTAGCATACTCATCTATCATAAAAGATAGATAATTTTGAGTTGCTATAGACACCACATTTACCCTTGGCCGTTGTGAAAGTGCACCGACCACTTGATTGTGCTTGCCAACAACGTGAGCAATATGAAATTTAAATTGCGAAAGAAAATTTGTCCACCTCATTTGTTTGTCGGAAAGCTTGGTTTGCGTCATGAAGTTGAGACTTTGTGATCCATTCTTAGGATGAATGGAGCCCCCAAGAGATAGTGCTTCCATGTGTCTAGGGCATGTAGAACAACTACAAGAACTTTTTCGTATATGCCCAAGACCCGTTCATTGGCATTGAGCGTTCGGATCTCATTTGCTATGGCATGCCCCTCTTGAGGCAAAACTGCTCCAAGGCAATCACCACTAGCATCACATTGGACCTCAAATGTCTTTGAGAGATCTGAAAACATAAGGATTGGTTGGGAGGTAAGCTTCTCTTTGAGCTTTTCAAAAGCATTTTGTTCTTTAGCAATCCATAAGTACTTAACGTTCTTCCTTGTTAAGTCATGCAATGGTCATGCTATTTAAGAGAATTTTGCTATGAAGCATCTATAGTATGCACACGTACCAATAAAGCTTCTTAGCTCATGTAGGTTCCTTGGGTTGGGCCACGCTTTTATTACCTCCAACTTTGATGGATTCATACATATACAATCTTGAGAGATAATGTGACCTAAATATTGAATCTCTTGTAGGAAAAATTCACTTTCCTTTTGATTAATGAAAAACTTATTCTCTCTTACAACTTAAAAGATTACCTAGAGGTTCACTTGTACTCCTCAAGATAATTTGAGTAGCCTGAATATTTTTTTTCCATTGTGAGTTTGAATGTGGCTGGAGCATTTGTCAGGCCAAATCTTGTAACTTATCAAATAGATCTTCTATCCGCGCAGTGTCGGGGGATTTGTATTCGAAAGGTGAGCCGGGAAGGCTTTGGCTTAAGCTTTATATTATAATGGCTAATGAGTTTCCCGGCTCATTGGCTTAGAGAGCTTATGGAAGCTTGGCTTAGAGCTTAGGATTGATGGCTAATGAGTGTCAAGAGGCTTTGGCTTAAGCTTTAGATTATAATGGCTAATGAGTTTCCCGGCTTATTGGCTTAGAGAGCTTATGGAAGCTTATGATGGCTAAGGACGTCTTGGATTCTCCTGCTAAGGAATGCCCATAAGAAGAACAACAAGAGCCACTCCTATTTTTTTAATAATAGCTCCCCTGGCTGCATGGGAAACTTTCCTCCTTCTATTCCCGGCTAACCCATTAGCGATATAACCCATTAGCGATATAACCCATTAGCGATATAACCCATTAGCGATATAACCCATTAGCGATATCGCTAATGGGCACAGCCTTTTGGTAATGTGGCAAGGAGGATTTCGAGCAGCTTCAAATGCGACGCGAGTGGCACTGGATCGCATTGCCCCTACCTTCTTATCATTTTTCGCTTCGTGGCGCAAGCCATCCAAGGTGCGATCCAGCCTGCGCGAGCACATCTTCTTCTTCATGCGCTACCGTTTGCTGCTCTGCCTGCCATGGGTTTTCCCCTTCACACACAATGTGTATATTTTTATTAAAATGGGCGGGCGGCCAGCCTACCTCTTGGGCGGCCTTTAGATTGAGGCTTATCCTTATGAGAGCACCATTTTTTGGCATACATATCGGCCAAGGCTTTGCCAAAAGCTTCTCCATTGGCGACCATAGTCATTGTAAGGGAATCACATTTGGCATAAATGCCGGGCTGAGGCAATGCCTAGCATCCTTCATTGTCGGCCACATTAGGCGGGCACTGGCATACATGCCGACTAAAGCACTGCCAAGAATATCATTTTTCTCCAGCAAGTTGGAGCCACGTTGGCTTTTCCTCGCCATCTTTGCATTACAAAACCTAGACAAAAGCTCAAAAATTCCTAGATAGCACTTAGACTGAGCCGATTGGATTGGTACGGAACCGGCCTTGCATCTTTAACGGTCAATAACTTGGCAACCGTAACTCCAATCACTGGTTTGAAAAGACCGATGCACTCCACAAAGAGAGCACTTCAGGTCCATGCATTCACTTCTTTTTTATCCCCTCAACTGCAATTGCCCAATCCGGTACGGATCTGCAATCAATTCAAACTTCAAGCTACCATAGCTTCGATTGACGAGCCGTAAAGACAGGCCTGCAGAGCACTTCAAGTACTTCAAATTTGATCAGTAAAATGCCCGCTATGATCACTTCAAGCATACTCACTATTTAGCATTACCAAGACATCTTTTGGCTGTTAGAGCTGCATCTGGCACACTTTTAACTTAAAACTGTCTTTTTAGCAAGCACTTATTACTACTGAATAATCATGTAGGATTCAAATAAACGTGATTGACATCACTTTGCTTATTTTCTTGTCATGGAAGCGGAGCGGCATGACATCCACCCCCTCTGAACCTGCACAGCCTCTGGTGTGTGCCAACCGGTTTTCAAGTTGCATGTGCTATAAACACCTTAAGCTACTTGTCATCAAGCTCACGTAATTGGTAAGGACATGTAAAACAAAATAAGGCTTAAATCATATCATCAATAGTCTAGCTCAATTATCTGGTAGCTATCCCATCACAAATCTTTGAACCGTAGTGGTCGTATCTCCAAAGTAGTCAATTTTGAAAAAGCTGTTTAGTGAACCCCGCCAGACTCAAGTGCTCCAGTTAATTATGCACATGGCTTGACCATCAGGACTCTCTTTAGAGAACCCTGTCAAGTTCAAGTATGCCTTACTCTATCTGCACGCGGAATGGTCATCAAGTCCTTTACTTCAAGTTCTGTTAGCAGAACCATCTCAAAAGATGTGAAGATACTATAACAATTGTCCAAAGATGTCAACTGGAAGCTAGCCATGTAAGCTTATTGATCATATAACCAAAAACACTGTTGTCTTAGCATACATCCAAAAACAAATCTACTGCCAAGTAACCTGCTATCAGGAAAATAAATGATATCCTTAAATCTGCAAGTTGCTCTTCAATAGCTCCCAGGATCAATGGGATAATAAGAAATGGCCCAATAGTGGAGCAGCATAATATCCATATGAGCATATATTTCTTGTATCGATCATCTTTCGGCCTTAGAGCCACATCTGGCACACTTTTAACTTAAAATTGGCTTGTTAGCAAGCCCTTATTACTGCTGAATAATCATGTAGGATTCAAATAAACTTGATTGGCATCCCTTTGCTCATTTTCTTGTCATGGAAGAGGAGCGGCACGACAACAACACGAGAAATAGTTTTTTTTTAGTGAACCTATTTAGTGCTCTATAGTCGATACACATGTCATATGTGCCATCTTTCTTTTGCACTAAAAATATTGGTGAACAGAATGGAGAGGAGCTAGGCCTCACCATACCTTTTTCCACAAATTCATGCAATTGCCTCATGATCTCCTCTTTTTGAGCTTGTGAAACTCAATAAGAAGGTTTACTAGGCGGTGAGATTCCTAGTAGAGGCTCTATGGCATGGTCATCATCCCCTCGTTTTGGAGGTAGCTCACTAGGGATATCATCAATGAAAACATCTTGGATTCTATTCAGGAAATTAGACAACTCTAATTCCTCTTGATTCCATTTATTGCTACTTGTGAAAACATTATAATCATTTACAAGTTCTCTAACAAAATCATATACGCAAAAATAGAGCTTTTCGTTGACTTATCAAAAGCAAGCGTATTTACCAGGGATATGGCATTCCCCGGCTTGTTAGCATCTATGTACATGCTCTTTTCCCTATATAGGTGAAATAGATTCTCCTTTCAGAAAACTTCATGTTTACAGCAATGCGGTTGAACCATGGTGCCCCTAGGATAACATTCTCATGTTGGAGAGGAGAGTAAAAAGTCTTCTTTGTCGACATAGCTTTGGACATGAAGTCTCAACTTCCCAATCAAGGGAGTAACAAAGGCTTGCTATCCCTTGAAAGCTGTGTCAACAATTACAGTATCTCCATCTCAAAATCTTGAATGCCCAACTTGGTGGCCAACTCCGTTGATATGAAGTTGTGAGTAAAGCCAGGGTCAACAAGCAAGATCAAGGCATCATGCTCCCTTACTTTTTCCCAAGTATAGGAGAGAGATGATCCTTTGCAATGACATTCCTCTTTTGGAGCTTCGATGCTGAAAGCCCTAGGAGTCTCATTGCAAGCAATTTTCTTGGGGCAAGAACGATAGCCATGTCCTTGCTCCACACACTTAAAACACTTATGGTCCTTGCGAAAAGCTTCAAGCTCTTCATGAGAAAGTTTTTTTTTGCCTTTGTAAACTCCCTTCTCCTTGGACCTATTGTTATTTTAGTTGTGGTTGTAGGAAGTGCCGTGGGAAGAATTTTGGGCATTGGTTTTCCCCTTTGCATCATTTTTGTCTTTGTTTTCCATGGGTTTGACATTCTGTCTAACCCCTTGTTGGAAATTGATGCGGGAAGCAACCATAGTGTGGTGGATTACTTTGGTGATAGAACCAGGCCGTGTTGGGAGTTGACATACTTGGCCATTTCTTCAGATAATCCCACACAAAATTGTTGCTTTTGCATGGTGAAGTCTACTACCTTTGAAAGGCAGTAGCCTTGAGATGTAAATCCCAAAACTTGTCCACATATTTGTGAATAGACTCATGTGAGAGAAGCTTCAAACTTTGCCATTCGGTGAGCACTTTGTCCTTTGCATCACTTGCAAGGAATTGCTTCATGATGGAAACTCGTAGAGTTTTCCATGTCTTTGGGACCTTGCCATTGCCACGAAGGCTAGCCTAGCATTGACGAGTAGATTTCTGGAAGTGCATAGCTACATGGTGTAGCTTGGAGGAATCTATGAAGCCCCTCGTCTCCAAAGGTGGCATCAATTTTTTGGACAAAGGAAAATACTTTGTCGGTGGCACCAAAGGTGCCATCATAGGTGAGAAAAGAGATACTCTTTCCTCCCTCTTTGAATTTCTTGAGCTTTTGGGACCTTCGCCATGCAAGGTAAGTTTTGCGATATCCTCCACTCTTGTATTCTCTAGGAGAATAGCCATAGCTTTCGTCCGAAGAGGAGGAAGGTGAAGAAGAAGGAGAAGAGGGTGACCTCTTTCTTACCTTTTTCTTCCGTTGTTTCCTCTCTTCCCTTTTGGAGTGACGAGGAGAAGGACTATGGGTTGACCGTTTCCTCTTGGGAGGAGTTGGCGATAGTCTAGATCGCCGTCTTCATGGAGCCACATCTTTAGAGGAACTTAGGGATTCACTTCTTTCTTGTTCTTTGGATTCCTCCTCTCGTATGGGAGAGAGTCTTATTTTTGGGAGTCTCATCAAGAGACCTCATAAACTCTCTCTCCTCTTGGAGAGGAAGGGAAATCCCATAAGCACGAAGTTGTCGGGTAACTTAAGCTTGCAAAGTAGGGTTGCCCATAGCTTAATACAACTTAGTAACAAGATAATTGATAGTCATGGGGTCATCATCATTAGCATCTTCATGTACAATATCAAAGTTATCAATGTTCATTCTACTCTCTTGGTTATTTTAAGCCATGCTAATTATACTTATGTGTTTAGTTAGTGTATCCTTTGGAAATTTAAAACCTTAGTTGCTACTCCTCTTAGCCTTTGAAAATAAGCACTTAAGTATCTACACCCACGACTCAAATTGGTTAATTATAGAGAGTAGTGGGGTGGGTGTAACATAGCAGAATTGCTGAGGGTTAGCTCCTTTTGGACTTCTTATGGCTCAATAATGGTAAAGCCGTAGGCAAGTCTAAAAAAGATCCCATTATTAAGACCAAAGCTCCCGAGGTATGTACCATATCCAACATAGTGGACTCAACAAAACTGATAATATATCCCAGTCTCACTTACCCTAATATAATAAACAAAATCAATCATTAATAGGCTACTTAAGTACCTCTCTTCTTAAGCAACAAAAGAGACACCAAATGCTCTGATACCAATGTAATGGAAATGACCTATGAACTTTGAGAATAGCGGAATTAAGAGAATTAGAGTGAGCATTTTTGTGAGGTCACTTTGAGAACATAGAGGGTGAACTTAATTGATGGTAGCAACATGAACATAGTTCTTAATTAACTTGGCATGAACAATACTTTTGCAATAGAGAGAGAGAGTATATTAGAGAACATGACAATAGTTGAGGACCAAATTTACTTGGAGCCGGTCCCCCCTCCAAAAGGCAGTTGTATTATAGATTCTCCCATCCAGAGAGACTTGGTACAATACAATCTTTGTGTTCCTTGTGACCTTGGTGATGCTATGAAGATGGAAAGCTTCATGCATCATGAGCATAACATAAACTTTGCAAAAAAAAAAAAACTATCCCAAGCCTCAGTCCCAAGGCCTCAAACACCTTCGAAGGTGGAGAGAGCTAGCGGGGAATGAGGGTAGGGAAGAGGAAGAAGAATCATTCATAGGAAAAAGAAATAGTTCCTCACTTATCATCATTCTTCTTGCTCAGCATAGCATAATAGAATAGTAATGAAGATGAAGAAGATGACAAGCTTAAGCATTGAAGCATGGCTCTTGGTTGGATTTGCATTCCATAGCCAAGAGTGCTGGTGTAGGCTCTCCACTTCTCAACAAGCTTGGAGAAAGAGATGGAGCTCTTGCACTTTGCACTCCACACCATGAGAGAATGTGTGTGTGTGGGAGAGTATACCTCCCTCTCATGCTTGGCCCACACACCTCTCTCTCTCTCTCTAGTAATATTTAATTATATCATTTATGACATGTGTTCTATTTTTCCTCTTTGAGAGAAAGAACTTAATTATTTATTTTTATGCATCTAAATTCTCATTGGACTTTAAAGCCTATCCAACATGATTCAAGCACATCATGAGGGCCACATGTAGAGAATTTTTTGAACATGTGTCCTTTATGCTTCTTAAGTCATTTGTTTTGAATTGAATACTTAAGCACTTAGTCAATCAAGCATGCGTCTTTTATGATTCTTAAGTCATTTGGTTTGAATTGAATAGTGCAAGCCTTAGTCAATCAAGCATGGAAACGTTCATGCCTCTTGAGAATTTATCTGTGAATTTAACATTTCAAAAACGTTAGTCATCTAAGCATAAAAATCACCTCAAGCTTTGGGCAAGGTTCCCACAACCAGTTTAAGCATCTTAGCACTTCATGCTTGGGTAGGATTCCCACCTCGAGGTTAGCCCTAGCTTGCATAAGGTCAAAGAATTTTTTAACACTAACTTTTGTAGGTCTTTAATGAAGCTAACCCTAAAGTCTTTTAGCTCCATTAGATGCACGTTGCTCTTTGATAGACTACCTCCTTTTGGACCCCTATTGAGATATAACCATCTCTCGTCTTGGTCCCTTATTGAGGTAAATCTAGAAGCACTTATTGCACATTACTCTTTGGTAGACTGTCTCCTTTTGGACCCCTATTGAGATGTAACCATTTCTCCTTTTGGTCCCCTCTTGAGATAGGTCTAAAAACACATATCTATATCCTAACTCTTGTTCCCCTTTTATCTTCCTATAATAAATAATCATGTTTAATATGAGAAAATCATTTGGTAAAGTTAGATATTATATTTTATGACAGAAGACCTCACCTTGGGACTACAAACATAGTGGTAAAGATGACCAATGGGATTATTGTTAAATCTATTGGGATGCTAAAAGATCTCAAGATCAAGGTCTTTGAACACAAAATAAGGCATACCTTCATTGTTATAGATTTTTCCAAGCACACTATGTCATCTGAGATGATCACAGGATGTCCTTTCACGAGGGAAGCAAAAATGGTACATGACTGGTGTAAAAACCATGTCTACTTGCAGTTCCAAGACTTTGTCATTTGAGTTGATCTTGTAATTGGTCGAGCACATCCTCTAGGAAAAAAAATTATGATTGACCATCGATCTGACACCACGATTCACTCGGCCCCATTGCAGTATTGTTACAAGTGTAAAAAGGATACTGATGCTGGGGAAGATTCCCCTTATATGGATGTTCTACCTGGGATGATTGAGTCTGAAAATGTGGATTGGGTCCACCTAGCAGCAACCATAGACACTTGAGGAAATAGGGGGATGACCTTGGTAACACCTGAGGGAAATGAAATGCCACAACTTGTACCTTTAAATATGATAGGAGCAATGCATATCGCTTCTGATGACTTACGAGATGAAGGCTCGACTGACATTGAAACCAGTAGCGTATCAAAAGACTATAGCCCACACGATTTAGAGTCGGAATCATCAATTGAAATTGACTCTGAGCACAAAGAATCTGAGTTAAATCCTGATGCAAATGTGGGAACAAACCATTCAATCTATCTGGGAGAGGAGAAGACACGAGTAGCGATTCATCTAGTGACTCTGCACTGAAGGAAGGTCGTAATCAAAAATTAAACAAGAGAAGTAAGAGATATAAGAGGCGACGATATTGAGCAAATGTGCGTGCCAGGATAAATGAAAAGAAATCTACTGCAAAATCGCTTAGTTATATGGGGGCATGTAATTGTCATCAAAAGTTGGTAGATAATAGGGGTGAATGCCTTCAAAGCATCATGTGGTGCAGTCCACAACCCATTGACATCACACAACTAGAAACTACAAAGAAGCCAAAGTTGGTCCATACTATAAGGAGACGCCAAAACCGAGAGTTAGCTCAACAACTAAGGGAAGTGGAAGAAAAATTGCAGTACAAAGAACAACAAGATCCCATAGATTTACATCCTGCACCTGAGCATTTTAAATCCTACACCACGGAGGAGCGTAAGGTTGTGTATACAAAGGCCTAGAGAACACCTATCGATGGAAGTAATGGACTCTATGATGGTCCAACGATAGTTAAGGAAATAGAGTTAGCAGACCCAGGTGAGGAGTCCAAACCTTTTTTCATTGCCCAAGATTTGACAGAGACTGAGGAATATGTACTTAAGGAGCTTCTCAAGTAATTCAAGGATATATTTTCTTGGATATATCATAATATGAAAGGTGTTCCACCTTCTGTAGTGCAACACACAATTCCCATGAATAGCATAGCTAAACCAGTCCAACAACGACCCTACTCAATGAATCCTAAGTATGCAAAGATTGTTCAAGAAGAGACTGAAAATCTTGTCAAATGAAGATTCATATACCCTATTGAGCACTCAGATGGGTGTCTCCAATAGTTATTGTGTCAAAAAAGAATGGGAAACTCAGAGTGTGCGTGGATATCAAGAAGGTCAATGCCATCACTAGGAGAGACCATTACCCCTTGCCATATTCAAAACATGTGCTTGAAAGAGTTGCAAGGAAGGAAGCTTTTAGCTTTTTAGATAGGTACGCTGGCTACAATCAAATCACAATTGCACTTGAGGACCAATCTAAAACTGTTTTTATAACCAAATTTGGAGTGTTCGCATTTCGTGTTATGGCTTTTGGCTTAACCAATGCCCTTTCTACCTTCCAAAGATTGATACACTGCTTTTAGGGAGTATTTGAGGGAGTTTTGCAAAGCTTTCTTAGATGACCTTTCTGTTTATTCTTCTTGGAAAGAGCACATATCGTGTTTATGAAACGTGTTTGAAAACTGCAGATTGTATCGCATCTTATTAAACCCTTTCGAATGCCAATTTTGGGTTAAACATAGAGTCATTTTAGGACATATAGTGTCCAAAAATGGGATTTTCACATATGAGAACAAAATTAAAGCCAATTTCAATTTTCCGGCACCTAAAAACTATAAAGGAGTTTAAAGGGGCCATGTTGGTTACTACCGGCGGTTTATTTTAAACTTTACCAAGATAGCTCGTCCATTGTACAAGCTTCTTATTGAGTTCCACTGGACCGCGAAGTGCGACCATGCTTATGAGTTATTAAAAAAGGCCTTGACAAGTGCTCCCATCCTACGACTATCCGATTGGAATGTAATTTCCCATGTGCATATTGATGCATCAAACTTTGCTATTGGGCGTGTTCTAGCTCAACCAAAAGAACATAAATTGGACTACCCCATTAGCTTTGCAAGTCGTCTGATGTTGAGAGGAACTACACCACTACAGAGCGAGAAGGTTTAGCTATGATTTACGTAGTAAAAACATTTCGATACTAACTTCTTACCAACAAGTTTGTTTTCTATGTGGATCATCAAGCGTTGTTGTATCTAGTGAATAAACCTTGTTCCACGGGAAGAATTACACAATGGTTATTAATTCTTCTAGAGTTTGATTTTATTGTTGTGGTGAGACTCGGTAAAAGACATGTCATGGCAGATCATTTGTCTCGAATACCCAATGATGAAGGCCCTACTGGAATCGATGATGAATTGTTTGGATACTTTCCTGTTCCTAGTTGAGACCATGTCTGAATGGAGTGAGAAGATTGTGAACTTTTTAGTTAATGGTTTTCCACCCAAAGAGCTTCGCAAGGATACAGCTCAAAAACCATCAAAAGAATGTGAAACTTATTCTCTCATTGAAGGAACTCTCTACAAGCTAGGTGACCTTCTCCAGGATCATATAGGTAACTCAAAAACTTGTATTGTACTAAGCATTGAGATTCTCCGCATATTTCAATTGCTCTCAGATCAGAAGGAATTGTTATATACATCTGTCTCCAAAACATCTGTAACAAATCTCCATTATGCGCAAAATCTTCATGACGTAGAGACATAAGTTCCTCATCCTCCTCTTCAAAAAACACTTCCAGGCTTCCTGTAATATACTTGAAAGATTTTTGAAACTGCACTTCAACCTTCTGACCAACCTGTAAATCCATATGTACCTCTTTCGCATAGAAGTCTGAATCTGCATCTTCATTCTCAAAAGAATCCTCTAGATAGCCTTTCTCAACATCGAGAGAAACCTCAGAAATGTGCATGGTAAACCTCTCATCAATTCTCTCACCTTTTACCAAATACCTCTCTACCTTTATAGCATAAAACTTTGCATACCTCTCAAATATGGTGTGTAATTCCCTTTCCAAATCATCCTGGTAGGTATGCTCCCGGTCACTTGTAACCGACTGCTCAAAAACCTCCTTGGAGTTAGTCTCTGACACAATATCTTCACCCCTTCTTCCTTTTTGACTCATCGCTAAATTATCTTCAACTGAATCATGTCTCCACTCATCTAGGGAGAACCCTTCTTCATTACATGACTTTGGTGTCAGCATAGAGCTAGCATCCTCTTCTTGCTTCAAGGAATCACCATGTATACCCTTCCTATCCATAGCAGATAGATGCTCACAAACCTACTTGCAATTTATACCCTGTGACACAAGACCTAAATCCCTTTTATGCCTCAGATATTGTTTGCATACCTGCAGGCAACCGAATTTCTTAGAACCCTGTATAGTAGGCACTTTATGGCAAGCATCTTTATTTGCATCTTCACACAGATAAGAAATATCACCCCCATCACAGACCATATCCGAAGAGGTTTCTTGCTCTTCTACTCTATCCTCTAATGTCACTTCAACCTATATAGCATAACCAAACTCTTTTCTATCTTTGATTTGTGAATCTTGAAGATTCATAGCTTCATCTGCAGAACCCCAATCCTCATGCAGAGAATCTGCATCTGTCATTCCTTCCTCTACCATGGAATTGTGAAAGCTTGCTGCATCTAGCTCTAAATAAGGCACAATTTCATGAGTCATCTGCATCACATCTGCTACTCCATATATACAAGACATACATATTACTCTGTCAATGCACTCCTCTTCTTCCACCTTGTCTAGCTGAGGTACTTCACAATCCGCAATGCTACTAGCAGAGCTATACTCGCAAAGGAAGAGATTTTCAGTCACCCCCTCTAAATTAGCACTTTTGCAGCTAGGCATATCCATTTGGGTAGTACCACATGCATCAAACTCGCATAGGAAAGCATTAATAATGGCTTCTTCATCCTGGTATATGTCTTCAGTATAGGCATCCGGCTCTTCTAAACTTGGTAAAAGTTCCTGGATCTGCTCAAAAGTAGATTGTAGCACATCACTAATATAGCCGTCTTCCACCTGTTTTCCCTTCACATCCTCTGTCAAAACCATAGCATCCTCATCCTTGTATATACACTCATGTGTATCTTTAAACGAATCAAAAGGAGCGTCCAAATCATCTATCATAGCTGATGAGTTTGCATCATCCTCTAAGTCACTTTGAGCCGTTTCAAGCGCTTGGATAGCATCATGAGAGTCATTATCTTGAGATACGAAGGTTACAAGACCCAAACGTGCATAAATAGCTTGCACTATGTCTGCTTCATCTGCATACAATAAATTTGCATCTTGCAAAATATATGCATCTATTACTGCTTCTAAATTGGCATGTATGGATGTGTTGACACTTGCATGGCTTACAGGAGACACCAACTCTAGCTGGGCACATCCACTTCCACTCTGCTCCATCTCTTGGTCTTGATGTTCCAAGCATACCCGTGTTATAGCTGTAGAAAACTCACCCCAGTTGCTTGCATATACACTTGCATAGTCTTGAACTTGGTGCTTGAAATCATCACTCACAAGTTCAACAAATGCTGCAATCAATCGAGCTTCTGGAATTGCTTGAAGCCTCATCTCTGTCACATAGCACTCAAGATATCCTTCTGGATCATAGCCTTCGAATATATTAAGCTCATTATATACGGATTGCATAGCGCTTTCAATCGCTTTTTGAATCCTGTCTTCTTCTTCAAGACATTTGCATTTGTCTTCAAGCTCTTTCATTTCAGCATATAGCTGCTCCACTTTGCTAACCGTCTTTATGTACTCTCACCCGGGCTTGTTCACATCGGGTTCACCAAAAATATGTCGAGAAATTTGCGGTCTTGCCAGGAAAGCACCGGGCTTATGGCTGTGAGAGTTTGTGAGAGAACTCAACAAAAACTATATGAAGGAGTTAAACCATAGATGCCATGAAGACTAGGGTTTGGAAAGAAGTGCAATCAAAGAAGACTCACTCTTTCTCTCTTGCATTCACACACACAAAGAAAGAACGCAAAAGAGAATGTCAAAACAATACGAAGATCAAAACATCAAGGCTATGGTCATATCGTATCATGGGTAATATGAAAGGGTTAATGGATGAGTTAATGGCATTCAATCTTGGCTGACCAAATAGGCTACGAATTGTTCTTTGGAATTGTACTTTTGTGCTTACCATAATATATATATTTTGTCTAGTGATTGGGATTAGTTGTGTGTACAAATCCTCTTGGTTCATAGCAAGATAACTACGCTTACATCAAAAGAAAAATTATAGTCTATGAGAGGTAGTATGATGGGATCCGGTAATAGAAGTATTTTTCAGGGCCAAAGAGAAACACTATACGTTGTTGAAAGTGTATTTTACGGCTAATCCATACGTTAATACTAATAGATTGTACAGAATGAAAGCGATAGAAATGATCATCATGTGGGTTATTCATCTAGGATAGTATGTGAGAAATGTAGATACGAGAGAAGTGAAGAGATGCGAATTTTCCCTCCCAAGCCCTATTCTTGCCCGTAGACAATAAGGATACTGCGGGGAGAGATGTACCTGTAGAAAACAGAACCTAGAGAGGATGAATTACTAAGAATGAGAGAGATAGGTTTGGTTAAGGAGATGAGATTAGATACATATACATATACATATACATATATATATACATATATATATATATATATATATATATATATATATATATATATATATATATATATATATATATATATATATATATATGTATATATATATATATATATATGTTGGATTAGAGATGAAAATGAAAACAACAAGAAATCAAGAAAACATCAATGTAGAACACATCTTACTTGAAACCCTTCGGCACCAGTATTGATGGGAGAGAGAAGAAGAGTGGATAATTCCACTTTGATTGATACACCAAGTGCAAGACCTTCTTTGATTAGAGTTGATCTTCCAAGGTTAGCTTGTTGCAAGAATGGCTAGTCTCCCTCTAGGAGAAAGTGTAGGTTTGGGCTTATGTTAATGGCTAAGTACAATTAGGCATTACTACTCACTCCCTCAAGAATTCCTCTCATTAATGGCTTGAATGCTTGAGTTCCTTCCAAGGAAGAAGAGGTTCCCTTCTATAGGTGAAGGGAACCCCCAAGGGTTTACACAAGAAGAGAGGAGCCAGTGTGAACAGGAATTGGAAAAGTTGGAAATGAGCTGTCCCTGCATGATGTGGGCAGACTGGGGTCCAGTATTTTGATCATATCTCCTCAACCGTGGCTCCAAATAAAAAAGTAAAAATATGGGCAGAAACTTCAGCTCATTAGCTACGATTTTTATTTTGAAATCATTTTTCAATTCGAATTGGAACCTTGTGTAAACAATTCATCAAAATAGGGTCCATTTCTGGCAGCAAAAGTCTTCCCGTGGTCCCCTTAGCCTAGACTTTCATTTAATTCCAAAGGACACCTCATGCCATATGAAAGAATGACATTGCTCCTTGAAAAAGTTTTGTAATCATGCTTGCAATAAGGCATTAAAATAAGTGTATCTTTGAAATCATGCCACCTAGTGTCCCACTAGGATATGATTCCCTCCTAGTAGCTATTTAAAATGAAATATAAGAAAAGTATAAAAAATACATAGAATATATATATATTGGAGTTTACCCTAGATATAGGATCTAGCTAGGGTGTGAGATGATAATGAAATAGTAGAAATAAGGAATCAATGCTTTTTGCCCCAAGTTAAAGAGGCGGAGCTATGGATTCTTTTCCCATAGTATTTTCTGATGGTAAAGTAAGGATAGGTTACCCTTGAGAAAAATAATAGGATGAGATAGAAGGCTTAGTATTATACCTAAATATGCATATGTACACTATAGGAAATATAATTATGTATCTAAAAAAATACAAGATGACTCTTGTAGCATGCGTTCCCACTATGTACGTGTCACAGCACGACATCCACCCCCTCTAAACCTGCACATCCTCCGGCATGTGCCAACCTCATGGTAACTTGTGAAAGCAATTGTATCCCCTGTCATCCCATGACCTTCTCCAGGATCATATGGGTAACTCAAAAACTTGTATTGTACTAAGCATTGAGATTCTCCGCATATTTTAATTGCTCTCAGATCAGAAGGAATTGTTATATACATCTGTCTCCAAAACATCTGTAACAAATCTCCATTATGCGCAAAATCTTCATGACGTAGAGACATAAGTTCCTCATTCTCCTCTTCAAAAAACACTTCCAGGCTTCCTGTAATATACTTGAAAGATTTTTGAAACTGCACTTCAACCTTCTGACCAACCTGTAAATCCATATGTACCTCTTTCGCATAGAAGTCTTGTTGGGTTAAAGGCCCGTGTGCCCGGCTGCCCGTTGTATAGCTGCCCATGTAGAGCCATTCATTTACTCATTCATAATAACTATACTCATAACTACACATTGTAGTGTGAGTACCGCCCCGCCATACACTGTGTCTATCTCCGTCTTCGTGTTGGCTCTCTGTGTGTGTGCTCTTCAATCCCAACAAGTGGTATCAGAGCTTGGTAGTGAGAGCATTGAGAGCTTCATCATCATTGTTGAGTGTGTTGAAACTTGCTGCTGTTTCATTGCCGTTTTTCGGTTTCGCGCACGCGCGCATTTCCAAAGAGCAGAAGGTTTTTCTGAGCTTGGCATTGGAAGGTTCAGCACTCTGCGAGTATTTTCACCAGGTGTCCTGCAGTTTAACCCCCCTTTCGAAGCCATTCGTGCCATTAGAAATCCCATCCGAGCTACAGACTAGGAGCTACGTTTTTCATCTCTCTTTGGTAGTTTTCTGCTGCCAGAGCTTCCATAGCCATTACAGGTGCCATTGTTGTAGTGTCTTCCACTTACGTGAGCCCACAGCTCATTTGAGAGTGTGTAGCCTCTTCTTGGAGTGGCCTCATACACACAGATAGAGTGGGAGTTTGGCGACATTGTCTTCTTCGACTACAGGTACAGGTACAGGTGTAGGTACAGGTACAAGTACGGGTACAAGTTACAGGTTACAGGGAGCTTTGGATACAGGTTTCTTCTGTGGTTACAAAACATGTATTTTTGACTGTGGGACAGCCATGCATATGGTTGTGGTCTGAGTGGGAGCTTCTACTCTTCTGGGCAGTCTGTTTATGCGTGTTCTTGAGCTACAGGTTGACATCATCTATGTATGTTGATGGATGTGGATATGGCAGTTTGACAGACACTCTTTATGCATGATATTGTGGAGATTTGGTTCACTTATACATAGAGCGGGTTTGCTCTTGCTTGCAGTGTTGCGGTTTGAGTACGGACAGGTACTTGGTTGACAATAGAGATTGGACTTCGTTGAGCTTGTGCATTGGTTATATGCTCACTTGGATCCATTTATGCTCACGGATTTGTGTAAGCTTGGTCAGCTTATGTCTCTATTGTGGTTATTCAGACATGGAGTATGTTTATGCCTCTATGACAGCTCATTGTTGATGCATTTTGTGGCACGGTTTGCCTAGGCCGGTTGAGTTACAGGTGTCACGGGTTTATGCATTTGTTTGTGGATTTCTACGTACGTTTTTTGACCATATTATGGGCTGATTTATACTCTATGCGTTTGCTCTTTGATTGAGCAGCAGGTGTTGTCAGATTTGCAACACTACTTTGTTGTGGCAGTTTGTTGGTTGGTTACAGGTTTCTCATTGTTGCATTCTTGTTGTAATGGGCACTAAAGAGGACACAGTTTTCAATATTGAGAAATTGGATGGTACTAATTTCTCATATTGGAAAGATCAGATTTGGGATGTCTTGGTGCAGAAGAAACAGATTCGACCTCTAAAGTTGCAGGGAGTTAAGCCAGAGAACATGGAGAGGGATGATTGGGAGGAGTTGGATGAGATGTGCAGGTCTACCATTAGGCTTTCCCTTTCAAAGTCTGTTTATTACAATGTGAAAGATGCACAGGGTGGAGTTTATGAGCTATGGCAGCGGATTTGCGATATGTATGATAAGCATTCAGCTGCTTCTATGGTGTATTGGATTAAAAAGCTTATTGATTTGCGAATGGAGGAAGGTGCTTCCATGAATGCGCATTTGAATGAGTTCAATACAATTTTCAGCCAACTTGCTACGCAGGAAATTACGTTTGAGGAAAATGTAAAAGCTATGTTTTTACTTGTCACGTTGCCTGAGTCATGGGACACATTTAGGACAGCCATAAGTAACTCGGTTCCTGCGAATGAGTTGACAAGTACTAATGTGGAGTCTAGTCTTCTCACGGAAGAGATTAATCGAAAGAATAATGCAGGTAGTAAGTCTTCTAGTGCAATGGTTGTCAGAGGCAGGACTATGGACAAGTATAAATCCAACAGGGGTAAATCTAGAAGCAAGTCCCGTGCAGGCACAAGTAAAAAGGATGTGGAATGTTTTCATTGTGGTAGAAAAGGCCATTTCAAAAAGGATTGCTACAAGTGGAAAAGGGAAAATGGAGATGGTAAGAAGAAAGACCATGATGCTAAGGACAAGCCTAAGTCCAATGTCAAGATTGAGGAGTTACATGCAACACAGGGAGAGTGTAGCTCTCAAGATGACCATGTATGTGCTCCGACTAGTGCTACTAGTGAAGAGCTTGGTGATGTGTTGCTTGCATCCTATTTTGATGACGCTTTTCTTCTCACTCATGAGCGTAGTATGCCTATGGATTGGGTCATTGACAGTGGTGCTTCTTTTCACGTTACGCCTCATAGGTCGTGGTTTCATGACTATGATGCTTCGAGCACAGGTACTGTCAGGATTGCCGATGGGCGTTCTATGCAGATTCATGGCATTGGGGATATTCATTTGGCTATGCCAAACTCTACTACGTTTGTCTTGCAGCGTGTGCGTCATGTGCCGGCTCTTGCAAAAAGCTTGATTAGTGTGGGTCAGTTGGATTCACTTGGTTTCAATGTATCTTTTGGTGATGGAGGTTGGAAGCTCACTAAGGGCAGCCTTGTTTTGGTTAAAGGTGCTAAGAGGAATACCTTGTATTCCCTTTGTGTAGCTAGTGTGGCTGATCACATTGTGGGGATCACTGAGCAACCTCCTACTTCTTTATGGCATCAGCGTTTGGGGCATATGTCACTAAAAGGTATGAAGTTGTTGGCACGTGCGGATTACATTCCCGTTTCAGATTTTGGTGGTTTTGAGTTTTGTGAGCATTGCCTTTATGGTCGACATGCTCGGTCTTCTCATAAGAAAAGTGTTCCACACAGATCTTTGGAAAAGCTAGCTTTGGTGCATAGTGATGTATGTGGGCCGATGCCCAATGCTTCTCTTGGAGGTGCTATGTACTTTGTTACGTTCATTGATGATGCTAGCAGGAAGGTATGGGCATACCCCATTCGTAAGAAGGATATGGTGTTTGATATATTTAAGCAATGGTTGGCTCTTGTCGAGAACCAATCAGGTTGTAAGTTGAAGTGCTTACGTACGGACAATGGGGGTGAATTTATGTCTCATGCTTTCACAACATTATGTGTTGAGAAGGGTATACGGCGCGAGCTTAGTGCTCCCTATACACCTCCTCAAAATGGTGTGGCAGAGCGCATGAACAGGACTATACAGGAAAAAGTCTGTAGTATGCTCTCTATGGCTGGTTTGTCAAATGGATTTTGGGCTGAAGCTGTTGCCACTTCTGTGCATTTGATAAATCGTTCACCTAGTGTTCCTTTGGGCTTCAAAGTGCCTGAAGAGGTATGGACAGGTTTGCCACCTTCGTATGGTCACCTTCGTGTTTTTGGCTGTGAAGCTTATGTACATGTACCTAAGGCAAAACGTAGCAAATTGGATCCGAAGAGCAAGAGATGTATCTTCTTGGGTTATGGTAGCTCTGGTGAGATGCGTTATCGATTGTGGGATCCTATTGACAGGAAGATTGTGCGCAGCCATGATGTTGTTTTTCATGAGGACTCTATGTATAGAGCATCACCGCGAACGGTTGAGGTTCGGCGTGTGATATTTGAGGAGGATGGTCATCGGTATGATGGTCCCATGGCTGCTCGTGGGCAGCCCATTGACCCTCAAGTGGGAGATCAGCCCTTGTTGGGAGATCATGTAGATGTGGGACAGCCAGATGCACCTCCTGCACAGTCTTTGAGGCGTTCAGAGCGGCGTGCAAGACAGCCTCAGCGTTTTGTGCCTTCTATGGATTATGTATTGTTGACTGATTGCGGGGAGCCATCATGTTATGATGAGGCCATGTCTAGTGTTGACAAGCTCAAGTGGGAGCAGGCTATGCAGTTAGAGATGGATTCGTTGATCCAAAATGAAACGTGGGAGCTTACTCCTTTGCCAAAGGGTAAGAAGGCACTACCATGCAAGTGGGTTTACAAGATAAAATTGTGTTCAATGGATGCAAAGCCTAGGTACAAAGCAAGGCTTGTGGCTAAAGGATTCAAGCAACAGAAGGGCATTGATTTTGACGAGATCTTCTCCCCAGTGGTGAAGATGTCTACTTTGCGTATGTTGTTTGCCTTGGTAGCTACAGAAGACATGGAGTTGAAGCAAATGGATGTAAAGACAGCTTTCTTACATCCGGACTTGCAAGAGGATTTGTACATGGAGCAACCAAGTGGGTTTGTTATTCATGGTTCAAAGAAGATGGTATGCCGGCTTCTTAAGACCTTGTATGGGCTGAAGCAATCATCTCGTGAATGGTATCGTAAGTTTGATGCATTCATGAGTTCATTGGGCTATGTACGCAGTTATGAGGACCCATGCCTCTATACTCGCAAGGCTGCAGATGGTAGTCTTATTGTTTTGGTTTTGTATGTGGATGACATGCTGATCGTAGGAAGTGTATTTCTGATGTGGATGCCTTGAAACATAGGCTACATGAGACCTTTTCCATGAAGGATCTTGGGGATGCCAGTCATATTTTGGGTATGCGGATCACTCGTGATCGTTCTCGCAAGATGCTCTTTCTTAGTCAGAAAGAGTACATTGACAGGGTGCTTGAGCGTTTTCATATGGAAGGGGGGAAGGCCATTAGTACCCCGTTGCCTCCATATGTAAAACTCAGCCATGATGACTGCCCTCAGACAGATTTGGAGACTACAGAGATGTCTCAGATTCCCTATGCGTCAGCTGTTGGTTCCTTGATGTATGCCATGGTGGCTACGCGTCCAGATCTTGCTCATGCAGTTGGTGTGGTTAGCAGGTACATGTCTAACCCGGGCAAGCGTCATTGGGATGCAGTGAGAGGTATTCTCAGATACTTGAGAGGGACTTCAAAGTTGTCCCTATGTTATGGTGAGAAGGATATGTTTGTTTGCGGATATACAGATTCAGACTATGCAGGGTCAGTGGACTCGAGGAAGTCTACTAGCGGCTATGTGTTCACAGTTGCAGGTGGACCGGTTTCGTGGGCATCACGTTTACAGCCATGCGTTGCTTTGAGCACTATAGAGGCTGAATATATGGCTGCCACTGAGGCTGCCAAGGAGGCCGTATGGCTCTCACGACTAGTGGGAGATCTTGGTATGGCTGGTGATGCTCCGATTCTACATTGTGATAGCCAGAGTGCCATAGCGTTGGCACGGAATCCTGTCTTCCATGCGAAGACAAAGCACATTGAGGTGAGGTATCACTTCATACGAGAGGTGCTAGAGGACAAGCGCATAGAGCTTGTCAAAATACACACTGGCGATAACCATGCTGATCTACTCACGAAGTCGTTAGCCTCACAGCGGTTTGCACACTGTAGATCGCTGATGGGTATGGCTTGACTTCTTTTGCTGTACTTTGGCCACTTTAAAGGCACACTGCCTTTAAGTGGGAGATTGTTGGGTTAAAGGCCCGTGTGCCCGGCTGCCCGTTGTTCAGCCGCCCAAGTACAGCCATTCATTTACTCATTCATAATAACTATACTCATAACTACACATTGTAGTGTGAGTACCGCCCCGCCATACACTGTGTCTATCTCCTTCTTCGTGTTGGCTCTCTGTGTGTGTGCTCTTCGATCCCAACAAGTCTGAATTTGCATCTTCATTCTCAAAAGAATCCTCTAGATAGCCGTTCTCAACATCGAGAGAAACCTCAGAAATGTGCATGGTAAACCTCTCATCAATTCTCTCACCTTTTACCAAATACCTCTCTACCTTTATAGCATAAAACTTTGCATACCTCTCAAATATGGTGTGTAATTCCCTTTCCAAATCATCCTGGTAGGTATGCTCCCGGTCACTTGTAACCGACTGCTCAAAAACCTCCTTGGAGTTAGTCTCTGACACAATATCTTCACCCCTTCTTCCTTTTTGACTCATCGCTAAATTATCTTCAACTGAATCATGTCTCCACTCATCTAGGGAGAACCCTTCTTCATTACATGACTTTGGTGTCAGCATAGAGCTAGCATCCTCTTCTTGCTTCAAGGAATCACCATGTATACCCTTCCTATCCATAGCAGATAGATGCTCACAAACCTACTTGCAATTTATACCCTGTGACACAAGACCTAAATCCATTTTATGCCTCAGATATTGTTTGCATACCTGCAGGCAACCGAATTTCTTAGAACCCTGTATAGTAGGCACTTTATGGCAAGCATCTTTATTTGCATCTTCACACAGATAAGAAATATCACCCCCATCACAAACCATATCCGAAGAGGTTTCTTGCTCTTCTACTCTATCCTCTAATGTCACTTCAACCTGTATAGCATAACCAAACTCTTTTCTATCTTTGATTTGTGAATCTTGAAGATTCATAGCTTCATCTGCAGAACCCCAATCCTCATGCAGAGAATCTGCATCTGTCATTCCTTCCTCTACCATGGAATTGTGAAAGCTTGCTACATCTAGCTCTAAATAAGGCACAATTTCATGAGTCATCTGCATCACATCTGCTACTCCATATATACAAGACATACATATTACTCTGTCAATGCACTCCTCTTCTTCCACCTTGTCTAGCTGAGGTACTTCACAATCCGCAATGCTACTAGCAGAGCTATACTCACAAAGGAAGAGATTTTCAGTCACCCCCTCTAAATTAGCACTTTTGCAGCTAGGCATATCCATTTGGGTAGTACCACATGCATCAAACTCGGATAGGAAAGCATTAATAATGGCTTCTTCATCCTGGTATATGTCTTCAGTATAGGCATCCGGCTCTTCTAAACTTGGTAAAAGTTCCTGGATCTGCTCAAAAGTAGATTGTAGCACATCACTAATATAGCCGTCTTCCACCTGTTTTCCCTTCACATCCTCTGTCAAAACCATAGCATCCTCATCCTTGTATATACACTCATGTGTATCTTCAAACGAATCAAAAGGAGCGTCCAAATCATCTATCATAGCCGACGAGTTTGCATCATCCTCTAAGTCACTTTGAGCCGTTTCACGCGCTTGGATAGCATCATGAGAGTCATTATCTTGAGATACGAAGGTTACAAGACCCAAACGTGCATAAATAGCTTGCACTATGTCTGCTTCATCTGCATACAATAAATTTGCATCTTGCAAAATATATGCATCTATTACTGCTTCTAAATTGGCCTGTATGGATGTGTTGACACTTGCATGGCTTACAGGAGACACCAACTCTAGCTGGTCACATCCACTTCCACTCTGCTCCATCTCTTGGTCTTGATGTTCCAAGCATACCCGTGTTATAGCTGTAGAAAACTCACCCCAGTTGCTTGCATATACACTTGCATAGTCTTGAACTTGGTGCTTGAAATCATCACTCACAAGTTCAACAAATGCTGCAATCAATCGAGCTTCTGGAATTGCTTGAAGCCTCATCTCTGTCACATAGCACTCAAGATATCCTTCTGGATCATAGCCTTCGAATATATTAAGCTCATTATATACGGATTGCATAGCGCTTTCAATCGCTTTTTGAATCCGGTCTTCTTCTTCAAGACATTTGCATTTGTCTTCAAGCTCTTTCCTTTATAGCTGCTCCACTTTGCTAACCATCTTTATGTACTCTCATCCCGGCTTGTTCCCGTCGGGTTCACCAAAAATATGTCGAGAAATTTGCGGTCTTGCCAGGAAAGCACCGGGCTTATGGCTGTGAGAGTTTGTGAGAGAACTCAACAAAAACTATATGAAGGAGTTAAACCATAGATGCCATGAAGACTAGGGTTTGGAAAGAAGTGCAATCAAAGAAGACTCACTCTTTCTCTCTTGCATTCACACACACAAAGAAAGAACGCAAAAGAGAATGTCAAAACAATACGAAGATCAAAACATCAAGGCTATGGTCATATCGTATCATGGGTAATATGAAAGGGTTAATGGATGAGTTAATGGCATTCAATATTGACTGACCAAATAGGCTACGAATTGTTCTTTGGAATTGTACTTTTGTGCTTACCATAATATATATATTTTGTCTAGTGATTGGGATTAATTGTGTGTACAAATCCTCTTGGTTCATAGCAAGATAACTATGCTTACATCAAAAGAAAAATTATAGTCTATGAGAGGTAGTATGATGGGATCCGGTGATAGAAGTATTTCATTGAGCCTTTCAGGGCCAAAGAGAAACACTATACGTTGTTGAAAGTGTATTTTACGGTTAATCCATACATTAATTCTAATAGATTGTACAGAATGAAAGCGATAGAAATGATCATCATGTGGGTTATTCATCTAGGATAGTATGTGAGAAATGTAGATATGAGAGAAGTGAAGAGCTGAGAATTTTCCCTCCCAAGCCCTATTCTTGCCCGTAGACAATAAGGATACTGCGGGGAGAGATGTACCTGTAGCAAAGAGAACCTAGAGAGGATGAATTACTAAGAATGAGAGAGATAGGTTTGGTTAAGGAGATGAGATTAGATATATATATATATATATAGATTGGATTAGAGATGAAAATGAAAACAACAAGAAATCAAGAAAACATCAATGTAGAACACATCTTACTTGAAACCCTTCGGCACCATTATTGATGGGAGAGAGAAGAAGAGTGGATAATTTCACTTTGATTGATACACCAAGTGCAAGACCTTCTTTGATTAGAGTTGATCTTCCAAGGTTAGCTTGTTGCAAGAATGGCTAGTCTCCCTCTAGGAGAAAGTGTAGGCTTGGGCTTATGTTAATGGCTAAGTACAATTAGGCATTACTACTCACTCCCTCAAGAATTCCTCTCATCAATGGCTTGAATGCTTGAGTTCCTTCCAAGGAAGAAGAGGTTCCCTTCTATAGGTGAAGGGAACCCCCAAGGGTTTACACAAGAAGAGAGGAGCCAGTGTGAACAGGAATTGGAAAAGTTGGAAATGAGCTGTCCCTGCATGATGTGGGCAGACTGGGGTCCAGTATTTTGATCATATCTCCTCAACCGTGGCTCCAAATAAAAAAGTAAAAATATGGGCAAAAACTTCAGCTCATTAGCTACGATTGTCATTTTAAAATCATTTTCCAATTCGGATTGGAACCTTGTGTAAAAAATTCATCAAAATAGGGTCCATTTCTGGCAGCAAAAGTCTTCTCGTGGTCCCCTTAGCCTAGACTTTCATTTAATTCCAAAGGACACCTCATGCCATATGAAAGCATGACATTGCTCCTTGACAAAGTTTTGTAATCATGCTTGCAATAATGCATTAAAATAAGTGTATCTTTGAAATCATGCCACCTAGTGTCCCACTAGGATATGATTCCCTCCTAGTAGCTATTTAAAAAGAAATATAAGAAAAGTATAAAAAATACATAGAATATATATATATATATTGGAGTTTACCCTAGATATAGGATCTAGCTAGGGTGTGAGATGATAATGAAATAGTAGAAATAAAGAATCAATGCTTTTTGCCCCAAGTTAAAGAGGCGGAGCTATTGATGCTTTTCCCATAGTATTTTCTGATGGTAAAGTAAGGATAGGTTACCCTTGAGAAAAATAATAGGATGAGATAGAAGGCTTATTATTATACTTAAATATGCATATGTACACTATAGGGAATATAATTATGTATCTAAAAAAATACAAGATAACTCTTGTAGCATGCGTTCCCACTATGTACGTGCCACAACACGACAGCGGGTTGAGAAGAAAGAAGCAGATGTGTTGCCAGTGGGCAAAAGAGAGAGGGAAGGCTATGCTGCACCAGGTCCTAGCAAAAAGAAAGGGAAGGAGAAAGAGGGTGAAGATGTGAAATCCAAGAGGAAGAGAAGACCTCGTAGATGGTTTGAAGTGGCAGATTTACCTTTGGGAGAAGGCCAAACAACTTACAATTTAAGGGAAGACCTGATTGGGAGGAAAGTAGATTGTACTTTTGGACAATTGATGAATATGGTGCCCAAACTCAAGAGGCAGTGGAAGTCGTTAGTGAATCTAGACAAAGAGCCAAAGCATGGACAAGTCAGAGTGTTGGCTGTGGGAGATCTACTCGATATTTGTCCTGTGGTGAACGCTTGGCACAAAGGTGTGGGCATGGGAGAGGCGTACATTGATGAAGGGGCTCAAGTTTGTGTGATCACACAGTCGTGTGTCGAGAGAATGGGTCTCATTACATGCGGAAGCTCTCGGTTTTGGATTCGACTAGCAAACCATGCCAAAGTGAAGTGTTTGGGGATAATTAAGAATTTGGAAGTTGAAGTCTTTAACGTGAAGGTTATACTAAACTTTCATGTTATGCCAGTTGACCTAGGAGCTTTCCCTCTCATTTTGGCACGACCTTGGTTGAGAGCTGTTGGTGCTGTGCAAGATTGAGGCAAGGGTGCAATCTGTGTGTATGACAGGAAGGGTGAACGAAGGGTGTTTGATATGACTACAAAACAACCTATGGCACTAGAAGATGTGAGTGAGAATGATGACTCTGAAGTTACCAGTGAAGACAGTTCTGAAGATTCAGAAGCTCTGCTCCCAGTTCCAGTGATAAGGGTGAAGTTTTGTTCTTATTGTTGGATGAGGAGAAAAAGGAAGTGAGTGTAATGTTGCAAGTGTAAGGAATATAAATGCTTCAAGCCGTTTAGAACAAATTGAAGAGTTGATGCAATCTAAACAGGAATTGCCAGTGAAGAGAGAGTTGATTCAAAATATGATGAGTACTAATTTGATGCAAGGAGAAAGAAGGAAGTACTTAAAAATGTTGGATAGGTTTCCAGATCTTTTCATCACTTCATATCAGGAAATAAGGGGTTTTGTTGGGGATCCTATCAAGATTGCGCTAGTTGAAGGGGCAAAGCCAATACGATAGAAATTAAGGAGGATGGGTAAGGAGAAAATGAATGCTTTAAAGGAAGAAGTGGACAAACTCTTAAATGCAGGGTCCATTGTGCCAGTTGATAATGCTAAATGGGTGAGTCTTTGGGGAGTCAAACAAAGGAATAGTTCAAGTGATGATTTCATATACAATTCCTTTTATCGTAGCTTAACTACAAGGTCTTCTATGTATAGCCTCTAATTAGCCCTCGGACATAAAATACTTTGCTCTTGACCAAAGATAATTGAGAAGCTTATCCATAGTATTAATAGTTGACCCCTAGTGGCTCTCAACCGTTAAATTAACAACCCTAGACTTGTTTATTTTTTTGATCTTTACAAATGCTTATGCGTTTGATTATATAATAGTTTAATGTTTATTGTTGAAAAATTGTTTAATATTTTGTTACCAATCAATTTGTGTGTCTATTCACTATATATGCTTTTTAATTATATATGTTATATGAGAATGCAATTACTATGCCATTTTTGGTTGATTCTGCAGTATTTGAAGAACGCTAAAGAAATTCAATCTTAATTGCTCTTCCACCTCGACGAACGGGCTTCACCTCACTAGCTTCTGAAGGCAGAATCTACATCAAGAAGCGGGGCAACTTACAAATACCCTATCACCTTTGACGGACACACCACTTATCTCATTTTTACATTATTTTTGTATGACCGACCATTGTGGGAGCCCATGTGTGAATGGGTCAGATTCATATAAAAGGTCTATTTTGGCCTAAAATCCTCATTCTTCAGGTGCATGCTAAAGAAGTGCTCTTGCTCTACCTCTACATTCTTCTCCATCGTGTGCTCACGAGTGTGTGTATGCTTGAGAGAGAGAGAGAGAGAGAGAGAGAGAGAGAGAGAGAGAGAGAGAGAGAGAGAGAGAGAGAGAGAGAGAGAGAGAGAGAGAGCATTGCAGTGGCATTGACGGTTGAACGTGACGGTGGCGTCTCCCTCTTCTTTGCGGCATGGAATCCTTCACGACAACAAGCATCGAGCAGTGAGTGACACACCATTGGCCCCCTTTGAGTTTACTAGGATAGTGTGGTTGTGTGCTTGTAGCCATTCGTGGCTCGTACACAATTTTCGGCAAGTCCCCACTTCCAACACGTGCGATAGAAGCGCACAGGCAATTGAAAATGGTCCAGGACTAGGGATACGACCATATATATCTGAGACATATGGAAATCACGAGAAAGATAAACTTGAAAGACCATAGCTACAAGGATGTGACGAGAACCCTTGTAGAAGAGTTTGATGCCTCTACTATAGCAGGATCAGAACTTCCAGCATGGTTGGGTAAGCCTAAATAATTGTGGATGTGTGGAGATTTTCAATGTGGAAGCTTAAAGCAAGAGGAATGTATCTTAGAAAGAGCGATCAAAGATAAGGATTATATCCCAAAACCATTTCCTGAAGAAGACTTAGAGCCACTAGAATGGAAACACATCTTGGCTACTTTGGATGTCTGCCCTATCAAGACGGTCCAACAATAAAATTTTGTGATGAAAATGGCTTTGAAGTCGTTCCTTACTGTGATCCAGCAAAACAAAGAGAACCATGCATCAACAAGTTCCCAAGATGAAGAGCAAACAAAGGAATGTCGCAAATCAAAAGACGACGAAGAAGAAGAGTTCTATGACTACATAGAACACTTGGAGCTTCAAGAAGATGTCGACAACAAAAATCCGAACAACCCAAAAGGTGACATGAACAAAATCTCAAGTAATGCTCGATTTTATGATTATCGAGATCAAAGACCCAGGAACTAATTTCACTACTGCGAGAATAAAGTGCTTCAGAAGTGGATTCCAAAATCCTCGGTGGTGACGCAATTTCAATAAGCATCCTCATATGTGATCCCTATACAGGAAGAAAAGACTCAACAAAGAAAAACATGACCATGTCAACGAGCTAACAACGTGCTAATCAATTGTCTAGAAAAATCATTCCAGAAACAACAATCCAAGAGCAAACAAATAGTAACTTTTCATAACCAGCCAAGCGACGAAGGAAAAGCATTGGATATCAACCTTGTTGAGGATAGTAGCAGCAATGATGAATTGTATGACATCTCCTACCAGGAACTCAAGTCATCACTATTACTAACAGCTTTCATAACAACCATGGAAGGCCAAAAGCAAAGAACAACAAGTCAAAACCAAAAAGTTCAACAAATCTGAATACCAAAGAGCTAGCTCGGCCAAAAGAAGATATGGATCAAGAAGATGAAGATCTCTGATGAAAAATCATAAGATCCAACATCAAAAGGAAAACAACCGAAGTATGCAAGAACGGCTAAGAAAATCACAAAGTTGCAAGCTTTCCCAACTCAGATTTGGGTTTCAAAGAAGTTGATTCAAGCACAAAGAGATCAGGAGTTTATTTGGATTCCAAAATTGTTAAATTATCAATTCCCAAAGTTTGAATCCCATCCCCAACCAAGCATACAAGGGCTGAAGCAAAGACCGTTGCTGACTCACACAAAGACAAGGTGGATCCTAAAGAAGTCTCTTCAAACACAAACGAAGAAGGGACAAGTATGGGTTCCCAAAAGAGCATCATCAACGAAACAACCAATAATCACAAAGAAGTAAGTCTCACAGGAAACCAATAAGATTATTGTCACCACACTGCCGCTTGAATTCTTTCAAGCGGTTCCTCCTACGGTTATAGTACAATTAGAGGAGAGCAAGTCGCTCACTTTACCACTACATGCTACACAAGGCTTCCGAATAAGAAGATAAAGCAAATGCACAAGAAAAGCTGGGAGCAAAATAACCAGAGGCAACCAAAGAGGAAGTCCAAGATTGAAGAGATGCTTGAGTAGTACAAAGACAAGAGGTGTAGGAAAATGACAAAACTTCATGAGGTATGTCTTAAAAGCCATATGCATTAGGCTATAATGTTAGAGGTAAGAAAAGAATGCTGATCAGTCTTCAACAACAATATGAGACCAAAAATGACTGAGAATGGTCATAAAACTCCGGGATGGCCTAGAAGGACAAAGAAAGTTGGTGATGTGACTAAACAAAAGCACCCATCAAGTATAAAGTTTCCTATCGGACACTTCATGTGACTACAAGGCCGTATACAAGAATTAGATCTTTAAACTGTAAATCTTCTATCTTGTATGTGACTTAATGAAGCCTAACAAACAAAAGGGACACATAGTACTAACAAAAAAAAGGAGGCAGAAATGACAATTCAGATAACTATCGTGATAGATGTCTGAAGGAGCAAGCAGGGGTTACACCAAATTGAGGTCATCAGTATTGGTTCTACATGTTTAGAGGATGTTCAAGTTATAATTCATTTCAAGTTTGGAAGCTAGAAGGTGCCAGAAATTCCCATAAGTCATTTTTGAGACTGAAAGCCAAATACAAGTCCAAATCAAGCCAAACTTTATCAGCAGGCTATGAATAGAGAATACAAGCTAAGGGTGAAAAAAAAGCACAGAAGTGTAGCCCCTAGCCAGAGACGCAAGTTTTTAACTCTGAAGCCATGATAGCTATCTGTCATGATTATGACTAGGTTGCAGTATTACATCTACTCGTAGTTGTAGATACATAAAGTGCCATGCCAAGGAGAATCCCTACACTTGGATGGTCACGACCCTTCACTCAAGAGACATGCCTCTTCGCCAAAAGCCACACTCCTTGGATGATTGGTCACACCCCTTCGCACTATGGTTGCAACTCTTCGTCCAATGGTTGCATCTCTTTGCCAAAAGGATGTGTTTTTAAGTCTAAAGTCGCGTCATTTCACCATGAGACGTGTCTTTTCATTCGTGTCTCTTCGTCTCCTATATAGGAGCCTATTATACTCAATTTTCAAGCATTCATTCAATCAATCAAACACATATTCAGTGTCTTGAATCTCAGTTTGATCTTAAGTATGAAGTTTTAAGTCTTAATCATAGGATTAGCACCATTAATTCTCACAGTGGTGTCATAACAATTTTTTTCCCGAAATCCAAAGGTTGCGAGTCTCTCACCCTCTCCGCTATACTCTACCCATTTCTCGGAGTTGTATGGAAGTAGAAGAAAGATGGTACATACGACTATGAGGTAACGTGATTTTTTTTTTGTTTAATTCTATATCTCAAAGACAGAACAAAGATGTGTGTGTGCGTCGTACCCGGAGAACTTCGTGCACACTTTCATGCAAAAGGGCACTGACCCGGCAGAAGGCCACCCACCTCTCCCTTGCTCGCACCTTTTCCCTAGGCAATGTGTCCCTTCGTGGCACCCTTCTCCATACACCCCAAAGGGCTGAAATCTGCAGTGATGGGCTGAATTTTGCAAACACTAGGCTGACTGCTGGGCTGAAAAAAGCCCTTCGCTAGCTACCCCTTGTGATCTTTCGCTGGGTTACTTGCGTCAAACACGTCAACAACGTACTATTTTTTTTTAACGACCTCAGCTAGCAGATTGTACGCTAGTGAAGTGACCTCAATTTCAATGATTGACGATGCCTACCAGCTCATAAAATAAACCCTATGTGAACAAAACCCTTACTATTTTTATTGAAAACCATGTGAAACAACACCTTCAAGTAACAAGTAAAAAAAAGGCACTTACATTAGAAAATATAAAGCCCAACCAGAGTTTCTTTCACGCTGGAACTCGCACACGCACTCCCCCGCATGCTGCATGGTCGATGGATGCCACAAACAGGTTCCTACCTCTTGTACATAGGCGAGACTCCCAAAAAGGTTCTACCAAAACACGAAGTGGTCGTAATTCCACATTCACCAGAGGCGGAACCCATTCTAAACATAATTTCCGCTCTCCGAGTACCCATCCCAGAACCTGCTCTTGCACCTATGTGAGTTCCCTTTGAGGCCTAACCATGCCAAACTCTCAAGATGGAGGTAGTCAATCTGACGATTCCCTTACTCTTATCAAGGAGCAGATGGCCACACTTTCCACAAGACTTGCATCACTACACACTCGTTTGGATCAGATGTAGACACAAAACAATTCTTGGAGTCGTCCTACGACTACTCGGACGACTAATGCTGCTTCTCCACCACCTTCTTCCGAAGCTTCTGTGGATGAACCAAACAAACTTGATCCAACCGATAAGGTAGACAATTGCGAACTTCAATTGCTTTATAAAATTTTTAAGCTGCTTAGAAGAAGAAGCTGGATGTTAAACTGTCTAAAGTGTATAATGGTCGCTGTGACAAGCATGTGCTGGACCAATGGCTGTTCAAAATGGAGATCTACTTGTCCAACACGGACTTAGTAGAAAGTATAAAAGTTGCACTTGCTAGTTCTTTGCTCAAGGACACAACAATTATTTGGTAGCAACGACAAGTTGCTGATGGTAAACACACACCTTCTTGGGATAAATTCTGGCGTGCTATTCACAAGGCATTCGAACCTGCCAATGCGGAGTTTCATGCCCGGTCCTCTCTTCGCCACCTGAGCCAGACAGGTTCCTTGGCCGCGTATATCACAGAGTTTTATAGACTAACTTTGGAGATAGAGAATCTCAGCCCCTTTGATAAACTTCATAGCTTTATCGACGGCCTGGAACCCAACCTGAAGAACGATGTGCACAAATGCAACCCTACCACCTTGGATGCTACAATTGCCTATGTGGAGTGTCTTGGCGACAATCGACACCCTACACGGGATTTTTCCCCTGGTGATAGACCTTCAAACATCGTTCGCTTTTCACAGTGTGATCATAGAGAAAGCTATAGCCAAAGTGAGTAGCATCAATCTCAATTCAGATAGCAAGTCACAGCACCTTATTCAACTTCAAGGTTCTACTCTCAAGATCGACAATCTCAAAGCAGATCTTTTTCAAATGCTCCACTTGATCGTGGTAAAGGACGTGTTTTTTCTCAAGATCGGTGTTCTAATACTCAACAAGGCTCTTCGTCAAATGCATCTTCGACTTCAAAGAAGGATGGTTTATGTACAATTTGTGGTGGTGACCATAGATGGTATCAATGTCCAAAGAAACCAAAGCCATCTAATTTGAAAAGAAATTCCAACGCGGAAGCATCATCGAATGCTGAACAACCAAATTCTGCTCAAGATAAAGGAAAATCAGTGGTCAATACAATTCATGTCTCAGAGGATACGCCTATTCTTATGAAGCATGCTCAATGCAATTCTTCAGTTTTGGAGCCTCTATCAAAGCAAGTTTTGAGATTTCTTGGAACTCTCAATGGTCGCTCCATCAATGTTTTGGTGGACACTGGATGCTGGGGTAATTTCGTCAGCACTCCGATAGTTCAATAGCTTGACTTGCCAACTCAGAAGACATCTCACTTATATGATGTGGAATTAGTAGATGAATCAATTTTAACTTGTGATCAGACAGTTTGACAATTGTAATTTGATATTCAAAATTATGCAGATCAACTGGATTTTGGAAGTAATGCCTTTATCTTGTTTTACGACATGATTCTTGGCTAGCATTGGTTATTCCAATATGATCCTGCTATTAGCTTTCGAGGACATACTATCAATTTGTTCAAAGATGGACGTGAATTGATTTTACACGGGCTTTCTCATGTGAAAAGAGTAATTCAAGCCTCACGTGTACAAGTCAAATGGCAAGATATAGTGGATTATAAAACAAATATGATCTCCGATGCAAATGCAAATATTATATAATTAATGAATTTTTGAGTTCATTAACTTCTCATAAATCAATTGATGAAGACAAAGATGATTTTGAGCAAGAAGTTTTTCCAAGTGATACTTCGTTACCAGACAAAGATAAGGATATGGTTGTAGATTCCGGTCTGAAGATGACTATGCTTTCTTTGATTCTTTGATGGATGATGATATGCCAATTGTAAGTCATGAAGTGGAAGTTTCTGAAGACAAATCTGAAGAATTTTGGGATTCATTACTAGAAGATGATTGCAGTCTTCATCCAAAATCCTTTCTAGTGATTAGCAAAGTTACCCCATCTGGAGAGTGCCTCGAGAAGATTTCCTCTTCACCAAATGTTTCACAGTTATCAAAAGATCTTAAACCAAAAATCTTACATCACATTAAGGATCTTTGAATAATGCAATGACATGGGATTTAACAGTCAAAGCAAAAAGGTTTTGCAAGAAGCACAAGTTCAAGACAAAGATTTCAGATAACTCAAAGACTGAAGATTTTTGAAGATTCAATGCTTTTGCATAATTCTATCAACATCAAAAGTCATTTCTTTAATCGAGGCTCTCATTTTAAATGGGAGGGACTATCACGATTGTGACCATGTTGCAGAATTACATCTACTCCTAGTTGCAGATACGTGAAGTGCCATGCCAAGGAGAACCCCTACGCTTGGATGGTCACAATCCTTTGCTCAAGAGACATGCCTCTTCGCCAAAATCCACACTCCTTCGACGATTGGTCACGCGCCTTCGCTCTATGGTTGCGACTCTTTGTCCAATGGTTGCAGCTCTTTACCGAAAGGACGTGTCTTTACGTCTAAAGTCGCATTTATTTACCATGAGACGTGTCTTTTCATTCGTGTCTCTTCGTCTCCTATATAAGGAGACTATTGCACTCAGTTTTCAAGCATTCATTCAATCAATCAAACACACATTTAGTGTCTTGGATCTTAGTTTGATCTTAAGTATGAATTTTTAAGTCTTTATTATAAGATTAGCACCACTAATCCTCACAAAATCTATATACCATGTACATAATGTATATGAGTTTTGGGGACAATGGATAATGATGGCTCATAGATGGTCATCTATCACAAATGATGTCGGATAAGGCCCTTTTGAAGCAAGTTACTAACTTGGGAAATTAATTGGGGTTTGTCGGGCTTTAATTAAGTCATGTATTAAGTAGAAGTAGTATAATGATTTGCACAACACACAAAAGCTAACAGTGGTAAATGCGACTTTGATCACCTCGATGCAGGAACAAAGAAGTCCCCAATGAAGAAGAGAAAATACAAAGTAATCAGAGGATCTCAAAAGATGAATGGTTATGATGATAGATGGGGTGATCCTTCATCATTCCAAGAGCGCAAAAACCAACCTTCACAGGGTTACATATCTTGCCCTTGAGGAGGTAGCTTGAGTGTTGGACATGGGTTTTGAACCTCAAATCAGAAAAATTATCTCCTAGATTCAGCATGACAGACAGACTTTGTATTGGAGCAAAACTTGGCCTAAAGAAGATGAAGGTTTAGCCAGATGATTTCTACAGAATCCTTACAAAAGTGTCACTGGTTCACAAGATCTAACAGCTAATCATTCAATTCTACAGATTGTAGAAGTTGTTTCTGAGAATGAGAAATACTCAAAATTGGCAAATTTAGTGGAGTGGAAGTAAAATTATCTTATATATGGAAACAAAAAGAGACTGTGATCAAGTTACTAGATGTTGGCGGATACGCCGCGATGGACGTCAGCACAACGAGAACTCACCTAACAAGATTTGTCAGCTGAGGACGAAGCTCGACCCGTAGGCGCGTGGAAGCAAGCATAAGGTGTCAACCTACACTCGACCGACTATTGACTACTTCCTACCCAATGTCTAAGTTACAGCTTTCAAGTGTACACAAGAGGAGATTTCCTACAACGCTTTCAAGAGCCAAATACCCATCAAACGTTCTCGAAATGCTATGGAACTTGAGGGAAATCCTATTAACACCAATAGGTCGATCTCCCTAAAGTCCGTGACCCAAAACCCCAACCCTAAACACCCGGTGTAGAATCACGTAGGATGTCTGACAGGTTTTTGCAGGTCATCGTTTCTGAAAACTAAAGTGCCTAAAGTGTAGCTCTACTCCTTGCAAACACGTGGATATGCTGAAATGCAAAAACAAACAATGTATGCTCACCAAATCACCAGATATAGCTCGTGGGTCGATCTCGCAAAGCTGGGCCGTACACCTGCAATGTAGGTGTTGAGGCGTAGCTCTCTTCGGGGCAACACGCTGCACTTCTCTGCACTCGATTACGACCACCAGTGTGCGCATCGCGTCAAGATAAAATCTCACTCTCTCTCGTACACAGAGTATGCTCAACTCACACAGACAAACTTATGAAAATGACAAAAGGTTTTTGCATTAAGGTCAAAAGTGGTATAAATACCTTACAATCTCAAACCACCATAATGTTCCAATTTAACCATTTACTAAGTGTAAATGTCAAAAATGGGATACAATTTGGAAGCTTCTGCAAGCCCCACTATTTACAAAGGTTAAATGACGGTTTCTTCTCAATTAAGGAATGATCACAAAGGAAATTAGTATCCCATCGGGAAATCATCCTCCGTTGAGTGTGTCCAGCCTCTAACACTCCCCCCTCCTAGATCATGTCGTCCCCGACATGACAGTAGAACTGCTTCTTCAGTGGAGGCTTTCGTGCATCTTCAGAACAGACTCATACCGTGCATGCTGGGCCAGTAATGTAGGGCCAAATATATCTGTATCAATGGTGAAGAAACCGGTGTAGAAGGCTTCTTCAAACGCTTGGAGATGGTACGAAGGCAAAAACATTATTCGCTGGTAGAGGGAATGTATCACCTCATGGGAAGGTTGAGCAGACAGTTCATACGCACATCTATATGTATCTTGGAAGAAAAATATGCTGTCTATTGCCTGTCCAGGTTTAAAGATCTCAAAAGCTTCCAGAAGGGGTTTACATATCTTCCTGAGCATAATGCAAGAGAGGTCAGGCGAGCCAGTGAACAATTTAATGGCGCCCGTTAGGGTTTTCACCATGTATTGCTCACTCATTCTCTCACCTGCCTTCAAAGCCTGGCAGCTTTGGGTAGTTGAGCCACGTGGGGTGGCTTTTCTTCAGTAGTTCTTGTTCTTTCCAGGTCCGCATCCTTGGTAGAGGGCAAAAGCTAAGGTTGTCTTTGATTATTTTAGGTGCCTCTACCAAATGTACTAAATACTGTGGGTATTTAGTTAGCCATGCCTTCCTCCATTTTGGCTGAGAGTCCACAATAAGCTTAACACCGTCTGGTTTGGAAGATATCTTCTTCGTATAGTGGCACTATCGGCTCCTCTTTAATCCTCTTGTTTATTGTAGCAGCTTCATACTTGAGAAGAGGATATGGGAGAGAGGGTTGTAGCCATTCATGTCGAACGACATTTGCATCTAATTTCTGAACGGTCATAGACTTCAATATCCTCTGCTCCCACTGCATTGTTTCTTTGGCGGTGTCTTTTATGGCCGCTTCTATTGCCTTTTGTAGATTGTCTTCTTCTTCTTGTGTCAGATCACGGGGCTCTTGGGATGGTCCCACAAGGATGTCCTCTTGCATTGTTGTGTCCACTAGATCTGACACATTGTCTATATCAATTCCTTCCATAGCTACTGGCCCTGTGCTCAAGTGTGGCTCTTCAGTCTGCTGTTGGCCTTTTAGCTCATCAATCTGCTTTTGATATGCTTTCTTTTCCTGTTTAGCTTGATCCCCCATGGTCACTAAAAGGTCGTTCAATTCAACATTGGCTTTCTCAGCCTCTTCTAGCTTCCTCTTGGTGTCTTCATTTTCAGTTTGCATCTTCTTGAGATCCTCGTCCATCTTCTTTTTCAAGGCTGCTAGATCTTCTTTCATGGCCTTGTTCTCATCCTCCAAACGGTTTTGCATCACTAGGGAGCCCTCGGCCAGCATCAATCTTTGTCTCTTCTCTAGTGTCAACTCCTTTTGGAGTTCATTCATCTGTTCTTCATACATATCCTTCTCTGAAGCAGTGCTAGTTGAGGTCGCGGCTCTGACTCTTCCCGGAGATGCCCTTAGCCTCTGGATTGTCTGATCTTTCACTTTTATTTGATCTTTCAGCTCTATAACTTCGTCCTGGCTGGCCTCATGTTCTAGCTCAGCTTTTTCCTTAGCATTCCTCAAAGTCTGCACTTCTTTGGACTCATCGGCAAGCTGGAGTGTCAAGTTTTCCCTTTCTTTCTCTGCATCCGTCAGTGATTTACTGATTTCCTTATACTCCTCATCTGCTCTTTGAAGCTTTTGGTCTACTGCCTGACTCTAAGTTTCTAGCCCTTGGCATCTTTTTAGTGCCGCGTCCAGATCAGCTTGCAACTTGGCTTGCTTCTGTGTGTTCTCTTGGTCCTGCTTTTGCAGCGACTACACCTCGGCTTTCATTTGAACTTCATTTGCTTTAAGATTATCACACTCAATCTCAGTGGCCATAGACCTTGCTCTAAGCTCAGTGAGTCTTTGCATCACCTCATCCCAATCATTGGCTTGTGGCTCTAAATCCATTGTATCTGTGGCCATTTCATTCAACTCCACCAATCGCGGGCTCATCATATATTCTTTGGGCCTAGTACTAGACAACTGAAACGCTGCATGAGCTGCCTCTTCTCGAGAGTATCCAGCACCTAGTACATCAAGGAATATTTTATAGTTTTTTGCTTCTAGATCTGGGTTCTCCTCTTTTGGTTCAATTTTTGCCTTCTGTTCTTTCTCTTTGTTCTCCTCTTCCTTGGAGTCTTGTTGCCTATCATATTTGTTCAACTCCTCAGTTTGTCACGGTTGAGGAGGACTAGGAGGAGGTGGTGATGGTGGAGGACTTGACTCTCAGCTTGTGGGGTTGGTTGCTTCTTCTTGAAGTCCCGATCAGCCTTTTTTTTCCTCTCTCTTTCTACATTTTCTTGCTCTTTCATCAGCTGTCGTCTCACATCATCAACTTCTTCTTCGGTAAAAGGTATGTTTGGGATATTCTCAGCTGTAGCATCTAAGATCTCGAAATTCTTTATATAGTCTTCAAAGCGATCCCTTTTAGTCCTTCGAGAAGATCCAAACATAGCCTCAAGTGAGGGCTTCCATAATTCGCTCAGATCCCCTTTTAGCATCCTCTCAGCCTTGAAACTCTCCATTAGTCTTTCCAGCCTTGCTGCTTTCTGTGACTTTGTTTCCTTTACTGTCACTTGTAGAGTTGCCTTCTTCCCCTTCTTGGGCTATGGTAGCTCTTCTGGCACTGTCTCTAAACGGCGCTTCAACCTTGTGGCTACCCTATGAGCCTTAGGAGGCTCTTCTTCTTTGTCTTCCTTTAGCTTGAGCCAATCATTTTGGGAGGGATCTAGAGGCTAATTTCCCTTGGCATCCAATGCTCCATAGATGACTTTGGTTATCAACTCACCAGGCACAATATAAGTGGGATTTTTGGTCCCCATTCTCACAAGGTTGTAGTAAATGTAAGCGGCATAGTTTATCTCCCTCGGGTGGCTCTTCTGCATCACCCAAGTGAAGTGGTGGCAATAGCTCCAGGTGGCCATAGTGTATAATTGGCTCATGATGGCCACCTTCAGGTTTGCAATATCTTCAAATGTATAGTTATTTTTCTTCTCTGAGTAGACCTTAATGTCATCCCGCCTCTTAGTCACACTGTCTCTTTTGTTAGAGAGGTCAAGTGCTGCTGCCACCACCTTCTCTGTGATGACAATCATCTTATTAGGCTTGCCTTGCAGATCTGTAACTCTGGCTATGCCGTCCTCTTTGATTGTGGTGACAAATTCTTACACTCTTTTAACATCAATCCCTGCTGGCAAGGCTTCAAAGTAATTGTGGAGATCCAGTTTCTCCAAGTAGTCCCCCATCTTGCTCCTGACAAATTCATTGAGCTCTTGAGGGATCATGGGTAGCTCCACTGCATTTCCCTCCGGATCTTTAAACACTCCTTGGTAGATTCTCATATCATTGGCTTCTAGTAGGTCATCTTGAATCCAAGTGCTTGTGGGCTTCAGGGTTCCCTCTGGGATAACAAAAGGCTCCACTTCTTCTAAGTAGGCCTTGATAGCCATCCTCTTCTTCTTTGCAGGCGACTTTGTGGCTACCATGGATCCTGTTGCACTCAATAGTCCAAAGTTAGTGTTTTTTCACAGATTTGCTGGTAAACTGAGTTCTGACTACTCAAATGACTTGAAAATTGAAATAAGAACTCAAAAGGGACTAGGGAAGCCATGCATGTACCCGTAGTAGGTTTTTGGCTGAAAAATAAGCATGTAGACATCCTACGCATAGTATGTCTACTTCCTCTGATTTTGATGAAACTTGACATGCTTGTGGCCCTTGACCTGTGCAACATGGCTATGTACTTGGAATTTGGTTTGGACATCAAAAAGTGCAATTTTGAGTAGATTTAGGCTTTTGGCTCACAAAATGGGTAGGATGTCCTATATGGATGGGCAAATGATATCCAATTGGATTGAAATTTGATATATAGGCTTCTTATACCATGTAAAAGACTCCCATGATGTCAACCATTGCACAGAAGGCCAATATGACCCTAGAGACATCCTACGCATAGGATGTCTCTTATCTCAGAATGACTTGATTTTGGTTCTATGGGTAGCCCTTAGCATGTAGAACATGGCCCTGTTCTTATATTTTGACTAGGATAAGTATTGGTGTTGTTAGGAGCATGTTTAGTGTTTTTAGGCTCAAAAAAGTGCATCTTTGAGGTTTTGGGGGCCAAATGTGATGGTTCTGGCTTGAAATTTGATATATGAGCTTGTGAAGATGTTATAAAGATATGTGGAACACAAAAAAATCAGCTGGAGGTCAAATAGGGCATTTAGACATCCTACGTAGGATGTCTATTTCACTATTTTTTCATATCTGACTCCACAATTAGCTTGCCAATGTGATAATGAGTATATTGTGCAAGTTTCATGTGATTTGGACTACTTTTGGTAGGTCTATGACCCTTTATTGCCTCTATGCTCTGACTTTCCGTTTTTTTGATGCATATGAGGCCAACTCTTGTCCAAATGTGATGAAACTTGATGGCTAGCATGTATAAGCTATGTAGAAGCTGTGTATGAGGTGAGATATTGAGTTGGGTGTCCAATCATGGCCTTAAGACATCCTACATGTAGGATGTCTCCTGAGGAACTCTTTTGGAAGAAGTGCTACTAGTATATGCCCTTAGCCCCCCTCAGTCCCCTTTAACCCTTATTTCAATAAAAAAGTCAAAAAGATAGATAGAAACTCCCTGTTTGGCTTTCAGAGCCTCTGAGTCGTTTTCTGACTCTTGGAGTGCTTTTCGGCGATGAAATTTCTTGATGTTAGTCTCCATAGATTCATGGTTCCTTGGGGAACCTTGCCATATGGTTTTTGTTGGCTTTGACTTCACCGGAGCTCCGTTTGGCGATTTGTCGCTCTGGAAGCGCTTGTGGTTGCGTTTGCATGCCGTCAATGACTTGTGAAGGTCTACCACCATAGGAATTGGTTGTTGATGGTCTAGGCAAGCCGCTCGTGAAGTTTGGTGGCAAATGGACATCCGGTTTGGCCGTGAGAGCCAGTTGACGCTTTGTGTGTCCGATGCCGTTTCTGAAGCTTTGTTCCGCTTCGGGTTGCCTTATGGGCCATGCGGGCTATATAGCCTTGTATAGCATGTCGAGATGCTCCTACCCATGAGTTTTGGTAGCATTTGGGCAACTTTCCACCAATTTACCACTTGGTGGCCTCTTGCAGGGCTTGTGGTGCCAAGTTTTTTCCCAATGGTTTTTTGCCGACTTTGTGCATTCAAGAGTGGTCTCCTATGCTAGGGTAAACCCCCTATGAAGCCTTATTGCTATTGGGTTAGCCGTTAGGTGGCTACCTCTACTTGTAGGTCTCTACTGCCCGTTCCCCGTGTGAACCCTACACTAGTTTTTGCGATAAAACATCAAACATACGCGAAAAGCTCAAGGTGCTGAGACTACCTCTCATATCTGGAGCCTGTTGGGTGGTCGTGCGCGTCGTAGAAGCAACTGGAAGTCCGGTTCATTCTAGGTGGCTAGAGCTCTCCCTCAAGAAGGAAATAGTAGAAATGAGCTCTAAGTGAAGTGAAAAATCTTATAATGGGAGTCCCCTGATTGTTGGGATGCGAGTTTTGTTGTATCTCTTATGTGAACAGTCTCTTCCACCTAGAAAAACCTTATGTGTCAATCCATGTGAAAAGTCTCTTGCAACCTTTGTAAAGAGAAAGCCACTTGTATTGTGCATTGGCAACCACCTTTTGTGCTCATGTGTCAAAAGGCTGCCTACTTGTAAAAACCCATATAGAGGCAGGTTCTGCTGAATAATGTTAAGCTTTATCAGTCTATATTGTATTGTCCAATAGTTTCTCTCTCAGGCTCTATACTAACCTTTCCAAACATGCTGAATGGCACACTAACATATCCTCCTTAACCCTAACAACTGGTATCAGAGCATCCAATGTGATTAGTATCTCCTAATCATGCTAATCGATCCGCATCTATTAACGCGCTAATTATGCTAGTTTTTTGGCATGTTTTTGGTGTATGCCTTGAGTCACTATCCTTGTTAGAGTCATTGCAATCGATCATACGCTTAATCCCTAGTATAATCCCACTCCAATTGTTCAAGTGCGTTCTAATTCTCCTCCGGAAGAGCATTCGGTAGCACCTTTAATCTCTGATTTTGGAGGTGATTAAGACCATTAATTCCAATTTCTACTTTTGGATGTGTGTGTGTTTTTTATTGTGCTTTCCAAGAGCTTTTTAGTTGCAGTTTGAACCTCTGGATTTGATAGAGATGAGAGCCACTAGCCACACTTTCTAATTTTGTGTGTGTGTGTGGCTATAAGGACAAGGAGTGGGATCCACCCCTAACAATCAAATACTAAAACCATTTTGTTTTTGGTCATTTGGGAAGATGTGGAAAGCTGCCTCGTTCTCTGGCTCATCATCACCTACCGCACGAATGACCCGCCCGCTTGCTCTGGCCTGCAACACTGCCACCATCGTCATCCACTGTGGGTCTGCGTCATCTGACATCAAGAGGTCACTCACTTGCTCTGGTAATCTTGGCACCTACGTACACTCTGCTTCTGCTCTTGACAACCCGCCTGCAAGCCTGTAAACTTGCCTCACCTACCTGCTGCTTATCCACTCACACAATCCTCCCCTCAAAACACACTAGGGTGAAGCACACAATTCACAAGCCTCCCCTTGAACACAAAGTTTCCTACAACCTTTGTGTCTAGGGGAGGCAACTTTATGTTCAAGGGGAGGCTTGTGAATTGTGTGCTTCACCCTAGTGTGTTTTGAGGGGAGGATTGTGTGAGTGATATGCAACCAAAACCCACATAGGGGAGGATTGTTGGGATGCGAGTTTTGTTGCATCTCTTATGAGAACAGTCTCTTCCACCTAGAAATGCCTTATGTGTCAATCCATGTGAAAAGTCTCTTGCAACCTTTGTAAAGAGAAAGCCACTTGTATTGTGCATTGGCAGCCACCTTTTGTGCTCATGTGTCAAAAGGCTGCCTACTTGTAAAAGCCTATATAGAGGCAGATTCTGCTGAATAATATTAAGCTCTATCATTTGCAAGTATAGTTTATATTGTATTGTCCAATAGTTTCTCTCTCAAGCTCTATACTAACCTTTCCAAACATGCTTATGCCATGAATGACACACTAACATATCCTCCTTAACTCTAACACGAACCACTTTCTATGAAATTTGACATGTGCTCCTAACTTCTTGCAAGATGCGGTTTAGGCTCGAAAAGTTCCTGATTTGGACTCCGTTTGCCCAGTTTCCCAAAAATTTGACGTTTCGGTCAAAATCTTGCCAAAACACGCCTCCCGCTACATTCACATAATTGCACCCCCACTGCACCATAGGTTTTCCTATAGTTACTGATTATCCCCATATTTTTTGTTTTTCATTACGACCGTATTTCACCTGCTTTTTGTATTTTTGAAGTTTTTTTTGTCGATAATTAGTAAAATTAAAAAGAAAATAGTAAAATAAACCCAAAAAATTCCCAAAAATCACAATAACTCAAAACATCACCGCAAAACACTATGTACACTCACATGCAATTTTTATGACCGGCTTTCTCCGTTTTACCAATATTTTGCTCGAAAAATGGCTATTTTTTACATATATACACATACCTAGAGGCCTAAGTTGGCGTTTGGCCCCATATACTTGTAGATTTGTGCTGTATAAGGGCATATGTACTTAGGTTAGTCTAGAAACTTTCGCAATCAAACGAAAACCCTTCAAAATAGTCAAAAAACATGCCCTTTTTTGCTCTTTTCACCTTCATTGGGTCCACATTGAGAATGCCTCCCCCCCTCCTAGTCGGAGTCCTCTTGGACGACAAGGTATTGCCTCGGGGTATGGGTAGTGCATGGGTTAAAATTGTGCTAATGCGCTAATGGATCCCAATAGTGGTATAAGTCCCCTTTGTAATGATTATGAAATCCCCTTTGTAATGCCAATGATGTCTACCGTCTTTATCCAATTGTTTGGATTATGTATAGATTTATTAGTTGGTTAGGATGCAATGCGTTTCCACTTTTTAATTATGATGAGTATAACTCAATCAAAACCCCATGTACATTTTGAGATAAGGTGACTAAAGTATAAAGGTCACCTTAAACCCATTTGCGAATAACATTATTTTTGATTACTTCTGCGTCGTACGGGTCTGTGAAAGAGAGAGAGAGAGAGAGAGAGAGAGAGAGAGAGAGAGAGAGAGAGAGAGAGAGAGAGAGAGAGAGAGAGAGAGAGAGAGATCTTATCCTCTTTGCTATGCGCATCTCCCTCACCGGATTGACGAAGTGACCACACCATTGCGGTAGTCTCTCCGCGAGCTACGTGCCCACGCCACGCATTCGCATCTTCGAGTTGTTCGCGAGCGATCCTTCCACGAGCTTGTTTTGCTTGTAAGTAGCACAAACAGTGTCTGTTTTCAACAATCAAGGACTTTATGGAATGAGGGAGAGATTAGCTATGCATAGATACTCATAGACTTAGGTTTCACACACTTTTAGATTATGACGTGTGAGTCTATCACGACTATATTCGAGATAACTAGGGTTAAAATGTGGTGAGATTGGACTTATAGGTACGTGTATCCTAGTGAGAGGATGGTGCCTAGCAAGTTTGAAGCAATTTCGAGTTCATTTGATGTGTAAACGGTGTTATGAGCGTTAAGGGATATAGTGGGTTGGAGTTAACAAGGATTAGTGATTGATGCATCATAGAAGTGCGTATGTGTAGGTTGGTCTCAACTTGACAAGCTAACGAGATTGCCTCTGTGCACCTACGGGTTAGTCGTGTCACCGGATGACAAGTATGTTGTCTGTGTCATGCTTGTGAGCATGAACAGGGGAGGAGGTTGACCTAAAACATTAGCACCGCTGCTGGGGACACAAGACCTTAAGTAGGGAGATCTACGTCACTCGTGTGACGGTTAGCTTACTTTAGTTTCGACTAGAGAGAGCTTAAACTTTTAGAACAAGATCCAGGAGAGGGTATCCTGAGGTCTAGTGGATAGCCAGGAAGCCTGTGTCCCGCCGAGGATCTGTGACTAGTTAGATTTAGTTAGGTAGGATAATGTGGAGTTATGGTTTTATGGTTTTGAGTGCTTGTTATGGTTGTGTAGAAATAGTGTAGAAAAACGTTGTAAAAACGCAAAACAAACAGAAAGAAGAAACAATGAGGATGTTTTCTTTCCTTGAAAGCAAAACCCACACCATATACTCTTTAAGGGTGTGAATAGAGTAGACATTTGGATTTATGATCCAGCGCTTGAGAAAACATTAAAATTGTAAGCAAAACCAACAAAAAGAAACAAGGGATTGCCATAAGAAAACACTAAGTGAACCTAGAGAGGCGAAAAAGAGATATAACCACTAGCCTGGGGCAAACTAATTGTGTCATGATGTACAACTGATATTCACAAGCTTAAGTTGAAGTGTCATCAAATTTGCATCACTTTAAGTGCATTTGAGTTGTGAATTTGCCCTAAAAAAGTGAAATTTGTCAAGTGTTTGAGTCCAAGGTCAAAATGAGTCCAAATTCAGGGAAACTCAGGGGATAGACTTATATGGGCACAGGGAACACAACTGTCCAAAAACAATAAAAAAATCACATCCCAGTTGCTCTCTGGTGAGTCTATTGCGATAGACTAGTGATTTGGAGATAGACTAACGATCTGGAAAAACCCTTTATACCACAGGTTCAACACATCCATATAAGGGTGCTCACAAAAATTGAGTGAATTTGGACACCATCTTGACCACCAAACCTCAAGACTGGTGTTAGAGTCTGAATTCAGAGACATAGTGGCAAGAAGGCTTTGACCAGATGTCCAAACAATGCACAAATTTGTCAATGCACCTTACAGGGAGTGAGGAAACCAGCTGTGGAGAGAACTTGTGAAAAAGGCCAACACTGGAGAAATTTGTCAGTCTATCACGATAGATTGGGGAAGTAGGGGCTAGGGACCTTATTTTTCAAATCCCTCCTAGGCATAGCTTTAGCAGAGCCTAAATAGCATACACACCAAATTTCAAGGTGTTTAGATCACTGAAAGTGAATCTAAGGCCCAGATAGAGAATTAGGCTCTGATAAAAACACTAAAATTGGGCTCAAAACCCAAACAAAGTGTCCAAATTTCATAAAACTTGAGGGATAGACTCTAGAGAGTAAGGGGAACCCAAAGGTGGTCACAATTTTAAAATGATTTATACTGAGGAATGTGGGAGTCTATCGCGATAGACTCAGAAAGGGGTGATTCAGACTGCAAATTGTGACTATACAGTTAGGACATACTTGTCACATAGATCCCAGCCCTCATTTCACATTTGAAATTGGACCACCAGAAGACCCTGAAACACCCATTGGGGAGAAAAACACAAATTGGCTAAAACTGACCAGTTGTCATAAAAAAATGATTGATGTACATAATTGAAAGAGTTTTTTCTAGTTCAAGGAAACCCTTGTGAACAGACTAACCATACATGTGTAGATTCCAGAAGGAGATCATCACATAGCTGAGCAGGCAGGAGAAGTCCAGGTAAGCTTTAAGTTCGCAATACAGCTTTGAGTCTTATGTATTTGAGGTCAGTAGCCCTTTTTAAGTCAGGAGCTAAAAGTGTCAAAAGTCAAGTAAGCACCACGTCCACTGAAGAGAGTGTAACTCAGGCAAGGCTAGATCCACTAGCACCAATTATTGAGGAGGGTAGTGATACTGACACTTCGTCAGACAAGTCCTTCTTCATGATGGGTAGTCAACAGCCAGGAGGTGTCTCCTATGAAGGACCAATGCCAGGGGGAAGCACCTCCCTAAATCCTTTGAACGATTCCAGGTTCACTGTAATCTTCTTAGAAGGAACAAACTCGAGGGGAGCCTTAGTTTATTCTGACTATTGAGGATGCAAGTATATTTGTATTGAAGAAAGACCGGCTCAGAGACTGGAGATAATTCGAGTCTATGATGATGGAGATAGATTCCGAGACGAAAAGGGGAACCACTATCTGATAGTTAGTAACCGTGAGGATTACAACAGATATGGAGATAACGTGGTGAAAGGGAAAATGGTTAAAAAAACCCAAGAACCGCCTCCAAACATTGATCGACATGGAGCGCTTTTTATGTATGATAAGAAAACAACCAGGGTCTCAATATATAATGAGAATGTGGGGATTTACAAGCATGAGAGCGAGGGAATAGTCTCTTACTTCCAATGCAAAGAACCCTACCCAAACGAATTAAGCAAAGACAAGGTTCTTTACTTATTCTCTTACGAAATTGCTATGGGGAAGGATATTGTTTTTGTTGATAGGTACGGGTGAGAATACACACGTGTTCTCCCAGAGGAGGTAGAAAAGGCAACGGTTCCAGGAGCATCAACATATGCCCCCAAGGAAATACCAAGAGCCACCAACACCCCTAGCAAATCGACAAATCCATTTTCAGAAGAGTATGACGTGGCCTCACATTCTACCCGACAACCGACCTTTAACTACCAGGATGAATCAGCTACCCAGCCATCATTGCAGGCATGGCTTCGACCAGGTGCAACATTAGACCAAGACCAAAATCGAGATGGTTATCAATCCGCACGAGGGCTAAGGGATTTACAAGAACCACCACTCTATTCACGGTATCAAGGAGAGAGTAAGACAAAGACTCAAGGGTCAATAGAGCCTGGAAGACCACCCATAGAACGAGTTCGAAGAGATGAACCATCTCTGGCAAGAACTGTTAGAAATTATGGCTTAGGAGCACCACTGGGAGAGGAAACTAGCCACTATAGAAGACCAGAGGAGGTATATCGACTAGGATGTGGAGATCCAATGATGAGATTTGTAGACCATCATAGAATTAGACCTTCTCAAGTGCAAAAATAGGTAAACAAGAAATACACGGGAAACAGAGATCCGAGAGATCATGTAGCAGCCTTTGTGTGTGTAATTAGAGCTGAAGAGGTGTTGGAATTCCCTACCCAATTTACAGGGTTTGGACTAACCTTAGAGGATGATGCAGCTACTTGGTTTGAGTCTGTGGAGTGTTGAGCCAGCAGAGGATCACAACCACATTTTTGCTCACACCCATCGTTTTGTAACCATTGATTGTAATAAATGTCTTTCCGACATTAATTTTGATTTGAGCCATTCATTAAGTAACGGGACTCAATTGAGTTTCCAGCTTGTAATCCCGACGTAATTTCACCTGCTGATGTAAATAATTAGAGATGTTCTCACCTCCAAGGCTGAGGTATATAAGCCAAAGTTTTGTAACCTAAGGGGGGATTCAATTATTAATCAAAGTGAGTTTTTGAGCGCCGTGACTGTGTCTGAGAGAGAGAGAGAGTGAGAGAGAGTCTTATCTTCTTGCTACGCGAGCTACGGGGCCGCCATTGGAGAAGCGACACCGCCATTGTGTTAGCAACGGTGAGAGCTACGCACAGATACCAAGAGTGCGCGCTATCGGCTTCTATGTGTGGTAAGTTCCTACGAGCTTCGGTGTGAGTTTTCTTCCAACTCGTGTGTCGGAATAGAGCGTGTAGCATATCTATAGAACCACAACGAGTAGAGCTACACATTAGTACCATCGGGGTCAAGTTTCGGTCACTTGTATTTTTCGGCCTGTCTTCATACGCGTTTACCGCACGGAGTGGTTATAGGTTGATTTTGCAGTTCAAGTCTTTAGGGTGTTGTTCTTACCTAGTGTATAGACTTCCCCTTGAGTTTGAGATCGATTCGATGATTCTAGATCCTGTTTCGTATAGCATTCGTTCGTAGTACGGATTTCAGTCACTTGCGTATTTTAGAACTTAGATTTGATTTCCTTAGTAGTGATTGTCATTAGAAGGTCGAGTAGGTGATTTGACACCCACCTAGTTGTTTCCATGCGCCTGCGGGTCAAGCTCCGTCCTCGTCTGACAAATTCTGTTGTTGGTTGAGTTCTCGCTATTTAGCTTCCGCTAGCGGCGTAACCGCCTTAACATTTGGCGCCGCTTCCGGGGACGAGAGCCCTAAGTAGGTGACCTTAGACTAATCCTACGAGGTGAGTCGTATAAACTACTTTGTATACTTTAGTTAGAAAAGATCTAGGAGTGGTGGACTCCGAAGGTCTCGAGAGATACTAGGAAGTGGTGTATTCCTGGGTCTTCCGTGTTGACAGTATTTTTAGTTTAGCTTAGGTTAGATTGTTTTTGATGGTGTTTAAGTGGTTGTTGACATAAAAAGCAGTTGCTACTCCTTGTGTGGTAGTAAATCTCTTTATATTTTCAATTGCAAAAAATCCATTTTATGATTAGAAGTAGCTTAGGTAGGGCCTGATTTGATCCTGATCTAGAGCTATCAATTGGTGTTCTATTTGCTTGATGTGTTTGATTGCATGTTAGATCATTGAAAAAGTCGCTTTGATAGTGAAATATGCAATAAACAAAATTCAATTTTTTTTTTTGTGTAACTGATTGTTGCTGAGCACTTAAAAGAGCTATTGGAAGAGTTCTGTGCTGAAAAACTGGAAATCTGCAACTTTAGACATCATACGCGTATGATGTCTTAGGACCTAAGCAGAGACTAAAATTGAAAATTTGACATTGCCAGAGTGTTTAGAAGGGGGGTTTTACCCTAAGATCAACTTAAAACAAGAGCATTAACACTCAAAGAAACCCAAAAAAGACAAGTCGGAGTCCAAGAAACGCAAAGAATAGGAAATTTTGGATTCAAATCTTGTTTTTACATTCAAACCTGACAAAAACACTTGAAACTCAATTATAAACATTGGAGAAGGCTTAAAACCAAAAATAGTCAAAATCTGGGAAAAAAGACATCATAAGCGTATAATGTCTTTTGGCACTTCCACTGCTTATTTTTGAAATCTGACCTGACAAGATTGTTACAATCACTGTTGGAAGCATAAATATCAAGTTTGGACCCAAATTGATGAAAAAGACATCATACCCGTATGATGTCTTTGACCTAATTTTGGACATATTTTGATACTTTGCTAACACAGATCCATTGTAATAGCTGTCTAGAGGTTATATTTCAAGTTTCATCCCATTTGGATCACAATTGACCCAAAAAACAAGTCAAAAGCAGAAAATTGCCAAGAAAAGCCTGAACTAGCCATAGCTTGCTCAAACAGAGTTCAAACTGAATTTTGTGAGTGAACAGAGCATAAAGGGGCCACTGAGAGTGAGCATAACCAAAATAGTCAAAATCTGTGAAAAAAAGACATCATACGCGTATAATGTCTTTTTCAGCATAACAGTAACAAAATTCTCACTTGATGAAACAGAAGTTGTCCAACTGACAAGATTAAACAATTGACCAAGTATCAGTCAGTTTGGATCAATTCTAACCACAAAAACTTGAGGAAAACAAATTGCCGAGACGGAAAAGTTAAAGTCCTTTAGGGGAATTGATGAATTTGAGATCGGGCAGGAATCTCCGGAGTAATCAACCAAAACAAGGGGAACCAACAAGTGTCATATCAACCGAGGGAAGTGTAAACCAAAGTTGGGTGCAACCATTAGAGCCGATCTTTGAAGGAAGTGTCTCTGATACTTCTTCGGAGAGATCTTACGAGATTTTCACCGAAAACTTGGAACACTTGAACCTGAACAACAGAGAAAATATGGCAGCAGGATCATCAAACCCTTCCACCACAATGAAGCTATTGTTCATAAAATACCAGTACGACAATGAGCAAGGTGCCAAGATCTACAAAGATGGAATGGACCGCTATTGTGTAAAGATAGAAGATAGACCTAGTGAGTTCAAGGACTTAGTGCCTGTGAGCTATAGCGGAGATAGATATCTAGATGACGAGGGTACCATGTACTTGGTAGTCCTAAACCCTAACATTGTGGACAAGTGGGGATTGATGGGCACCAAAGCCAAAATAGATGAAGAACTCGAGGAGAAAGCACCAATAATGAACTTCCCTAATGCGAGGTTAAGAAGAGAGAATGAAACTACAAGGATCAACACTGATAACATCTATGTGGGGCTGTACAAATATAATAATGGGGAGCAAGATCTCTATTATAGATGTGAAGAACCCTACACCGGAGAGTTGACAGACAAAAAAAGACTCTATGTCTTTACCTACACAGAGGGATCGGAAGTGAAAATTGCCGCTTACGATAAGTATGGCAGGCAATACTCAACAATGGGCAAGAAAGAATTAGAAGGATATACATACTTTGGGGGACCACTACATCAGTATTATGTTACTTCTAGCTCACATAGACCAGCACCAACAAATGGAGTGCAAAACTCAATGACAACAGGAGGACAAAGAACTCAGGTTGCTGACTCTTTCAGTCAACCTTGGGACTCGAAGCTCGGACCAATGGGATCATTACATTCCAGAGAGTCAATGGAGACGAATCGAGGTAGTGCAGTTCCAATCCCCACCTATACCACTCCAGGTCCAAGGTTTGAAGCGGAACCATCACATTTACCTCCCAGTAGTAGATTTAGGGCAGAGGAACCGACAAGGGTAACCCATGAAGTCCATGGTGCTAGAGAAAGCTTTAGCCGAGACACAGGAGCAATGAGATTGGTAGCAGATCATAGACGTATGAGACCATCTCAAGTAGCCAAGTGTATGTCCAAGAAGTATGGTGGTTCAGGAGATCCGTATGCACATGTGTCACTCTTTAAGCAAGTCTTAAGAGCTGAGCAGATAACAGATTTCCATACACAATACGAGGGATTTGGTCTTACTCTAGAAGGTACTGCATTGACATGGTTTCAACCAATGAACATAGGGGGATTCCATGACATTGACCATTTGCTAAGAGAGTTTGCTGAGGAATTCTCAAAACGAGGGATTAAGCACAATACGGTCTCACAAATATATGCTTTTAAACAGAGAGAACACGAAAAAGTGAAGGAAGCTTCACTTCGCTTCAAACAATACATTGAGAGATGTCCAGTACGTGAACGACCACAAGATGATAGACTATCTGTTCTCTTTATTGAGGGACTGAGGAACGACACTCTCAAGAAGGACTTGCACTTGAAAGCTTGTACAAGTTTCGAGCAAGTAACGAGAGAGGCATTGTACTTAGTGGATAACTGTACGGTTTATGGAGAGGTGTCAGCGGATACAGATTTTGCATCCAGTAGCTCCTCCTCCGTAGCGAGCGAGACTACCACTAAAAAGAATGTTCAAACAACAACCATGCCAAATGTAGAGCAAATGATAGAAGATGCTCTAAAAAGGATGGCACCATACCAAAAACCATTGCCAAAAACAGTGAAATGGTGTGCTATTGAACAAAAATGGACAAATCATCCAACAGAGGAGTGCTATTACAACAAAGGGTATGTAAGGGAGCGCCAGTATGCACCTCCTGCTCAATTAGCACCACCTCAGATACATCCAGTACCTTGATACCCAACGGGAAATGTACCAGGACCTATGGGGATAGAAAGACCGCAACCGGTATTGGGACAACAACCACCTTTACCAGGAGCAAGACCAGTGGGCATTAGATATGCACCAACCTTAGAGAATCAGGAAGAACAAGCCTTAGTGCCTGTTCAAGCCTATTACGAAGAATCGGGTGCACACATGTCTCCGACAGTTTATTACCCACCAGAAGAACCAAAACAACCAGAACCATGGGGCATGATGGGGAATGTTGGAACACCAACAGTTACAAGTGCTTCTGATGAAGAGAGATACAATATGGACGCAAGAACATTGATGTTCATAGCTCATGGAGGGTTAACAGGACAAAGACCATCCTATCCACAAAGGACGAATCAAATGGGACCAAGACCAGCACTGGGACCCTGTTACAAGTGTGGAGGTGACCATCTGATGAATGTTTGCCCACATACGGAAATCATTAGAATTAACGCTTATTGCACTGAGTGTGGGGTTACTCACTTCATTGAGGATTGTTCAAAGAATCCAAACAAAGTGCAAAAGACGACATTGAATATGCTAGAAACTGTTCCTACCAGCAGTGGGTCTGAAAATGAAACTCTGATACCAACGCAAGTTGTTACTAGAGCGCAAGCTAAGAAAACCACTAGAGAACCTGAGAATGGAAAGTTAGCGACTGAAGTGGTTAGTCAAGGACCGCGGAGTCAGAAAAACACATGGAAAGCTAGAAAAGCACGCATGAAGTTGAGAAAAGAACGTGAAGACGCTATTCTAGCTGAGGAACTAAAGCAAACTAAAGCTAGATTAGAAAAACTTGAGAGTCAAAACGGGAAACGAGAGATGAGCCCGGAAAGAACGGAACAAAAGAGTATCAAAGAAACAACGAGCTTAAGCTCAGAGGGATCAGTGCTAGTTGACAAAGTACACGAACCATTGGACGCACTGATGAGAGCTTACGAAGCTAGGTTAAGGAACAACCAAACACAAGAACAGAGGTGGATGACATACCCAAACGCGGAATTGGAAAAGCAGAGACTTGAAATGTGCCAGAGAATGATCGAGACTGCACAAGCTTTATTAGAACCACCAAAAGAAACAATGAATTGTGGAACGGAAAACCCAATTCAGCAAGAGACAATCGTTTCACGTGTAGCTGAAAAGACTCCCAGTGCACAAAAGCCTGAAAATACACAAAAGGATGACCGCATAGTGTTGAACACAACCGATCAGGTGGTCGAGAGTTTTCATCCAGTCATACAGAGGTCTTACGGAAGAGATGAGGATTACAATGAATTTTGGAAACAAGTGAGAGAGGCAAACTTTGCAAACGAGCTAAGTTGCCAAGCTAATCAGACAAATTGGAAAAAGGACATCAGGAATCCTCCCATAGTGGAATTTGAGGCAGGATCTCAAGTGGACTTGGATCTGCAATCTTACTGGGGAGATGGGGGCTCTGTTAGAACAATGGAGAGCAAACCTCATTCACTGAAAACCTTACCTTCGTACTTAGGAGAGTATGAAGCAAAATCCGAGATTAGAGCACTTCCCTCACAAAAAATCTCATCAGAAAAAGTCATGGACTCGCAAGGATTGATAGAGATTTTGTCAACACCAGTGACATGCACTATCACTCTAGCTGAGCTTTTGAGGCTAAGACCACATATGTGGACCATTGTAGGAAAATGCTTGGAGAAATTCGGGATAAAAGATCCAACATCGAGATTGCAAGAGAGCATTGAGGAGCTGAGCAAGCCACAAAAGAACGCTAAGCCTGTACCCTTAAACAAGGTCGGAGAGTATTGCGAAGGTGAAGAGGGGAATACAACCTTACCAGTTGAATTCCAAGGAGTGAACACAATGGCAATACTAGACAGCAGAGCTGGGGTAGCCATAGCTACAAAAGAAATCTGGAAAAAATGGGGGAAACCAGCAATAAGGAAGACTAGGTTGAAACTCCAATTAGCAGATGGACACATGGAGAAACCTATGGGGTTATTAGAGAAAGTTGTAGTGACTTCTTGCGGCATTGAATACGAACATACTTTTGCTATTGTCGATTTTGGCAAGGAGAATAACTATGATATCATACTGGGAAGACCATTCATGAGACAGTTGAAAATGGTCCAGGATTGGGGCTACGATCACATATACCTGAGAAATATGGAAACCACTACACGTGTGAACCTGAAAGACCATAGCTACAAAGATGTGAACCGAACACCGGTAGAGGAGTTTGATTCAGCTACTTTGGCGGGATCCGAATTTCCAGCTTGGTTAGGTAAACCCAAGGAGTTATGGATGTGTGGAGCTTCGAAATGTGGAAGTCTGAAACGAGAAGAATGTGTTTTAGAAAGGGCTATCGAAGACGAAACTTATGTAGGAAAACCCTTTCCAGAGGATACGTTTGAACCATTAGAGTGGACACACATTCTAGCAACCCTAGATGTTTGTGCAATTCCGGATGGTCCCACAACGAAATTTTGCGACAAGGACGGGTACGACGTGGTTCCGTATTTCATGTTGAGAACTGTACTCAAAAAAGAAACTGAAAAGAACGATACACTGGAAAAGGAAGATGAAGAAGAGGTGTTTCACGACATTTCCAATCATCCAGAGTGGGGAAATGAAGCAGACAACGAGTCAACGGACAATTCAAGCGGAAACGAAGAAACTATAATGGATGTCCGATTTTATGATTTTTCGAACCAAACTAAACAACGCCATAAACACTATAGAGCAAAGAAAAAAACAAAAGGGGTTAGAACCAATCCGATGCCTAGAATAAGAGGAAAAAATCAATTCCTAATGTTAGTAAAGGCTGAAGATTGTGTTAAGAATAAGATTTCTGGAAGAATGAGAGGCAGTGATCAAAAGAGCTTACGAAAAGACAAAAGAGGCTCAAGAAATCAAGTTCAAAATAATGGAACGAAAACTAAAACAGAAAAATCAGAAAAGAACAAGCGCAACAGAGAACACACGGAGTCCAAGCTAGAACGTAGAAACAAGTACAGAGAGCTCAAGAAAACTCTGAAGGAAGTTTGGACGACAAAAATTGAGAGTGGAGAGGACGAAAACGTCAAAATCAAGGAAAACATGGATGTTCCCTCTCACTATAGGAAATTCACAATAGAGGATAGGAAGGTGATATTAACCCCACCTATTCGAGAGAGGAAGGAGAACGAATCTTATGACGGACCGGAGGATGCAAAAAAAGTTGACTTAGCAGCTCCAGGTGAGCCACCTAGACCGGTGTACATAGCCACAGATTTGTCCCCAAGCGAGGAAGAGAGACTTTTGAGTCTTCTCAGAGAGTATAGGGATGTGTTTGCATGGTCTTATAAGGACTTAAAGGGAGTTGACCCATCGATATGCCAACACTCAATCCCACTGAAACAAGACGCAAAGCCTAGCAGACAGAGACCATACACATATAATGATACTTTTGCTAAGCGAATCAAGGAAGAGATAGATAAGCTAATGGAAGCTGAATTCATATACGAGATTGAACACACCGATTGGGTATCTCCGATTGTGGTAGTACCTAAGAAGAACGGAAAACTCCGAGTGTGTGTCAACTTAAAGAAAGTGAATGCTGCAACAATCAGGGACAATTATCCCCTGCCGATAACTGATCATGTTCTAGAGCGTGTATCAGGGAAAACAGCATACTCCTTTCTTGATGGTTTTTCAGGATATAACCAGCTAGCCATAGCACTGGAAGATCAACATAAAACAGCTTTTGCAACGGAGTGGGGAATTTATGCTTATCGGGTTATGCCTTTTGGTCTAACCAATGCTCCCGCAACCTTCCAGAGGCTGATGACGCATGCTTTCAAAGAATACTTAAGGCTGTTTCTCGAAATATACATGGATGACTTATGTGTACATTCTCTACTGAGAGATGAGCATCTAGAACACCTAAGAAAAGTATTTGAGAAATGTAGGACATATCGCATTTGTCTCAATCCTGAGAAATGTGTGTTTATGGTCCGACAAGGCAGAATTCTGGGACATATTGTCTCACAAAACGGAATATCCACGGATTTAGAGAAGATAAAAGTTATAGTGGATATGCCTAGACCAACCAATGCGAAACAAGTACAGAGCTTTATGGGACATTGTGGATATTATAGACGATTCATTTACATGTACGCTATAATAGGCCAACCACTTTACAGGCTAATAGTGAACTTTGAATGGACAGAGGAGTGTGAGGAATCGTTCAAGAAATTGAAAGAGGCACTCATTACTGCTCCAGTCTTGAAATCACCAGATTGGGAGAAGATATTCCATGTGCATATAGATGCTTCTGCATATGCAATAGGATGCATTCTGGCTCAGCCAGAAGAAGGAAACATGGATTTTCCTATCTGTTACGCCAGTCGACAGCTCAACCATGCAGAGAAGAATTACACCACAACAGAGCGAGAGGGATTAGGAATGATATATGCTGTGAAGAAATTTTGGCATTATCTTCTAGCCAACAAGTTTGTGTTTTTTACGGATCACCAAGCCTTGCTCTACCTAGTGAATAAACCATGCAATACCGGGAGAATAGTGAGATGGTTCATTATCTTACTGGAATTCGACTTCACGGTAGTAGTAAAGAAAGGAAAAACACATCTTAGAGCTGATCATCTTTCGCGATTGACGAATGGAGAAGACCCTATAGGAGTAGATGACGACATGCCAGACGCGTACTTGTTCAACATAGAAATGATACCGAGGTGGTCTCAAAATGTCGTTAACCTATTAACCTATGGAGGAGACTTCGATAAGAGAATACAACCTGAAACATATTGCTATTCAGCAATCCAAGAATCTTCAATTGGTTGCAGGAAGGTTGTATCAATTGGGAAATGATCATGTTTTACGACTATGCATCAATCCTGAGGAATATAATATATATCTGTGCGAAGCACATGTTCAGGAATGTGCATTTCATTGTTCAAGAAGGAACACATATAGGAATTTGTTACAATTGGGAGTCTATTGGCCAGGAATGAAAGAAAGCGTACATGAATATGTCACAGTATGTATTGGATGTTCATCAAAACCGCCAGCCGAGTATTCAACATTATATCAGATAATGATCGCTCCAGAATGGAGTCAGTATATTGTTGAATATCTCACAAATAGAACTTTCCCAGAAGGAACGTCAAAAGCTCGTCAGAAATCTGTAGAGACAGAAGCTGGAGATTACGCTTTAATAGGAGATCAACTCTATAAGAGAGGTAAAGACAACCAGCTTAGGATTTGCGCATCAGAGTCTGAGTATGTGATAATCCTAGAGCAAGCTCATGGAGGAGTAGGTGGAGGCCATTTCTCAGGTGATAAGACAGCAAAACTTGTCTTAGCCGCAGGAATATGGTGGCCAACATTACATATGGACACTGAGGAATACGTTAAACGGTGTGATGACTGTCAGCGGACCAAAATACCCCTTAAAAGAGATGATATGCCGCTTAGACCAATGATGGGGGCAAGAGCTTTTGCAAAATGGGGGATTGATTATGTCGGACCCATTTCACCTCCTGCATATAAGACTCATGCACAATACATCATTGTGGCTACAGACTATCTAACAAAGTGGGTCGAAGCAAAGGCAACTCAAAAAGCAGATGCCAGGACCACGGCACAATTTCTGTATGAATACGTCTTTGTACGATATGGATTGCCAATAGAAATTGTGAGTGATCGAGGCACACATTTCATAAATGAAGTGATAGAGATCCTTCTAGATGAATTCATGGTAATCCATAGGAAATCAGCCCCGTATCATCCACAAGCAAACGGACAAGCTGAAGCAACAAACAAAACCATATGCACGGTCCTCACGAAGATTGTATCTGAGTCGAGAACTGACTGGGACCAAAAGTTACATTCAACATTATGGGCATATAGGGTGGCGTATAAAACATCCATAGGAACGACCCCATATAACATGGTTTTTGGGCTAAATGCTATCTTGCCAATAGAATTCTTGATTTCAACCTTAAGGGTGGCTAAGGATCTAGAGTGGACAGGGCACGAGCTCTCTGATAGAATAGATGACCTGGAAAAGCTAGATGAGCTTCGCCTAAAAGCAGTAGCTTCCATCTACGCTCAAAAAAGGCGACAAAAGGAATTTTTTGATAAGCATGTGCGGACTAAAGAGTTTAAAGTTGGGGACTATGTCCTAGTTTACACTCTGAAACAGCATGCTAAAAAGCTTAAAAAGCGAGGGATGGGACCTCTGGTGATTAAAGATCTATCACCAAGTGGAGCCGTCAAGCTTGCTACATTAGACGGAGAAGAAATGCCCAATTGGATTAGTGGATGCAGAGTGAAAAAGTATCTTTTGCCGCTAACCCAAGACATGCTTCTCAAAATACATCAAGAAAAGCTGCGTGTCCAAAAAAAGAAAAAGATTGTAGAGGAAGCGCAAGCTGAGGCGAAGGAAAGAATGGAGAAAAGAAGACTACTGCGTCAGAAACAGCGCAATGAAGGAGCAATACGAATAAACGCAGTCAGTATAACAGAAATGGGGAATGACAAAGAAGAACCCATCATTGAATGCAAAGTAGGGACCAACCAAATCAAAGCCAGAGCACTATTGGATTCAGGAGCTCAAGCTAACCTACTTTCACTCAGTTTGTATAGACAATTGACAAATGACACTAAACTACAAACTGCCAAGCAAGAGTTAAAGAGTTACTCTGAGAATTCAATCAAAACTGTCGGATGCACAGTTTTACATATACAGATTAACCAATATGTGTATCCTCATATGTTTTACGTGGTTGAAGACCAAGCTACACAACATCCATTATTGCTAGGACAACCATGGCAGAAGCAATACAATGCAATGATTGACTGGAGTTCTAAATCAGTGCTTATCAAATACGAAGGTGAAAGTCAATCAATTAAGTTCACCAAAGGAGCAGAGCCAACTCCAAAGGAAGAATCCACGGACAAGGGCAAACAACAAACAGAGAAAAAGAAGAAGCAATGGCAACCAAAAGTTTCTATACAACCGGATTACTCTTCGACGAGGAATTCTCAACAGTGGATAAGGAAGACAAGCAATAATATAACAGCTCAACCTTGGAAAACAACGGAGTCAAAGTTGGTATGGAGACCAAAAAAGGCTGTGCCAGAGAACAAAAAGGTGGAAAACAGAGTCTTCAATACCAGACAACAGAGTGATCCCCGACAATCAAGGACAGTGAAACAGATCTGGATTCCAAAGAAGTTCATGACGGCACAAAGCTACAGCAAGCAAATTTGGATCCCAAAGATTTGTAAACAGGAACTCCCTTCAATACAATCAACGGAAACTCCTAGGTATTTCAAGGCGAGGAAATCAACACACAGAACAACGCAGGTTTGGGTCGCAAAGAGTTTGTGGCAAGCACAAGCAAAGCGGAGGCAGATTTGGATTGTGAAAAAAGACAACAAGGTAATGAAGAACCCATCTACTGATTCTACTACCGAAGTGCCAAAACCAACAACCCAAAACCCGACCACCAATCCTTCAATCAAACAAAGAGAAGCTTTATTGGAAAGAATGTTGTATCGTCGCTCTACAATTGCATTGGGAACTTATGACCAAAACAACTACAATGCTTCACCCACAGACACTTCATAGTCGTCCGGGAGGACTCAGACTAGGAGGGGGGGAGGTATACAAGAGCTACAAAGCAGCTACAAGCGGAAAAAAACAAAGAAAAACAAAAATTATATTACAAGGGCAGTGTCTTACATGATTTTGCAATTTTTATGTTTGATTGAGGATATTGATAATATTTATGCCCTTATATACCTTGTTTTGCAACAAGAAGAGATCAAATGATGAATTTGGGTCTCTATATGTGTAAATATCACTAAATAAGAGTGTTTTTGGAGCTAAAAAGTGGAAAAAAGTGGTAATCCAAGTCCAGAAATCACAAAGAAGTGTATATTCATATACACAGGGTTACCAGATATTTATCATGTATATTTGGAATTTTTTGGCTTCAATTTGCTATTTTCCTTTATTTTTTATGATTTTCTTAATAAAAGTAAAAGAAAAATAATAAAGCAGGTGAAATGAGATCGGAAAAAAGAAAAGAATAGACGGTGATGATCCTCATGACAAGGGCAACCCAGGATAAAAATTGGGTACAATTCTGAAAAAGTTGCGGAAAGCCCGAAATGATAGAATTTTGGCAAAGTGGACAGATTTCTCAGAAACAGGTCAAACGGAGTCCAAATTGAGGAATTTCAAATCCTAAAGTGCATTTCACGACGAGATAGGAGCACATGTCAAATTTGGTAACAAGTGATCCGGGAAGCCCGAAGTTAAGTATTTTTCACTTCACTATCAAGCTCATTTCCACTATTACCTTCTTGGAGAGAGCAAAGAGCACAAAGGAGCATCCGGCCTTCTACCGCCTTCTACGACTGCTACGAGAGCTCAGAGGACACCAGACATGAGAGGTAGACTCGTTGTCATAAGCTTTTGATGCTTATCGTTAACTTTTGTCGCGAAAACTCACCAAAACCAAGAAACAAGAGCAGACGGGGAATGGGGAAGAACGCTAGGTAGGGGCACAACCGCCTAACCAAACCTTGCAAGAACTTAGAGGTGGGTTACCCTAACATAGAAGATGAGTTTCTAGCACTCAAAGCTCGAGAAAGAACGACTGGAAAAACCCTAGGTCAACAGAGCCTGCAAGAGGCAAACAGAAAAAAATTGTCGGAACGACACAAAACTTCTCAGGAAGCTTAACAACATCGAGGGCAATGCAACCATGGAGTATCTCCAGGTTTGGACCACCAAAAGTAGGTCGGAACAACCGATTCGGCTGCGGACACACAAAGTGTCATTTTGGCATAACGGCTAAAATTGACGACCAAATGACATGAAACTTCACAAGCAGCTTAAAATATACGTGGATGACTTATGTTTGCAAGCAAAACCCAAAAGAAAGCTGATTCACTTACCGATGGTGAAAAAGACGCTTTCGGGCAACCAAATGGAGAAAGATGGAGAACGGGGAGCCAAAGTCAAGTTCAACCGAATAGGTGGCTTCACAACATATCCAATGAGCTGGAAATGCAACTCTCGAGAAGAAAAGTTGAAGAAATTCAACTCCAAGGCAAAAAGACAACTTCGGAGACTGAAATGCCTATAAGGGGGCTTTTTAGCTAAACTGATGACTTTTTAAGTTGAAAACTAGTTAGCAGGGCTTAGGGCACTAGCACAAAGCATTCTTTGCACAAAAAGACCAACATTTCAAGAAAAGACATCATACGCGTATGATGTCTCACAGCATGATTTCACATTCATTTCAACATTTGAGTGCATAGCCTCATTCCACATGTTAATCACATCCTATGAACCAAGTATCATGAGAATTGGAGTTAGAAAACCAAGGAAAACCAAAAAGACGCAAAGTAGGCCATAAAATTGATTTTTGGTCCTAATTTTTTCAAAATAACTCCAAACTCATTGAAACTTTGTAGGATTGTTGATTAACACATCTACAAGCTATCTGGAACCAAAAAGCACCATTTCGACACAAAAGACATCATACGCGTATAATGTCTATTTGCACTTACAGAGCCAAAAATGCTCATTTGTCATCATACATCCATTATATATATCTAATACATGCTACATATGAAGTTTGGAACCATTTGGTCAAGTGGATCACCCCATTAGCCCAATTAAGAGAAAATCCTTTATACAAAGCCTATTTTTGTCCCAAATCCAACATATTCAAGTCCAAACCAAGATTTGAGTATAAACAGTCCTTCACTAGCACATGGAGAGTCCACAGAACCAATCCCATGAAAAATTGATGAAAAAGACATCATACGCGTATGATGTCTCCAGAGCCATTTTTAGTCCAAATTCTATCCAAACTTGATAAATCCACTGAATAAGCCTATCTAAAGCCAAAACCAAGCTTATAGAGAAAAATTGGTCCAAAAATGCACTAAAAGACATCATACGCGTATGATGTCTCACTATGTGATTTTGGCACCTCAGGGCTTCACCCACCAAACAGAAGTGTTCTACATGCCATTTGAAAGTAATCCACCAAGTTTTACCCAATTTGGATCATAAAATCCATTTCCCTTTCAAAATTTTGCCAAGAGCCTGAACTGGACTAAACTGGCCAAAACTTGACCAAATGGTATCCAAACTCAAATCCAAGCATATGATACTCATGTATACACTATCAGCTACAAGCACAACCAATATGAAGTCATTTTGACACAAAAGACATCATACGCGTATGATGTCTCCAGGATGATTTTGAGCCCAGTTTGCATATTTTTTCACCTACATTGCATCCTTAGGCCCTGAATAGCTCATGTTTCAATTTTCAAGTCATTTGAATAGTTAAAAGCTTCATTTCGGCTTTCAGTACTAAAAAGACGCTAACTTCTGTAATTGGAGTTACAGGATCCATGGATTCCGCTAAGTCATCGGCAACTAAGAGAAAAAGACCAACCATCAAGGATGCTCTTGCAGAAGCAGAACCTTTTGATATTCCAACAGAAACCCTCAAGCCAACCAAGACTTGGGTGGAGGAAGCAGTACTAGAAAAAGAGGGAATAAAGATCTACCAGGGGACTTTCAGAGATCCTCAAGGGCAATCGGTCGATGTACCTATGATCCCACGAGAATTAGTGGACTATAGCAGATCAGAGAACATCAGCAGATACTTGGAAAAGGCTGACTTACACAGGTTCTTCACCTCGAGACCATCAGGTGTAGACACAAGAAGAGTGTATGAGTTGGCAACATCCATTCAGAAGGATGGGAAAGCCACGTTGACAGCCATGGATGGAGAAACAGTTGAAGTACAGATCACTCCACAGCTCATTGCAGATGCACTGAAGCTGCACAACAAAGGGAGTTCTGTCAGAGAAAGAAGGGAGGCCATAGAGGTCTATGGATCAAAGAAACAAAATACAACCTACGGAGATATGGCAGATCAACGAGCGGCAACCCTTTGCCTATTATACAACCAGTTTTTCCATGTGTGCAGTAAAAGACCGCAGAAGTATACTACACCACCCCATGCCATTGCGACAACCATCACATGGGCACTGAAGAGCAACATGCCAAAAGAGGTGAACTATGCTCAATACATCCACGAGCAAGTAATCGCCATGCACAACCAGAAGCCAAAGTACATAGGAGGAGGAGAAATCCTAACAAGAATAGCTTATGAAGCTATTGGAGCTAGGGATCAAGGGCCACAGATTCCCTCCCAGAATGAGTGGCTTAGAGAAGCCGATGAGGAGGAAGAACAGCAAGAAGTATCCAAGAGGGCGTCCACAAGAGCACGCCGAAAACTAGAAATAGTTTCAGAACCTGAGGAGGCCGTGGACGAGCCGCTCAAGAAGAAAGTGAAGAAGAAGGCCGATCCCAAGCAAACCAAAAGTCAAAAAGCCGCAAGAATGGAAAGGCTGGTGGAGCAGTTTAGAGCGGAAAGAGCTCTAAAGGGGGACTTCGAAGAAATGTGGGTGCCAGACCCCAGTAAAGTCGGAACCAGCTCAGCCAGACCACATGTTGATCAATATGATCAATATATTAGAGCTTATGAGGAGTCGGAGGCCATACTGGAGCAGCAACCTGTCGAGCCTTATACTGAAGAGGAAGTACAGCTTTTAAAAGCTGAGCTGCAAAAGGACGACAAGGGGAAGAAAAAAATAGATGAGTCTACTGAACCTCAAGAGAAAGACGGGCAAGCAAACAAAGGGAAAGCCAAGATGACTGAAGACAATCAGCCCTCTTTTACTGTTGTACCAAGCCCGAAGAAGATGGAAATTATTGTGGAGGAAACCACAAGAGAAATAGAAACAGAAATTATGGAAAAGCCGGAGGCCGGGACCAAGGAAACGGAGATAGATCCAGTTCAGCAAAAGAAAGATGATTATGAGGATCTGGTAGCGATCGGATACAGTGAAGAAGAGGCCCTGGAGGCAGTTTATGGGATATCCCTACGGAAACAAGATGATCGGAAAAGGACGAAGGAAAAGACAAAGGGTACAATGGAGAGTAAAGAGAAAATGGACGAGCCGAAGCCATTGGAGGTGTGTGAAGAAAGAGCTGTCAAGTTGACAGATGAAGATGAAAAAGACATGCACATGGTGCATGAACTGCTCAGCAAGATTAAAGAAAGATCCAGAGCAAAGGAAGTAGCACTTGAGACAGCAAAACAAAAGGAAGCAGAGTTGCAAAAGAAGTTAGAGAATGCTATGACTGAATCTGAAAGTCATAAAGCATCACTCTACGACGCAGAAAACGAGAGAGACGGCTTGATACTCCAACTAGCCGAAGCTTCAAGAGAGGTAACAAGTTCACAGGAAGCAAAGGAGCGAATAGAAGATGAGCTGGAGGCAGCCAAGGATGAGCTCATTGAGCTAAGGGAAAGAGTCGAACTTCAAGAAAGGACAATCATGAGACTCAGGACCACCCCTAGTGTTAGCAGAGCAGGAACAGAACAAGAGGGAGCCCTCATACCAGCTCTGGAAGATCAGGTCAGAAGTCTGCAAAGAGAGCTGAGGTTAGAGCAAGTGCAAAGATTGCACATGGCGGAGGGATCATTGACTGCAGAGGAGAGGCTCACATCAGAAAACCAAACACTAAGGACAGAAAATGAGGCCCTCCGCAAACAGCTCCAAGACCTCCAAGAGCAACAAAGAAGAGAAACAGAGCCACCACAAGAAGAAGCAGGGGGAGAAGCCATAGAGCTACCAGAAACTGGAGAGGCAACCACAATTGAAGATCCAGCCCCAGTTCAAGAAGTGGCCTCGACTTCAGGAATTGAAGAAGAAGAACAAAGGCTCCAGGACCAAATAGAAAAGTCAACAGAGGAAAGTGCCAAGGCGGAAATGGAATGGGAAAGGAGACTCCTCATCTCCAGTAGACTTCAAGGTTTAGACACAAAAGTGCTCCACGAAGAGTGGATGCAACCCAGCCTGCCTTTCCCTCTGATGAAATTTGAAGTGATAAAGACGAAAAAGAGAATAGAGGAGGAGCAGTATGTCGCTCTTTATGAAGGCGACATCACAAAGGATGAACAATCAAGGAAGATTGTAGATTCTCAACCTAGATGGAGGAAAGGTTGGCTGAACAAATACCCAGCCTACCTCATCTACTTGGTAGAGGCTCCAAAAGAGATTCGGGAGGATGCAACCTTCTGCCCGGTGCCAAGAGTCAGAAGCTGGAAAGAGCATGGCAGGATTGCAGAAAAGAAGCCAAATTGGCTTAATTACCCAAGGATGCCAGGACCAAAGGCAGGAGAGAGAATAGGTAAAGCCTACATGGTGAAAACCCTAACGGGCACCATCAAACTCTTTACTGGCTCTCCTGACCTTTCGTGTCAGATGCTAAAGAAAATCTGCAGGACTCTCTTAGCATGCATTGAAGTGTTTGCACCAGATAAAGCCACGACCTCGAGTCTACTATCGACGGCCGACACAGTGACGGATATGATGTATGATCTTTCATTGCAGCCATCACCAAAGGTGTTACATCTCTTATACCAAAGAATTATGTTTTTGCCTAGCTTCCACATGCAAACATTCGAAGAAGCTTTCTACACCGGCTTTTTCACTCACGAAAGCAAAATATTCGGCCCAACCTTGACCATCGGCAACCTACGCTACGAATCACATTTGCAGATGCTCAAGACGACAGGACTCTATTGACCCAGCCTAAAAGTCATGTCAGGGACGACATGAACGCGGAGGGGGGGAGTGTTGAGCTAGCAGAGGATCACAACCACATTTTTGCTCACACCCATCGTTTTGTAACCATTGATTGTAATAAATGTCTTTCCGACATTAATTTTGATTTGAGCCATTCATTAAGTAACGGGACTCAATTGAGTTTCCAGCTTGTAATCCCGACGTAATTTCACCTGCTGATGTAAATAATTAGAGATGTTCTCACCTCCAAGGCTGAGGTATATAAGCCAAAGTTTTGTAACCTAAGGGGGGATTCAATTATTAATCAAAGTGAGTTTTTGAGCGCCGTGACTGTGTATGAGAGAGAGAGAGTGAGAGAGAGTCTTATCTTCTTGCTACGCAAGCTACGGGGCCGCCATTGGAGAAGCAACACCGCCATTGTGTTAGCAACGGTGAGAGCTACGCACAGATACCAAGAGTGCGCGCTATCGGCTTCTATGTGTGGTAAGTTCCTACGAGCTTCGGTGTGAGTTTTCTTCCAACTCGTGTGTCGGAATAGAGCGTGCAGCATATCTATAGAACCACAACGAGTAGAGCTACACATTAGTACCATCGGGGTCAAGTTTTGGTCACCTGTATTTTTCGGCTTGTCTTCATACGCGTTTACCGCACGGAGTGGTTATAGGTTGATTTTGCAGTTCAAGTCTTTAGGGTGTTGTTCTTACCTAGTGTATAGACTTCCCCTTGAGTTTGAGATCGATTCGATGATTCTAGATCCTGTTTCGTATAGCATTCGTTCGTAGTACGGATTTCAGTCACTTGCGTATTTTAGAACTTAGATTTGATTTCCTTAGTAGTGATTGTCATTAGAAGGTCGAGTAGGTGATTTGACACCCACCTAGTTGTTTCCATGCGCCTGCGGGTCAAGCTCCGTCCTCGTCTGACAAATTCTGTTGTTGGTTGAGTTCTCGCTATTTAGCTTCCGCTAGCGGCGTAACCGCCTTAACATGGAGTGAAGAGACTTTGAGTCTATGAAGGAGGTGTTTGACGAGTTTATTGAGGAATTCGCACAAAGGGGAATAGCTCATAATACTGTCTCACAAATCCACAAATTCAAACAGAAAGAAGGGGAATCTGTGAGAAAGGCAGCCCTAAGACTAAAAAGATATGTTAAGTTCTGCCCTGTGGAAGAACTGCCAACTTAGTCCAGACTTATGCTTATATTTATTCAAGGACTGAGGAATGCAGATCTCTAGAAGGACTTACATATGAAGAGGAGCACGACGTTAAATGAGTTAACTAAGGAGGCTCTTTACCTGTAGACAATTGTGCGGTCTACAAAGAGGGTGAATTCAAGGATCTTGACGACGATTCATCCTCACAACAAAGTGGAAGCAAGTCCATTAAGACAACACCGAAAGGAGAAGTAGCTGTAAGCCAGGAGCAGCTTGTAGAGGAAGTGCTAAAAAAGATTAATTTGTACGCCAAACCCCAGGCTAAACAGCCCAAGTGGTGTGCTATTGAACAAAAATGGACAAACCACGGGACGGAGGAATATTATTATAACAAGGGATATGTGAGAGAGAGACCTTATGCTCCCCAAGCTCAGGTAGCATCTCCTCAAATTCCACCGATGCCTAGGTATCAAGCAGGCAACCTACCAGGACCTGTAGGTGTAGAAAGACCACAACCAATGTTGGGGCAACAACCACCCCTACCAGGACTATGACCAGTCAGCATAAGATACACACCAACCGTAACTAAATCAGAAGAAAAGGCTTTGGTGCCTATGCATGCATATTACGAAGATCTCAATGGATATGCTGCAAATCCTGTCTATTATTCACCGGAAGAAACCTCCACACTAGAACCATGGAGCATGATAGAAAATACATGACCACCAACTGCTGCACAGGCAGCAGGAGAAGGGAGATATAGCTTGGATGAACGAACATTGTTGTTCATAGCCAACGGAGGCATGAGCGGGCAGAGGCATGCACACCAAAAAAGAGGAACTCAAGGAGCACCTCAACAGCCTAAGGGATCATGCTACAAGTGTGGTGGAGACCATTGGCTGAGAGACTATCCTCATGATGAAATCATTAGGGTCAACGCATATTGCACGGAGTGTGGAATTAGTCACTTGATTCCTGATTGTCCTAAGAACCTAAGCAAAGGAGCAAAGACTACTTTGAATATGCTGGGAGCACTGCCTTCCAGTGGAGGGTCAGAAAACAAAACTACGATTCCTGTTAAGGTCTTGATGAGAGCCCAAACAAGAAAAAATGACGATTAGCCCAAGAGTAATGATGAAAATCAAGAGGAAATCAAGACTGACAAGTCTAGCGTCAGTCGTGATAATCCTTGGAAAGAACTAAGAGCAAAAATGAAAGCTAGACGTGAACAAAAACAGAAAGCTATAGAAGCTGAGCTAACAATGGCTCAAGAGCAACTTAAACAGCAAAGAGAGTCTGACTCTCTAAAATCGACGGAGGGACCAAGGAGTGCAAGCTCAGGAGGGTCTGTATTGGTAGATAAGGTCAATGAACCCTTAGATGCAATCTTGCAAGCCTATGAAGCAAGATTGAAGAACAGATAGACTCTAGAGAAAAGGTGGATGACATATCCATATCCAGAGATAGAAAAACAGAGACTAGAGATGTGCAAGGAGTTGATTGAACCTGCACAAGCCTTACTAGAGCCTCCACCTATGGAAGTGAGGGATAGAATAATCAAACCACCAAACAATGAAACACCTATCAAAACTGACCAAAGGGTACCTGACAAGATAGACAACGTTAAATCCTTGCCTAATGTAGAGGATGCAAGAGTAGTACCTAATAGCACTGATATATCACTGAAGGGTTTTCCACCATATGCACCCATTGTGGAAGAAAAATGGCCTGAAGAGCTATGGGAAACGGTGAGAAAAGCTCAAGAAAAATATGAGACAAAAACAATCGAGTTAGCACCTTTCTTGGAGTTGAACTTGAATAAGCCACCATGGGATTTAGACACTAAATCATTTCAAGGGGATGATGGTTCAGTTGCGTCAAAATATAGCAGACCAGCATCACTCAGAACTTTGCCACCATACATGGGAGACTATGAGGCAAAGTCGGAAATTTGAAGGGTGCCTTCTCAAAGAATAGGAGGGAAAAATCAATTGGACACTAAAATTTTAACAGACTTGTTGTCTACTCCGGTCAAGTGTACAATCACATTGGCAGAATTGTTAAAAATTAGGCTAGGCATGTGGACGGAAGTGGGAAAATGTCTGGAGAAATTTGGTATAAGGATGCCTCTTAAGTTCTTCAAAACTGAGCTTAATGACACAGAACAGAAGAGAGTCAACACTAGACCAGTACCTCTCAACAAGATTGGAGAGGATTGTGAGGGTGAAGACGGCAACACTACTCTACCAGTCGAGTATAACGGCATAGAGACTAAGGAAATACTTGATAGTGGAGCTGGCATTGCCATTACTACCAAATTGCTATGGAAAAAATGGGGAAAATCGGCAATACGAACAACTAGAATGAAACTGCAACTAGCGGATGGACACGTAGAAAGGCCTATAGGATTGCTTGAGGCAATTGTGGTATCTTCATGTGGCATAGAGTACGAACATACATTTGCCATAGTAGATTTCGGCAAGAAAAACAATTATGAAATTATCCTTGGTAGGCCATTCATGAGGCAACTCAAGATGGTGCAGGACTGGGGGTATGATTATTTGTATCTAAGACATGCTGAACCACTACACATGTAAATATGAGGAACCACAGCTACCATGATGTCACGAGAACACCTGTGGAAGAATTCGACTCAGCCACCATTACTGGATCAGAAGTCCGAGCATGGTCCTGTAAGAAAAAGGAGATATGGATGTGCGGAGCATCTCAATGTAGTGAATTCGACCACAGTGAAAGGACACTAGAGAGGGTATTGGAAGACGATGCCTATATACGAGATCCCTTCCTTGAAGAGAAGCTCAAACCCCTAGAATGGTCTCAAATTTTGGCTACTTTGGATGTAGGCGTCAATGAAGTCACTCTCACAAAATTTTGTGACGAGAATGGCTATGATATCGTACCATACTACATGTTGAGAAAAATTGTAGAGGAAGACGAGAACGAAGTAGACATCGAGAAAGCGAGAGTCAATCAAACGGAAACGAAACTTGATATTAGGATAGTGGGCTATGTGGACATCCCCACTAAAAACATCGAGCAGGATGGAGGAGAATTTTATGATTCTTCGGATCAATGTGAAAACGAAGATAATGTGGATGACGAGAAGTCGGAAAATACGGAGGAAGAAGACCATCAGGATCAAGACAATGATGTCTTTTACAACTTCCCGAACCAAAGTGTGAGACGCCAAAAAAGATACAAGAGTAGGCGACACCATAAAAGTCTACCAACTAGGCTTAGACCTATGCCTGAGTTCAGGAGTAAGACACATTTCCTTATGAACATTCATGTTGTTGATTGTGCTAAGGATAAAGTGTCAGGAAGATTTCTTAAGGTTGCTGAAGACCCAGATTTTAAGGCAAGACTATTGAAACTTAGAAAAACCAGCAAGGCAAAAAATAGAGTGACAAGGGAGATATGGATTTTCTTTGGAGATCCAATTATAACGAAAGTTGAGCAAAAAAAAAAAACAATGATTTAAAACAAAAGCTGAAAACTGTATGGACAACTGAAATGGAAAGTAGCGATGGGTCGAACGCTAGTGATGGGAGTAAAAAGATAGATGTATCTCCTCACTATTGTAAGTACACCATTCAGGAGAGAAAATTGGTGGTCCAGCAACCGATGAGAGAGTCTAAATCCAACGAGTCCTATGATGGGCCAGAAAATGCCAAGAAAATAGACCTAGGAGAACCGGGAGAAAGTCCTCGACCTGCTTACATGCTACTGATCTAAGCCAGGAAGAAGAGGACTTACTGATCAAAATGCTTAAAGAATTTCGTGATGTATTTGCCTGGTCATACAAAGATCTGAAGGGGGTGGATCCTAACATTTGTGAACATTCGATCCCTCTGAAGTTGGATGCAAAGCCAAGCAAACAACGTCCGTACACGTACACTGAGACATTTGCCAAAAGGATCAAGGATGAGATAGACAAACTTATGGATGCTGAATTTATTTATGAGATAGAGCACACTGATTGGGTGTCGCCGATCGTGGTGGTACCTAAGAAAAACGAGAAATTACGAGTGTGTGTGAATCTCAAGAAGGTAAATGTAGCAACAATAAGGGAAAATTATCCTCTCCCTATCACGGAACACGTCCTGGAACGAGTAGCAGGCAAGCAGGCCTATAGCTTTAAGGACGGATTCTCTAGTTATAACCAATTGGGGGTCAAACTAGAAGATCAATACAAAACAACGTTTGCAACAGAATGTGGCATATATGTGTTTAGGGTAATGCCATTTGGCTTGACCAATGCTCCAGCCACATTTCAGAGATAAATGACACATGCTTTTAAAGAATACTTGCAAATATTTTTGGATATTTACATGGATGACTTGTGTGTCTATTCTCTATTGAGAGAAGACCATATAGATCATCTTAGAAAGGTATTCGAAAAATGCAGAACGTATAGGATTTGCCTCAACCCAGAAAAATGTGTATTCATGGTACGGCAAGGTAAGATCCTAGGCCACATAGTATCGGCTAATGACTGATGAAGACAAGGTAAAGGTGATCATAGAATTTCCAAGACCAAACACTGTACGAGAGGTACAATCATTTATGGGACATTGTGGATACTACCGACGTTTTATCTACATGAATGCTGTAATAGCAAAACCCTTGTATAGTCTGATCACGATCTTCATATGGACCGACGAATGTGAGGAGTCATTCTAGAAATTAAAAGAGGCACTGGTATGTGCACCAATTCTAAAAGCACCAGATTGGTCAAAGATTTTCCATGTACATGTAGATGCTTCGGAATTTGCAATAGGTTGTATATTAGCACAACCAGGGGAGGGTAATACAGATTTTCCCATCATTTATATGAGTAGACAAATCAATAGTGCAGAGAAGAATTATACCACCACTAAAAGAGAAGGATTGGGTATGATATACGCTGTAAAGAAATTTGTCATTATTTGCTTGCGAACAAATTCACATTTTTAGTGGATCATCAGGCACTTTTGTACTTAGTAAACAAACCTTGTAACACGGGACGAATTGTAAGATGGTTCATTGTGTTGCTGGAGTTTGATTTTACGGTAGTAGTAAAGAAAGGAAAAACTCATCAAAGAGAAGACCACCTTTCTTGATTACTAAATGGCGAAAAGGCTACTGGTGTAGATGATGATCGCCCAGATGCATACCTGTTTAATATAGAGATGGTACCGAAATGGTCAAAGCAGATTATTCCGTTGTTGACATATGGAATGAATCTTGACGAAAGAGACACGGTGGAAGACGTTAGACAAGCACAAAATTACACTATGCTTGCGGGAAGAATGTATCATCATGGTAACGATGGGATTCTAAGGTTGTGTATAGGTCGAGAGGAGTACGGCGCGTATCTAGAGGAGGCACATACACAGACAGGGGGATTCCATCGAGGAAATCAAATAACCGATGAACGATTAAGAAGACTTGGAGTGTATTGGCCTGGAATGGCAGGCAATGTAGCTAATTACATCAAGAAATGCAACTTTTGCACAACCAATACCACTATGGATTATGCCACATTATACCAAGTGACGATAGCACCCGCATGGAGTCATGCTATTGTGGAATATTTGACTAATAAGGAGTTACTAGGAGATTGGTCTAAAGTTTTAAGCCAGACAAAAGGCTTTACAAATCGAAGCGAATAGGTATACCATCATTAATGACCAATTGTATAAAAGAGGAACTGATGACCAGTTGAGGATAGTTCCTCATGAAAATGAGTACTTTCCATTATTGGAGCAAGCCCATGCAGGCATAGCAGGAGGTCATTTTTCAGCGGAGAGAACCGTAAAAATCATTATGGTTGCAGGCATATGGTGGCCGACCATGATTCAAGATGCATCAAAATTCATGAAAAGGTGTTGAGGCGGTCCGGGGCGGGCAACAAGAAGAGCAACCTCTAGACACCCTTCAAGGCTCCCGTGCTGCTCAATGGGGCTGGGGCACAACACAACACAAACCAAAACAACAAATCCCAACTACACAAGGGGCACCACCTAGTTTAAGAGCGAACTAGGACGCAAAAGAGGAGAATCGTTAGATCAACCCACAAACAAGTAAGGAATTTACACTAACCCTAACACCAATGGAACACTCTCACACACTAAAACACGAGAGAGAGAGAGAGAGAGAGAGAGAGAGAGAGAGAGAGAGAGAGAGAGAGAGAGAGAGAGAGAGAGAGAGAGAGAGAGAGAGAGAGAGAGAGAGAGAGTGCTCGGACTGCTTTGAAACATATCGGCAATGATCAAGCAAACACAACTATATATTTAAGAAAGAGAGAGAAAGGGGGAGGGGGTGCTTGTTGCATTAATACCTTCTTACAAATCTGTCATGACAAATCAAAGTGAGATTAGTATTTGTTCAACATAGCTTGCGTAAATTTCACCACAACACATCACAAGAAAAGCCACCCCAATCACTGTCTTAAAGCCAGGGGAGTCCTCTCCACCCTGTCGCCCTCTTACAGTATGTGGGATTTATGGCTAGATTGATGACAACACCAGAGACAAGCTATCAAAAAACACCAAGACACTTACGGATCATTGTTGTCCATTACTTCCCGTTGGAAGGGAGACAAAGTATCCAAGCTTAGTCCAAATCCACCCTCCTTGATTCAGCAAATGTTGGGCTTACACTAGTAGGAGAAATGATAGATTTCCTACTCTCAATTGAATGATCACTCTCTCTCTTACAATGGCATAGAGTTCCCTTGCTAATCCCCTATTACAACACATGCACATGCATAAGACAATGAGCTTCCACTCAAGAGCTCCTTCTAGAGAGGTTGAGCTTGGCTTCTCAAGCTATAGCATAGTGCTCTTGCTTATGGCTCCCCCTTTTTTGTGCTAGCTACACCCTCCTTTTATAGCAATTTTGAAGGCTAGGGTTACTCCTCTAACCATGTTTGGGTTAGATTTTCAGCAATTTATCTAATTTCTTTTGCTTGGAATTATCAAGAATTTGGTGGGGAAAGAGAGAGGAGAGAAATGGAGGTGATAGGACTTTTCATAGTGGGTTAGTGTTAGTAGAGTTAGTATTAATTTACAAATGGAATTGGATATTTACAATGGGAGTATCCATGTAGGATACAAATAAGGAAGAAAAACTCTTAAGAGGTAAGAAAAGGTGGATTTCTTACAAGGTTGATGCTCCAAGTGTCTTGAGTAGGGCCAATTTTGACGCTTGTTGACGGTCCACTAGCTTTGACGGTACATTTTTTCTCCACTCTTGACCTTCCTTGAGAGACAAGGTAATTGAAGCTGAGTACTCAACCACCATGATGCTGTCTTTTAAGAGAAGAGGCTGAATTTTGTGGTTTTTTTGATAGATATGGGTAATTTGGAGGAGGAAAAATGAGACTAGGTGGTCAATTTTGGAATGGAATTGTGTGTGGGAGGTATGAGTTCACCATGGTTTCTCTTATTCTTCAAGGTTGAGGAGAAGGTGAGTAGGGTGCAGAGAGGAGTGGTGAGAGAGGTGGGGATGATGAGTGGAGAAGTGTGTGTGAAAGAGGAAAATGATAAAGTGGAAGAGAGAGTGTGGCTGCATAGCATGGGAAAACTGGGGTCCACTAAAAAAATCATAGCTCACAGCTCGTAGCTCAAAAAAATATGAAAACATTTGAGGCAAAAGTACAGCCCACGAGCTACAACGTTTGTTTGTATCAACTTTTCAAATTCGGAGAGCAAGTGAACTTTAAAAATTCAGCAAAACCGACCGTTTTTTTCCACTGCAAAGGTCTTTGTGGGGTCCTTCTTTGGATGATTCTTTTGAATACCTCCAAGAGTGAGCCCTCCATAGTGCATGTATGCATGCCACCTACCCTTGACCTTATTTGGTAGGTCTATAATTGAAGATATTGTATAGAGCATGATATAAGTGAATAGTACAACTAAGAAAATCAAATATTGAGGGGTCTAAAAAATATGTACATGTCAAATATAAATAATATAGGTGGAAAAATATAAAGGGGTCAAAATAAATCTCTCTCATTATAATTCTACCATAAAAAGATGAATATTTTTGGTGGTCTAATTTATGAGAGTAATAGAGAATATATGTAGGAAGGAAAAAATCACAATAGTGAAAAAAATATACACATAAATAAAACTAGTTTTTTTGGATTTTTGTTGGGGTGGAGTTACACCAAATATAAGAGAAGCTTACATGAAAATATTTCTATATGGAATAAAGAATATGAAAAATGGTAAGAAAAATTGTGGTAATGGTGAGGCAATGTACAGAGCATAAATAACACACACCTAGGTAGAAATATTTAAATAAATACCAAAATAATTATGAAAAAATCTTTTATTTAGGCCCTATATACAAAGAAATATTTACATACGCATGGGCCATAATATACTTATATATTTTTTTATTTTTTTGGCTCAACTAGCCCAATGACTAGCTAATTGAGGGTTTTTTAAGAAGATATGAGAAAAGTCCCGTGACTCACGCACGCCTATGTACAGTGAAATGGTAGGGATAGCCACAGTGTTTGGGTGATTTTGGTAGGGTGAGGTAACTCACTGTGACAATTACAAAGAGCCGAAAAACGGCTATCATTAGCTCTCCCCCTGGATGATGGTATATTCATGTACCATCATAGAGCATCTTTTCCAAAGAGAGTGCTTCAGAGTCCTTGACGAGATCTTTATTGTTTGGCCCCTCAGAATTTTGGCTAGAGTTACACTCATGCTTCATGTAACAATACTTACATGAGACAGTGGCCTTTTGACAGATCTTTGGTAGATCCTTTGGTAGAAGGCGACTCAAATAGTGCTTCAAGCGATACCCGTTTACTTTCCTGGAGTGCTCTTTACCATTCAAGTCCATAAGCTGATAGTAACTTGAATTGAAAGCCTTCTTGACTATGTATGGCCCTTGCCATCTAGTTTCAAACTTGGCATCAAAACGATTATCGAGTCGATTGTCATACCTTAGCACCAGATCTCCTTCATTGATGCCTTTGTCCTTTAGTTTCTTGTCAAGCTTCTCCTTCACCTGCGTAGCTTTCCTCTTGTAGCACTCGTATGCTTCTTCTCTTTTCCACTCAAGCTCAGCTAAGGTAAGAAGTCGATCCATCCATGCTTCTTGATCATCTTGTGCTGATTTGCCATGAAGTCGCATTGTTGGAATGTTTAGTTCAATTGGCTGTAAAGCCTCTTGACCATAGACCAAGTGAAATGGTGTGAACTCCGTGGCTTCCCTATATGTGGTCCGATACGCCCACAAGGCACCATCCAAGAAGTCATCCCACAACTTTGTCTTGTTTTTCACCATCTTTCTAATGATGCCTGCAATGACACCATTAGCTTTTTCTACCAAACCATTTGATTGGGGATAGTAGGGTGTACTGTGACGATGTAGAATGTGAAGTTCTTCACAGACTTCTGTGAGAAATCCCTTTCTAAACCCTGGACCATTATCAGAAACAATCTCCAAAGGTGTGCCAAATCTACAACAAATGTGAGTGTAGACAAATTTGCTCACTGTCCTCTCATTCACTCTTGCCACACTTTGACCTTCCACCCACCTAGTCATATAGTCTACAGCCACTAGAATGTAGAGTTTACCATTTTTTGTCCTAGGCAGAGGACCCATAACATCAATGCCCCACTTTTCAAAGGGTCCATTTGCAAGCACGATTTGCCTTGGACCATAAACCAATCTTCTATTCCCATTTACCTGACAATTGTGACAACTTTTACACCAATGTTGGACATCCACATGCAGACTTGGCCAAACATACCCCGCAAGCAAAATCTTCTTCACAGTTAATTCTTGGGCAAAATGACCACCACATGCTTCTTCATGCAAACCTTTTAGAATGGCTGGAATTTCCTCAATAGTTGGTACTCTTCTGCATACTTGATCCCTCCCTTTTTGATAGAGGGAGCCTTCTAGGAAGAGATAGAAACTTGCCTTTTTCATGAGTCTCCTCTTCTGAGCCTTCGTGAAGTCTTGTGGAAACTCACCCTCCAAAATGTAGCCAATAATGGGAGCCAATGACTCCAATCCCTGGTATCTCGGTTGCTTGACAGTTGCTGCCACCATGATGACCTGCACTTCTTTCTCAACACATGTAACTACTTGCTGTGCAAGTAAATCGGCATCTTCATTCTGTTTCCTAGGAATATGATATAGTTGCACTTCTTCAAATTGATTAAACAATCTACGAATGGCATGAAATTTTGTCCGTAAGCTTTCATTCTTGCATGCCCAAATACCTAAAATCTGTTTAACAATGAGAAGTGCATCTCCCTTTACCATGAGGCGTTGTATCCCTTGGCCAATGCACATCTTCAAACCATGAATTAGTGTGTCGTATTCTGCTTCATTGTTGCTAGCTGAACTTGGTAGATTGAACTTCTCTTTCCTGACCACCTCTCCACTTGGGTTGAGCAACACTAGCCCTCCCCCTGCTTTCCCTGTGGCTCGTCGAAAAGTTCCATCAAAGAACAAGGTAAAAGCATTGGGAATACTTTTTGGTGGTGGCAATGGTAGTGTCTTTACTTGAGGCACCTTAATTTCCTTCTCATGTACCCTATAAGTGAGAATCCCTGCCAATTGTGCACGCACACTATCTTCTACCTTGAAAGAGTATTGGAACTCTTGCAACTCCATAATCCACTTTGAGACCCTAGTACTAAGATTCATTTGAGATGACACCCAAGGGAACAAATTCTCTGCAGTGAGAATTACAAAAGGTTTTGGTAGCAGGTAGGATCTAAAATTTCTCACCGCAAACATGAGAGAAAGCATCATGAGTTCTGCTTCTGTGTAGTCTCTCTCCAAAGCATTCATGACCCTACTAGCAAAGTAGATGGGTCGCATCCTTGTACTGTGGGGATCTTGTTGTAGCAACACGACACCAATTGTTTCCCTTCCAACACTAGAGCTAACAAAGAATGTGTACTCCCAACAAGGAGGCATGAGTGTTGGTAGCTCTGACAAAATGACTTTAATGTTACAAAAATACTCTTCAAGCTCATCAGACCATGCAAATTCTACTTGTTGTGTCAACTTTTGCAAAGGATGAAGCAACTCCGAAGCTAAGTGAATAAAGCGTGACATATACTTCACTTTTTGAATGAATGATATGACCTCTTTGAGATTCTTGGGTGAGGGGAGCTCAATAAGAGCCTTTGCCTTTGAAGGATCCACCTCAATGCCTTTATAGGAAACCTTGTGACCAAGCAAGATCACTTCATCCTCAGCTATGTGACACTTGTCGGGGTTGAGTTGACCTCCCATGTCATAGAGCTTCTTTAAACCTTCTTCTACCCTTTGTAGATGCAATGATTTGGAGCTATAAATGCAAAAATCATCAATAAAAACCCTAATGGACTTTCCAAAGAATGCTTGAAACACCATGTTCATGAAGCGTTGGAAAGTTGCAGGAGCATTTGTCAGGCCAAATGGCATGACTCTAAAAGCATAACAACCCCAAGGAGTGATAAAGGTTGTTTTCAATTGATCCTCCAATGCGATACCTATTTGAAAGTAACCCGAGTAGCCATCACACACAGTGTACTTCTCATGACCAGCTACTTCATTTAGTATCTCATCCTGAAATGGGAGGGGAAAGTGATCTCTTTTTGTTGCCCCATTAAGTGGACGATAATCCACACACACCCTCCACTTGCCGTTTTTCTTAGGAGTGACAACAACGGGAGAGACCCACTCTGAATTCTCCACTGGATAAATGAAACCTGCTGCTAGAAGCTTTCTTACCTCCTTGAGTAGAGCCTGCTCCTTAACGACTCCTAGCCTTCGTAGCTTTTGAGCCTTAGGTGTGGCCTCTGGCTTCAACTCAATCTTGTGTTGAACAACATCTACTCCACGCACATCGGTGTAGTCTTTAGCAAAAAGCCTCGGAAATTTCCTTAGCACACATTTGAACTCCTCTCTTTCATCCTTTGTAAGTGTTGTAGACAACATACCTTCTAACATTCCTTCATCTTCCACGTTTTGGTTCTCTTGGGAACCTACCTCTTCCAAACCTCGAGAAGAGGTCTCCTGGTTGTTTGGCTTAAACCTTACCCCCATGACTTCAATGGAGGACTCCTCTTCAGTAATGCTGCTGCTACTTTCTTCTTCTGAAGTGCTATCGGTCCAACCTTCTTCCGTCTCACTTTGAGATGATTCTTCATGGAGCTCCTCTTGGCGTTGCTCCTTCATGTCAAAGACAACCTTCTTATGATTGTCATTCCTGCAAATTAATTTCCCACTCTCCCAATCCTGCAAAGCTCGCATTTTCATTAGCCATGGTCTTCCTAGGATAAATGGGTAACCATTTCCCTTGGTAGACATGACATAGAAATCCACTGCCTTCTTAATGCCAAAGGCCTCCACAAAAACATTTTTACAAATGCCTACGCACCTAGCCTTGCTATTGTTTGCCATTTTTACTTTGATTTCAGGTGTCTCATGGATGTGCATGCCTAGTCTTTGCATGAGCCCTTCTGTCATGATGCAAATTTGTGCACCTCCATCCACTAGACCTTTCCTAACCAATCTTCCTTTTATGTAACAATCTAGCACAGGTGTAATATCCTCGTTCATTTCAGCATGTGCAATTTTTACAAGAGGAAAACTCTCTTTTACCTTTCTCCTAGTGCTAACTGCCTTTGTTAAATCCCTCCTAACTTGTGGGCATAATGCAAGAAACTGAGGCCATGAGATATCAGGACCCTTACCTCGCATGTCTTCCAACAGGTTGTATGGAGCCATACCATGTCGAAGAGGGAAGTCTTGGAGATTGATACGGCGTCGAGTCCTCTTAGCTTCCTTGGTCTCCTTTGCCTTCTTGCCTTGTCCATGGTCACTCTGTGATGGGACACCCTCTTTCTCTTTACCTTTTCCTCGGCCATGCTTAATGCCATTTGCTTCCATGTCAACCTCATTTGAGTTTGTCACCTCTACCACATGCACATTTGGATCTGGCAAAGGTGGAACTCCTTCTACCCCTTGTGGAGGTGGTCTTGGTCCATTTGGTCTTTGTAGAAGCCTTGGTTGTTGACCAGTTCCTTCACCTGCATTCATCACTGGGTAATTCAAGTTAGGTCTCCCTGGCTCTCCACGGGGCCAAGGACAATTAGACATCCCATGTCCAGACTCTCCGCAATTCCAACATTGCAAGACTCTCCTAGTTCGTGGCTCTCTCTCTTCTGACTTCTTTGCTTGTTCCTTTGGACCTACAGCTTGTGCAAGGTGAATTGACAGGCTGCTTAAAGATTCATTTAACTTCTCAATCACTTCAGCCGTTACCTCAGGGAGCTCCCTTGATGTTGATGCTTGTGACTTACCTTTGGGTCTAAGACCTTCTATTGGAACCTCTCCCCTTAAGCACTTGAGTTTCATATACTTCTCAGCAGCCCTAGTTTCAGCTGCATCAAAAGTAGCAGGTGCACCCGCCTCAACTTTTACCTTAAGGTCAGGAAAGAGTCCGGCTATGAACCTCTCCTTCTTTAAAAATTCTGCACCATCACCAGGGTTAGCAACATTTCGTATCCATAGAGCCCAAAGACGTAGAAACTCTTGCTTGTACAAGTAGTAGTCATCTAAGTCTTTTTGCTTATGAGAAACAATGTCTTGCCATAGTTTTTGAGTGTTTTGGGGATCAAAGAAGTATCTCTTAAAACGATTCAAAACTTCTGTGTAATTCCCCTTAACTTCCTCAGGCAAAGAGTCAAACCAAGTACTAGCATCTTTTCTAAGGACCACCTCAAACATTTCTACACGTTCTTGATCGGTTACTATCCTCTTGATACGGCAAGACATCTTGAAATTTGCTGAAAATAATTCTGCATCCTCTCCAGGCTCTCCAAAGAAAAGAGGATATCCAAACATTTGGCGTTGGCTCTCCATTATTATGAAAGATTACAACACGAGTTACAATAAGGGATACAATAGAGATTTAGAACCACTCGCCTGCTAATGAAGAAGTGAGGAAATACCACTCTAGGTTTTCTTCTTCAGCTATCCAAGCTTCAATAAGGTCTCGATTTGTTTGATCAAAACAAAAGGGTAGACTATTGATGAGCTCTAAGAAGGGTTGAAATTCTTCAAAGCTAAGGCGATAAACAGAAATCTCTAGAACTTCATTTTCTGGATCCAAAAGAGCAACCACGTCCCAAGTGATAAATTGTACTTGCTCTACAATTCCCAATGCACAAGTGGTTTGTATAAAAACTAGATCTTCATGCTCGTCGAAGGCCGTGAGAAAGTAGCAATTGACTAGGAGCTCCTTTCCTTTGAGTTCCACACAGTCGGAGTGAGGCAACCTTCTCACAATTTCATAAAGAACATCCTCATCAAGTCCAATCAAGTTTGCAAGATTTAAAGACTCCACTTGTGCTACAAAATTCCTGGACAAAAACTCCTTAGGATTATGGTTAAATCATTCAAAAGCATAAAGAGATTTACAATGTCTCTATGAACAAAGTGTCATAGAAAGTAGAGAAGGATGAGAATTTATACAAATTTGCAATCTTCTCTATGCTCTCTTTATTAAGACAAGCTCTGAATAGCTCCCTATCTCCTTTGTTGAAAGCGAAAGGAAGACTATTAATAAGACGCAAATGAGGGAAAAATTCACCAAATGTGAGTCTATGAAGCATGAACTCTGGCCACAAGTTTCCTGAAGAGTCTTCCTCAATGGTGAAATGCACTCGCCAAACGCCAAATTTCACTCTATTTACCAATCTTAGGGCACACACTAGTTGGATGAATGCGCGGTCTTCCTTAGTGCCCAACAACAAGAGGAAAATGGAATCCACGCGTAGGACCTTCCGTCTTAACTTCACCACCCTCTTGTTATGAGGGAGACGCCTTACTACTTGCTCCTGCAACTCAATTGGTAATAGAGCTAGATCTCTAAGGATTGAACTTTCACTGCACACACATTCCCAGTTAGAACAAATGATCGTTTTTTTTGTTTCTTGTAACAACTTGGACAAAGAAAAAACAAACATACACACTATTTTGCTGGGCTGCACTTCATTTTAAAATAAAATGAACACATGTACATCAAAAGAAGTGTGGTAGTTGATGAGAGGTAGAATGACAGGGTTTGGTGATGCAAGAATTTCTCCTGCTCTTTGGGCACCAAACATGAACACCATTCGTTGTTGAAAATGGATCTTTCTACTAATTGCAACGTTTATTCTAATGTGTGGAGTAAAATGAAAGGGAAAAACCTCTATTCCTTGGCCATTATCCATGGCCTATGCATGTGCTAATGCTTAAAACAAAACAAAAATATAGACGTCCAAACTAAGGTCGTACCTAATGAGAGGCAAAATAAAAGGATTTACTGAAGCGTTTATCTCGGCCAACCTAAGAGGACCTAAAATTCTACGAATGACACGTTGAAATTGCAACTTAGTACTAACAATTATGTGTACCTTTTGCCTTGCAATGGGAATGAAGGGATCATACAAATCTTCGTGATTCATGCAAACTACTTGACTATGCTAAAGGTTGATTCTACACAAAAATACACAAGCCGTCCTCAGTGGGGGCACCAATTTGAGGCGGTCCGGGGCGGGCAACAAGAAGAGTAACCTCTAGACACCCTTCAAGGCTCCCGTGCTGCTCAATGGGGCTGGGGCACAACACAACACAAACCAAAACAACAAATCCCAACTACACAAGGGGCACCACCTAGTTTAAGAGCGAACTAGGACGCAAAAGAGGAGAATCGTTAGATCAACCCACAAACAAGTAAGGAATTTACACTAACCCTAACACCAATGGAACACTCTCACACACTAAAACACGAGAGAGAGAGAGAGAGAGAGAGAGAGAGAGAGAGAGAGAGAGAGAGAGAGAGAGAGAGAGAGAGAGAGAGAGAGAGAGAGAGAGTGCTCGGGCTGCTTTGAAACGTATCGGCAATGATCAAGCAAACACAACTATATATTTAAGAAAGAGAGAGAAAGGGGGAGGGGGTGCTTGTTGCATTAATACCTTCTTACAAATCTGTCATGACAAATCAAAGTGAGATTAGTATTTGTTCAACATAGCTTGCGTAAATTTCACCACAACACATCACAAGAAAAGCCACCCCAATCACTGTCTTAAAGCCAGGGGAGTCCTCTCCACCCTGTCGCCCTCTTACAGTATGTGGGATTTATGGCTAGATTGATGACAACACCAGAGACAAGCTATCAAAAAACACCAAGACACTTACGGATCATTGTTGTCCATTACTTCCCGTTGGAAGGGAGACAAAGTATCCAAGCTTAGTCCAAATCCACCCTCCTTGATTCAGCAAATGTTGGGCTTACACTAGTAGGAGAAATGATAGATTTCCTACTCTCAATTGAATGATCACTCTCTCTCTTACAATGGCATAGAGTTCCCTTGCTAATCCCCTATTACAACACATGCACATGCATAAGACAATGAGCTTCCACTCAAGAGCTCCTTCTAGAGAGGTTGAGCTTGGCTTCTCAAGCTATATCATAGTGCTCTTGCTTATGGCTCCCCCTTTTTTGTGCTAGCTACACCCTCCTTTTATAGCAATTTTGAAGGCTAGGGTTACTCCTCTAACCATGTTTGGGTTAGATTTTCAGCAATTTATCTAATTTCTTTTGCTTGGAATTATCAAGAATTTGGTGGGGAAAGAGAGAGGAGAGAAATGGAGGTGATAGGACTTTTCATAGTGGGTTAGTGTTAGTAGAGTTAGTATTAATTTACAAATGGAATTGGATATTTACAATGGGAGTATCCATGTAGGATACAAATAAGGAAGAAAAACTCTTAAGAGGTAAGAAAAGGTGGATTTCTTACAAGGTTGATGCTCCAAGTGTCTTGAGTAGGGCCAATTTTGACGCTTGTTGACGGTCCACTAGCTTTGACGGTACATTTTTTCTCCACTCTTGACCTTCCTTGAGAGACAAGGTAATTGAAGCTGAGTAATCAACCACCATGATGCTGTCTTTTAAGAGAAGAGGCTGAATTTTGTGGTTTTTTTGATAGATATGGGTAATTTGGAGGAGGAAAAATGAGACTAGGTGGTCAATTTTGGAATGGAATTGTGTGTGGGAGGTATGAGTTCACCATGGTTTCTCTTATTCTTCAAGGTTGAGGAGAAGGTGAGTAGGGTGCAGAGAGGAGTGGTGAGAGAGGTGGGGATGATGAGTGGAGAAGTGTGTGTGAAAGAGGAAAATGATAAAGTGGAAGAGAGAGTGTGGCTGCATAGCATGGGAAAACTGGGGTCCACTAAAAAAATCATAGCTCACAGCTCGTAGCTCAAAAAAATATGAAAACATTTGAGGCAAAAGTACAACCCACGAGCTACAACTTTTGTTTGTATCACCTTTTCAAATTCGGAGAGCAAGTGAACTTTAAAAATTCAGCAAAACCGACCGTTTTTTTCCACTGCAAAGGTCTTTGTGGGGTCCTTCTTTGGATGATTCTTTTGAATACCTCCAAGAGTGAGCCCTCCATAGTGCATGTATGCATGCCACCTACCCTTGACCTTATTTGGTAGGTCTATAATTGAAGATATTGTATAGAGCATGATATAAGTGAATAGTACAACTAAGAAAATCAAATATTGAGGGGTCTAAAAATTATGTACATGTCAAATATAAATAATATAGGTGGAAAAATATAAAGGGGTCAAAATAAATCTCTCTCATTATAAGTCTACCATAAAAAGATGAATATTTTTGGTGGTCTAATTTATGAGAGTAATAGAGAATATATGTAGGAAGGAAAAAATCACAATAGTGAAAAAAATATACACATAAATAAAACTAGTTTTTTTGGATTTTTGTTAGGGTGGAGTTACACCAAATATAAGAGAAGCTTACATGAAAATATTTCTATATGGAATAAAGAATATGAAAAATGGTAAGAAAAATTGTGGTAATGGTGAGGCAATGTACAGAGCATAAATAACACACACCTAGGTAGAAATATTTAAATAAATACCAAAATAATTATGAAAAAATCTTTTATTTAGGCCCTATATACAAAGAAATATTTACATACGCATGGGCCATAATATACTTATATATTTTTTTATTTTTTTGGCTCAACTAGCCCAATGACTAGCTAATTGAGGGTTTTTAAAGAAGATATGGGAAAAGTCCCGTGACTCACGCACGCCTATGTACAGTGAAATGGTAGGGATAGCCACTGTGTTTGGGTGATTTTGGTAGGGTGAGGTAACTCACTGTGACAATTACAAAGAGCCGAAAAACGGCTATCAGTGTGATGAATGTCAACGCACTAAGGTGCCAATTAAAAGAGACGACATGCCTTTAAGACCAATGATGAGTGCTCGAGCATTCGCTAAATGGGGATTGGACTTTGTTGGTCCTATTACTCCACTAGCTTATCGTTCACAAGTACAATACATCATAGTGGACACAATGATGATTATATGACCAAATGGGTGGAAACAAAAGCCATAACCAAAATAGATGCTAGAACCACGTCACAATTCTTATATGAATATGTGTTTACACGATATGGCCTTCCAATCGAGCTGGTGAGTGATAGAGGGACACACTTTGTAAATGAAGTTATCGAACATCTCTTGACTGAGTTTATGGTAATTCATCGCAAATCTGCACCCTACCATCCACAAGCCAATGGCCAAGCGGAAGCGACCAACAAAATATTGTGCACAGTTCTTACGAAACTGGTTAGTGAAACAAGGATGGACTGAGATCAAATGCTATATTCAGCATTGTGGACTTATCGAGTTGCATATAAAACAACACTCAATGCTACACCGTTTAATATGGTGTATGGGTTAAATGCAATACTGCCTATTGAATTTTTGATTCCAACGCTAAGGGTAGCTAAACGGTTGGACTGGACGGGCCATGAGATTTCAGAAAGGTTAGATGACCTAGAGAAACTAGATGAGTTACGACTCAATGAGGTAGCAGCCATTTTTGCAAAAAAAAGACAACCAAAAGAGTTTTTTGACAAACATGTCAAAAACAAGGACTTTAAAATGGGGGACCATGTCTTAGTATACACCCTTAAACAGCATGCCAAGAAGCTAAAGAAAAGAGGAATGGGGCCTTATTTGATCCAAGAAATCTCGTCTAGCGGAGCAGTTAAACTGTCGACACTAGATGGAAAAGAAATGCCGAATTGGATTAGTGGGTGTCGTTTGAAAAAGTATCATCTACCTCTAACTCCTACGATGTTGTTTCAAGTGCATTATGGCAAAGCCTATAAATAGGAACGGCAATGAGTTCAAGACCAAGCACAACAAGAAGCCAAGGAACGCATTGCTAAGCGAAAGCAGTTTCTAAGGACAATAAACATGGTCACACCAATGATGACTGAAGAATATCCTCTTCCAACATTCCAAACGATCGAAGCAGATATACAAAGCGAAGAATTAGCAAAGACAATTAGAGACTTTATGGCTCAGGACGAGAGCACCATTGACACTTTAGAAAATACGTGGTGTAGTCCTTACATAAAAGCATATGCAGGTACATAACAAGTAGAAATCTCTGCATTTCTTGACACTGGGGCGAAATTGAGTGTCATCAGCTTTGAGCTCTTTCAAGAACTTGGACAATTGACGAAATTCCCAGATACACACAGGTTGAAAGTAGCATCGGGTGATGAGGTGACCACGTTGTAGTCTATTATGTTACCAATCACAGTGCAGGGACACACGTACACTCATAAGTTCCATGTGCTGCCACCAATTAGATCAGCAACGCCATGTATCTTAGCAATGTCGTGGATGAAAGCTAACAGGGGATTCATTGATTTGGATACTAATGAAGCACTGTTCAGAAATGAAAAATTTTCAGAACCCTTCTTATCATATGATAAATATATGTCAATGTGGAGATAGGAGTCAATACATCCGCAACACATTAATCAACAACAATCAAAGTTTGGATGGCAAGAAATGTATTATCAAAAACCAAAAATCATGCAGGGAACTAGGCAAGTTTGGGTGTGACGTAGAGATCTAGCCGAGGCACAATTTCATCAAGGGCGGAAATATCAAGTTTGGCTCAAGCAAGACAGCTTAATTCCTGTAAAGGAGTTGACAAAAGAAAAGACAAAACACCCAAAGCCAGCAAAGCTTCAAAGAACAATTATTAACAAGCAGAATTCGCAACGGACTATATTGGTATGGCGTCTAAAATTACCAATTCAGAATGAGCCAACAACACAGGTATGGATGCCGAAGAAGACCAACGAATAGTTGTCTACAACTGTCAATGACAAGGTAGACCATACAACCATCACACGGAAACACGTAGCATCCCCAACAACAAACACGAGGATCTGTACAACCAAAGTCAACAAAAAGATATGGAAATGAAAGAAAGTTCATCCAGAACATGCAACAAAGAATACAACCATATTGACTTCAGCGGAGGCACAACCAAAAGTTCATACACCTTGGAAGACCATCAAACAAAGAGTGACAGAATTACAACTTCTTATCACCAAGAAAATCTGCCAGCCAACTCAGGTTACCACCGGAAACCTCAACGACGAATGCCAATAAGCGTATCGCTTATACCTTCCTCTTACACCGCATAATTTTTTTTCTAAATGCATTGACTGTGAATGCATATAGGGCTACTTTACAAGGCTTGCATTAGCACGAGTTAACGCCCATGCATAGCACATACCCTTGACGATACCCTGTCGTTCGGGAGGACTCCGACCAGGAGGGGGGGAGGCATTCCAAATGCGGACTCACGTCATATATTAGAGGGCAATGTTTGTGATTGATTTTTCAACCATTTTTGCGTTTTATTGTGTGATTTTTGGAAAAAGAATATACCCTCGTAATTAATCAAGATTGGGGACCAAATGATCATATATGGGCCCCTAGGGATGTGTATATTACTGTAAAGCGAGTCAAAACTGGCAAAAAACCGTCAAAAAACAGCAAAAAGATAGTCCAAGGTTGACGATTGAGAGCGAGAATGTACATAGATGAGAGAAAAATGAGCTACAAAATTTTTTTCTATTCATTGATATTTTTATAGGTTAGAATTGCTATTTTTGGGTTATTTTGGGATTTATTTGCTTTATTTTAGCCATTTTCTAGCAAAAAATATAGAAAAAAATCCATAATCCAGATAAAAACACAATAGAAGAGACGCCTGATCAGAGCAAGGTAAAGAAGACTCAAAAAAATATGGAGTGCGAATTTGACAGGGCAAAAATGGCCACCGTCATGACGGGACCTCCAAAAGGAGAAATCTGCAAAAATTGTAGAACTAGAGCAAACGAGGTCCAAATCAGAAAATTTGCGAGCCTAAAACTCATCTCGCAAAAAGTTATGGCCACAAGTAAAAGATGGAAAAATTTCATGTCAGAGCCTCGTTCACATATAAGGAGGCTAGGCAAGAAATCTCTCATTTGAGTCATTTTCCATTGTGAGAGAGAGCTCCCTACAGCATCGGAGACTTCCAGGAGCTCATCCATCGCGCACGGTCACCAGATCGACATCAGATATGAGAGGTATGCTCGTCAACACTGACTCCAAGTGTTGTTTACTTCAGTTAGTCGCAAAACCTTGCCAGCACCACCATCACAACCTGTGCACACATACTGTAGACCGGTTGCTAGGAAAACCTAGAGGCCACCAAATGGAACCAAAATTGAAAGGCACAATGCCTATAGCTTGGGGAACAAACCTATGACTCCGGATAGCGTAGAAGACGCATCCCAGAAAACCCTAATTTCACAGGGCCTGCAGAAGGGCAGCTGACCCAAAGTGATCGAAAAGGAGCCAAAACTCATAGGTAGCAGGCCAATAACCTCGACAAACCAACCGAAGGGTTAGACCATGAAAAAGTTAATCCAAGCTAGATTTAGAGCCTCTATCTGACAAAGAATTCTCAAAGCATCACGAAGCTCTAACGGGCCAACCAGGTGACCAAATGACACCAAATTTGACAGGGTACATCCTAAGGATGTCAACTATGAGTTGGAATGTTGCCACTCAAGAAGAAGCACTTCCACGAGGACAAACGCCAACAACAGGTCAGAAAAGCATCCAAATGATCGTTCTTGGTGACGTAAGCACCAAAAGAACAAGCGACTACTCTGACGGAAGGTCAAAAGGAAAGAAATTTCAGCCTGAGTCATACAATGACCAAAAAGTACGACGACCATCACCTAAGTGGTCTACTTCGACGCCAAAGACAGCTAAGTGCTACCAACAGGGAGTACACTTTTCGAAATTGATTAAGACTTAATGTGTGTGTCTAGGAGAGCCTACTTACATCAGGGGAACTAACAAACTACAAAAAGAGGGATAAATGACAACTTAGTGAGTCTATCGCGATAGACTCACCAATACACATGGAAAAAGGGGAGAATTGATTTTGACTTAACCAATGGGACTAACTAGGCCTATTAACCTCGGGTATCAAGTAAAATTGCAAATATTGCTCCACCTTGACAAATTTATGAGTCTATCGCGATAGACTCATTAATCTATCTTGGGGAGGCCCTTTTCAAAAATCCTCTCAAGGGTAGGCTTATGACAGTATATGAAGGGACTACACCAAATTTGAAACAAGATGGACTCTTAAGGTAAGGGGGTCACTTGACATCCATTTGAGATGGAAATGGGATCGGTTCATATATAGGCCATGGGGAATCTGAGTGTGAAGTCACATGTGAAGAATAACTCCCCTATGAGAAGATAGCGAGTCTATCGTGATAGACTCGGTAGAGTGTGAACTTGGCCTGATTATGAAACTTAACCATATGGAAAGTTTGGATACCCTATTCACATGTACCACACAAAGTTTCAAAGCATTTGGACACTTTCTCCTTCATCAACATCATTAATTTGAAGCCGTCAGAGTCGAACACTAAAAGGATTTTTCTATCTGCTAACATTTTTCACTAACTCCTCTTGGGACTAAGAGGGATCAACTAGATGTATGCTTAAGTGATAATCAATGGTACTATGTTTATACATTAACCATTACTTGTGGATACAGGATCCATGGATGCTTCTCCGAGAAAAAGAAAAGGCAAGAACCTGGCAACGGAGGGTGCAATACCCTATACACTTCTACACAATTCATTAAAGTCAGCAGCCACATGGATACGTGCAGAAGTGCAACAGGAAGCAACTTTCCAAATCTACCATGGTTCCTATGTGGATGACAAAGGAAATTTAGTGGATACAGTAATGATCCCCAAGGAGGCAGAAAACTACTTGGAAAGATCACCGCAAAGATCATGGTTGAAGAAAGTTGGCGTATGAACTTTGTTTCACTACCACCAGTGGGGATAGATTTCAAGAGGGTACAACAACTAATTGAGACTATCCAAGAAGAGGGAACTTGCAGGGTTGCATGCATGGATAATGAGATGATGGAGATTCAGATCACCAAGGAAATCATCAAAGAAGCGTTAAAATTGTCTGATCAGGGAGCCAACATGAGAGAAAGGAGGAAGAATCTCACAGTCTACTTGTAGAGATCCAAACTACCATCTTTTGAACTCATAGCAAACCCAGAAGTGAGGGAACTGACACAGGTATACAGTCAATGTTTGTTGAGCTACAACAAGAGACCGCCTAGATACACTACACCACACAGGGTCATCTCAACAACAATGACTTGGGGTATGGGAATGACACATGATTTCTATATAGATCATGCATCATATCTATTTGAGGAAGTCACAAAGCTACAGCAGGAAAAGCCAAATTACATTGCAGGAGGAGAAGTACTCACCAGAATGATATACCGGGCCATAGGAGCGGCAGATCAGCTACCACCTGCTCCTCAACAGAACGACTGGCTGGTGCTACAAGAGAATATTGAAGACAGACCACAAAGGCGAGTACCTCCCTCTACTAACACCATTGGAGGACATAGGCTGGAAAGAGTCACCAGAAGTACACAGGAAAAGATGGAAGAAGAAAGAAAAGCTAAAGAAGAGAACTTGAGATTAAAGAAGCGGAAAGAGGAAATTGAGAACAACACAAGATTGCAGAAGGTAGCAAAGATGTAAAGAATTCTAGAAGGCTTTGTAGTAGAAAGATCTCTACGAGTCGACTATTACGAAAGCCTCGTTTAACCAAATGAGTGTCAGCTTTCTCATACCAAGCACAAGGAGATTGCTCCAACCCATACAAAGCCTTCTTACATCTGCACACTTTGTCCTCTTGTCCTTTTATGAGAAAACCGCGAGGCTGCATTACATAAAATTCCTCAAATATGTCACCATTCAAGAAAGTAGTAACAATGTCTGATTGATGTATATCCCAACCAAAATGAGCTGCCCATGCACATAGAAAACGTACAGTAGTCATACGACAAGTGGGAGCAAAAGTTTCTTCATAATCTATGCCTTTTTGCTGTGCATAACCTTTTGCAACAAGTCGAGCCTTATGGCAATCAATTTCACCATCCGGCTTGTGTTTCAACTTGTAAACCCACTTCGTACCAATGGCCTTTTTGCTAGAAGGCAAATCACATAAAGTCCATGTGTCATTTTCTATAAGTGCATCATATTCTGATTGCATGGTAGCCATCCAATTTTCTGAATTTTGTGCTTCATCAAAAGACAGAGGTTCCTCAACATCATGTAAGCTAGACACAGCCAAAGCATAACAATATGATGCATAAGATGCATGGTGAGAGCCTGAATGAGTACGACTAGACAAAGGTGCATCCAATTTACTGTCACGCAAAGTGTGCACCAGCCATTTTGGCATACCTCTAGCCTGCTCATTTTCAGCCCTTTCCTCATCAAGTACATCATGTACATCTGCATCAGTAATAGGCTGATCTAAAACATTTTCAGAAACCCCCATAGGTTGTACATTTGCCTCATTGGAACTTACATTCGTATTTCCACCACTGAAAAGAGGCAACAAAGTGTCAGAAATGTCCTGTGAGCTTACATTACTATCTCTAGTACATGACAGCAAGGGCTGAACAGAATCTTCCACAAAAACTACATCCCGAGAAACCAGAATACGTTTTGTTTGCAGATGATACAACCTGTAACCTTTGCTTTCAGCACTATAACCAACAAAAATACATTTGACAGCCTTATCATCCAATTTTCTGCGATGCACTTGTGGCACCAAAGCATATGCCAAACAACCAAAAACACGCATGTGCTCAATAGAAGGCTTTCTATCATGCCATGCGTCATATGGAGTAATAGACTGCAAAGCTTTCGTAGGACACCTGTTAAGTACATAAGTGGCACACATGATGGCCTCAAGCCAAAAAGAATGCGGCAAAGCTTGACTTTTGCATCTGAAATAGCCCTTGAATATGCAACAGCATTTGCAAAATTTTGTCCACACTTGTCATATAAAGCGAACTTATACAGCCCACGGCACAGAAGCCCAGATGCAACAATTTCATCACCAAAACTGAGATCATGAACTATACATCTGTCATCCACAAATTTGACTACAAGTCCAAGTCTAGCAAGTGCGGATACAGACAAGAGATTCTTCTTGATCCCAGGTACATAAAGTGCATCAACAAGTGTGAAGGAACTGCCATTAGTAGCAGTGAGCACAATATTTTCAACTCCCTGAACTGGATAAGAGGCGTTTTTGGCACAAGTGACTAAATTCCCATGAGGGACAGACTCGAGAGAGGTAAACAATTCACGATGTGAGGTAATGTGCTTTGTAGCACCACTGTCGAAATACCACACATGTGAATCTGCAGCAACTGACAAGCATGCATCATGGACAACAGGATTGTAAGTGCACTCTGCGCTAAAAGCACATTCTACATCAACATCAGCAACATAGTCCTCTTTCACAGAAGACTCAACAATGGCTACATTTGTAGTGGAACCAACATTTGCAGTGGAACCACACTCTTTCTTCTTAGCCTCTTTGGCCTTTAACTTAGGACACGACTTGATCAAGTGATCATTGGATTTACAATAATGGCAACATATCTCCTTTTTGCCGTTATCACCAGAATTTCCAGATGAATTGGTGCCAGCAGAAGCATTAGGAACAGAATTTTTGCCACTTGCAACAGAACCATAAGAAGTGGCTGCATTGCTGTTACCACCCTTTCTTTGAGAAGCAATAAAAGCCTGTTCAACTGCACATTGTCTAGTCCTGTTTTTTTTGGAAAGTGACTCTTGCAACAATAATGTGCATAATGCATCAAACTTGACAACTTCTGGATTTCCTTGGGTCATAAGTCTCCAAGTACTAGCAAAAGTCTGGTAAGGCATCAAGAACAATCTGCACAAGGGAACTGTCTGAAATAACTTCACTACTGCAGAAATAAGTTGCTCATTGATATCCTTGACACTAGCAAGGAAAGTGTCCATATCATCTTCCTCATGCATAATCTTCGACTCCAGCTCTTTACGCAGCAAAGCAATTTTAGCTTCATTGCGGCTTGCATAAAGACCTGCTAGAATATCCCAAGCCTGTTTTGTAGATTTTTCTTAACGGATGTGAGGAACAATGGAGCGCTTCAGAGAAAACGCAATCAATGCATGAGCTTGCGCATCCTTAACATCCCAACGAGCTTGTTCTACCGTAGGCAAAACAACTCTAACAACTGCAATCCTTGCAGCAAGACCTGCAACATCCTCAACATCACCTACATCCTCAGAACCAGGACATACATCAATGCCCTGCACAATGTTCTAGACACCCTTTGACACAAGAACATGTTGCATTATATAAGCCCACATAGGGTAGTTGTCCCTATCCAACCTGTCCTCATCAACAAACATCTTGAACACATCTATGTTGTTGTTGTCACCCATGGTAAATGCTGCACCTGATGTGAAAACTGCCCGAAAATAGGAGAAACAAAGCGGGAACAACCTGTGCTATATAGCACAAATCGTAGAAGACTATAAGCCATCTGTTATGAAAAAAATGGTACTGACAAAAATTCTGCACAAAATGACGAAATATCTTGTGCAATACTGCCTGTAGTAGTGGAAAAGGAGGCCGAAATGAGCCCAAATCAAAATTCTGAGCAGGCAGAGCTCTACTAGTTCTCCCAAAATATTTATCGACCTGCGAACGCTTGCCAAAGCTCATTGAAATCAGAGAAAGTGAGCAGGCGTGTGTTGGAGTAGTTGGTGACCAAGCTTGGGAGGACGTGACGTGCTCTATTACCAATTGTTGGAATTAGGGTTGCAGAGAAATACACACAGCTTGGAGAAGACGAAGGAAGCTCAAGGCACACAATAGAGAGTGTGTTACTTAGTGTGCAATGGAAAGATGGATAGCCCTAGAGTGATGGGCGTTATACAATGCAGCGGGGAAACCTCCTAAAGAGGGAAAAAATGCCCCGACGGTCCTAGTGTGTTCACACACATCACTACCACATGTATATGGTAACAACTTTGGCCAGTTCATTTCCCTGATTATTGCATGAACCCGAGCATTGATGTCTGAAACAAAGCCCTACATAAAGTGATCTATTACAAGTAGTTCAACCCCTCACTATGGACTAAAGTGGAGCCCTAGTCTGCACAGCAAATACATGCGACAGTGACTTCATGAAAAGTGCACCATTGGCGTCCATATCAGACAAGGTGAACATGTTGTGGGGGGAAGCCGACTACAACACCCTAGCTTCTCATGCTTATTGCTTGTGTAGCACATTACTTGTGCTGTACTTATCAATAGCATTAAGGGACACCCCGATTGTGGGGGGAAGCCAATTGAAGCACCCTAGCTTGTCGTGCTTACTTCTTGCATAGAATTAAGGGACACCTTGATTCTACACTGATGCTACAACATCAACACAAGAAGTGTTCAATAAGGGAAAACTGGTAGGCAGTAGACAATTTCTCCCTGCAAGAGATAAAGCACGTTTGGGTCTGCCATAGCTGCTCGAAGGAGCCAAAAGAACTTTTTTGTGAATTGAAAATGGGAACAAAGGATGATCAGAAGCCCAAAGAAGAGCTGGCAAGTGGTGCCGATGTTGGAGATGTTATCTGCTTCCTACCCTTTCAATAGAGATCTTGCGCATTTTTGACCCGTTCTCAAAGCCCTGCATCTCATGAGCAAGGACTCATGATTGTTTGCGAGATAAGTGATGGTAGAACAAGCTTTTGCCAGTAAATTAGAATTTGCCGTCAAGTTCAAATTTTTTGTCAAGTTCAAAATTTTCTACCTATGTTACATGGAGACCCATTAATGTCCATAGGCAGCTGATTTCCTAATCTTGCTTTTGTCTTTTTGTTTGATGCATATGATTTCGAGTTTTGTCCTGCAGATAGCGTAGTACTATCTTGTTTCCTTGTGTCAAAATTTTGATGAAACCAACAACTAATCATTTGGGAGCTCAAGGCTCGACCTCAAATTTGGGAGCTCAAGGCTCGACCTTAAGTTTGTGCTTAAGAGTCTCACAAGATGTTTTTGACATTTTCTCATGTCAGAGGTAAGGAGCACTCTTTACATTTTTCTCCTATGGTGTTCAACACTTTGACATAGCTTTGGAGCTTAGTTTCTCTTGTGTCTTGATTCTCAATGCATTGTCAAAAATTTGGACAAAGGCTTACACGGTGCATTTGGAAGCTCGAGGTGGCTCAACCTCAAGTTTGTGCTTAGGAGCTCTCACAAGATGCTTTTGATATTTTCTCATGTGGGGAAGCAATTGTCTTTACATTGTTTGTTCTTATAGTGTAAAACATCATGATTGAGCTTAGGAGCTCTAACAAGACATTTTTGAGTTTTTTCCTATGTGAGAAAGAAGCTCTCTTTACATTGTTTCCTCCTTTGATGTTTAGCATGTAGTCTACTTTGGGTTGGCCATGGCATGGCCCCTTCCGCACCTAGCTAAGTATGTGGTCCCAAGTGATTTTCATAGTGCAAAATGTTGGGTATCATGGTGGAAAACATTCAAAATCTTCTTATGTATATGATGCTCAAACAAGTTCTGCTACTTCTTTGTGTCTCCTTAGATGTAGGATGAAAGCAAAAATCTATATGTCTCTCCCAACGAGAATTTTGACACCAAATTTTGTGTTGCAAGCATTCCAAGGGACTCTAAACTCTACATTGTGTCAACTTTTTGCCAAATTTCCTAGCAACCTAGCATAACACAACAACAACTCATGTCCCAAAATTACGTACTTTTTCCAAAATTCATAAATATGTGTTAAATGTGCTTTTGGAGTTGTAATGGATACGCATAGAATACGGGGGTTGGCATTGATGAACTAACAAGCAAAGCCAATGTTGTACTCCTTGTTGAGACTTGGGAGCATGGTACACAAAGGAATAACTAGTTGGAGGATTACAATATACATTCATTGATGTGGTCAAAGAATCTCTAGCAAAACAAAGAGGGCAAGGAGGGGTAACATGTATGGTTAAGAAAGGATTAGAAGATTTTGTATCAATTGTGAAAGATGACAAGTACAAACATTATGTATGGCTGAAAATTATGACACTAAAAAGAGCACCCATTTTGATAGCCGGTTGTTGAATTCCTCATCATGATTCCCCCTTTTACGCTTGCATGGATAGAGATCAACAATTTTTGATTTAGAAGAGGACATTGCTTTTTTCAAAGATGAAGGTGATGTTATTGTCTTTGGAGATATGAATGCTCACACAAAAATAATGCAACATGATAATAACCAATTTGGTATTCCATGCACGTCAAGGGAGTTGAAAGAATTTCACTTATATGATCGTAGTTCAATGGATGAGAAAGAGCTGAATCTGTATGGAAAGTTACTTTTTACATATGTGTAATAGCATGGGCATAGTCATTGCCAATGGTGTATCTTTGTGGAGTGGAACCAATGGATTTATATGTAGAAAACATAATGGGGATATTGTGATTGACTATAAGCTACTCTACGAAGACATCATGTATCACATAAAGAGTTTTATGTTTGGACAATGGATCTCGAGATTAGACCATCGAACCTTACGTATTGACCTTGCATGTGGAGAAGAAACTAAGCATGATAATCTCAGCCAAAGGGAAGAGAAGTTATCACTATGTATGGATTTCAAATGGGCACCAGTGTACATTGAAATGGTTGAGAAAAAGTTATGGATGACAAAGCTTCAATATGACGCACCATTGGAAACTAAATGGGAAGCTTTCAAGAAAGTTATTTGTTCTTGTGCCAAAGAATGCTTTGCCATAAAGCATGTCCATGGTATCATCAAAGATAGATAACTCAAAAGGTGGTTTGATAAAGAATGTCAAGATTCTTAAAAGTCCTTGATAAAGCTTGATGCACCTATGGACAAAGACAACTATGAAATTCATTTGCATACATACAAGACATTGATGAAAAATAAGAGAAGAAGATGGGAAGTAAAGCAATAATTTTTTCAAGTCCAAAAAAATATTTGTGCATGTGGAAGATTTTGGAGAAACTTGAGTCTTGTGCATAACGTGCTTCAGAACTTCATTGGAGAAGAAAAACTATTTATTTGAGGAGGGAAACCCTAGTTGGAGACCTCACATCCTCTTAATCAAAAAACGGATGATCTCTATCCATGCAAGCATAAAAGGGGGAATCATGATGAAAAATTTAGCAACCGGCTATCAAAATGGGTGTTGTTTTTGGTGTCATAATTTTCAGTCATACATAACATTTGTACTTCAGAACTTTATTGAAGAACAAGTAGTTATTTGAGGAGGGAAACCCTAATTGGAGACGTCACAGACTCAAACACGTAGTAGAAGCAGTAGAAGCAGTACGGGATTGTAATGGTTGTATCTCCTTGATTATATATCCAAATGAGCTCGTTCTTGATTCTATAAGTTCCTTATTAGATTGATAAATGATTAGATGATCCTTGATGTGGAATTTTGAGCAATTTTGTGCTATTTTTGACCATTTTATGGACATTTTAAGCCCTTTTTTGCCCATAAATGCCCCTTTTTGTCCGTAAAATGCCCAATCAAGCTGGGAAAAATCCTTGTTTTGGATAAAAATTCCTTGTTAGCTCAAATTTAATTCTGAAACTCATTTTCCCACATGGTAAGCACTTTGGACATGTCTTTTATGCTTGCACACGAAACCTACTAATTTTGACCAAGATCGCCCTCATTGAACTTTCTAGGCAAAACGAGCATGCCACTTCGAAACACTTGACATTTGTACATTCCTAAATCAAGTTATGCATGATTTAATGTGGTAAAACATGCAATGGTGCCACGTCCCCAGTCTTGCTTGCCCGACAAGGTATGTACACGCTTGCAACCATGGCATCCATTTTGGCATATATCACACTATGTACATCGCAGCATTTGGTCCCACACATCAAAAATATAAGAGTGAGGTAGATATTTTTATTTTAACATTGTGAATGTGCCATGACATGACATTCACTCCCTCTAAAACTACACATCCTTCAACATGTGCCACACATATCTTTTTGTAGCAGGTTCATTCTTCATTTAGGTCAACATACATGTCGATTTCATCATCACTTCCAACAAAATCTAATGCATTGTCCTCTCTTTCTTCATCCTCATCCATAGCATTTTCATTAGAGACTTCATTTTGACTTTCCTATGAATCAAAGGGATCTATATCACCTCTTCTTTTGAACAAATTGATTATTTTCTCTGTGATGGGAATCTTCATTTCTATCCCATCCAACTCATGCAAGGTAAAAGTTGCATTCCCATGTACATGCTAAACCAGATAAAGACCAAACCATCTCTTTGAAATATTTCTTATTGTCTAATGCTGGTTGTCAAGACCACTCTCATACACCAATAACCAATCACCTTGCTCAATAGCTTTAGGTTTGAGCCTATGCCTCTTATTAAATCTATCTTTATTCTTGAACCTTGCATCTTTCAATCATGCTACTGCATTCTCAATATCTTGAGTCCTTCTTTCTAACTGTTGTATGTGCCAAGCAAGAAGTCCTTCCCAACTCATTCCATCTTCCCAAGGCAATACATTCCATGTGGAATTACATCTCAATTGGCATTATAGGTTTTCGACCGTACATCAACTCAAAAGGCATATAACAAGTAACTAAGCTATGAGTTGTACGATCAACCCATAAAGCATAAGTCAATAACCTAGGCCACTCTCCCATTTTACCTTTACAGGCCTTAGCAAAAGCTTTAATGTTATTAGGATTCCCACACTCTGATTTACCATTTCCCTCAGGATTATATGCAGTAGTGAGAGCAAGTCTAATGCCCAACCTAGAGAAACACCCCCTTGCTTTGTCAGCATCCAACTCACCCCTGTCCGCCGCTGTTATTTTCCCAACACAGCCACATAACGGCAAAATAAAATCATCCGAGAGGAACTTGCATATCCCTTCTGCGCCTTTTGTTCTATGATCTTCAACTTGGTTGGTTAAATCTTCTCGTGCAAGCACTATGTATCTCATTTTCCCATAAACCCAATGGTATTGTAACCAGATCTACTACCCACTTATAGTGTATGTCAAATGGGTAAGTAGGGTGCAACCCATCACAATGACGTACATTTGAATACATTTGATAGGTTTCACAAGACTCCACAAAGTGAGATACATATTTATACATACCTTTCCACCAATACGTCTCTTTCATTTTAGTAAAGGTGGCCCATACACCCTTGTCTAGCATAAAGACTCTCGCGAAACTTTTTCATAATCTCATTTTGAGTATCCTTATCATTCATGACTCTCAACGGCATTCCATTTGTTTGTTTCGAACGCTTCCATAAGTACCCATCTTTCAAAAAGTATCCATAAGCCTTTCTTCGTATTCTTTTGAACTCTTGATAAGTCCACCCTTCATGCCTTGTCAAAATGCTTAGATAGCATCGAATGAGGAACTAGTCACCTTTATATAGGTCCAGTATAAATGACTCAAGTGAATTTGACAAGAAAACATGATCATCCTTGACATGAGAGATACTATAGAACCTTGTGCCTACATCATCGCCCTCAACAACCATGTATCCTTTATTTTTGTACCTTGCTCTTGAAAGCATACCTGCAATTGGATTATCTTTAACTGTAATATGCTTAAGTTATGGATTTAAGGCCTTTATGTAGGCAACCCATCTCAACATAGCAATGTCGGGAGTTGAGCAGCTTGTGATCATTCCAAGAAGGGGTAGACAATCAGTCTCCACTATTACATTTGCTCCTACCAAATACTCTTTGCACATTTCAATGATGTGACTACTCCCCATAACTCTCTTTTTTTACCTATGGATAGTTGGGTTGATGAGCACATACGAATTTTGTTGCAAATCTCCCTCATATTGCTTGCCATCATCATCATCTTGCCCAATCACCCATCCAATTCCTATGGGGCTAGTATCCACTATCACAATTACATATCTTCCGCATTCATAGTCTACTTTCCTCGAAGGTGGAGACATAAGCAACAACTTCTTTAATTTCTCATGGCATGGGTATGCATTTTTTCCCATTGAAACTTTTTGTTCTTTCTCAAAAGTTGATAGAAAGGTTCTGCCACATGCACATAATGTGGAATCTAGATGACATAGAACACACATGCACCCAAGAACCTTTAAAACTTAGTTACATTAATACATGTCTCTTTCATTCTTTGAATCACATCAATCTTTGCTAGATAGAGCCTTCTACCATATGGCCCGCACATATGTCCCACAATTAGAACTTCATTCACATAAAACACTGACTTTTGCTCAGACAAGGTAAGATTCACTTCTTCCAATCTTGACAAGATTTTATCACAATCATTGACATGATTTTCCACATACTTGTGGCACCCACTCAAGTCCAGAGCCACATCTATATCACTTACATCACATCCTTTAATTGTCACATCATCAAGAAAGGGCATTGCAGTTTGCAGTATGAATTCACATAGGAATCTGTTCATACCATTCATCATATGTGCAACTGAATTAGTTGCTCCTATCGATCTTTTCATTAAGCAACTCAATGAGTTTTGGAAAATGTGCCTATGGAACCCGAATAGGCATCAAGTTCCAAGGTACATGAGGGATAGTGAAGATCACCATAGGAGCAATAATGGATGGATCAACACACCCTATCTCATGCGGCTCAAATGCAAAGCCTTTCCAATGTTTGGCAATCATTTATTCAAATAATATTCTTTCAACCTCTATCAAAATTTCCTTGCAACCATTCTTTAACTTCTTGAAAGCATCATGTGTAAAATTATGTCCAATGTTGCTCAGATCATTAGCTTGCTTAGCAACTTGTTCCATCTTATCCGTACAGTCTTTTGGTAGAGGTAATTCCACTGGTTTCACTTTTTTTGCGAGAGACTTGTACTTGGTCTCCACTTGTACATCAACACCTTGGGCATTTCTACTGAGCATACTTTGTATATTTCTACTGAGCATACTTTCAAGACCTCACTTCCCATACGCAAATTGAAATCCACTAAAGACTCCAAGTCTTGCATAGTATCCACAAATGCAAACACACTTGCAATGCATTCATCAACTTCTATCAAACCATTGTCCTCAAACCCTTTTGTACACTATTTATATGTTGTCATTCACCGCGCTTTAAGTCCTCACACTTTGTAAAAGCAATAGATCCATAGTCTGTTAATCCTATAGAATCTGCAGAAAACGTTTCCTTTGCATATACATCATGCAAGAACTTTTCTCTTCTTGTACCACCGCAATCTTGCTCTACAATTGTACATGGACAAAATCCCTCATATCCGTGTAGTCCTTAAATTCTTTGTTTGTATTTGGCAAGGGTTGCTCTCTAAGACTTTCACGGTTCCTTTCATGGTCCACACAAACAGTAAGGAACTGTATTGCATGCTTCCCATCCCTGCTCCTTATCCTAGCATAATCTAACCCATCATCCATCACCTTGGTTTCCATGCGAGTAGCAATGATGTATGTCTGCCCAAGGATAAGAGGGTATGTAGACATATCCTGTTCCAAAAAATTCTCGTCATGTTTCACATCCCCTATAGTCACCTTTATATTTGGAGAAGCTCCGTACAACTCCCCTGATGAGTTGACTTTTGATTCTTTATTGTGACCATTTTATGGAGGCTTCATAAATTCATTGGAGAAATACAAGTAGTTTTTTGAGGAGGGGAAATCCTAATTGGAGGCCTTAGAGCCTCGAACACGTAGTAGAAGCAGCACGGGACTGCACTAGCACCCTGGATTGTAATGGTTGTATCTCCTTGCTTATATATCCACATGAGCTCATTATTGGCTCTATAAGTTCCTTATCAACTTGAGAGACCATGGCACTATTGTTGATGTGGAAGTTTGAGCTAGTTTGTGCTATTTTTAGGCTATTTTTGACCATTTTATGGCCTTTTGTTTTTTTGCCAAAGATTCCCCTTTTTGTCCGTAAAATGTCCAATTGAGCTAAAAAATACCTATTTTGGTAATTTTTTTTTTCTTTTAGCTCAAATTTAATGTTGAAACTATTTTTCCCACTTGGTCAGCACTTTGGACACGTCTTTTACGCTCGCACATGAAAACTGCTATTTTTGGCCAAGATTGCCCACATTGAACTTTCTAGGCAAAAGGAGCGTGCCACTTTGAAACACTAGACATTTGTACATTCCTAAAGAAAATTAGGAATGCTTTAATGTGGTAAAACATGCAATGGTGCCACATACTCGGCCTCGCCTGCCCGGCAAGGTATGTCCACGCCTACACAACCATGGCATCCGTTTTCGCATATATCACACTATGTACATCGTAGCATTTGGTCCCACACATCAAAAACTTTAAGAGTGAGGTGTATATTTATGTTTTCACATTATGCATGTGCCACGGAATGACATCGTGCAAAAGGACAAGTGGGTTTTTATCGACGTCATAGCACCATTGATCATCTTGTCACTCTTCGTGTTCTCATGGAGAAAAGTTGGTTGAAAGGCAAGCGATTGTAATTTTTTTTTGTGGACTTTAAGAAATCCTTTGATATGATTCCACGTAACAATTTGTGGAAAAGGATGGAAGAACTCCAAGTGCCAATTGAGTTTATGCTTGCGGTTTCTCGAATCTATAAGAAGGTGATGTGTCAATTGTGCATGGGAAGAAGAATTTCAAAAACATTTGCAAGCACTATTGGGATTAAACAAGGATTTTTGTTGTCACCAACTCTCTTTGGTCTATGCATCGATCAATTGGAACAAATGGTAGATGAATTTATGTAAGAAGAAGGCATTGAATAGGTCACTATATGCAATGCGATAATCATGCTTTTGTTGTATGCGGATATGTAGTGCTTCTATCACACACTTTAGAAGATGCACAAAAGATTATGATTGTCCTTGAGAAATTTTTCTTGCATAGTGGGCTAATTGTGAATGAATACAATACAAAGGTTATGGTTGCGAAAACCAACCATAAAGAGAAGGCATGCATTGTGTACGACAGTAAGACACTTGAAGTTGTTAAGAACTTTAAGTACCTTGGCCTTGAGGTTCCGGCCACAACAGTGGCATGAATGTGCTATGTGTTGTTTGGAAGCGGTAAAAGTGAGCATACTCTGCATTTGAGAACATGTGTAATGCGCAAAACATCAAGAGTTGGGTTCTCAAGAACTACCTTTTTGACACATTGGTGACACTGATTCTGTTAAGTATAGAGCCTGATTTACCCCTTGTAATTTTTTGTATTAAAAGTGTACATTTGTAAGGCCCCCGTTATGAGGAGAAGCCATCGTGCATGAAGAAAAATCATTCGCCGAGAACCAAAATTCTCATGGGGCTAGGAGGGATTTATTGACGTAATCACGATCGTGTGATGACGTTAATAACTCTAGTAATTACACAAAAAAAAACACGTGATCACGTTAATTGTCAACGTGACTTTGATGATGACCTCCAAAAACCCATAGAGTCGGTTAGCCCGCCTGGTAAAAGAAAATTCCCTATGGGTCCCGCCGAGGTTTTTTCTTTTCTTGGTGAGCCCGCCGGGAAAATAAAACATCCGGATGGGTGTAATTATATAAAGTAAATAGCGTGCTTATCGTGACGCTTTGACTAGGCAAATCTTTGGGGAGTGTATCTGAGTGCTGGGTATTGTCATCTCCTTGTGAATTTACCTAAGGTTACATAGTCATAGGTCCTCGTTTTTGGGTTGAATGTGATTCTTAATTCGTTAACCACTTTTAAAAATATTTAATTCCTTTACCGAACATAAAGGTACAAAACCAAAACAATTGACAATTTGGAGAGTCATGCTCATTGCGACAAACTCATTGGTCCAAATGAGGGCTGTAATTGGTTTTAGAAGATGAGCATATGTAAATGAGGAGTCAATAATCAAGGGTTGGATGTCCTATAATAGTGTATTGGGCATATAAAGATCCTTGAAGTCATGCATTTTTCACCATCATAGATTTGAGTTGATATACATTGTCACTTCACAATATAAGAGCAATAATCCTTAATTGGGTGAAAATAGCTTTTATATATTGAATTGTGTGGGATGCATGTCTAACCTCACCATCCTATCTTATTGCAGTATTAGCAAGACCCACGATTAATTTATCAAACCATGGGACGAAGCTAACTCAACTAGTGCATAGAGGCTACAAGAGGTTGTCAATCTCTCGGAAAACAACTAACAACTTGCATCTAATTCAGGCTACACTCAAGTGACTGAAATCACCAAAAGCCAATCACTCATCGACAAGCAAATCACATCCGTTACAGCATCAAATGACATCCAAACGTAACGAAACTTCTAGGACAAGTTTATAAGACCTTAGCACACATGCTTATGGTCTCAAACCCCACATTAGATCAAGTTCCAAAATCGCGATTATTAACAGTAGTGGATTTTTGACCTAGTCGTTTTCGACCCGAAATGCATCTAAATGCTTAGCAATGATACCCCAATACCTCGCTTATGCTTAGTTTTTGATTTGAAAGTGTAAATTCCTAGTTATGATGAAATTAGGCCGCGGGTCGGCGACGTCAAAAGCTACAAAATACTGTGAACTGCTTACGTCAATGCGTAGAGCTCTTACCTGCGGTTGCAATGCAACAAATGCAATCACCGGAGAGGAAGTAGGAAGCACGAGAAGAAGAGACGTGAGTGTTGTTAGCTCACGCTGTGTATTTCTTATCCAAAAACTTATATAAAACTTACAAAAATTGTCTTTTATACCTTAGCCAAGGTTTTTGGGTGGTCAAAACTAATAGTCTGGAGTTCTACCAAAGTTGGGTGATGACTGGCTGATACAATCTAGAAGCTTGTTGCCCTAGCTCATTAATTATAGAGTTTAGCCGAGAAAATAGGAGTTACAATATTCCCTATTTATCAAAATAATAAATATTTTACAAAGAGAACTCCAAAAAATGGTGTCCGTGTTAGCTTGCTTCTAACATTCCCCCCCTCCTTGCCTATGTCGTCCCTTGACACAGCTTATGGACTAAAATAGTCTTCGGGTTGACGGTTGGCAACGTGGTCTTTACGCATGTCCAGTGCCTTCTGGTATCTGATTCTTCTTTCTTTGTCGGGCACTTGCAAAATTGCATTGTTACTTTATTCTTGAGCTCTACCGCTGAGTAGCCTACAAACCTGGATGTTAGGTTGCTGATCGCCGTCGCAAATACTTCGTTCGCCAGGTGAAGAATCCAGTGTAGAAAGCTTCTTCAAAGGTCAGCATATTATTCCATGGCAAGAACATACACCTGGCATAGAATCCGTAAAGGACTTCTTCTGAAGGTTTCCCAATTAGATCGTAGCATAAGCCTTTGTTTCCTTCCAAAAATGATAGCCATGGGGCTCCTGTTTGCTCAGTTTCATTAAAAACTTGTACACATGTGAACAGCATCCTACAGATATTATATAACATGGCACATGAGAGATCTGACAGACTCTTGAAGAAAGACATGGCACCCGTTAGGATTTTCACCATGTATTCCTCTGTCGCTTGGCCTTTCTCTAGAGCTGGTAGGTTGGGGAAGTTAAGCCAAGTTGGCCTCTTCTTTTGTAGTGCTTCATGCACTTGTCATGTCCTTACTATGGGTACATGACAGAAGATTGGATCTGTTTGAAGGGCTGCAAGTGCTCTTATGAACATAATCAGGTATCTTAGATTCTTGTTCAGCCAGCTTAGCCTCCACTTTGGGTGGTCTTTATCTGCGCCGTCTTCTTGTATATCTTTGTACAGCCTCTCTTTCACCTGTAATAGTTCCACTTTGATGAGAGGGTATGGAAGGGATTGTTGATGCCATTGAGTGTTGATCTGATTGGAAGTGAGTTGGGTGATGTTGACAGAGTGTAAAAATCTCAACTCCCAATCCATTGCGGCTTTCCACTGCCCATCCACTTCTAGGGTGGTCTTCTCCTTCAGTGTGTTTTCTTCAGCTTTTGATAGCTGGACCATTGGCACTTGTCTTCATCCGTGATGTTAATATGAAAATCTTCATCACCACTCGGCTCTGCTGTTGACTGTGTCTCAAACTTGGCAAACGAGACCGAGGGTATATCTATCTACGGTGGCTCTGAAGTGCCTGCCCCTTCCAGCGTTGTCGTACTGTGACACGTACATAGTGGGAACACATGCTACAAGATCTATCTTGTATTTTTTTAGATACATAATTATATTTCCTATAGTGTACATATGTATATTTAAGTATAATAATAAGCCTTCTATCTCATCCTATTATTTTTCTCAAGGGTAACCTATCCTTACTTTACCATCAGAAAATACTATGGGAAAAGCATCAATAGCTTCGCCTTTTTAACTTAGGGAAAAAAGCATTGATTCTTTATTTCTACTATTTCATTATCATCTCACACCCTAGCTAGATCTTATATCTAGGGTAAACTCCAATATATATATATTCTATGTATTTTTTATACTTTTCTTATATTTCTTTTTAAATTGCTACTAGGAGAGAATCAAATCCTAGTGGGACACTAGGTGGCATGATTTCAAAGATACACTTATTTTAATGCATTATTGCAAGCATGATTACAAAAATTTGTCAAGGAGCAATGTCATGCTTTCATATGGCATGAGGTGTCCTTTGGAATTAAATGAAAGTCTAAGCTAAGGAGATCACATGAAGACTTTTGCTGCCATAAATGGACCCTATTTTGATGAATTTTTTACACAAGGTTCCAATCCGAATTGGAAAACGATTTTAAAATGAAAATCGTAGCTAATGAGCTGAAGTTTTTTTTCATATTTTTACTTTTTTATTTGGAGCCTCGGTTGAGGAGATACGATCAAAATATTGGACCCCAGTCTGCCCACATCATGCAGGGGCAGCTCATTTCCAACTTTTCCAATTCCTGTTCACACTGGCTCCTCTCTTCTTGTGTAAACCCTTGGGGGTTCCCTTCACCTATAAAAGGGGACCTCTTCTTCCTTGGAAGGAACTCAAGCATTCAAGCCATTGATGAGAGGAATTCTTGAGGGAGTGAGTAGTAATGCATAATTGTACTTAGCCATTAACATAAGCCCAAGCCTACACTTTCTCCTAGAGGGAGACTAGCCATTCTTGCAACAAGATAACCTTGGAAGATCAACTCTAATCAAAGAAGGTCTTGCACTTGATGTATCAATCAAAGTGGAATTATCCACTCTTCTTCTCTCTCCATCAATAATGGTGCCGAAGGGTTTGTCAAGTAAGATGTGTTCTACATTGATGTTTTCTTGATTTCTTGTTGTTTTCATTTTCATCTCTAATCCAAAACATATATATATGTATCTAATCTCATCTCCTTAACCAAACCTATCTCTCTCACTCTTAGTAATTCATCCTCTCTACAAATTTTAGGTTCTCTTTGCTACAGGTACATCTCTCCCCGCAGTATCCTTATTGCCTACGGGCAAGAATAGGGCTTGGGAGGGAAACTTCTCATCTCTTCACTTCTCTCATATCTACTTTTCTCACATACTATCCTAGATGAATAACCCACATGATGATAATTTCTATCGCTTTCACTCTGTACAATCTATTAGAATTAACGTATGGATTAGCCGTAAAATACACTTTCAACAACGTATAGTGTTTCTCTTTGGTCCAGAAAGGCTCAATGAAATACTTCTATCACCGGATCCCATCATACTACCTCTCATAGACTATAATTTTTCTTTTGATGTAAGCGTAGTTATCTTGCTATGAACCAAGAGAATGTGTACACACAATTAATCCCAATCACTAGACAAAATATATATACTACGGTAAACACAAAGCTACACTAGAAGCGCAGACGTGAGAATGCTGATGAAGGACCATCAAAAAGAGCTTCTAGAACTGGGGGAAGAAGTGACTCAATTCCTTCTCAAACACCCTCAACAAAAGGAGCATCTCCACCTGAAGTACTCATGGAGGAGTCTACAACAGGAAAGAAGAAAGAGCCAATGAAAGGTAAGACAAAAGGCCCAACTTATAAACTACAATCTGATATTGAGGTTGCTACAGATTTAAAGAAAGTCTTGGAGGAAAGGATCTTGAATAGCAAGATTGAGTTTACTCTAGGAGAAGTTCTTGGCATTGCAAAGCGTGAATTCCATGAGGAGATCATTGACATCATCAAGAGAAAGAGGCAAACCCTTGCTGAAGTTTCTCGTCCACAGGTTGAAGGGGAAACCTCAAAGACACAAGGGATGCAACTGCAAAATAAGGAGAATGATGGAGCTGTGGTAGGATGCTACCAATCTAGTGGGAGAGTGAAGCAAGTGTATTTCTCAAATGATGATGAAGAAGTTGAAGATATTCCTAGGAGTTACTATTCATGAAGTCATTGGGCAAGGGCTACTACAGAAAATTTGGTCAAGGTAGATGATCTTGAAGAGCCATTTGTTGCCTTGATTGACCATGGTTCAGAAATAAACATAATGTCAAAGAGTCTCTACAACAAGTGCAAATGGCCGATGGACACAGATCATGGCTGGATGGTAAAAGTGGCAAACAATTCATCCGGTGAATTGTATGTAGCATGTCCAAGTGTGAAGGTAACAATAGGTGATGTAAAGATTGACCAAAACTTCTTTGTACAGGATACATCTTCATATCATCTCATCCTTGGACAACCCTACATTGTGGGAGTTCGAATGGAAACAAAGGTAATGGACGATGGTTCAGCATATGCTAGAATACGTAGCAAAGATGGTAAACGAGCTGTCCAATTTCTCACAGTCTGTGTAAACCATGAAAGAAATCGTGACAACCTCAGAGAACATCCTCTACCAAAGGTAAGCAAAGAGTTTCATGATCATAGAGAAATGATGGGTTTTGGCCAAGTACCATTGTAAAGCGGGATTGTAGTGGTACAGAAAGAAAAAGGGTCTCCGCTTGATCCAAAAATAGGTGAAACTTTCTCGATGAGCTCCTTGGTAACAAGGAATGGATCAGTATGTTTTACAAAACTTGAAGATTTGAAGAGATATGAGAGGCAATATGTGCATAATGTACAAATAGGCATGAAAAAGAGTGGGTTGCTAAAGCCTACTGAAAATGTTTTGGGTTTGTGTGAACAAGTTTCTTTTGTAGATACTATGGGTGAGCTTGATGCTATAATGAGGTCTAGTTTGCATCTTGAAAATGAAGTTGTGGAAGTTTGCTCTATGGAAATGTATCAAGTAATAGAAGCCTTTAAAGAAAGCCAAACAGTTGGCCCAGAAGTCCATGTTGAAACTAAATACAAGAGTGTAGCAAAGAAGGTGAAACCAGTAGCTTCACCCTTACCACCCAACAACAAGGAAAAGATTGAACAGGCTTCTTTACAACCAAGTTTGCGGAATCCTAAAAAGATCGGGCATACCTTCACAAAGGAGTCCTTTCAAGAGTTGCAGATTGGTTGCGAGGAGTTTCTAACACAGGAGGAGACAAAGTGATTCAAAGAAATGCTTTCAAAGCATGGTAAGGCTTTTGCATTTGAGCCACATGAGATAGGATGTGTTGATCCTTATATTGTAGCTCCTATGGTAATTTTCACAATACCTCATGTGCCTTGGAATCTGTGGCCTATTCCGGTTCCAAAGGCTCATTTGCCAAAGTTAGTAGAGCTACTGAATGAGAAAATCAAAATGGGAATCTTGGAGCCTTCTTGTGCTCCATACTCAAACAGGTGGTTCACAGTTCCAAAGAAGAATGGTTCTCTACGCTTCATCCACGATATGCAACCAATGAACAAGGTGACAATTAGAAATGTAGGAACAGGTCCAATTGAGGATGAATTTGCAGAGGCGTTTGCAGGGAGGGCAATCTACTCAATGGGGGATCTCTACTCAGGGTATGATCAATTTCAGCTTGCAATCGAAAGCAGAGACTTGACAACCATGAGGACACCTTCGGGTTTGGTAAGGATGTGTACCTTGCCACAGGGAGCAACCAACTCGGTTGCACATATGATGAATGGGATGAATAAGGTCTTACGTGACTTTATTTCTCAAATCACAATGCCTTTCATTGATGATTTGCCTATCAAAGGATGTGAAGAAAGTGACAAAGATGAAGCTTTGGATCTCAAGGGATGTCGTAGGTTTGTGGTAAATCACATAAATGATTGTGATAAAATTTTGTCTAAGTTGGAAGAAGTGAATCTTACATTGTCAGGGAAAAAGTCTATGTTTGGTGTCAAAGAAGTGCTCATTGTGGGGCACATGTGTGGGCCATATGGTAGGAAACCTTGTCCATCAAAGGTAGATGCCATCCAAAGAATGAAAGAAACATACACTAGCATCACTGAGGTTAGAAGGTTTCTGGGAGCATGTGTCTTCTATGTTATTTGGATTCCACATTATGCACATGTAGCTGACCCTCTTTATCAGCTGCTTAGAAAGAATCAAAAGTTTAAATGGACAGAAGCACATGTAAAATCCATGAAAAAGCTAAAGGAGTTACTCCAGTCAGCAACGACTTTGAGAAAGGTAGACTATGAGTGTCAAAGGCCAGTGATTGTGATAGTAGATACCAGTCCTACAGGGATTGGATGGGCAATAGGGCAAGATGACAAAGAAGGACACAGGTATGTGGTAAGATTTGGAGCAAAGGTACTAAGTGCTCGCCAAAGAAACTATCCACAGATAAAGAGAGAGTTATGGGGTATGGTTACAGCCTTGAAAAGTGGGAAAGAGTACCTAATTGGTGCATGTGTGGTTGTAGAAACAGATTGTCTACCACTTCTTGGGATGATTACAAGCTGCTCAACACCAGACATTGCTATGTTGCGGTGGATTGCCTACATTAAGTCCTTAAATCCCGAGTTTAAGCACATTGCAGGTAAAGACAATACAGTGGCAGATATGCTATCAAGGGCAAGGTATGAAGATGAGTCACAAATGATTGATGAGGGAGATGATGTAGGCACAAAATTCTATTCTATCTCTCATCTCAAAGGTAACAATGTCTGCATGACTAATTCACTTGAATTGTTCTTGAAAGATCTTTATGAAGGTGATTGGCTTTCTATTGGAAGGTACTTGAGTACTCTAACAAAACAGGATGATTGGTCTGAACAAGAATTCAAGAGGATACGCAGGAAAGCATATGGGTACCTTTTAAGGGATGGTTACTTGTGGAAGCATCCTAAGAAAAAGGGTGCTACACCACAACGGGTTATATGTAAAAAAGAGACTCAAGTAAAGCTCATGCAAGAGTTTCATGAGAGTCTATGGGCTGGACATAGGAGTGTGTGGGCAACCTTCTCCAAGTTGAAAGAAAAATACTGGTGGAAGGGTATGTATAAAGATGTATCTCACTTTGTAGAGTCATGTGTAACTTGTCAAATGTATTCAAATGTTCGACATCGTGATGGATTGCACCCTACATATCCACTAGCCATGCACTATAAATGGGTTGTGGATCTAGTCACGATGCCTTTAGGACTCTGGCAGATGAGATACTTGGTTCTTGCACGAGAGGACCTAACTAACCAGGTTGAAGGAAGACCATTAAGAGCTAAAACCACAGAAGCTGTGTGCAAATTCCTTCTTGATGAGGTGATTTGCCGTTATGGTTGTGTGGGAAAAATCACTGCAGATCGAGGTGAACTGGATGCCGAAGAAGCAAGGGAGTTCTTTTCTAGATTAGGGATCAAGCTTTCTCTTACTACAGCTTACAACCCTGAAGGCAATGGAAAGAGTGAAAGAGGGCATCCTCCTATCATCAAAGCTTTGGCCAAGGCTTGCGAAGGAAGAGTTGGTGAGTGGCCAAAATTGTTACCATATGCTTTATGGGTTGATCGTACAACACATAGCTCATTAACTGGCTACATGCCTGCAGAGCTAATGCATGGTCAAAAGCCAGTGATGCCGATTGAGGATACAATTCCCACATGGAATGTACTACCTTGGCAAGAGAGGCTTAGTAGGGAAGATCTCCTTGCACTGCGTATAAGGCAGCTAGAGAGAAGACCTGGAGACATTGAAGCTGCAAAAGAACGACTCAAAAATGCAAGGTTGAAAAACAAGGACTATTTTGATAAGCGACATCGACTCAGCAGCAAAGCAATTGACAAAGGTGACTGGGTTTTAGTGTATGGTAGTAGCCTTGATAACCAGCACACAGTCATGCGTAAGTTCTCAAAAAGATGGTTTGGACCGTATGTTGTAAAGCATGTGCATGAAAATGCTACTTACAGCTTGTCTGAACTAGATGGTACAGAAGTAAAGATTCCCATTGTAGGAAAAAGGATTAAAATGTTTAAGAGAAGAGGAGACAATGATCTAGAAGATATGGATGAGGAAGAAGAGAAAAACACAGGTGAAGATCAAAGTGAACATGAAGCTCTGGAATCATCCAGTGAAGAAGAAGACAAGGAAGATGTACAAGAGGTCTAATCTTACAAAGAGACAATGTGGCACATACCGGAGGATGTGCAGGTTTAGAGGGGGTGGATGTCGTGTTGTGACACGTACATAGTGAGAACGCATGCTACAAGATCTATCTTGTATTTTTTAAGATACATAATTATATTTCCTATAGTGAACATATGTATATTTAAGTATAATAATAAGCCTTCTATCTCATCCTATTATTTTTCTCAAGGGTAACCTATCCTTACTTTACCATCAGAAAATACTATGGGAAAAGCATTGATGGGGGCTTTTCACAAGCCAAGCTCCCATACCCCTCTTCTCTCGTCTCCACCCCATGAAAACCCCCTCTTAGGGAGGGAGTGATAAAAGACATTGGAAAAAGTAAGAAAAAATAAAGTATGATTATGTAAATATATGAGAAAGGTAAAATAGGCCACCTCATGCCTGCGGGGCAGCCCATCCCCACCTTGCCTCCTTTTTCTTCACTGTTGCCCCGCCGTGTGTCCCTTTTCCTCTCCTCCACTCAAAAGGACAACCCCCTCTCTCTTCTCCTTGTCCTTTTCCTTTCTCTCTCCCTCAAGCTACCCCACCTCTCACCAATAATGCATTCTAACTCACCAATAATGCACCCTAACTCACATGCAACTTACCCTATCTTCCAAAATAGTATACCCCACCCCCCCTTTCTCTCTCCTATCATATCCCATGACCCAAATACCCCCCCCTCTCTCTAAAGGGTGCCATGTCTCTTGTCTTGTAGCTAAATAACCTCCCCCACACTCACACACACTCAGTTTCACTAAAAAAGGTGCCCACAGACCCATCCCCACCCGGTGGTTACCTGATTTTTCTTGTGTTCACACACATCTGCACACAGATTCATCTCTGAACACACTCCTCTCTCTCCCCTCTTGTAATTACTGTATTCTCCATGTCACCTCTCACTTTTTTCATCAACCCATCTCTCTCTCTTAGTCTCTCTCTCATGAGACTACTGTTCTGGCACATATACACACAGCCAGACAAGTGGGGCCCATAGTCACATGGCCTATGTAGATAATGATTTCTTCATTTCTAAATTCTAGAATTTCTCCCCTCCCTCCTCCCCTATATAAAGAGGGGTCACCATCACACAAACACACACAACATCACCAAAGAACACACTATGCACTGTGTGTGCCTAGTGCACACACACACACCCACACCATCACCATCACCGCAATCACCATGCTTGTCTTGAGCATGACCTCTACACCCTTGGCTATGGAAGATGAAGGGCAACTAAATGAAGGATGATGGCCATAATCCTCGTGCGAGTCTTCTCCATCAACTCCCACCTATCCGCCATGTGCTCTACCACTCTTTCCCTTCTCATTCCCTTACCCTATGCTCCCCATTTCATCGCCTAATTCTCTAAATAAAGCTTGAGGTTTTGTGAGTATGTTTTCTTGCAATGTTTTGCCCATGTGAGGTGTGCGGAATCGCCACCTAGTCTTGTGTTTTGGAGTGAGCTTGTGTATGTGTGAAGGGTGTGCGGATTCGCCATCCTTTTGTGACGCCTAAGTACTAAGCCGCTATACCCCCTCCCTCACTCTCTCTCTCTCTCTCTCTCTCTCTCTCTCTCTCTGACTTCATCTCATTCCCTTTCCTTTTCATCATTACTCCCAAGCATCCATCTCTCTTGGATGAAAACTTTGTTATGGTGGTGTGTTGTTTGCGTCCTAGCCACTGAAGCTAGGTGGTGCCCCCTGTTTGCTTTACCATGACAGGCTCGAGGCGCGCCATTCGGTCCCCGGTGTTTTAGAGGCCGTCGGGGTTCGGGGTTCGCTTTGCTCCCGTCATGTGGTGCCCCCACTGAGGATCTTTTCATGAAACCCTTCAGTTTACAAGACTGAAACCCTTAAACTATTGTGAATGGATGAATGGCTAGCAAGATTTGCTAATTGGACGACAGAAGAAGAAGAGCTCCAAGCACAACTAGACGAACTCCGCATCTCCATCGAAGCTTGAGTGCCAGGCGTAACGGTAATCGATTTGCAGTGGGAGAGTCAACCAACATGCCAAACCCAGTGGATATACATAGGCCAAGTGCCAAGAAGAAGAAGGAGAAGGTCGAAACCATGTCCGCAACCTACAACCCACCCACAACAACAAAATGGAAGGAGCTCTACACAATAGAGAATCAACACTATTCTACTTTGAGAATCGGGTAACTCAAGTCACCGAGGTAATTATCACAGCCAGTTTTCAAGTCGCACCTGATGCTGCAGCACAGATAACGGAAGCAATTGGCTCACACTCTCACTAGAGAAACTAGGGATCTACTGAGTTTGTTTCAGGAAAGAATACCACCCTCTCCCACAAGCTTGGATAGTGACTAAGCACCTCTAAGCTTCACATGAATCAGTACAACCTACCTCAAGACAGATCACACATACCAACACGTGTACGCTCAATCAAGGTAATAATGGATTTGAAGGCTCACTACCAGCACGTCATTGACACCATGCCGGGTGGGGAGCGGTTTTTGAAGGTTCTGGCATCAGATCAACCATGTGTCTTACCTTTGGTACAAGGCAATGTACCGTTTGAAGTTTTAATCTATGTCCTAGTATAAGAGGGTATACACGCCTCCTTGTAAAGAAGAAAAAAACTTTTGCAAGTTAAGCAGTGTGTCTTTCTAGCTCTCTCTCAGTAATCATGGCAAGTGTAGCATTTCCAACATTTAAAGGAAAGAAGGGGGAGGATTTGGTAACAGACTTCCTAGATGACTTTGAAGTAGCATGTGTAGTGAGCAACAAAGATACGGATGAATCCCGGGTTAGAATCTTTAAGCATCTCATGAAGCTAGAAGCTAGATCATGGTACAATGCACTTCCACAAGCAACCAAGGATGACTGGGAACCCTTAAAAACCGCTTTTAAGAGGCGCTTTGGGGGAGGTACCACTTCAGAAAAGTTGTGGGACAAGTTGAGAGACTTGAAGCAGGAGGGTCTTTTAGAATATGCCACCTATGAGTCCAAATTTGTGGATTTGTGGGAACGGTGGGTTGAGTCACTGGCTAGGGAGGAAGCTGCACCCGATTTCCTAAAAAAAGATCGGTTCACGCATGGCTTATGGCCGCTTCTCGAGGAGAAGGTGAAAGGTAGATTCCCGGCTACGTACGAGTTAGCCGTTGAGATTGCTCGCCTTAAAGACAAGAAGCTGCGAATGAAAGCCAAAGAAACCTTGTCAACAGAATCAGGAACATCGCGTTGACGAGCAACTACGACAACCACAATTCCACTACCACCGCCGGATCTTGGGGTAAGAGATGACCAACAAGATATGTTGGCCCATATTACTGACCAACTGTAGAATTTGTCTGTCCACTTAATACAACAAGGGAGGAGTCAAGAAAGAGATCAAGACCCTGGAAGAGCACGACGACAAAACAGGGAGTATCATTGCTACAACTGCGGAGAAGACGGTCACGGTATGTACTACTGTCCCAAACCACGATAAAACTATAATAGAGGAGGTAGGAGGAACGAATTGTCACCCCCTAGAGAAAGAACACCCCCACCTCGAGCACCACCCCCACCAACACAAATTCTACGTCCACCCCAGACACCACTACAAGCATCCATCCCACCTCTTTCACCAGCCCCACCACCTGATCGCCCTGTAAACATCATAAGGCTAGAAGAGAAAGGAAAAGCCATAGTAGTGGATCCACCCAGAGCAAAGGAGAGGGACAAGGGTAAGGAGAAGGTAACCTTTTTAGAACCACTTGAAGCCATGACTGTGAAAAGAGCTAGGAGGGAGAAAGCTACACAATCAGATGATGAGAGAAGCATGAGAGGAGAAACTAGCAAGAGGCCATCCAAGCCACGACGGAAATTGGGCATCACCGACTTCCAGCTAGGGGAAATTTCTAAGCCCTATGATCTAACATTGGATGTGGCAGAGCAAGGACCGAAGATTACATGGCCACAGCTGCTACATCTTGCACCAAAAGTAAGGCGACAATGGTCTAAAATGGTAAGTACAAGATGCTCCAAAACAAAGGTAGACGGAGCAATTTCGGGATGCAACATGGATGACATCCTTCCAATTGTCGACGTAAACATAAAAGGAAAGAGGGTTGGAAACACCTACATTGATGGAGGTGCACAAATCTGTGTAATGAGCAAAGCTATGATGCTTCGATTAGGGCTTGAGGTTGACAGGCCTTCTCCATGCAAGGCAAAGATGGCAAACAACGCAAAAGTAAAGTGTGTGGGTGTGGTAAGTGCCGTGAAAATCAAAGCTTTCAACACTGAGGTAGAGGTAGATGTTTTCGTAATGCCTACTAAGGGGGAGGGCTATCCACTAATTTTTGGAAGGCCATGGTTGATGGCCATGAAGGCAAAACAGGACTGGGGTACTGGCCTTCTACGCATGACCGGTAAGAAAAGGGAGACAATCTACTACGACATGAGGATTGGCAAGCAGAAGCAAATGAATCTGGAAACATCGGCAGATGAAACCACTAGCGAATCTTCCAGTTCTGAGGAGGAGACCACATCCACCGACGAAAGTGACAGTTCCATTGATGTGATGGGTATCATTATGAAGGATCCACAAAGGGTAAGCACAACTGGTGATCCATCACCAAAAGGGAAACCCAATGAAGAGGAGAGAAAATCACCTGACCTAGGAGGAAGTAGGTTGAAGAGTATGTTGTCTACGGAATTAACACTTGAGGAGAAAGATAGTTTTTTGCAAATGTTGATGGGATTTCCTAACCTGTTCATTGACAACTATGAAAGAATCACAGCCATTACAGTGGTGGAACATCATATTAAGCTGGAGGAAGGGGTAAAACCAGTTGTGCAAAAGCTACGACGATTGGGGGTCATACAAGAAAAGGCACTCTTGGCCGAGGTAAGGAAACTGCTGGAGGCAGGATTCATCTATCCTGTAGAAAACTTAGAATGGGTGTCACCCATAGTGGTGACGCCTAAAAAGAATGGTAAGTGGAGGGTCTGTGTTGACTACAAACCACTAAATGCAGCTACAAAGAGAGACCACTTTCCTCTCCCTTTCTTGGATGAAATTCTGAATGAAGTAGCGGGTTTTGAATGCTATACCGTCTGTGATGGTTTTTCTGGATACTTTCAAATACGCATAGCCTTGGAAGATCAGCTAAAAACCACTTTTATCACGCCTGGGGTTGTTTTGCATACAGGGTTATGCCATTTGGTCTCACAAATGCACCTGCCACATTCCAAAGATATGTCACATATGTTTTTCAACCGTTCTTTGGAACATCCATAAGAGTGTTCATTGATGATTTTTGTATATATAGCTCCCGTATTTCACATTTAGAAAAGGTAACTGAAGGTTTGGCCAGGTTGCAGAGCCTAGGTGGGCAATTAAATGTGGATAAATGCCACATTGGGGAGGGTAAAGTCATTCTACTAGGCCATGAAATTTCAGCAAAAGGTATCAACGCCGACCCAAGTAAGGTGTCCGCACTCATAGCCCTACCTTCACCAACGACCGCATGTCAACTGGTTTCTTTTCTACAGAAGGTGAGGTACTTAAGTAGATTCATACATCTACTATCACAACTTGTTCTACCACTGCAACAACTCACTCAAAGATCAAATTTCACTTGGGACGAGGAAAGCGAACATCACTACAACAAGGTAAAGGAGGTCTTAGCCACTCTGCCAACTATCTCACCACCTAAGTGGGATGAAAAATTCTATGTCACCTCAAGTGTTGGTGATGACTCATTGGGGGCTGTGCTACTCCAAAAGGATACGACGACATCTTTCATGAGGCCAAACTACTTCTCTAGTCGAATGATGACAGCAGGAGAGAAAGGTTTCACCCATGTGGAACACTTAGTCCTAGCTCTTAGATTTGCAACTACAAAGTTTAGGTCATATTTGATGCCTAAGCAATTTGTGATTCTAACCACGGATGAAATATTTCCCTATGTTGTACAACACATGGATGTGTCTGCTAGAATTACTAAATGGCTAGTTCGTCTGCAAGAGTTTGACTACACGGTACAGGTAGAAAGCACGACAAGGGCAAGTTTGGGGGGACTCATGACCTACCAAGTCTTTGAAAGGAAGGAGAAGCAATCTAAGGAAGGAGAAGTCCGATTACCTCCAGTACCACCGATGGTAGAAGGAGCATACTCTCTCTACTTTGATGGAGCCTACAAGCGAGCGTCCGACAAAGCAGCTGCAGGCATAGTGGTCTTTGATGACAAAGGGACAAAGGTATTTTCGTTGGGCCAATTGTTAGATTCACATTCTAACAATGAAGCTGAGTATGCAGCACTAACCAAGGGTCTACAATGGTGCGTCTCGCAAGGTGTACAACGCCTTTATGTATTTGGGGATGCTCTACTTCTGGTAAGGCAAGTAAATGGAGCATGGACATGCAAGAATCCTAGTTTAAGGACTCACTTAAGTGGTGTAAAAACCTTGTTGGGTAAGTTTGAAGAAGTTCAAATACACCATATCCCAAGGGCTCAAAACCAAGAAGCAGATGCCCTAGCAAGTGAAAGACTACAGGAAGTGGTGGTTGGAGCAATAAAACTAAAGCTCCCTCTATTTCAAGGAAGTGATGCCTTGCCTGACATCATGCATTTTTTGGAAACAGGGGAATGCTCATCAGATTTAACAAAGGGACAGAAGCAATGGCTGACGCGGAAGGCCACAAGGTATCGAATCATCAATGACGGTTTGTACTGTAAGGGTAAGGACCAATTACTCAGGAAGGTCCCTCTCTCTCAGGAAATCACGGGAGTAATTGCTAGCTGTCACGACGGGGTTTGTGGTGGTCACTTTGCCCTAGACATAACAAGTAGGAAAATCTTGCAGGCAGGCTTCATATGGCCTAGCCTCAACCATGATGTACACCACTGGTGCAAAACATGTAAGTTGTGTTAAAAGGCCGGCACTAGGTCACTTATGCCTGAACCACAGACACCTATTTTCTCATATGGCCCATTTGAAAAATGGGGTATCGATGCCATTGGGACATTACCTAGGGCCAACTCAGAAAAATTCTACATTATCATGGGGGTCGACTACATGACTAGATGGGCAGAGGCTACATCCACCACTAGAATCACAGCGGTAGAGGTAGCTAAATTTATCTACGAGCACATATGCTGTAGGTTTGGCACACCTTTAGAGATCATCTCTGATAGAGGGCTAGGTTTCAGAGCAGACTTGGTAGGAGAATTAATGCAGAAACTGGGCATTACAAGGAGGCACTCTTCACCATATTACCCTCAATGTAATGGCCTAGTTGAAAAGGTAAATGGAATGGTTTCTAAAATTATTACCAAGCAGGTAAACAATCATCCTGGAGACTAGGATAAGTATCTACTACCAGCTTTATGGGCCTACAGAACTTCATTTCGTACATCCTTGGGATTCACACTGTATCATCTAGTATTTGGTAAGGAAGCAATCTTGCCCATTGAAGTGCAACTACAAAGTCTCAGAGTAATGGCAAGCCAGCTTCAACAGCCCAACATGCATTTGAGAGATCACATCATCAACTTGGAAAGACTACAGCTGGACAGAGAAGAAGCAATAAATTATTATGCAGCACAAGCAGAGCATAGACGGCTTAGCTTTAACGAGCATCTCCGAAAAAAAGAATTGAAGAAAGGAATGTCGGTGCTCCGCTACGACAATCGCTTCGACACGTGCAAGGATAAGAAACTCCTACTCCGATGGGAAGGTCCTTTAATCGTCAGGAAAAAGTATGCCAATGGAAGCTACCAGCTTATGGAGGCTGATGGAGAACTTCATAAAACCTGGGTAAATGGTTGGCGACTTAAACCTTATTTTCTTCGATTTGACCAGGCTCCACCTATTGACATTCCAGATGAGGACACACCATCAGCCGCCACCTCCGACGATAATGATCAAACAGATGAGCTAGAGACATGAATGCCTCTAGCCAAAAGGGGAGGGCTAATGATGGGGGCTTTTCACAAGTCAAGCTCCCATACCCCTCTTCTCTTGTCCCCACCCCATGAAAACCCCTTCTTAGGGAGGGAGTGATAAAAGACATTGGAAAAAGTAAGAAAAAATAAAGTATGATTATGTAAATATATGAGAAAGGTAAAATAGGCCACCTCATGCCTGCGGGGCAGCCCATCCCCACCTTGCCTCCTTTTTCTTCACTGTTGCTCCGCCGTGTGTCCCTTTTCCTCTCCTCCACTCAAAAGGTCAACCCCCTCTCTCTTCCCCTTGTCCTTTCTCCTTTCTCTCTCCCCTCAAGCTACCCCACCTCTCACCAATAATGCATTCTAACTCACCAATAATGCACCCTAACTCACATGCAACTTACCCTATCTTCCAAAATAGTATACCCCACCCCCCCTTTCTCTCTCCTATCATATCCCATGACCCAAATACCCCCCCCTCTCTCTAAAGGGCGCCATGTCTCTTGTCTTGTAGCTAAATAACCTCCCCCACACTCACACACACTCAGTTTCACTAAAAACGGTGCCCACAGACCCATCCCCACCCGGTGGTTACCTGATTTTTCTTGTGTTCACACACATCTGCACACAGATTCACCTCTGAACACACTCCTCTCTCTCCCCTCTTGTAATTACTTTATTCTCCATGTCACCTCTCACATTTTTTCATCAACCCATCTCTCTCTCTCTTAGTCTCTCTCTCATGAGACTGCTGTTCTGACACATATACACACAGCCAGACAAGTGGGCCCCACAGTCACATGGCCTATGTAGATAATGATTTCTTCATTTCTAAATTCTAGAATTTCTCCCCCCCCTCCTCCCCTATATAAAGAGGGGTCACCATCACACAAACACACACAACATCACCAAAGAACACACTATGCACTGTGTGTGCCTAGTGCACACAACCACACACCCACACCATCACCATCACTGCAATCACCATGCTTGTCTTGAGCATGACCTCTACACCCTTGGCTATGGAAGATGAAGGGCAACTAAATGAAGGATGATGGCCATAATCCTCGTGCGAGTCTTCGCCATCAACTCCCACCTATCCTCCATGTGCTCTACCACTCTCTCCCTTCTCATTCCCCTACCCTATGCTCCCCATTTCATCACCTAATTCTCTAAATAAAGCTTGAGGTTTTGTGAGTATGTTTTCTTGCAATGTTTTGCCCATGTGAGGTGTGCGGAATCGCCACCTAGTCTTGTGTTTTGGAGTGAGCTTGTGTATGTGCGAAGGGTGTGCGGATTCGCCATCCTTTTGTGACGCCTAAGTACTAAGCCGCTATACCCCCTCCCTCACTCTCTCTCTCTCTCTCTCTCTCTCTCTCTCACTTCATCTCATTCCCTTTCCTTTTCATCATTACTCCCAAGCATCCATCTCTCTTGGATGAAAACTTTGTTATGGTGGTGTGTTGTTTGCGTCCTAGCCGCTGAAGCTAGGTGGTACCCCCTTTTTGCTTTACCATGACAGGCTCGAGGCGCGCCATTCGGTCCCCGGTGTTTTAGAGGCCGTCGGGGTTCGGGGTTCGCTTTGCTCCCGTCAGCATCAAGAGCTTTGCCTTTTTAACTTGGGGCAAAAAGCATTGATTCTTTATTTCTACTATTTCATTATCATCTCACACCCTAGCTAGATCCTATATCTAGGGTAAACTCCAATATATATATATATTCTATGTATTTTTTATACTTTTCTTATATTTCTTTTTAAATAGCTCCTAGGAGAGAATCAAATCCTAGTGGGACATTAGGTGGCATGATTTCAAAGATACACTTATTTTAATGCATTATTGCAAGCATGATTACAAAACTTTGTCAAGGAGCAATGTCATGCTTTCATATGGCATGAGGTGTCCTTTGGAATTAAATGAAAGTCTAAGCTAAGGAGACCACATGAAGACTTTTGCTGCCATAAATGGACCCTATTTTGATGAATTTTTTACACAAGGTTCCAATCCGAATTGGAAAACGATTTTAAAATGAAAATCGTAGCTAATGAGCTGAAGTTTTTTCTCATATTTTTACTTTTTTATTTGGAGCCACGGTTGAGGAGATATGATCAAAATATTGGACCCCAGTCTGCCCACATCATGCAGGGGCAGCTCATTTCCAACTTTTCCAATTCCTCTTCACATTGGATCCTCTCTTCTTGTGTAAACCCTTGGGAACCCCCTTCACCTATAAAAGGGGACCTCTTCTTCCTTGGAAGGAACTCAAGCATTCAAGCCATTGATGAGAGGAATTCTTGAGGGAGTGAGTAGTAATGCCTAATTGTACTTAGCCATTAACATAAGCCCAAGCCTACACTTTCTCCTAGAGGGAGACTAGCCATTCTTGCAACAAGCTAACCTTGGAAGATCAACTCTAATCAAAGAAGGTCTTGCACTTGATGTATCAATCAAAGTGGAATTATCCACTCTTCTTCTCTCTCCATCAATAATGGTGCCGAAGGGTTTGTCAAGTAAGATGTGTTCTACATTGATGTTTTCTTGATTTCTTGTTGTTTTCATTTTCATCTCTAATCCAAAACATATATATATGTATCTAATCTCATATCCTTAACCAAACCTATCTCTCTCACTCTTAGTAATTCATCCTCTCTACAAATTTTAGGTTCTCTTTGCTACAGGTACATCTCTCCCCGCAGTATCCTTATTGCCTACGGGCAAGAATAGGGCTTGGGAGGGAAACTTCTCATCTCTTCACTTCTCTCATATCTACTTTTCTCACATACTATCCTAGATGAATAACCCACATGATGATAATTTCTATCGCTTTCACTCTGTACAATCTATTAGAATTAATGTATGGATTCGCCGTAAAATACACTTTCAACAACGTATAGTGTTTCTCTTTGGCCCAGAAAGGCTCAATGAAATACTTCTATCACCGGATCCCATCATACTACCTCTCATAGACTATAATTTTTCTTTTGATGTAAGCGTAGTTATCTTGCTATGAACCAAGAGGATTTGTACACACAATTAATCCCAATCACTAGACAAAATATATATACTACGGTAAGCACAAAGCTACAATTCCAAAGAACAATTCGTAGCCTATTTGGACAGCGAAGATTGAATGCCATTAACTCATCTATTAACCCTTTCATACTATCCATGATACGATATGACCATAACCTTGATGTTTTCATCTTTGTGTTGTTTTGACATTCTCTTTTGGGTTCTTTCTTTGTGTGTGTGAGTGCAAGAGAGAAAGAGTGGGTCTTCTTTGATTGCACTTCTTTCCAAACCCTAGTCTTCATGGCATCTATGGTTTAATTCCTTCATATAGTTTTTGTTGGGTTCTCTCACAAACTCTCACAGCCATAAGCCCGGTGCTTTCTCGGCAAGACCGCTAATTTCTCGATAGCGTGTCTTGTTTTCCATCTCTGAGGAGTTGATTAATCTGCTTGAGTTCTACTATCTCCTTTAGAAGCTCCTCCTCTCTCTACACCCGCATCAATGCCAGGTCCTTGCACTGTGATTGTTCTAGCTTTAATTCCAATTCAAGGTCTTTATTTTTCTTCTCGAGTGCCTTGTATACTTCGTCATTTCCTTTGATCAAGGCCACGACTTGATTTTCTATGATTTGCCGTAAGAAAATTGCCTGATCATTGATCTGCTGTTCAAAATACTGCAGAGAAGCATTGGCAACATCTAATTGCACCTAAAGTTTTTGAGCTAACAGAGATGTGTAAGAAGTTCATTCGTAACTTCTGTCAGCTGCTCGTCTTTTGCTTTGCAGGCATCCGATAATTTGGTGAGTAGATCACCTAACTCCTCCATTTCTTTTTGTTACCTATCTCTGGCTAATTGATGCTGTTTTGCTTTTGTCTTCAGCTCTTGCACCTGCCTTTGAAGATCGGTGATGATAGTCATCCTGTCTTCTAACTCTCCTTGGAGAGTGTCGATCACCATCTCAAGTTCTTTGGCCTTCGTGCTACGGTTTAGTGCTGCTAAGTGGAGTCTCTCCGTCATTTCCTGCATCAACCATGCATATTCATTGACTTGGACTATTACATTGTCGTTTGATTACCACTCCTCCTATCTTGCCAGCTCAGATGTGCCTGCAGCCTCATGTGTGGCTTCATGCTGCGTCGTAACCGTTGGTGGTTCTTGTGTAGAGGTAGATGTTCGGTCTTCTTTTTGGGTATCCTGAGGCTTTGATGCCTCGACAGTTTCTGGCTGCTGAGTGGAAGTAGATGGTGTTGGATTAGACCTTGTTGTCTCTTCAGGTGCCTGCCTTTCTTCCTTCTTTGGCTCGGGTTCTTTCTCATGTGCAATGGTAGACTCTTTTTCTGCACCTGCTGCTTTATCAGTCTCTTGTTCAGATCCACTTGCCTTTTCCTCTTCTGGCTTTTGAGTATATTCTGTGGCCTTCTCCTATTACAGCTCGACTTCTTTTTCTCTTTGTCTCTCGAGGTGGTGGGTTCTTTCTCATGTGCAATGGTAGACTCTTTTTCTACACCTGCTGCTTTATCAGTCTCTTGTTCAGATCCACTTGCCTTTTCCTCTTCTGGCTTTTGAGTATATTCTGTGGCCTTCTCCTATTACAGCTCGACTTCTTTTTCTGTTTGTCTCTCGAGGTGGTCAGCCTCTTGTGCGGATTCTGTTTGTTGGGTGGACTCAAAATCTTTATCTTTCTCAGTCTCCGCTTCATTGGTGTATTTTCTTGCAGGTGATGGTGGTGGGCTAGGCATGTGATGGTCCTGTTGTTCTGTAGGCAGTGAGGTTGGTCGAGGAGATCCATAACTTTTCTCTTTTCTAGCCGTTTCCTCAGCTTGCCTTTGGTCTTCCACCTCCTTGGCTTTCTTAGCAGCTTCTTCTACCTCCTTCAGCTTTATAGCTTCAGCCTCTTGCTACATTCTTTCTAAACGTTTTGTTGGATAATCCACCTCTTTTCTTGTATGATGCTTTGTTCGAGGTCCTTTAAGTTCAGCAGGTACCCATTTTTCTAGGTCCTTCCCTTGTTCTTGTCTACTACGCTGATATGCCTGTTTCTCTCTTTCAAAGCGCGCTTGTTTTTGAGCTGTCTCTTCTTGGTGTGCGGCCACATATTTTCTTTTCATCTCTTCTCTCCAAGATCTCTTTTATTTGTTGTCACAACCCTCGCTGCTGTGCCGTTCGGCGAGCTATCAGCTGACTCTTCATCAGATCTATATGATCTTTTACTCGACCTTGTAGCTCTTGGAGAGGGTTGTGCTACCAATATCCATGTGTTCTGATTAGGGGCAGGCGGTAGGTTGTCGGCCATGCTAATGGCATGATATGCTATTCGAGTCAAGACCTCTGGTGCACCCAAGTACGTGATTTTTCCTTCCTTCTTGGTGCCCTTCAAGGTTGTCAAGACATACTGCGCGTGGTCCACTGGTTGTCTTGTTGTTAACTTGAGAACGTGAGTCAATGTGGTGGCCACAACGTGATTTGGTGTAGTGTACCTTGGTGACCTTTTTGCCAAGAAATGGAAGTGTTGGTGGCACAAATGGGCTAGCTCTTCCACTTGTTTGTGAATGAGGTCTACGAATGTAGCCGCGGTAGTCTCTTTGGTAAATGTGCCCACGGTTTTCCTGTCTCTTGCTCGCATGGTCATTCCTTCTGTGGGCAGTTTGAGTGCCTCTTCCACTATCTCTTTTGTGATTAGTACTTCGACCTTGTTCCCTTGGGTGTCGGATATCTGTGCGGTTCCATCTTCTTTGATTGTGGATAGAAGCTCGTAAGCTTTCTGAAAGTGAGGCTCTGGTTCGTAGAAATCCCTGAGCCCTAGCCTGCAGTTAGCTTCTTTGGTTTCTGGTTTGGCAGATACATCATAGACTTCTTTGGGCAGGAGTTGCAACTCCACCTGATGCCCTTATTCACTCTTGAATTTGCCAGTGAAGACTGTAGTGTGGTAATCTTCTAGCTGTTCTCTAGAGTGGTATGATGCCTTGGTTGCTTTGATTGACTCGGGGTCTAGTTGATACGTGGACAGTTCCTGTAGTTTCTCCTTTTGGTTTAGATTCTTTTTAGCCCTCTGTATTTCTTGTAGTGCTCTTGTTCAATGAATAGAGTGCAAAGTTAGCAGATTTATCGGAATTATCTTTGAAATGTCCTTTAGGCTGAATTGATGACAATTTGGTCCAATTTGCTTCAAATCAATGTTTTCACAAGCAAAGATGCATAAAAACATACAAGGAACAAAATTGTATGGTAAAAACAAATATTTGCAACCAAAGTAAATAATAACGATTATTTACAGCTGAGGAAAATTTTCAACTTTTTGCAAACTTGGCTTTATAGGCTTGAAGTATATACCAAATACATGCTCTGAGTGAAATATGGGCTCATTTGGATGCATACGGTGAAAATGGTACCAAATTTTGGCTTTAGGTCTCTAAAACAGTAGACATAAAGGAAATTTGAGATTTTGAGCTCCAAATTGATTCAAAATTGGCTAGTGGGCTTAACACATCATGTACTTTGGATGTATGATGGCAAAATATCAAGATTCCCCAATTTCGACCAGAAAGAAAATAATCGCGATTATTAACTTTTCTTCCAAAATTGATATTTTTTGGTACAAACTGGTTCTAGGCATTGTATAGACCTTGGGTATGAGATATGAGGTGATTTGGATCAAGAAATGTTGATTGTCCTTTCCTCTCTTGTAGAGTTGATTTCCAATTAAATTAGAGTCTCGAGCCTCCAACTCTATAGCCATTTTTCGCGCTTTTGTTATGTTTTCAGGAAATGACCTTGTTGTTAAGAAATCAATGATATATTGACTCCATGCAGGTGCAATGGTTACCTGAAACAATGTCGCGTGATCCACCGGTTGTTTGGCACTATATATAGTACAATTGTTAACATAAGTATGTGTGTCAGCATACATAGTTGGCCAATAAACTCCTAAGTGTTTCAATCTTTGGTCTGTTTTCATTGTTGAACAATGAAATGAACAATCTTGGATGCGTGCTTCTTCAAGATAATACTCGAATTCCTCTGGATTTATACATAATCGTAGAATTTGGTCCAAGCCTAGACGGAACAGTCGTCCTGCAATCAACTGAAATTTTTTTGTTTGTCGAAATGTTTGTAGTTTGGATCTGTCTTCCTTGTTATCAAATCTACCTCTAAAGGAAAGAATACTAACAATTTCCTGAGACCATTTGGGTATCATTTCAATATTGAAAAGATAAGCATCAGGTATGTCATCATCTACTCCTTCAGGAGCTTCCCCGTTTTGTAGCCTTGAAAGATGATCTGCCCGTAGATGAGTTTTGCCCTTTTTTACTACCACTGTGAAGTCAAACTCTAGCAATATAATAAACCACCGTACAATTCTCCCAGTATTGCATGGTTTATTGCAGGAACAGTCGTCCTGCAATCAATTGAAATTTTTTTGTTTGTCGAAATGTTTGTAGTTTGGATCTGTCTTCCTTGTTATCAAATCTACCTCCAAAGGAAAGAATGCTAACAATTTCCTGAGACCATTTGGGTATCATTTCAATATTGAAAAGATAAGAATTAGGTATGTCATCATCTACTCCTTCAGGAGCTTCCCCGTTTTGTAGCCTTGAAAGATGATTTGCCCGTAGATGAGTTTTACCCTTTTTTACTACCACTGTGAAGTCAAACTCTAGCAATATAATAAACCACCGTACAATTCTCCCAGTATTGCATGGTTTATTTACTAACAATTTTGTGAGACCATTTGGGTATCATTTCAATATTGAAAAGATAAGCATCAGGTATGTCATCATCTACTCCTTCAGGAGCTTCCCCGTTTTGTAGCCTTGAAAGATGATCTGCCCGTAGATGAGTTTTACCCTTTTTTACTACCACTGTGAAGTCAAACTCTAGCAATATAATAAACCACCATACAATTCTCCCAGTATTGCATGGTTTATTTACTAGATATAAAAGAGCTTGATGATCTGTGAAGAACACAAATTTGTTTGCAAGCAAATAATGCCGAAATTTCTTTACAGCATAAATCATTATTAATCCCTCTCTTTCAGTGGTGGTGTAGTTCTTTTCTGCACTATTTGGCTGTCGGCTCGCATAACAAACTGGGAAATCCATTGTTCCTTCTCCAGGTTGAGCCAAAATACTCCCAATTGCGTATGCAGATGCATCAATGTGAACATGGAATATCTTTTCCCAATCTGGTGCTTTACGGACAGGTGCTGATACAAGGTTTTCCTTAAGCTTTTGGAATAAAGTTTCACACTCCTCAATCCAGTCGAAACTGGCTAATAAGCAATATAGAGGTTGTGCAATGACCGCACACATATATACGAGTCTTCAATAATATCCATAGTGTCCCATGAAAGATTGTACTTGTTTGGCATTAGTAGTCCTGGGAAAGTCTGCTATGACTCTAATTTTGTCTAGGTCAGTGGTTATGCCATTTCTTGAGACAATATGTCCTAAGATGCGGCCTTGCCTTACCATAAAAATGCACTTTTCCGGGTTGAGATAGATTTGATATGTTCTGCACTTCTCAAATACCTTTTGTAAATGGCCAATATGTTCTTCTCATATAAGAGAGTGGACATGAAGGAGTACGAGCGGAAGTGCGACGCGAGAGAGAGTGCGAGAAGGATTGGTGAACTCGCTCTACTGTAATGTGTAGAGCATAGTGAGTTCTTATTAGGTTTTTACAAAAGAACATGTGTACATACCTGGCGGCCCGCCCACTTACCTGGGCGACCACATTGGGCTTTATACCCCAACAACCTCCCACTTAAAGTCCAATGTGGTACTTTAAGTGTGAGAGAAGCTACTATACAAGCTAATATACAAGAGATGTAGAGAAGTGATGTACTACCCTACACCTAACTGCTTGCGAAAATGCGCAAAGCTCTCTGAGGGAAGTCCTTTGTAAGTAGATCAGTAGGATTTTCTATGGTGTGAACTTTGACAAGCTGAAGTTGCTTATCCTCGAGCATTTCCCTGATGAAATGATACTTCACATCCACATGCTTTGTCTTTGAGTGATAAACTGGATTGCGAGCCAATTGTATAGCACTTTGACTATCACAATATAACACAGGCATCTCTTCTTTGATTCCCAAATCTGTTACTAGTCGATTAAGCCAAATTGATTCTTTGCATGCCTCTGATGCTGCAACATATTCAGCCTCTGTAGTAGACTGAGTAACACAATCTTGTAATCTAGAACGCCATGATACTGCTCCACCAGCCTACATAATCTGAGTCTGTAAAACCCTTTACACTTAGCTCCTGACTCCCATATCATATACGCATACTATTTGTAGCTTTCAGGTATCTCAATATTCCTTTCACTGCCTCCCAATGTTTCTTTCTTGGGTTTGACATGTATCGACTTACTACTCCCACTGCAAATGCAATGTCTGGGCGAGTAGCAATCATTGCATACATCAAACTACCCACTGCAGACGCATATGGAATCTTATCCATTTCAGCCTGTTCTTCCTCAGACATAGGACAATCTTGTTTTCTAAGTTTCACATATGGTGGCAATGGAACACTCAGTGCCTTTACCTTCTCCATATTGAAACGTTGCAAAACCTTGTCAATATACTCTGTTTGAGATAACCAAATCAACTTCTTTGATCTGTCTCTCTCAATGCGCATACCAAGTATATGACTTGCCTCACCCATGTCTTTCATGTCAAACGATTTTGCCATCTTTGACTTCAAAGCTGAAATTTCTTCCAAGTGCTTGCTAGCAATCAACATGTCATCCACATACAAAATAAGGATCAGCCAACTACCATCCTTAGCCTTCTTTGTATATAGACAGTGATCGAACTCACTACGTTTGTAGCCTTGAGAAAGCATAAACTTGTGGAATTTATGGTACCATGCCCTCGGTGATTGTTTTAAGCCATAAAGACTCTTTAACAATTGGCATACCCAATCTTCCTTGCCTTTCTCAACAAACCCTTCTGACTGCTGCATGTAAATTTCCACATCTAAATCACCATGCAAGAACGCTGTCTTGACATCCATTTGGTGCAACACCAAATCTAATATGGCAACCAATGCAAGAAAGCATCTCAATGTAGTCATCTTGACCACTGGAGAGAAGACTTCATCAAAGTCAATGCCTTGTTCTTGCTTAAAGCCCTTGGAAACAAGCCTTGCTTTGTACTTTGGCTGACTATCATGAGCGGTGATCTTATACCTGTAAACCCATTTACAAGGTAGAGCCTTTTTGCCCTGTGGTAATTTAACTAGCTTCCATGTCTTGTTTTTATGCAGAGCTGTCATCTCTGACTGCATGGCCAATTGCCAATTCCCGGAGTCCTTCATTTGCACTGCTTCCTTGTAACATGAAGGCTCATTGCAATCAATCAACATGACATAGTTCATAGATGGAACAAACCTATCAGGAGGTCACGTGACATGTCCAGATCTACGCACAATAGGTGGCTCAGGCTCAGCCACAACCTGTGGTTCCACTCTATCCTTTCCTTGCTCCTCTTGAGCCCTGACATTTTTTCTTGCACGTGCAGGTCCATCTTCTTGGAAGAAAACCCTTCTAATCTCCTCAACCCTCTCTGGTTTAGAATGATATTTGGATTCATTAAAGTGAACATCATTGTTGCGGACAACCTTTCTGGATTCGGGATCCCAAACTCTGTACCCCATCTCACCAGAATTACCATAGCCTAGAAAGATGCACTTTCTACTCTTTGGCTCAAGTTTATTCCTAAATTCCTTTGGAACATGAGTATATGCCTCACAGCCAAAGACTCGAAGATGCTTGTATGAGGGCATTTTGCCTGACCATACCATCTCTGGCACTGAATCCTTCTGCAAAACCTTGCTAGGAGATCTATTTACAAGATGAACAGCTGTTGATACAGCTTCACCCCAAAACCCATTTGGCAGCTGTGCATTAGACAACATACTTCTGACCTTCTCTTGTATGGTCCTATTCATCCTCTCAGCAACACCATTTTGAGGAGAATTGTAAGGAGCAGTAAGCATCCATACTTTCCTCGAGTAATCATCTATAAATGTCATAAAGTAAGAAGCTCCCCCTAGAGATAGATTAGGCATAGGTCCACACAAATCACTATGAACAAGTGCCAACTGTGTATCTCTTCTACTGCTTCTATGCTTATGTGGCTGCTGTGTTTGCTTACCATACAAACAATGTTCACAGAATTCAGAATAATTAAATGAAAAGCCAGGCAAATAACCAGAACGAGACAAGATTTCCATTCCCTTCTTGGACATATGTCCTAACCGGCTATGCCACAAAGAAACGTTCGGCTGCTCGGTTACATTGATTACATTTTTAGAGACATTTGATACATAAATAATGTAAAGTCCTCCAGACTTTACTCCATGTGCTACTGTCATAGAATCCTTGTATATCTTCCACATGTTTTGTCCAAAAGTGGTGACGTAGCCAGCATCATCAAGTAAACTTGTGCTGATCAAGCTCTTTGTAATTGCGGGAACATGTCTCACATTCTTCAGCGTGAAAGAAGAGCCATTTTGAAACTTCAATTGTACATCTCCAACACCTAAGATCTCACATGTCTGCCCATTGCCTAGCCGAACATGATCTTTAGTGGTCACATAAGAGGTAAACCACTCCTTGTTTGGAGACACATGAAGTGATACCCCTGAGTCTATAATCCAGTCACTCAATGCATTTCCATCAGATCCTGTAAGAAGAGCTGAGTCCATTGTATTCTTCAAGAAGTAGATGTCTCCTGACACTAGACTGTCATCCTCTGCAACAGTGCTTGTCACATTTATTTCTTGAATCTTCACTGAGGACTTGTTCTTCTCACCATGGTCTTCAGCTTTCTCTTTGCCTTTTTTTGCTTTCCATTCTTTGCAGTCTCTTTTCATGTGACCCTTCTTGCCTTAATGGTAGCATTCTATGTCACTCTTGCCTTTAGCACTACGGGACTTGCTACGAGACTGATTCCTCTTTCCACCTTTGTACTTTTCTTTGGTCCTTCCCATGACAACTAAGGCTGTTCCTTTGCCTTTGTCCATTGTCTTTCTATTGGTTTCTTCAGTAAGCAGACTTCCTTCTACACCTGCTATGTTCAAACCATCTAGAGGTGCATAATTACTCAAAGCTGTGCGAAAAGTGTCCCAACTTTCCGGCAATGTGATCAACAGGAACATAGCTCTAACAGGTTCATCAAACTTAACACCTTGAGCTGACAACTGACTATAGATTGTGTTGAATTCATTCAAATGATTGGACATAGGTGTCCCTTCTTTCATCTTCAAGTCAACAAGCTTCTTAAGCCAGTATACTTGTGAAGCTGCACTCTGCTTCTCATAAAGATCACTCAGCTTTAACCATGCTTGATAAGCCGAAATCTCGTCTGCTACATTGAAGTAAACGCTTTCTGCCAAAGTCAGCATAATGGTAGAAAGTGCCAATTCATCCATTTTGCTCCATTCATCTTCGTCCATATCTTCTGGTTTTATCCCCTTGAGCTTTATAGGTTTTATCTGCTTCTTTTGTACCAACACGTGCCAAATCTGCTTCTTCCACAATGGGAAATTGGTTCCATCCAGCTTCTTGATATTGTAAAGAGCAGTGTCCTGTGATCCAGCCATAGCTACGCTTCACAGTAGTTTACTTTCCTGGGAAAAATTCGGCAGAGTTTCCCCTGTAAACTGACCTCTGAACCAATATCAACCTGTCAAATGAACCAAGAAAGCTTCAGATTTTGTAGAAATTTTGGCAGAGTCTCCTTTGTAAAATGGCTCTGGGGTACTAAAAACAGACTAAAAAATAGCTCAAAAAACACTGTCTCGCTGACACTGTAAGCTGCGGGTAAACCTGTCCTGCACCTGTACTGTCTCTCACTGTCCTGTCACTGTCCTGTAAGCATAGACTGTGACAATGCCTCAACGGTAGTAAAGCAAAGATGCAATCCCATTTGTCTAACTCACAGTCAATACATCCTAGCTACCTATCTAGGGGTGCTCGAGGGATCGCTCCAAGACCTGTATCACCGAAAGGATCTCAACATTCGAGAATCCCCCAGCTCAATAAAACCTCACTCGACCGTCAACAAAGGCTGCAGTAAATCTGACAGTACATAGACTTCCCACAAAGTCATACATCCACAAATTTCCCACTATATGCTGTAACCGCTGCAGCGGTTATTTGCTGCGTGACTCACAGCCAGCAAACCCTCAACAGACATACATCATCTCTGACAATACATCCCATGTGGAAGTACCTGCAATGTCAGGATGAAATCTGGAATATCAAGCAGCAAACACAAGCTACCTGATGAACTAGTGGATGTCGCCTACAATCTGTGTGTAGATGCGCCCGTGTCGTATGTGACACGCCTCCAAGAACTGTGAGCCATCCTTCGATGTGTAGACAGCCACAAATCAACACTCTGGGAGTGTCGATATCCTCAGAACCTGCAGTCGTAGGCCAAAAACCCCAAATTTGCAGAGTCGGATCTGCATCCGTCGAGACCACGTAGTCGAAAATGGCATGCGCAGACCTTTGTCGAAGCCGAACGGTGGCCGAGATGACCTCAGAATGAAATTCTGACAACACCAAGGCCTTTGGGCTTTCCATGAGATTTGGGGCCGTGTTTTCGCCTGTCGAATTTCACTCCAATCTGAGTTGGTGACTCTAGCCTCCTGCAATGCTGCCCCGAGTCTCGATCTGAGCTCTGATACCAGTTGAAGGAGTACGAGCAGAAGTGCGATGCGAGAGAGAGTGCGAGAAGAAGAGCACGATGATATGGTGAACTCGCTCTTCTATAATGTGTAGAGCATAGTGAGTTTTTATTATTTTTTTACAAAAGAATATGTGTACATACCTGGCGGCCCGCCCACTTACCTGGGCGATCACATTGGGCTTTATACCCCAACAGGACATAGAGATCATCCATATATATTTCTAAGAATATTCTCAGGTATTCTTTGAATGCATGAATCATTAACCTTTGGAAGGTAGTTGGGACATTGGATAGGCCAAAAGACATAACTCTATACGCATATATTCCCCACTCTGTGGCAAATGCTGTTTTGTGTTGATCCTCTATTGCAATTGCCAATTGGTTATACCCCGAAAATCCATCCAAAAAGAAATAGGCCCATTTCCCTGCCACCTCTCAAGCACATTTTCTGTGATCGACGAGGGATAATTATCCCTTATTGTGGATGCGTTCACTTTTTTGAGGTTCACACACACACACACACACACACACACAGCTTTTCGTTCTTTTTGGGGACAGCCACTGTAGGTGACACCCAATCTGTATGCTTGATTTCATAGATGAATTCATCATCCATCAGCTTGTCAATCTCTTCTTTGATTCGTTTAGCGAACGTGTCATTATATGTGTAAGGACGCTGTTTGCTAAGTTTGGCATCTGATTTCAAAGGAATTGTATGTTGGCATATCGATGGATCAACTCCTTTGAGATCTTTGTAGGACCATGCAAACACATCTTTATACTTCTTGAGAAGTTGTGTTAGCCTTTCTTCTTCTTCAGGCTCTAAATCAGTTGCTATATAGACAGGCTGAGGGTCTTCGCCTGGCGCAGCGAGGTCTATCCGTTTTGCATTTTCTGGCCTATCGTAAGATTCCTAGTTTATTCTTTCCCTTCTTGGTGGTGTCGTTATGATTTTTCTGTCTTGGATGGTGAATTTTCAATAGTGGGATGCCAACATTCATGTTTCTTTTTTTTGAATCCTCCTTACCGTCACTTTCTCCCTCAGTAGTCCATACCTCTCGTAACGACCGTTTTAGTTCTTGGTATTTCTTTTTACGCTCCATTTTGGTCCACTCTTTATCTTTTTTCTTTTCTTGTTTTGATTGTTAAGATTTTCTTGATTTTGTTTCTGTTTTAATCTTCCGTGCTTGTTTTATTTCCTCATGTGTCCTTTCCCTTCGAACTCTTGAGAATCTTCATGATATTTGGTCTTTTACACAATCCTCTGCCTTGACAAGCATTAGATAGTGAGTTTTATCTTTTATCTTGGGAATCAGGTTCTCTCTAATTTTGTTTTCTGTTCTTTTTTTCCTATAGCATTCGTGACGTCTAGGGTGTTGATTTGCAAAATCATAAAATCTGATATCTGCAGTTGTTTCCCTACTCTTGCTCGAGCTGTCTGAACACTCGTTATCTGCATTGTTACTTAATTCCAGATGCTTGGAGGAGTCATAAAACTCTTCTTGTTATGGTGAGTCTACATACTCATCTCCTGTTGGTATAAGGTTTACCATGTAATAGGGTAGCACATCATAGCCATCCTTATCGCAAAATTTTGTCGTTGGGCTATCTGTAATGGTATAGACATCCAATGTTGCTAGTATGTGTTCCCATTCTAGAGGTTCTAAGGCATCTTTGGGAAAAGGTTCCGGAATGTAATCCTTGTCCTCAATAGCTCTTTCTAAGATGCATTCCTCTCTACTTAAGCTCCCACAATGTGAAGCTCCGAACATCCATAGCTCTTTTTTCTTCCCTAACCATGTTGGGAGTTTGGACCCTGCCAATGTAGCTGAATCAAACTCTTCCACTGGTGTCTGGTTCACATCCTTGTAACTATAGTCTTTTAGGTTGAGGCATATATGGTCGTAACCCCAATCCTGGACCATCTTTAATTGTCTCATGAATGGTCTTCCCAAGATGATCTCTGTTGACCGTTGGATCAACAACACAACATAACTCAAGTTTCGTACCAAAGTCTTATCTTTTGCGAGTTATGAAATGCTACTGATTATGGCTATAAACATCATTTGTAATGAGTAGTTATTCTAGTTTCAGAAGCCGGGGTGCAATGGCACTTCCAGATTGTAAATACAAAGCCATTTGACCTTTTCAACCCCATTTTTGGTTAAACCTAAGGTAGCCTTAGTATATAAGGTACCTAGGTCATTTTGTAAAGGAGACTTTTATCATAATCAAACTTTAGTGTTGTAGTCTACTGTGTGTGAGAGAGAAAGAGAGTGAGTGTGAGCTTCATCCTCCCGCTATGCCCGGCTCGCTCAACACATTGGAGATCCGACTGCACCATTGCGGTAGGCTCGAGGAGAGCTACGCGACAACGCCAAGCATTCCACGCGAGACGAAGCGCACACGCCGATGCATCTACGAGCTATTTGTGGCTGTAAGTGTATCAAACGATGTCTGTTTTCTACATGCTAGTAGTCTATAGAATCGTGGCGACATAAGCTACGCATAGGTACTCATAAATTTTAGTTTCGGGCACTTTCGAAATTCAGCTCTGTCATCCTACGCGTTTTCCGCAGATGGGTTTAGAGTGAGGGTTTTGAGTGTAGAAGCTTAGGGACAGGTGTATCTTAGTGAGGGAATGGTGTTCCTTAAGTTTCGTATGAATCTGGCATGATTAGGTGAGTTACCTTTCGCATGTGTGTATGTGGCTAGGAGGTGTAGTTGAGAGCAGTGAGGTCCTTGATTGTGGTTTAGTTGGCCTTCCAGAGTGTTGTATGTGTAGGATGATCTCAGCTTGACAAGCTAAAGAGATTTCCTCCGTGTGCCTATCGTGTCATCTGTGTCCTCGATTGACATTATATTGATCTAGGTAGTGTTTGCATGCACTTCATGGGTGTGTGAGTAGCTTCCCGTCCAACATTGGCGCCGCTGCCGGGGACACAAGGACCTAAGTAGGTTTCCTACTAACACTCGTGTGATGGTTTCTTGATTTATTTCGGCTAAAGAAAGCGTTTTTCTTAAGTGGGTCCAGAGGAGGATATTCCGTGATCAAGTGGATAGCCAGGAAGCGTGTGTCTTGCCGAGGGTCTGCGACTAGATAGGTTTAGTTAGGATCTGTGGATTAGAGTAGTTGTTGGTGGTCGAGTGATTTGTGAGGTGATAAAAGCGTTTACTAGTCTGTGTGTGGCAGTGAAGCGTTTTTCTACTAATAGATGCAAAACCCCATATGATTTGTAGGAGTAGCTTTAGGTAAGTGATCCGATTCTGATCTAGAGCTATTCAACACTGAATTATTTGCTAAAGTGCTTGATTGCATTTGAAATCACGAAAAAGTGTGCTTTTGAGGGTAAAAATGCATTAAACAAGCTTTTGTGGATATTTTTGTATGATTGACTGATGCTGTGCATATAAAACAGCATTTGCAAGGGTTTTGTGAAGAAAACCTGCAATTCTGTAAACAAAGACATCCTACGCGTAGGATGTCTCAAGGGGGTTCTGGAGACTAAATTTAAAAATTCTAACTGCACTAGTGGGTTCAGAGGGTAGGTTTTACCCTAATAACATATTGACTTGGGTGTTTTCCCCTATTTTTGTTGACCAAAAGCCAAAAGGCGGAGTCAGAAAATGTAAAATTTCAGAAAAGGCTTAATTGAAGGTTTTTTCATGTTTTTGCAATTGTGAAGCATACTTGCACTTGCTGAGAGCATAAGGAAGCATCAGGGACACTTCAGTCTCAAAAAATCAGTAGTAGACATCCTACGGGTAGGATGTCTACAGGGTGATCTGGGCACTTTTTTGAAATTCTGAGTTGACCAATGTGTTCAGAAGGTAGGTTTTACCCTATTTTCACCTGGAAAGTGGAAATTTGACCAAATTTTGACACATTAAAGCCAAAAGACGAGAATTGCCAGACATCCTACCCAAATTGTGTCCAAGGCATAATTTTGAGACCAAAGCATAGGGTGACTTCATGTGCATGTTATACATGATGTTTTGAGTGCATGTGGGAGTTTTCAGCTCATTTGGGTGAGAAAATTGGGTTCAAAGCGGACTTTAGTACTTTTGATTGAAAAAGGCAAGAACAGCTAAAAATTGGGACTTTTGAAATCCAAACTCAAATCTAAGCATACCACTGGGTTGCTGATATCAAGGGGAAGCTTTGGGTCAAGTCTGGGGTCAAATAGGCCAAAAAGACATCCTACGCGTAGGATGTCATATGTGTGATTTTGCACTCCAAACTAAATTTTGAGCATACCACAGTGATCAGCACCTTAAGGAGAGTCTATGGTTCAAGTTTGGACAAAATCTAAGCAGTTAGACATCCTACGTGTAGGATGTCTAATGCATAATTCTGAAACCAAAATTCTATTGTGACCATACCATGCCGTCATATAGCCTTAGGCAAGCCTCCTAGTCAAATTTGGTCCAATTTGGAGTTGATTTGACTTAGGAATTCATCAGAACAGACATCAGGCTTTTGGAACAGATTCTTGAGCATTTGACCAACCTATAGGTGTCAGAATCAAAAAGTAAAAATAGCTGTGAGTTAAGCACATCAAGGGGAAGCTACAGTGCAAGTTTGAGCTGAAACAGAGCAAAAAGACATCCTACGCATAGGATGTCTCCACCTTGATTTAGGACTCCAAACCATCTTATGAGCACACCACTGTGATCAGCACATCAAGGAGAAGCTGGGGTGAGAATTTCAAGTCATTCTGAGCAAAAAGATGCTCTAATCAATGGGCTAGAAAAGTCCTCTAAGAAACTACCACCCACTAGCAAACAGACGGTAACTTTCCACTACCAGCCAAAAAATCAAGGGAAAGTACAAGAAGTCAACCTTGCTGAGGATAGTAGCGATAGTGATGAATCTTACGACATCCCCTATCATCAACTTAGGCCATCACTATCACCAACCCCTTCAGCAACAACCATGCCAGGTCAAAATAACAGGACAACAAGTCAAAGGCAAAAAGCTCGAAAAATTTGGATACCAAAAAGCCAGATCGGCCAAAAATAGATATGGATCAAGAAGACAAAGATCTCTAATGACAAATCACAAGATCCAACACCAAAACAAAAACAAGGAAAGCGTGCACGAACGGGTAAGAATATCACAAAGTCGCAAGCTTTCACAACTCAGGTTTGGGCTCCAAAGAAGTTGATTCAAGCACAAAAAAGTCAGGAATTCATTTGGATTCCAAAACAACCACAGTATCAACTTTCAAAGACTAAATTCTGTCCCCAACCAAGCGTACAAGGGCTGAAGCAAAGACCATCGTCGACTCACACAACAAAAAGGTGGATCCCAAAGAAGTCTCTTCAAACACAAATGAAGCACGGGCAAGTATGGGTTCCCAAACGAGCATCAACAACAAAACAGCCAATAATCGCAAAGAAATGGGTCCCAAAGAAGAACAACAAAACTGGTGTCAGTGCATCGCCACTTGAATTCTTACAATTCTTCCTATGATTACAGTACAGTTACAAGAGATCAAGTTGCTTCAATCAAGCAATGATACAGGAGCTTCAAAGACCATTACATTGCTTAGAATAGGAAGCCTCGCCAACAAATGTCAATAAGAGAATTGCTTATACCCACATCTTGCACAGCATAAATCTTTTCCATGCATTGATTGTGTATGCATAATAGGGCTACATTACAAGGCCTGCATAGGCACAACTTTTAATTGCCCAAGCACAACACATACCCTTTGCGATACCCTGTCGTAAAGGATGACTCCAAATAGGAAGGGGGGAGGCATTCTGAATGCGGACCTAATATTATGACTATTAGAGGGCAATGTTTTGTGAGATGCATTGAATTCTTGCATTTTATTGTGATAATTTTTTGACGAAATTTAGAGTATATGCCCTCATAATAGTGTTACAGAGGAGTATGGGGACAAAATCCATATATGAGCCCCTAGGGACATGTGTATAGTGTACATAGCATTTAGATTTCTACTTGAATGATTTTTCTTTTGTTGAGTTGTTTTAAGATTTTCTTTGTTTATTATTAAGAAAAAATAAAAAAATCCATAATCCACATGAAGAAAAGACTGATGAGAGGCCTGAGGACTACAAAGAGAAGAAGGTACAGGAAAACGATGAAACTTCACGAAGTATGTCTCAGCAGCCACTACAACAGCCGAAGAACTTGTCACAAAGCAGTGTCAACAATAGGCAACCGACAAGTCATACAAGTCAGAGTCGAGTAGCTACGCCACAAAATGAGTGAGGTGTTAGTCCCAAAGCTTCAAGTAATATTCTCTGTGGTCTAAGCGTCTTAGCTATTCTAGGTACTGCTCAGGCTGGAAGAGTTGAGCATATCTAAGTTGTGTTGCTCATGCTGGTATAGGTGAGCAAAAGAGTCAAAGTCTACTATACTTAAGTCTGGTGAAGTGAAGGAGAAGGTCCAAAAGACACTCACGTACTGAGCACTGTGAGATACGAGTGGAGAAACTTCTACATCGAAAAACCTTCTTGGAAAGGTGGAAGCTATTGAGACATAGTTTGATGTCACATGTGCTACATTTATTCCTCGAAACACCCATCATCTCCTTCTTTCACATTGCATGCTTTTGTTGACAAATTTCTCATATGCATATAGAGTGTCCCATAATTGGCACTTGCATCAGGCACTCTTTCCGTGTTTCACCCAAGCACTCACCTTTCATGAACATGTACTTCACGTTCAACTGCTCAACTCCAATAAGAGCGTATACCAAAGGCATTTTTTTCCCACCCGGTTTTTTCCCTTTGGTCATCCAGGTTTTAGACCCTAATCTAAAGACACTTATCACCATCCTCTTGTACATATTCCTTCTACATCAAACAATAAGGAAATTCTACTCAAATCAATTGACAAATGAATTGGAGCACCAATTTCAGATCATAGCATACTTCTCCTCAATGGCGAGTCGAAGAATGGCCTACAATGACAAAGCTGCATACAACACTAACAACATGATTGCACAGGAACATAGAAGTCCCAATGAAGAAGAGCATACATAAAAGTAATCAGAAGATCTCAAAAGCTTGTCCTTGATAATGCGCATCGAATGCTCGGCAGGGTTTTGAACCTCAAATTAGCATAATTAAGTCCTGGAGTCCTGGATTCGGCCTGACTACAAGACTGACTTTGCATTGGAGTGCAACTTGGACTAAAGAAGCTAAGGGTTTAGCCATACAATTTCTACAAAATCCTTACAAAGTTGTCATTGGCTCACAAGATCAGAAAGCCAATCACTCAATTCTACAGATTGTAGAAGTTGTTTTTGAGAATCACAAATACTCTGAATTGACAGATTTGCTGGAGCAAGTGATGGATGGAGCTTTCTCTATCCATGATGATAAGAGTCAAGTTAAACGACATTGGGTTCTTTTTGAATTTAGATCCGGTAGTAGACCTATAATGACAAAAACAGATGCTGCAGCTCGGGGCATGGATTGAAAGACATAAAGTTTGTCATCAATTATGATTTTCCTCAATAATGTGAAGACTATGTACATTGGATTGGACGAACAAGACAAGCTACTGCAAAGGCTATAGTCTATACTTTCTTTACAACAACAAAACGACATCAAAGACCACAACACCATCGACAATCAGGTCATGTTGGGGACGACATGAACGCGGAAGGGGGGAATGTTGACCACTGGGTCAACAACACAACATAACTCAAGTTTCGTACCAAAGTCTTATCTTTTGCGAGTTATGAAATGCTACTGATTATGGCTATAAACGTCATTTGTAATGAGTAGTTATTCTAGTTTCAGAAGCCGGGGTGCAATGGCACTTCCAGATTGTAAATACAAAGCCATTTGACCTTTTCAACCCCATTTTTGGTTAAACCTAAGGTAGACTTAGTATATAAGGTACCTAGGTCATTTTGTAAAGGAGACTTTTATCATAATCAAACTTTAGCGCTGCCGTCTACTGTGTGAGAGAGAGAAAGAGAGTGAGTGTGAGCTTCATCCTCCCGCTACGCCCGGCTCGCTCAACACATTGGAGATCTGACTGCACCATTGCTGTAGGCTCGAGGAGAGCTATGCGACAACGCCAAGCATTCCACGCGAGACGAAGCGCACACGCCGATGCATCTACGAGCTATTTGTGGCCGTAAGTGTATCAAACGATGTCTATTTTCTGCGTGCTAGTAGTCTATAGAATCGTGGCGACATAAGCTACGCATAGGTACTCATAAATTTTAGTTTTGGGCACTTTCGAAATTCAGCTCTGTCATCCTACGCGTTTTCCGCAGATGGGTTTAGAGTGAGGGTTTTGAGTGTAGAAGCTTAGGGACAGGTGTATCCTAGTGAGGGAATGGTGTTCCTTAAGTTTCGTATGAATCTGGCATGATTAGGTGAGTTACCTTTCGCATGTGTGTATGTGGCTAGGTGGTGTAGTTGAGAGCAGTGAGGTCCTTGATTGTGGTTTAGTTGGCCTTCCAGAGTGTTGTATGTGTAGGATGATCTTAGCCTGACAAGCTAAAGAGATTTCCTCCGTGTGCCTATCGTGTCATCTGTGTCCTCGATTGACATTATGTTGATCTAGGTAGTGTTTGCATGCACTTCATGGGTGTGTGAGTAGCTTCCCGTCCAAGAATCTCGTAATTGTTCTTTTTGTCGAAATCAACTATTGCAAATGTATGCTCATACTCGATTCCGCAAGAGGTGACAATTACTTTTTCTAAAAGTCCTAGAGGCTTTTTCATGAACCCATCTGCCAGTTGCAATTTCATTCTGGTAGCTCTCAAAGCCAGTTTTCTCCATTTTTTCCAGATTTCTTTGGTGGCGATAGCGACTCCCGCTCCACTGTCAAGAATAGCTTTGGATACTACTCCTTGAAATTCTACCGCTAGTGTGGTATTTCCATCTTCTCCCTCGCAATATTCTCCAACCTTGTTTAAAGGTAATGGCCTAGTGTTTAGTTGAGGCTTGTCCAATTCTAGATCCCTTCTTGAAGCTTCGAGGTAGGGTCTTTTACTCCAAATGTTTCTAAGCATTTGCCTATGGTGGTCCACATGTTTGGTCGTAACCTCAGGAGTTTGGCTAACATGATTGTGCATGCCACAGGGGTGGACAATAACTCAATCAACCCTTGTGAATCCATCACTCTATTGGAAGAAAGTATTTGAGATGGGATTTCTCTCACCTCAGACTTAGCTTCATACTCCCCTAGGTAGGAGGGTAGAGTTTTTAGCGAGTCTGGTTGGCTGTGCCCCGAACTAATTGAACCTTGGTCCCCTCCTTGTGAATGCATATCAATGTTCATTTGTGATCTTGCCTCAAACTCTTAATGGGAGGTAAGATCTCATTTTCCTGCTTTCTAGTGCTATTTATTTGGTGGTTCACCCTGCTAGCTCCATTTTCTTCCTGGATTTGCTTCCACAGGTCATCTAGACTGTTACAATCCTTACCCTACCAATGTTTTAGGCTGGAAACCATCAATTGTCTCATCTGTTGTATTTGGCACTATGATAGATTCTCTCCTAGACTCTGAGGCAGTCGTGAGTCTCTCCTTCGTGTCTACTTGTTTCTCTAGATTTGGTTTGATAGGGGTTGGAGCTGGTACCTCGTGCCAACTTACAGGTTTACCAAGCGGATTTTCTATCAAGGATTGGGCTGTTTCAATCATCTTTCAACACATTTCCAACCTTTTTTTTTCTATTTTTGCATATGGATAAGTCATCCATATTTGCTCTTGGTTTTGGTTGTTTTTGAGTCTGGCTTCGTATGCTTTTGAAAGTGCGTCCAACTGCTCATTTACTTTTTCTACCAGCACTGATCCTCCCGATCCTGTACTTTTGGGTTCTACTATTTCCTTGGCTCCTTTGGTTGTAGCAACGTGTGAACTTAAACTAGTTAGATCCTCTAACCGCTCCAATCTATCCTTTGTGTGTTTTAACTCCTCGGATAGAGCCGTTTGCTCTCGTTCTCTCCTGGCTTTCATACGCGCCTTTCTAGCTTTCCAAGTGCTTCTCTGATTTTTCATTTCTGCACTTGGGGCATCGATATTTGGCTCTTCAATTATGGGTTCGTTTGTCATTCTTTGAGCTTGTGCTCGTGTCACTGCCTGAATAGGTATTACTGTCTCGTTTTCTGACCCTCCATTGGAAGGCACTTCTTCTAGCATGTTCAAAGTAGTTTTTGCTCCTTTGCTCGGGTTTTTAGGGCAATCAGGAATCAAGTGAGTAATTCCACACTCGGTGCAATACGCGTTGACTCTAATGATTTCATTGTGATGACAATCCCTCAGCCAATGATCTCCGCCACACTTGTAGCAGGGTCCCTTAGGCTGTTGAGGTGCTCCTTGAGCTCCTCTCTATTGGTACACATGCCTTTGCCCGCCCATGCCTCCATTGGCTATGAACAACAGTGTTCGTTCATCCAAGCTATATATTTCTTGTTTACCCATTTTTGCACCTGAGAAGGTCTAATTCTACGATGGTCTACAAATCTCATCATTGGTTCTCCTCATCCTACTCGATATACCTCCTCTGGCCTTCGGTAGTGGGAGGGTTCCTCTCCTAGAGGTGCCCCTAAGCCATAATTTCTGATGGTTCTTGCAAGAGGTGGTTCATCTCTTCTAGCTCGTTCTATAGGTTGTCTTCCGGGCTCTGTCGACTCTTGAGTTTTTGGCTTACTCTTGCCTTGAAACTGTGAATAGAGTGGTGGTTCTTGTAAATCTCTTAGCCTTCGTGCGGCTGGATAACCATCTCTGTTTCGGTCTTGTTCTAATGTCAAATTTTGTTGAAGACATGCCTGCAGTGATGGTTGGGTTGCTTGTTGGTTCTGTTAGTTGAACGTCTGTTGTCGGTTAGAATGTGATCTTACATCGTACTCTTCTGAAAATGGATTTTTTGACTTGCTAGGGGTATAGGTGGACCTTGGTACTTCTTCGGGGGCATATGTTGATGTTTCTAGAACTGTTACCTTTTCTACCTCCTCTGGGAGAATTCGTTTGTATTCTCGCCCATACCTATCAACAAAAATGATATCCTTACCCATAGAAATTTCATAAGAGAACAAGTAAAGAACCTTGTCTTTGCTTAATTCATTTGGGTAGGGTTCTTTGCATCAAAAATAAGAGATTACTCCCTCGCTCTCATGCTTGTAAATTCCCGCATTCTCATTATAGGTAGAGACCATGGTTGTTTTTTTATCATACATAAAAAGAGCTCCAGGTCTATCAATTTTTGGAGGCGGCTCTTGAGCCTCTGAGACCATTTTTCCTTTTGCCACATTATCTCCATATCTGTTGTAATCCTCAGGGTTACTAACTATCAGATAGTGGTTCCCCTTTTCGTCTCGGAATCTATCTCCATCATCATAGACTCGAATTATCTCCAGTCTCTAAGAAAGTCTTTCCTCTATACAAATATACTTGCGTCCCCAATAGTCAGAATAAACTAGGGCTCCCCTAGATTTTGTTCCTTCTAAGAAGATTATAGTGAACCTCGCATCGTTCAAAGGGTTTTGGGAGGTACTTCCTCCTAGCATTGGTCCTTCATCAGAGAAACCTCTTGGCTATTGACTACCCATCATGAACAAGGACTTATCTGATGAAGTGTCAGTATCACTATCCTCCTCAATGATTGGTGCTAATGGATCTAGCCTTGCCCGGGGTTACACTTTCTTCAGTGGATACTAAGCTACCCTGATCACTTGCCGCTTTTTGGTCTCTAGGAATGTGTCTTCCTGATCTTAAATTCATCAACTTAGAAATGCAATTTATCACAAATCCAACCACTCACCTGGCAAGGGATCAGTTTTCGCACAACTTCTTGCCTGGCCGTTGAATATACCTATACACAAGCGTTTAATTTCGGCAATCGAATCAAAGCATTTAACCGCTAGAGGTGGTCTTAGTAATGATTGGTATAACTAGAGGGTAAAACTCAACCACTATTGTACTCTATACACTTCGGATGTTCTTGATTAGATCTGCTAATTTGGAACTGTACTTTACCCGAGTGTTGGTCCATCTAGAGGTAAAGTCTTAATTCCGTCTTTGCTTCGTCAATGTCAAACAAGGTCCAATTTCACTTCTAAAAGAAGTTATGGAACTCTTAAGTCAATTGGAACATCACTTTATGTCCACAGTCAGATTTTGACTTCAATAAGACCCTGTAGACATCCTACGCGTAGTATGTCTACTTGCTCTGTTTTGGCTGAAATTTGCACTATAGATTCCCCTTGATGTGCTGAGTCCACAGATGTTCTCACTTTTTGATTTGGACACCTATAAGCTGGTCAACTGATTAGAAATTTGTTCCAGCAGCCTGATGTTGATATGATATTTCACCAGTCAAATCAACTCCAATTTGGACCAAAATTGACTAGGAGGCTTGTCTAAGGCTATACAACACCCTGCTATGCCCACAGTCAGATTTTGACTTCAATATCATGCTTTAGACATACTACGCGTAGCATGTCTAACTGCTCAAAATTGCTCCAAATTCAAACCACAGACTCCTCTTAAGGTGCTGATCACTCTGGTATGCTCACAGTTGGATTTGTAGTGCTAAATCATTGTGAACACATCCTACGTGTAGGATGTCTAAGTGATCTTTTTGACTCCAAACTTGAGCCACAGCTTCCCCTTGATGTCAACAACCCAATGCTATGCTTAGATTTTAGTTTGGATTTCAAAAGACCCCAAATTTAGCTATTCTAGCCTTTTTCAGTAAAAAATGTTAAAGTCTGCTTAAAACCCAATTTTCCCAACCAATTGAGATGAAACCTTTCTCATGCACTCAATAAATCATGTAGATCATGCTCATGAAGTCATCTTATGGTTTGGTCTCAAAAATTATGCCTTGGGCCCAATTTGGGTAAGATGTCTGGTAATTTCCGTCTTTGGCCTTATCCTGTCAAGATATGGTTAAGTTCCCCCTTCCAAGTGAATATAGGGTAATTGCTACCTTCTAAACACAGTGGTCAACTCAGATTCTCAAAATTCTCACCAGAACACCCTGTAGACATCCTACGCGTAGGATGTCTACTACTCCTTTTCTCATATTAAAGTGCTACTTTGCCTTCCCTATGCTCTCAGCAAGTGCCAATATGCCTTACCAGTGCAAAAGTATGCAAATTTCTCTCAATTTAAACCTTTTCTAAACTTTTACGTTTTCTGAGTCCGCCTTTTAGCTTTTGGGAAATCCAATAAGGGAAAAACACTCAAGTCTATATGTTACTAGGGTGAAACCCACCCTCTAAACACACAGGTGACCTCAGTTTCCCCAAATTCCCTGCTAAAAACCCCCTCGAGACATGCTACGCGTAGGATCTCTATTGTCTTAAAATTTAAATTTTTTATGACAGAAGTACTCCCTATGCTCTGCAGCTCTCTCAGAAATACTCACAAAAACTTTTGAACTTCAATTCAACTTCTAAACACTCTTTTCCGTCTTTTACAACTCTTTGATGAGACTAACATCAAATATAACATGCATGAAGTGCTCCAGATCATAAATCATGATGTTCTACTTACCCTACTCCTACTCATCATGTGAGATGGTGATTTTTAGTGCTTCGGTTGCCTCCTGGCCTCGCACGGACTCTCAAGCTTACCTAACACTGCATCTACCACCCTAACTCCAACTCTCTACACCACAACTTGACTAATACCTAAAACTACCTATGTCAGAAGATCTAGGCCAGGCACATGCTCCCTAGACTCCTCCTAAGACCTACAGAGTCCACCACCCTCTGATCCTATCTAAATGTAAAATAAGACTTTGGCAAGCAAGAGAATCCCTATCCTCAAGGACTAGTCTTGGTCACCTACCTAGGGTTTTCGTCCCCGAAAACGGCGCTAATGTTGGCGGATACGCCACGATGGACGTGAGCACAACGAGAAATCACCTAACAAGATTTGTTAGCTAAGGACGAAGCTGGACCCGCAGGCGCGTGGAAGCAAGCATAGGGTGTCAACCTACGCTCGATCGACTATTGACTACTTCCTACAGAGGTCTCTACCCAATGTCTAAGTTACAGCCTTCAAAAGTACACAAGAGGAGATTTCCTACAACGCTTTCAAGAGCCAAATACCCATCAAACGTTCTTGAAATGCTACGGAACTACTTCCTACGACCGACTATTGACTACTTCCTACAGAGGTATCTACCCAATGTCTAAGTTACAGCCTTCAAAAGTACACAAGAGGAGATTTCCTACAACGCTTTCAAGAGCCAAATACCCATCAAACGTTCTTGAAATGCTACGGAACTTGAGGGAAATCCTATTCACACCAATAGGTCGATCTCCCTAAAGTCCGTGACCCAAAATCCCAACCCTACACACCCGGTGCAGAATCATGTAGGATGTCTAACAAGTTTTTGCATGTCGTCATTTCTAAAAACTAAAGTGCCTAAAGTGTAGCTCTACTCATTGCGAACGTGTGGATATACTGAAATGCAAAAACGGACAACGTATGCTCACCAAATCACCAGATATAGCTCGTGGATCGATCTCGCGGGCCATACACCTGCAATGTGGGTTTTGACGTGTAGCTCTCTATGGGGCAACACACTGCACTTCTCCACACTCGATTCTGACCACCAGTCTGCGCGCCGCGTCAAGATAAACTCTCACTCTCTCTCGTACACAGAGTACGCTCAACTCACACAGACAAACTTTTGAAAATGACAAAAGGTTTTTTGCATTAAGATCAAAAGTGGTATAAATACCTTACAATCTCAAACCCTAATGTTCCAGTTTAACCATTTACTAAGTCTAAATGTCAAAAATGGGATACAATTTGGGGACCAGGACAAGGGATACCTCAACAGGGACAACCAATTAGGCCACAAAAATGGTGTGCAATTGAGGGTAGATTGGACCAACCATGAGACCCACGAGTGCTACTTCAGACCAAAGTATGATGGGAATGTTCAGTACGTGTCCATGAGGCCACAAGGACAACCCATGTACAGATATCAGCCTAATATGGCCCAAGCTCAAAGACCACCAATGGGTATGAAAAGACCTCAACCTATGTTGGGACAACAACCTCCGTATCCAAGACATAATGCAGTGCGTGTAAAGTACATGCACTCTGAAGGAGTCATAGATGAACAAGCATTAGTTCTTGTTACACCCTATGCGGAGCCTAGTCCATCTACAATAATGGTAGAAGGAGATTGGTATAATTCACATCCACCACCAATGGAAGAAACCGTGACTTACGCTCTACCAGAGCTCACACCAATGTATTATGTAGCTAATCAAGGTGTCAGACCTCCCATGGTAAGACCCGTGATTAAGCCAAGAAAGGAAACTATCATAACTGTGGTGCAGGTGATCATTGGAAAAATGAATGTCCAGAGCCTAACAAAAACCTCAAACCATTTGAAGCCTATTGCATACAATGTTGCAGAAAGGGAGGACACTTTTCAGAAGATTGTCCTAAAGACCCTATGAACAAAGGTAAAACAGTAGTAAACGTAGTCCAAGTGATAACTAGTAGCTCATCAGAGAGTGAATTGATTGTTCCAATCAAGGTAATCACTAGAGCCCAGGCCAAGAAAAAGAAACACAACTCCTTTGATGATTCGGAAAATACAAAAGTTTCCTCTCAAAGAATCAAAAGGAGCAGAAGCAAAAGATATGAGATGAGAAAACAAAAACAACGGATTGAAATCGAGAAGAAAGAAAAAAAGCTATTCCAGGAAAAGCTGAAAGAAACTGGAAGTGAAATCAAGGAAACAACCGTGAAATTTGGAGGATCCATTCTGGTTTGATAATTTTTTTGAGCCTATTAACGCAGCCTTGGAAGCCTACCAAGCAGGACTTAAAGCAGGCCAAAACATGGAAAACAAATGGAAAAACTATCCTTCTCCAGACATGGAAGAAACTAAGCTAGAAGCTTATCAAAATATGGTAAGAATCACGCAAGAAATGTTGGAAAAACAAAAATCCAAGCTCGAAAGTATTGCAAAACCTGGGAGCTTGTGGTAAGAGACCGTAAAGTAAAATCTGATGTGGTGGCAGAACCCCACCTTGAAACAAAAGAACCAGAGCTTATAGTGCCTGACAGTGAAGATGTCTTAGACGGAATTCCATTCGTAGAGGAAGACTGGCCAAGACAGCTATGGGAAAAAGTTAGAGAGATCAATGATGGGAGCTTAACTCTAAAGTCAGCTCCTATAGAGGAAGTCTGGTTAGATAACCTACCTTCTAATGTGAACATGGATGTACAATCTTTGTACGGGGATTGCGGATCTGAAGCTTCAGTAATGTCAAAACCATTGACCTTGAAAACATTACCTTCTTAATAGGGACATAACGAAGATGAATCCATAGTGTGTAAGATCACTCAAGTAAAAAGAGCTGAACAGACCCTACAAGTAGACAACGTTCATTCAATCGTTTCTACAGCCATCCAATGCACTCTTAGCTTGGGGGAACTGTTAAAACTCAGACCACATTTATGGAATGATCTACAAAATGTAAAGAAAGAGGATGCAAAAGAGCTACACAAGACAAGCACAAAGCACATAGAGATGGAAAGCTTCTTCTTCTTCACACAGAAAAGAGAGTACAAAATGACTAAGTGCTAAAGCTAAAAAGTAGCACATATGTACATGCGGTCACTAAGTGTGAACACGCTAGAAGCGTACTAGACTGGCACTGTAAGTGTTGTCCAGCTGTAGAATCACTGGCAGAGATCCTCCATGTTGGTCACCTAACGCGCCAGTGAGTAAATGTCGTAAGCGGCCAAGACCCGTAGTGGATGCCAGCTCAAGATGTAGAGCTCGACATCTCAACACTCCCCCTCGAGCTCTGCATGTCGTAGAGTCCAAGCATCGTCCGGAAACATCGAAGCTTCTCAGCTCCGAGGGCCTTGGTAAAGATATCCGCTATCTGCTCCTCTGTGCTGATGTAGACCAAGTCGATGTCGCCCGCCAACACTCGCTCTCGAACGTAGTGGTAATGGACCTCTATGTGCTTGGTCTTGGCATGGAACACTGGGTTCCTAGCCAACTACATGTTGTTGAGGTTGTCACAATGGATGACAATTTTCTGGTCCACCTGCACTCCCAAGTCCTCAAGTAATGTGCGTAGCCAAGCTACCTCGCACGCCGCAACTGCTGCACCTCTGTACTCGGCCTCTGTGCTCGATAAAGCAACCGTAGGCTGCTTTTTGCTGCTCCAAGTAACAACATCACTCCCAAAAGAGAACATGAAGCCACTCGTAGATCTCCTATCAACAATGCTACCTGCCCAATCTGCATCTGTATACCCATACAATGCTAATGGCGCATCTACTGCATAGAACAATGCGTAGTCAAGAGTCCCTTGCACATACCGAAGTGTGCGTCGTACTCCATCCAAATGTGGCTTCCTCGAAAGCTGCATGAACCGACTCTCCAAGCCTACTGTGTAGCTCAAGTGTGGCCTCGTGATAGTCAAGTAGATTAGACTACCCACAATCTTCCTGTACATCTTGACATCCTCAACAACATCACCCTTCTCTGCACTCAGTTTTGCATTCACATCCAAGGGAATAGAAATTGGCTTACAATCAGCCATACCATACTTTGACAACATGTCCAAAGCATATTGTCTCTGTGATAGCCATACACCCTCTGGAGTCCTGATCACCTCAATGCCAAGAAAGTAGCGCAACTCGCCCAAATCTTTCATTTCAAACTCCTGTTTGAGAAGACCCTTCACATGGTCAATCTCCATAGCATTGTCACCCACAATAATAAGGTCATCTACATATATGGTAATGACCACAATCCCCACATCACTCTCACGTACATAGAGTGAATGATCAGCATGAGCTCTCCTAAACCCAATATTGACAAGATACTTGGCAATCCTGTCATACCATGCTCTAGAGCCCTGCTTCAAACCATACAAAGCTTTGAGAAGCCTGCATTCATAATCTGGGTAACCTGGATCGACATAACCAGGTGGCTGATCCATATACACTTCCTCTTGCAACTCACCATTCAAGAAGGCATTCTTTACATCCATTTGATGCATAATCCATCCTCTAGATGCAACCACTGCTATGACAACTCTCACACTCGTCATCTTTGCCACTAGAGCAAAGGTCTCCTCATAGTCTATGCCATACATCTGTGCATAATCCTTTGCGACCAGCCTTGCCTTGTGACGCTCAATGTTACCATCAACCTTATGTTTGGTTTTATACACCCATTTACAGCCAATAGCTTTCTTGCCACTTGGCAATGGCACCAGCTCCCATGTGTCGTTTGCATCCAATGCAGCCATCTCTTCATTCATTGCGTCATCCCAATGCACATTTCCAACTGCATCCTCAAAAAATGTGGGCTCCACATCCTGTATCACCTTAGCCATGTAGGCTTGGTGATGCGCTAGATACCCATCATAAGTCAATTTTTGAACTGGATTTCTTACTCTGTTAGATCTGCGCGGTCCTGGGTCACTCCTTTGTCCTCTAGGATCTTCTTGTTTTTTCCTTACACCAGGTGTCCTGATAGCCAGAATTCCAAATTCCTCATCAAGACTTTGTTCAGAACCATTTGAATCCATGTCTACATGTGAATAACCTGATGATGCATCAGCCATAAAGGGAGGTTCATCAACCTTTTCCTTTCCTTTTCGTGATACATTCCCTGTACCTGCTGGTGGAGTAACCTGCGTACGTAGTCTACCATTCCATGGCTTCTCAACAGAGCCACGAGAAGAGGAATCTTGTGGTCCACTCAAACCTGTGACTGTGGCCTCACATTTTGTACAACCACATCATCTTTTACATCAGCCCCAATAGTGCCATGTGCATTACTGTACCAGCTGCTCATCTCATCAAAGACTACATCTCTGCTCACTCGTAATTCTCGCGTAGTAGGATTGTAGCACCTGTACCCCTTTTGTTCAAGGGAATATCCCACAAGAATACATTTCTCTGCTATAGGATCCAATTTCCTACGCAACTCATCTGGTACATGTACGTAAGCTATGCAGCCAAGCACTTTCAAGTGTGTCAAATCAGGCTTTGTACCTGTAAACTTTTCCTCAGGCGTTACATCATGCACCGCAGCTGTAGGTGTCCTGTTCATAATGTACACAGCTGTATTTACAGCTTCAGCCCAAAAATGATGAGGCATGTTCTTCTCATTCATCAATGCACATGCAACCTCTGCAATGTGCATGTTTTTCCTTTCTGCGACCCCATTCTGCTGTGGAGTATATCTGCATGTAAACTGCCTACGTATACCATGCATTCGTAGAAAATCTGAAAAATCATTGGAGAAGTACTCTCCCCCTCCATCTGACCTCGATGTCTGGATTTGCATTTCTGTCTCCTTCTCAATCATGACTTTGAAGTCCTAAAAGTGACCAAACACTTCACTTTTGTTGCGCATGAAGTAGACCCATACTTTCCTTGTATGGTCATCAGAGAAAGAGACATAATACCTGCAACCATGTATACTTGCAGTATAGGTTGGACCCCAAAAATCTGTGTGCACCACCTCAAGTGGCTTTTTACATACATTGCGCTCATGTGGAAATGAGCCCTTTGACTGTTTTCCAAACTGGCATGCTGCACACACTTTATGCATACCATCCACCTTGAATTTGGGCAAACCTTTTACAATCTGTTTTGATTGCATGCTGCGCAATCTCTGCTCATTGACATGGCCAATGCGTTTGTGCCAAATGTCAACATCAGCCACAACACCTGTGCCCTGTGCAAATAATGCATCTTTTACCTCAGGCATGTCTACATTTAGCGTAAACATTCTGCCCACACATTTGCCCTCTGTGATCAATTTACAGCCATTCTGGAAATCCTCTACATAAAATCCATTTGGATTGAAGCGAACCTACAAACCCTGCTCAACCATTTTTGCAACAGAAACAAGATTCTTTGTAATGTTTGGGACATGAAGTACATCTGCTAAGTACTTTGATTTCCCACTCTTCGTATTCAGAGGTATGTCCCCTACATGAGCAATGGGGTGAGCTGTGTCATCTCCTGTCTGCACATAGCCTGACACATCTGGTTTTCGCATATCTCTAAACCACTCTCCACGAGACGTCATGTGATTAGAGGCATCCGAATCCACATACCAAACATCATCTTGGGTGGAATTCTCTGCAGTCATTGTATTCATTACATGCTGCATAACAAACATGCGCTCGTTTTTGCTGTCATCTACATCTCTATTAGTAGATGCATAGTTTCCCTGTTCTCTCTTTCCACTTGCTTTTCCCTTTGGACAGTCACGTGACATGTGACCTCTTTCACCACAAGTCCAACATTCTCTGCTATCTGCAGTATGTTGCTGCATGCTTGATCCTGCACCACGACCTCTTTGACTCCCCCTGCCTTGAGACTGGTTTCCCCTACCACCTGTATTTTTTTGATTTGATTGACCTTCTTGAAATTGGCCCCTGTAACCCCTTGGGCCTCGACCACGACCTCTACCTCTACCTCTATTGGAGTTAGAATAGAAGGCCTGTTCATAATTATTTCTGCCATGAGAAGAAGATGTGTCAAGGTTCTTCTCCTCAAGAATAAGCATAGAAATCAAATCTTGGAACACGGGGATGTCCTCTCTTGTATTCATGGAAGACCTGAAATGTACATACTCATCTCCTAAACCATCCAAGCATGCACGGACAATGTCATCGTCTTCCACTGAGACTTTAATAGATCCAAGAGCCTCAATGATACTCTTGATCTTCAAGGCATAATCATTGATTGAGAGGTTGTTCCTCTTAACCTGATTTAGCTCCGACTTTAGTTGAAGCTTTCTGGCCTTGGTGTTCACCTCGAACACTCTGCCTAAGTTTTTCCATGCAATGGCGGGGTTTCAGCATCCTATAGATAACCCATCATGCCATCTGTGATGCTCATAGAAAGCCAATACATCACTTTGCTCTGGCCTTGTTGCCAGTCCCTCAAAGCTTTCCTTTGTTCTGCTGTAGCATTTGCCTCGGGAATCTCTGGTTGCTTTTCATTGTCTCCTTCTACATAGTCCCAATAACCTTTTCCTTTTAGGAAATTTGTTATTCTGAACTTCCATGCAGGGTAGTTATTTTTCTCAAGATTCTCAGTGACAATCTGACTGAAACCGTCAGACATCTTGAAGCACTAAGACAAAATAGATGCAATCTGCAAAAACTTGCAAATCTGTTGAACCTGCTATTGTGGTATGTGTAACGCTTTCTACACTCAAAGAGTGTTCACAATCAAGCGTACATACAACCACTGTACTTGTACAATAAATCTCTGTGTACTGCACTTTGGAGATCCGTTCAAAAACTTGTATGAAAAACCCCTAAAAATTTTTCGACTGCACGAGGCACCTTCGACATTTGGTCGTGGATTGCGAACGAAGGGATTGTGATGCTCTTGCTCTCTTAGACTCTCTTGCCTGCACCAGGCTCTGATACCATGTAAAGAAAGAGGATGCAAGAGAGCTACACAAGACAAGCACAAAGCACAAAGAGACGGAAAGCTTCTTCTTCTTCACATAGAAAAGAGAGTACAAAATGACTAAGTGCTAAAGCTAAAAAGTAGCACATATGTACATGCGGTCACTAAGTGTGAACATGCTAGAAGCGTACTAGGCTGGCACTATAAGTGTAATCCAGCTGTAGAATCACTCGCAGAGATTCTCCGTGTCGATCACCTATCGCACCAGTGAGTAAATGTCGTAAGCGGCCAAGACCCGTAGTGGATGCCAGCTCAAGATGTAGAGCTCGACATCTCAACACAGAAAACCCTAGAGAAGGTGGGGATAACGGGGCTAATCTTGAAAATTTTAGGAAAATTGAAAAATAAAATAGACAACAAAGATATTTGATATGTTCCCATGAACAAAGTCGAAGAATATTACGAAGTGGAAGAAGGAAACACCACCCTTCTAGAGAAATACAATGACATTGAAACCATGGCGATACTGGATAGTAGAGCAGGCATAGCCATAGCCATAGCCACAAAAGCAGTATGGGAATCCTGGGGACAACCAACCATTAAACAAACTCGAATGAAATTGCAATTGGCTGACGGACACATTGAGAGACCACTAGGGCTGTTTGAAAAGGTGATAGTCAATTGCTGTGGAATTGAATATCAACACACTTTTGCCATAGTAGACTTTGGGAAAAAACTCAACTATGAAATCATATTGGGAAGACCTTTCATGCAACAAGTACAACTTATCCAAGATTGGAGAAACAATTATCTGTACTTGAAGAAAGTGGGATCTATAACAAGAGTAAATCTAAAAGATCACACTTATAGAGATGTCTTGAAAACACCCATACAAGAGTTTGATTCAGTCTGTTTGGCTGAAACTAAGCTTCCATCCTGGTTAAACAATGACACTCTTGTTTGGAGGTGTGGAGCTTCAGAAAATGGAAGTTTAAAACGAAACGAATGTATCCTAGAAAGGAACTACATAGACGAAGCCTATGTAAATGAACCCTCTCCAGAGCATTTATTTGAGCCATTTGAGTGGACTCAAATTTTAGCGACCAGGGATGTATGTGTGAATACGTCTATGCCTACTCAATTTTGCAATGAGGATGGCTACGAGATAATTTCCATCCAAATGATTTCAATCCTCAACATTGAAGAAAAAAATGAGGAACCCATGGACTTAATGAAAGCTCAACCAGTCTTTTCAGACCTCTATTACAATGCAACAGATGAGTTAGATGAACACTCAGCTACCTCAGAAGGTTCGGGGTCAGAAAAAGAACATGTGAGAGCTAAGCTACTCTTAAAAGGAGGGGAGGAAAAAAAATTTGACTTTCCAAACCAGAAATCAAGAGGACAAAAATGGTATAGACAAAAAAGAGACACCACAATTGTGAAAACACGACCTATGCCATCAGTCCCTAGTAGAACACAATTCCTGATCACATAGATGCAAATGATTGTATCAAGGACAAAATTGTTGAAATGAGGGTTGCAGAGAAAGGCACACAGCTTGGAGAAGACGAAGGAAGCTCAAGGAACACAATAGAGAGTGTGTTACTTAGTGTGTAATGGAAAAAAATAGATAGCCCTAGAGTGATGGGCGTATATACAATGCACGTGGGAAAAAATGCCCCGGTGGTCCTAGTGTGTTCACACATCACTACCACATGTATATGGTAACAAATCCCCCCTGGAGTGATGCGGTGAACAAGAGCTGGCACATGAGTAAAGGGAAGTGCCATGCCCTAAGGACATGATCAGTCCACAAAGGGGAGTAAGCGGAAAGCTTCAAGCTTCTCATGAGACAATGCCTTTGTGAAAAGATCTGCAAGGTTGTCCTGTGTTGGCACATAAGCCAAGCTGATCTCTCTTGCTGAGAGCCTCTCCCTGATATAGTGGTAATGCACCTCAATGTGCTTTGTGCGAGCATGAAAAACTGGGTTCCTCACAAATGCCAATGCACTCTGACTGTCAGTGTAGAGAGTGTTGACAGTGTCCTATCCAACACCCAAATCAGCCATAAGGCATCTGAGCCATACACACTCAATCGTAGCTGTGAAGACTGCCTTGTACTCTGCCTCATAACTCAAAGTGGACACAGTATGTTGCTTCTTGCTCAACCATGATATACATGAACTGCCAAGCATGAAACAAAAACCACTTGTGGACACTCGCATGTCAAAACAACCAACCCAATCTGAGTCCGAAAAAGCATGTAAGTCTGGCGACAATGATCCCCCCTTGGGATAAAACAAGCCAAGATGTAAAGTGCCACTAAGGTAGCAGAAAATCCTCTTGACAACATGCCAATGCTTAGACCCTGGGCTATGCATAAATCTGATGACCTATGAGACTGCAAACTGAATATCCAGCCTCGTGTTGCATACATAAATGAGGCAACCAACAACAGGTAGATAAAGAGTGACATCAGTAGGATCGCCAGCATCATGTAGACTAAACTTCAAACCTGTTTCCATGGGAGTGGCAATAGGTTTGCAATCCTCAAGTCCAAACTTATATAGCAATGTCTCTATGTAACTTTTCTGACACAAGGCAATACCACCATCACATTGCTTAGACTGTATGCCCAAATAATGATGCAACAACCCCAAATCTTTCATCTTGAAAGTAGCATTCAACTCAGCCTTAAATTCAAAAATATGTCTCTCATTCGGTCCAATGTCAACAAATCATCGACATAAAGAACCACAATGAGAAGTACATCACCCTCACGCTTTACATACAATGTGCTTTCTATTGGACTGTTACGAAAGCCTCATTTGACCAAATGAGTGTCAGCTTTCTCATACCAAGCACGAGGAGATTGCTTCAACCCCTACAAATCCTTCTTACATCTGCACACTTTTTCCTCTTGTACTTTTATGACAAAACCGCGAGGCTGCGTTACATAAACTTCCTCAAATATGTCACCATTCAAGAATGTAGTAACAATGTATGATTGATGTACATCCCAAGCAAAATGAACTGCTAATGCACATAGAAAACGCACAGTAGTCATACGACAAGTGGGAGCAAAGGTCTCTTCATAATCTATGCCTTTTGCCTGTGCATAACCCTTTGCAACAAGTTGAGCCTTATGGCGATCGATGTCACCATCTGGCTTGCATTTCAACTTGTAAATCCACTTTGTACCAATGGCCTTTTTTCTAGGAGGCAAATCACATAAAGTCCATGTGTCATTTTCTATAAGTGCATCATATTCTGATTGCATGGCAGCCATCCAATTTTATGAACTCTGTGCTTCATCAAAAGATAGAGGTTCCTCAACATCATGTAAGCTAGACACAGCCAAAGCATAACAATCGGATGCATAAGATGCATGGCGAGAGCCGGAACGAGTACGACTAGACAAAGGTACATCCAATTTACTGTCATGCAAAGTATGCACCAGCCATTTTGGCATACCTCTAGCCTGCTCATTTTCAGCCCTTTCCTCATCAAGTACAACATGTACATATGCATCAGTAATAGGCTGATCTAAGACATTTTCTAAAACCCCCATAGGCTGTACATTTGCCTCATTGGAACTTACATTCGTATTTCCAACACTGAAAAGAGGCAACAAAGTGTCATAAATGTACTGTGATCTTACATTACTGTTGTAGAGTATAAACACAAGCTCACACTCACACTCTTACCTAAACCATGCGGGAACAATCTCTATCCCTAGAACATTCTAGGCCTTCCATCATAAGCCTATATAAGAGAAGGCTCTCAAGCATGTAACTCAATCTCTCATTTGCATAATAGAAGGTTGCATTCTCTTTCTCTATTGTGTACATTCTCATTTCCACTCACACACACTCACTATGAATGCTTCACATGAGCATCCACCCTAGCCAGGGCCCAACAACTGGTATCAGAGCTTTGAATGATCCTTGGCCTACTCATGTGAACTTCCCTTCTCTCTAGGAGTCTCTCTCTCTAAACCCACGATTTTTCAGCTCTCCCTTTCCTTTAGGAAAAGTTGGGCACTAGCCCACATACCCACTTGCCACCTCTTCTACCTACTTTTGACTTTTTGCCACTTTCTCTCTCTTCTCTCTCCTCAAGGGTGCCCAAATCTAGGCGTGGGGCTTTGGGGCTGATTCTTCTTCTTCCTCAGCTCCTCAAGCTTTAATGGAAAGCTTTCTCAACTTCATACTCAGCCCATAGCTCATATCCACCCTTTCCTACATCATTTCAATGCATCTCCTACCTCACTAGCTCTCATTTTCTCTCTCTAAACTCTTTCTCATAACCAAAGTTTGAGATTTGCTGCTGTAATTTGAGCATTCTCAACCTCATAATATCACTAAAATCTCGTCATTAATCCATCATTAGTCTACCATAAGTTCTCTACACATTGCGGCCAATGCGGTGAAGACTAGTACCACAAAACTAGTCAAATCAAGAAGTACATGTTTTAATTTTCTGTTTCATAACAGAAAATTTCCAGCCCACATTAGCTCAACAAATTGGTGGTTTATGGCCTCGAGAACCTTTATCAAAGCTCGGGCAACCTCGGTGCTTCATTTGGTGTCATTCTAGATCAATTTTGCGGTCATTTTAGCTCATTTTGGAGGCATTTTTGAAGGCACTTTTGGCTACAACTATTGGTGGAGTTCAAAATAGCAAATAGAATTTCAGATTTGACTCCAAATTCAACATCAAATCTCGAGGCAAGGCTGAGCTATATCATCCCCATCTACTCCGGCACATTTGGAGTATATTTGGTAATCATATTGGTCATTTTTGTGCTTATTCATAATCCCTTTTTCATAACCGCATCTCCCATTTCTCACATGATTTTGTGAAAGGGTAGACACCATTTCAAGAGTCTTGAAATAGGACCCCCTTGCTTGCATTTTCACATATCACTAAGCATTATGGGTAACTGGAGATAGCTATGTTCAATGGCATCGGATTTCACACATGGCAAGTGAAACTCAAGGGTTATCTAATGAAAAAAGGGCTATGGAGTATCATAACCACTGATGCACAAAACCTCACGGCACAACAAATTCGAGAGCATCAAGCCAAGGATGAGAAAGCCCTAGGAATTCTCATCACTATTGTGGCGGATGATATCATTCACCACTTAGATCAAGCCACATCGGCCAAGCAAGCATGGGAGACTTTAGAACGCACATTTGGGGCAAAATCTAAGCACCCTAAAATATCTCTCAAAATGAAATTATATGGTCTAGCAATGTATGAAAATGAAACACTATCTAGTCTTGTTAATAGGCTAAAAAGCATATGCACTCAACTTTCATACATTGAGTGTCACATAGATGATGATGATAAAGTTGCGGTTCTTCTAAAAGCACTTCCTTCTACATATGACAATATTGTAACCATACTTAAGGAAAAAGAGCCTATCCCTACACTAGAAAGTGTAATCAACTCTCTCCAAGAGGACCATAACAACAAGCACCCACACAATGAAACTAATGCATCAAAAGCACTCTATGTTTCAAGTTCAAAGCACACTAAGGCTTGCAAGCATTGCGGGAAGTACAACCACTTATCTTCCGAATGCTACAAAATCAAAAAATGTGTGAAGTGCAGGAAATTGGGGCATCCACCTCAATTTTGTACCAAAGGCAATGGCGACAACGGCGGCAAGAAGGTTACCTTCAAAGGTAAACATGTCAACTATGTGCGAAGTGAAAGTGATGATAGTGATGATGAAGATCAAAGAGCTCACACTGACAATGATGAAGTGAATATGGTAACTTCTACTTTCTCTTCACCCTCTACTTCTATTTCTTCTTCAAATAAACATGCTAAGGGCCAACTCAAATATAGCTACAGTGAAGGAAATGATATTTATTAGAAAGAAGGATGCTACCCTAAACACACTATGTTGAATCTCAATTGTGAAGTTGTATTTCTCATGTGAGAACCCCTTATGTTGTATCTTTGTAAACATGAGTGATGAATCCAATTGAGAACCACTCATGATCACATTACAACCTTAAGTGTTGAATCCATCTCTCTATGTTGTAAAGAGCATGAATGATGAATCCAATTGAGAACCATCATGACTCTTACGTTCTTCCTGTTGAGAACCTTAGCTTGTGTGTAAGCATGTGTTTAAGGGGGAGATTGTAGAGTATAAACACAAGCTCACACTCACACTCTTACCTAAACCATGCGGGAACAATCTCTATCCCTAGAACATTCTAGGCCTTCCATCATAAGCCTATATAAGAGAAGGCTCTCAAGCATGTAACTCAATCTCTCATTTGCATAATAGAAGGTTGCATTCTCTTTCTCTATTGTGTACATTCTCATTTCCACTCACACACACTCACTATGAATGCTTCACATGAGCATCCACCCTAGCCAGGGCCCAACAACTGTCTCTAGTACATGACAGCAAGGGCTGAACAGAATCTTTCACAAACACTACATCCCGTGAAACCAGAATACGTTTTTTTTGTGGATGATACAACCTATAGCCTTTGCTTTCAGCACTATAACCAACAAAAATACATTTGACAGCGTTATCATCCAATTTTCTGTGTTGTGTTTGTGGCACCAAAGCATATGCCAAAAAACCAAAAACATGTATGTGCTCAATAGGGCTTTCTATCATGACATGCTTCATATGGAGTAATAGACTGCAAAGCTTTCGTAGGACAAATATATGTTTAGTACATAAGTGGCACACATGATGGCCTCAAGCAAAAAAGAAAGCGGCAAAGCTTGACTTTTGACCATACATCGTGCCATTTCCGTCAGTGACCCATTTTTCCTCTCATTAACACCATTTTGATGAGGTGTATAAGGCACTGTACATTGGTGTTTTATCCCACGACTAGCTAGCAATGCATTGAATTCATGAGACATATACTCCCCCCCTCGATCAGAATGGAGGGTGCCCATAGTACATTGCGAGACATTTTCAGCCATAGCCAGAAATTGTTTGAAGCACATAAAAAATTTGGACTTTTCTTTAAGCGGAAATACCCATGCATGCCTGGAGTAATCATCAATGAAAGTCATGAAGTAAAGGTAATTGCCCAAGGACGAAGTTTGCATGGGCCCACAAACATCACTATGCACAAGCTGCAACCTGCATATGGCCCGAGTTGAAACATCCTTTGAAAACTTAGAACGCTGCATCTTACCCAAAATACAGCCTTCACAAACATGTTTGACATGTGCTTCAAGAGGTGGCAAAGAAGCAACCATATCAAATTTCTGCAAACGTAGCAAACTGGAAAAATTCAGATGACCAAAACGTGCATGCCAAAGTTTTCCATCTGAAATAGCCGTTGAATCTGCAACTACATGTGCAAAATTTTGTCCACACTTGTCATACAAAATGAGCTTATACAACCCACGACACAAAAGCCCAGATGCAACAATTTCATCACCAAAATTGAGATCATGAACTGTACATTTGTCATTCACAAATTTGACTACAAGTCCAACTCTAGCAAGTGTAGATACAAACAAAAGATTCTTCTTGATCCCGTGTACATAAAGTGCATCAACAAGTGTAAAAGAATTGCCATTAGTAGCAGTAAGCACAATCTTTCCAACTCCCTGAATCGGATAAGAGGCATTGTTGGCACAGGTGACTAAATTCTCATGAGGGACAAACTCGAGAGAGGTGAATAATTCATGATGTGAGGTAATGTGCTTTGTAGCACCACTATCGAAATACCACACATATGAATCTGCAGCAACTGACAAGCATGCATCATGGACAACAGGATTGTAATCGCACTCTGTACTAAAAGCCCATTCTACATCAACATCAGCAACACAGTCTCCTTTCATAGAAGACTCAACGATGACTGCATTTGTAATGGAACTAGCATTTGCAGTGGAACCACCCTCTTTCTTTTTAGCCTCTTTGGCCTTCAACTTAGGACACTGCTTGATCAAATGATCATTAGCTTTACAATAATGGCAATGCATCTTCTTTTTTTCCTTATCACCAGAAATTCCAGACGAATTGCTGCCAGCAAAAGAATTAGGAACAGAAGTTTTGCCACTCGCAACAGAATCATAAGAAGTGGCTGCATTGCTATTACCACCCTTTCTTTGAGAAGATAAAAGCATGTTCAACTGCACGCTGCATAGTCCTGTTTTTTTTGGAAAGTGACTTTTGCAATAGCAATGCGCATAATGCATCAAACTTGACAACTTTTGGATTTCCTTGGGTCATAAGTCTCCAAGTACTAGCAAAAGTCTGGTAAGAATCTGGTAAGGCATCAAGAATAGTCTGCACAAGGGAACTGCCTCAAATGATTTCACATGTAGAAATAAGTTGCTCATTGATATCCTTGACACCAGCAAGGAAAGTGTCCATCTCATCTTCCTCATGCATAATCTTCGACTCCAGCTCTTTATGCAACAAAGCAATTTTAGCCTCATTGCGGCTTGCATAAAGACCTACTAGAATATCCCAATCCTGTTTTGCATATTTTGCTGAATGGATGTGAGGAACAATGGTGCGCTTCACAGAAAATGCAATCAATGCATGAGCCTGCGTATCCTTTACATTCCAACGAGATTGTTCTGCGGTAGGCAAAACAACTCTAATAGCAGCAATCCTTGCAGCAAGACCTACAACATCCTCAACATCGCCTGCATCCTCAGAACCAGGACGTATCAATGCCCTGCACAATATTCCAGATGCCCTTTGATACAAGAACATGTTGCATCATGTAAGCCCACATAGGGTAAATGTCCCCATCCAATTGTCCTCAGCAGCAAACATCTTGAAGACATCTGTGTTGTTGTCAGCCATGGTAAATGCCGCACCTGATGTGAAAACTGTCCGAAAATAGGAAAAACAGAGTGGGAACAACACGTGCTATATAGCACAAACCGTGAAGACGCTAAGGCACATGTTATGCAAAAAACGGCACTGATAGAAATTTTGCACAAAATGACAAAATAGCTTGTGTAGACCTGCCTGTAGTGGAAACGGAGGCCAAAATGAGCCCATATCAAAAATCTGAGCAGACTGAGCTCTACGAGCACGCCCGAATTATTTGTCGACCTGCGAACTCTCGCTAAACCTCACTGTAATCGGAGAAAGTGAGCAGGCGTGTGCTCGAGCAGCTGGCGACTAAGATAGAGAGGATGTAACCTAGGGTTCCAGAGAAACGCACATAGCTTAGAGAAGATGAAGGAAGATCAAACCACACAATAGAGAGTGCGTTACTTAGTGTGCAATGGAAACAAATAGATAGCCCTAGAGTGATGGGCGTATATACAATGCACGGGAGAAAAAACCTCCTAAAGAGGGAAAAAGTGCCCCGACGGTCCTAGTGTGTGAAGGAGTACGAGCGGAAGTGCGACGCGAGAGAGAGTGCAAGAAGAAGAGCACAACGATATGGTGAACTCGCTCTACTGTAATGTGTAGAGCATAGTGAGTTCTTATTAGGTTTTTACAAAAGAACATGTGTACATACCTCGCGGCCCGCCCACTTACCTGGGCGACCACATTGGGCTTTATACCCCAACAACCTCCCACTTAAAGTCCAATGTGGTACTTTAAGTGTGAGAGAAGCTACTATACAAGCAAATATACAAGAGATGTAGAGAAGTGATGTACTACCCTACACCTAACTGCTTGCGAAAATGCACAAAGCTCTCTGAGGGAAGTACTTTTGTAAGTAGATCAGCAAGATTTTCTATGGTGTGAACTTTGACAAGCTGAAGTTGCTTATCCTCGAGCATTTCCCTGATGAAATGATACTTCACATCCACATGCTTTGTCTTTGAGTGATAAACTGGATTGCGAGCCAATTGTATAGCACTTTGACTATCACAATATAACACAGGCATCTCTTGTTTAATTCCCAAATCTGTTACTAGTCGATTAAGCCAAATTGATTCTTTGCATGCCTCTGATGCTGCAACATATTCAGCCTCTGTAGTAGACTAAGTAACACAATCTTGTAATCTAGAACGCCATGATACTGCTCCACCAGCCAATGTAAAGACATACCCTGACGTAGACCTTCGGTTATCTATGTCACCTGCATCATCTGAGTCTGTAAAACACTTTACACTTAGCTCCTGACTCCCATAGCATATAAGCATACTCTTTGTAGCTTTCAGGTATCTCAATATTCCTTTCACTGCCTCCCAATGTTTCTTGCCTGGGTTTGACATGTATCGACTTACTACTCCCACTGCAAATGCAATGTCTGGGCGAGTAGCAATCATTGCATACATCAAACTACCCACTGCAGACGCATATGGAATCTTATCCATTTCAGCCTGTTCTTCCTCAGACACAGGACAATCTTGTTTGCTAAGTTTCACATATGGTGGCAATGGAACACTCAACGCCTTTCCCTTGTCCATATTGAAACGTTGCAAAACCTTGTCAATATACTCTGTTTGAGATAACCAAATCAACTTCTTTGATCTGTCTCTCTCAATGCGCATACCAAGTATATGACTTGCCTCACCCATGTCTTTCATGTCAAACGATTTTTCCATCTTTGACTTCAAAGCTGAAATTTCTTCCAAGTGCTTGCCAGCAATCAACATGTCATCCACATACAAAATAAGGATCAGCCAACTGCCATCCTTAGCCTTATTTGTATATAGACAGTGATCGAACTCACTACGTTTGTAGCCTTGAGAAAGCATAAACTTGTGGAATTTATGGTACCATGCCCTCGGTGATTGTTTTAAGCTATAAAGACTCTTTAACAACTGGCATACCCAATCTTCCTTGCCTTTCTCAACAAACCCTTCTGACTGCTGCATGTAAATTTCCACATCTAAATCACCATGCAAGAACGCTGTCTTGACATCCATTTGGTGCAACACCAAATCTAATATGGCAACCAATGCAAGAAAGCATCTCAATGTAGTCATTTTGACCACCGGAGAGAAGACTTCATCAAAGTCAATGCCTTGTTCTTGCTTAAAGCCCTTGGCAACAAGCCTTGCTTTGTACTTTGGCTGACTATCATGAGCGGTGATCTTATACCTGTAAACCCATTTACAGGGTAGAGCCTTTTTGCCCCGTGGTAATTTAACTAGCTTCCATGTCTGGTTTTTATGCAGAGCTGTCATCTCTGACTGCATGGCCAATTGCCAATTCCCGGAGTCCTTCATTTGCACTGCTTCCTTGTAACATGAAGGCTCATTGCAATCAGTCAACATGACATAGTTCATAGATGGAACAAACCTATCAGGAGGTCGCGTGACACGTCCAGATCTACGCACAATAGGTGGCTCAGGCTCGGCCACAACCTGTGGTTCCACTCTATCCTGTCCTTGCTCCTCTTGAGCCCTGACATTTTGTCTTGCACATGCAGGTCCATCTTCTTGGAAGACAACTGTTTTAATCTCCTCAACCCTCTCTGGTTTAGAATGATACTTGGATTCATTAAAGTGAATATCATTGCTGCGGACAACCTTTCTGGATTCGGGATCCCAAACTCTGTACCCCATCTCACCAGAATTACCATAGCCTAGCAAGATGCACTTTCTACTCTTTGGATCAAGTTTGTTCCTAAATTCCTTTGGAACGTGAGTATATGCCTCACAGCCAAAGACTGTGAGATGCTTGTATGAGGCCATTTTGCCTGACCATACCATCTCTGGCACTGAATCCTCTTACAAAACCTTGCTAGGAGATCTATTTACAAGATGAACAGCTGTTGATACAGCTTCAACCCAAAACCCATTTGGCAGCTGTGCATTAGACAACATACTTCTGACCTTCTCTTGTATGGTCCTATTCATCCTCTCAGCAACACCATTTTGAGGAGGATTGTAAGGAGCAGTAAGTTCACGTTTTATACCTTTTGACTCACAAAAGTCCTGAAAGGCCTTTGAAACATACTCTCCACCATTGTCAGTGCGTAAGCATTTAAGTTTCTTGCCACTCTGATTCTCCACAAGTGTCACAAACATTTTGAAAACACTAAACGCTTCATCCTTGTGCTTGAGAAAGTAAACCCATACTTTCCTCGAGTAATCATCTATAAATGTCATAAAGTAAGAAGCTCCCCCTAGAGATAGGTTAGGCATAGGTCCACACAAATCACTATGAACAAGTGCCAACTGTGTATCTCTTCTACTGCTTCTATGCTTATGTGGCTGCTGTGTTTGCTTACCATACAGACAATGTTCACAGAATTCAAAATCATTAAATGAAAAGCCAGGCAAATAACCAGAACGATACAAGATTTCCATTCCCTTCTTGGACATATGTCCTAACCGGCTATGCCACAAAGAAACGTTCGGCTGCTCGGTTACATTGATTACATTTTTAGAGACATTTGATACATAAATCATGTAAAGTCCTCCAGACTTTACTCCATGTGCTACTGTCATAGAACCCTTGGATATCTTCCACATGTTCTGTCCAAAAGTGGTGATGTAGCCAGCATCATCAAGTAAACCTGTGCTGATCAAGCTCTTTGTAATTGCGGGAACATGTCTCACATTCTTGAGCGTGAAAGAAGAGCCATTCTGAAACTTCAATTGAACATCTCCAACACCTAAGATCTCACATGTCTGCCCATTGCCTAGCCGAACATGATCTTTAGTGGGCACATAAGAGGTAAACCACTCCTTGTTTGGAGACACATGAAGTGATGCCCCTGAGTCTATAATCCAATCACTCAGTGCATTTCCATCAGATGCTGTAAGAAGAGCTGAGTCCATTGTATTCTTCAAGAAGTAGATGTCTCCTGACACTAGACTGTCATCCACTGCAACAGTGTTTGTCACATTTATTTCTTGAATCTTGAATGAGGACTTATTCTTCTCACCATGGTCTTCAGCTTTCTCTTTGCCTTTTTCTGCTTTCCATTCTCTGCAGTCTCTTTTCATGTGACCCTTCTTGCCCCAATGGTAGCATTCTATGTCACTCTTGCCTTTAGCACTGCGGGACTTGCTACGAGACTGATTCCTCTTTCCACCTTTGTACTTTTCTTTGGTCCTTCCCCTGACAACTAAGGCTGTTCCTTTGCCTTTGTCCATTGTCTTTCTATTGGTTTCTTCAGTAAGCAGACTTCCTTCTACACCTGCTATCTTCAAACCATCTGGAGGTGCAGAATTACTCAAAGCTGTGTGAAAAGTGTCCCAACTTTCCAGCAATGTGATCAACAGGAACATAGCTCTAACAGGTTCATCAAACTTGACACCTTGAGCTGACAACTGACTATAGATTGTGTTGAATTCATTCAGATGATTGGACATAGGTGTCCCTTCTTTCATCTTCAAGTCAACAAGCTTCTTAAGCCAGTATACCTATGAAGCTGCACTCTGCTTCTCATAAAGATCACTCAGCTTTAACCATGCTTGATAAGCCGACATCTCGTCTGCTACATTGAAGTAAACGCTTTCTGCCAAAGTCAGCATAATGGTAGAAAGTGCCAATTCATCCATTTCGCTCCATTCATCTTCGTCCATATCTTCTGGTTTTATCCCCTTGAGCTTTATAGGTTTTATCTGCTTCTTTTGTACCAACACGTGCCAAATCTACTTCTTCCACAATGGGAAATTGGTTCCATCCAGCTTCTTGATATTGTAAAGAGCAGTGTCCTGTGATCCAGCCATAGCTACGCTTCACAGTCTTTTACTTTCCTGGGAAAATTCGGCAGAGTTTCCCCTGTAAACTGACCTCTGAACCAATATCAACCTGTCAAATGAACCAAGAAAGCTTCAGATTCTGCATAAATTTCGGCAGAGTCTCCTTTGTAAAATGGCTCTGTGTACTCAAAAACAGACCAAAAAACAGCTCAAAAACACTGTCTCTCTGATACTGTAAGCTGCGGGTAAACCTGTCCTGCACCTGTACTGTTTGTCACTGTCCTGTAAGCATAGACTGTGACAATGCCTCAACGGCAGTAAAGCAAAGATGCAATCCCAACTGTCTAACTCACAGTCAATACATCCTAGCTGCCTATCTAAGGGTGCTCGAGGGATCGCTCCAAGACCTGTATCACCGAAAAGATCTCAACATTCAAGAATCCCCCAGCTCAATAAAACCTCACTCGACCCTCAACAAAGGCTGCAGTAAATCTGACAGTACATAGACTTCCCACAAAGTCATACATCCACAAATTTCCCACTATATGCTGTAACCGTTGCGGCGGTTGTTTGTTGCGTGACTCACAGCCAGCAAACCCTCAACAAACATACATCATCTCTAACAATACATCCCATGTGGAAGTACCTGCAATGTCAGGATGAAATCTGGAATATCAAGCAGCAAACACAAGCTACCTGATGAACTAGTGGATGTCGCCTACGGTCTGTGTGTAGATGCGTCCGTGTCGTATGTGACACGCCTCCAAGAACTGTGAGCCGTCCTTCGATGTGTAGACAACCACAAATCAACACTCTGGGAGTGTCGATATCCTCAACACCTGCAGTCGTAGGCCGAAAACCCCAAATTTGCAGAGTCGGATCTGCACCCGCCGAGACCACGTAGTCGAAAATGGCCTGCGCAAACCTTTGTCGAAGCCGAACGGTGGTCGAGATGACCTCAGAATGAAATTCTAAGAACACCGAGCCCTTCGGGCTCGCCCTCAGGATTTGGGGCCATGTCTTCGCCTGTCGAATTTCACTCCAATCTGAGCTGGTGACTCTAGCCTCCTGCAGTGTTGCCCCGAGCCTCGATCTGAGCTCTGATACCAATTGAAGGAGTACGAGCGGAAGTGCGACACGAGAGAGAGTGCGAGAAGAAGAGCACGACGATATGGTGAACTCCCTCTAGTGTAATGTGTAGATCATAGTGAGTTCTTATTAGGTTTTTACAAAAGAATATGTGTACATACCTGGTGGCCCGCCCACTTACCTGGGCGACCACATTGGGCTTTATACCCCAACAGTGTGTTCACACACATCACTACCACATGTATATGGTAACAAAAATCAATGGCAGATATCCTTCAAATAAAAATTCAGAAATGTCCCAAGCATCGAGGAAAACAAGGAAGGGAAATCAAGCAATACCACAAGATAAGAAACCACCCATGATCCGAGTTGAGCGGAAAAAGAAATATCAAGAGTTGAAAAAAGCTCTAAAGGAGACATACACGACCGAAATGGAAACCACGGAAGAGGATGGTAAGGATGTAATGAGTGTTCCATCCCATTACAAAAAGTATACTCTCCAAGATCGAAAAATCATAGTCAAACAACCTATTAGGGAAGATGAATATGAAGAAGTAGTGAAGATTGGAGTTACACACTTTTTACATTTTTCCAAAATGGCCTTATATTGTAACTTCTCGATGTTTTTAGCCATTGTAATAATTGTAACATGTTACGGGCTCAATAAGAGTTCCAAGATGTAAAGCATAGGTCACTTAGTGTACCTGCGTTGCAGATACAATAAGTGTGGAACCTCAAAGGTCTTGGACGTCGGACATTACACATTTTAGGCCTTGGCTAAGGTATAAAAGAAAACTTTGTAAAGTTTATTATTAAATTTTGGATAATGAAATACATAGCGTGAGCTAACGGTGCTCATTTCTCTTCTTCTTGTGCTTCCTACTCCCTTCCCGATTGTCAAATTGCAGTGCCGTCTGTTGTGTTGCAACCGCAGGTAAGAGTTCTACGCATCGATATAAGCATTTCACGGTATTCCATAACTTTTGACGTCGCCGACCCGCGGCCTAATTTCATCATAAGTAGGAATTTACACTTCAAAATAAAAAACTAAGTATAGGTGGGGTATTTGGACATCATTGCTAAGCATTTAGATGCATTCTGGATAAAAAATGACTAGGTCAAAAACTCACCACTATTAATAATCGTGATTTTTGAATTTGACATAAAGTGAGATTTGAGACCATAAGCATTGTGCTTAGGTCTTATAAACATGTCCTAGAAGTTTCGTGATGTTTGGATGTCATTTGATGATGTAACGGATGTGATTTGTTTGCCGATGAGCGATTAGCTTTTGGTGATTTCTGTCATTTGAGTATAGCCTGAGTTAGATGCGAGTTGTTTGTTGTTTTCCAAGAGTTGACAACCTCTTGTAGCCTCTATGCACTAGTCGAGTCAGCTTCGTCCCATGGATTGACAATTATATTCGTGGTTCTTGCTATGTCCGCAATAAGATATGAGTCCCACAACATGATCTCTAAGAAACATCCCCTCCAACAAATATGAAAATATAACTCGATTTAAACTTTTTGTCGTCTACACTCCCTGCATAATCTACATATACATATCCAACCATGGATACATCATTGTTTTTGAAGCATAAGTGCTTGCTTGTCGTACATTCTCAGGGGGTTCACTATGTGTAAAACTACCATATCACGTGCGTTCAAAACATATTTGTAAAACCCCTTATCTATGAATTTTGTTAAGAATATAATATACCCTTTTCTTTTATAATCTGTAATTTTTTTTTCAAATTTGAAAAAATAATTCCCTTCTGTATATATATTTCTGTAAGTTTCAAGAACTTTAAATACCCTTCTGTTGAACTCACGTGATAGGTTACATTTTATTAGGTGACCTCCTCGGGCGTACATTTCAAGTACCTAAGTATGCGTTTCATTTAATGTTTCTTGCTAGGGTTAGCCATGTAACACCATTTTCACTCCAAAGGCAATGCCTCACCTTGTAGCCACCATAGCATACATGAGACTACCCAATGCTAAGGAATACAAAACCTTAGCCATCTCAGCCTTCTAAGCATCATATTTAAGTGGGACCTATTTGGCAGCAGATTTTCAGTATGTGAACAACAAGAGTATTTTGCAAAGATAGTTAATTGATCATTCAAAATCTGCACCAAGGAAATATAAAAGGACAATAATTGCATCAAGATAAGAAGACACTGTGGATGACAAAGATGTGGAAAATCTGGTGTCTGCAGGATATTCAAAAAAGGAATCTCTAAAAGCAGTTAAGGTAAATTCGGACAAGGAATTTGGAGACTTGTTTCCTGAATTTGCAGTGGAGCTAAGTGAAAGACCTCGAGTACCAGTGTTAGTCAAAACAGGTTTTAAAACTAGAAAGATAAAAGAAAACTTGCAAGGAAGGTACCTGTCATCATAGTTGGGGAATGTGCACTTAAAAAGTCTAGCATATCTAAAACTAGCTTTCCAAATATATCTTTTAATGAGGTGCAAAATGCAATTGGTGTAGTCAAAGAATATGTGGAACATTAGACAATGGATTATACTTTACTGAAGAGGGAGAATAAGAGACCACAAGGTGAATTGGAGCAGATTAAGGAGGAAGCACTTAAGGTAAAGAAAGTTTAGATTGAATAGGATGTTTTACAGAGGAAAGTTAAAGAGTTGACTGAAAGCCATGAACTAATGCAACATGAGTTAGCCTTCTATAAGCAATTAGTAGTATACAGAGAGAAAAGTTCAAGTAGGATTTCTTAGTGGAGAGATGAGTGGCTTAATGTATTGCAGGGTCAGTTTACTAAAATGACTACTTTGAATGCTACTTTGGAAAGCAGTTTAACAGGGTTTTGTTGAGCATAGTTACAACAGTTAGAAAGGTGGAAGAGAAGATTAGACAAATGTCAGAGGAAGAGCTAGATATGGAGGGCTGGTATGTGACTTCAGGTGATGTGGAAAAGATGAAGGATGAAATGAGGGACTATATGAAAGGTGTTTGGGAGCAAATTAAAATCAAAATGTATGCTATGGTCAGTAAGTCATATCAAATCTTTGCAGCAGAAGGAAAGGAGGAGAACTTGTTAGTGCAAAGGCAGTATGATGAACTGAAGCAGCAATATGAGCAATTGCAAAATTAGTTGGACCAGCATAAACATCATCAATCTGAACATTTGCACACTTAGAGTGATACTACAATGTTTAATGAAATTGAAACTAAAGTTCACATACAGTCAACTCAAGATGTAATTACAATTAAAGTTGCACATGATGCAAGTGGACAACAACAACTTAAAGATCCAGTACTAATTATTGTTGAGGACATACTCAGTAAGGAGAATATTGAGGTTACAAAGGAAGCAATTGAAGCTGAAGTGGATGCAAGAACTGGTGGAGATGGCAAGGCAACTGTAAAACTGAAGGAAAAAGTACAAAGAAACAATAGACTAAAGTTAAAGATCATGTTGATGTTGATATTTTTTATCAAGGGATGGGTTCTCACAATGTTTGATAAACATTTTCCACCAGGTGTGCCAGGTGTTAGTGCCTGATGTGTCAGGGTCCTTATCTATCTGGACTATAACTAAGGTCTTAATTTTAAACCTTAGGGGCATGTTTACACAAGTGTCTAATACTTAGGTAGTTTGAAATACCCGGATTGTCTTATGGAGTGTAGCAATTTTTGGATGTAACCAACAAGCAATTTGCAGTGTTCCTATAGTCGTACTACTGTCTTGGGCCTGTAATCCGATTATGATGATGAATACACAGTGAAGCAGTACCTTCTTTCTGTCAATCATGGTGTTTACCAAGCTTTGCAGTTTTGTGACTTAATGTGCAATATATTGTCTTCTCTTTCTCATGCACTGCATGTTTCTTGTACTTAATACCTCTTAGGGCTCTGAGCCCCGAACAAAACGCACAAATCAATATGGTTTAGTCTATACCGTTGCCAACAGGATCTGAAGAGGAGAAAATTGTTCTCGTGAAAGTAGTAACCGGAGTATAGTCTAAGTGTTGAGCCTAAAGAGGATAAAGGTAGGAATGAGTGTGAGAGAATTGATAAGTCTAGTGTTAGTCGTGAAAATTTGTGGAAGGAATGCAGAGCTAAAATAAAAGCTAGACGAGAGAGAAAACAAAAAGCTGTGGAAGTTGAGCTGGCATCAGCTCAAGAGCAATTGAAATAGCAAAGGACACTGAAACCTTTAGATCAGCTGAAACTCTAAGAAGTGCAAGTTCATGTGGATTTGTTTTGGTAGACAAATTATTGGAACCTATAGATGCTATTCTACAAGCATAGGAGACCAGATTATAGAACAAACATACGCTTGAACAGAAATGGTTAACATATCTGTATCTTGAACTAGAAAAGCAAAGGCTAGAAATGTGTAAGCAGCTTATTCAAACTGCTCAAGCATTTCTAGAACCACCTCCAATGGAGCTGAAGGATAGGGTAGTAACCAAGGTCAAAAGCCCAGACAGTATTCATGCAAATGAGTTGCTAGTAGATTTAACAGTTTAGAAAGATGAACCAATGTCCAAGCTAGAAGACAAAAGGATTGTTCCAAACACCACAGATGAATCAATTAGGAACGTTCCTTCCCAAGTACCTATATTTGAAGAGCAATGGCTTGAAGAATTATGGAGAGAAATCAGAGATGCTCAGGAAAAGGATGACAGACTTAGGTCACCACCTTTTTTGGAAATTTCATTGAATAAACCCCAACCTGATCTAAATACAAGATCTTTTTATGGGGATGTGGGATCAATGGTGTCAGAGGATACCAGACCAGCCTCTATGAGAACTTTGCCACCATACATAGGAGAATATGAGGTGAAGTAAGAAGTGATGAGAGTACCATCTCAAAAATTGGACAAGGAATAGAAATTGATACTAAAATGTTGACAGACTTATTATCCACACCGGTGAAGTGTACTATTATGTTGGAAAAATTGTGGAAAATCAGGCCAAGTATGTTGACCGAGGTTGGAAAATGTCTTGAGAAATTTGGTGTCAAAAGTCCTTTGAAATACATGCAAAAAGAGTTTGACGAATGGGAAAAGCCTAAGTTGAACGCTAGGCTCGTACCTTTGAACAAAGTTAGAGAGTACTGCGAGGGAGAAGATGGCAATACAACGTTGCCAATTGAGTTTAGCGGTGTGTCTATGAAGGCCATTCTAGACAGTGGGGTAGGAATTGTCATAGCAACAAAGGAAATATGGGAGAAGTGGGGCAAACCAACCATTAGAACGACACGCATGAAGCTGCAGTTAGCGGATGTTTATGTGGAACAACCCCTAGGACTTCTACAAGCAGTTGTGCTATCGTCTTGTGGCATAGAGTACGGACACATCTTTGCCATTATTGGTTTTGAAAAGAAAAGTAATTATGAAGTCATTTTGCTACACAAAGCGGATCAGAGGTGGCTGCATGGCTATGTAAGAAGAAAGAGATTTGGATGTGCGGAGCATCTTAGTGTAGTGACTTTGAGAGGAACAAAGTAGTCCTTTAGAGAGTGTTAGATGATGAGGCTTATGTGAGAGAGCCATTTCCTGAAGAGAAGTTAGAACCATTGGAATAGCCCTATAATGGGGCATTATGGCTACTACCGTAGAATCTACATGTATGCCATAATAGAAAAAACCCTTGTATAGCTTAATCACTATCTTTATTTGGATGGATGAATGCGAAGAATCGTTCAGCAATTTAAAGGAGGTATTAGTGTCGGCACTGATATTGAAAGCACCGAATTGGATTTCATGTGCATGTTGATGCATCAACATTTGCTATTGGATGTATACTAGCACAACTCGATGAGGGTAATGCAGATTTTCCTATTTGTTATGTCAGTAGACAACTTAACATCGCGGAAAAGAATTATATGACCACGGAAAAGGAAGGATTGGGAATGGTTTATGCGGTGAAGAAGTTTCACCACTACTTTCTTGCTAACAAGTTCACATTATTTGTGGACCATCAAGCATTGTTGTACTTGGTAAACAAACCATGTAATATTGGACGCATAGTTAGATGGTTCATTGTGTTTCTAGAATTCGATTTAATAGTGGTAGTAAAGAAAGTGACCACTCATCAAAGAGCAGATCATCTTTCTGGCTTACTTCACGGTGAACCATCTAAGGGGGTTGATGATGAACTTTGGATGATTCTCATTAATATTGAAATGGTGCCAAGATGGGCTCAGAACATCATTCCACTTCTTACTTCTGGAGTGAATCTCGAGACAAAGCACACAATTGAGTATGTGAGGAAAGCTCAACATTAGAAGATGATTGAGTGGAGATTGTATCAACATGGTCAAGATGTCATCTTGAGACTATGTAATAGCTCATATACAATCAGGCGGATTTCATTGTGGGAGACATAAAATATTTAAGCAACTTAGGGGACTTGGAGTGCATTGGCCAAGAATGGCAGGAGATGTAGCTAACTACATCAAAGAGTGTGGGGGTTGTATGGCCAGGCCACAAATGGATCATGCCTCTTTATACCAAGTCATAATAGCTTCAAATTGGAGTCACGCCATTGTAGAGTTTTTGACTAAATCAGGAACTTCCAGGAGATTGGTTTAGAACGAGGAGAAAGTCATGGGAAGTAGAGGCCAAGAAATATGTAATGATTAATGAACAATTGTAGAGGGTTTGACGAACAATTGAGGTTATTTGATCATGAAAATGAGTATATACCTTTGCTAGAGCAGACTCATGGTAGCCTAACAAGGGGTCATTTCTCAGCCAAGCAAACAGTAAAGCTTGTGTTGACTGCTGGGATTTGGTGGCCTACCTTAGTCCAAGGTGCTAATGAATATGTCAAGCGCTGTGATGAGTGTCAGCACAGAAAGGTGCCTACAAAGAAATATGAGATGCCTTAAGGCCTAGGATGGAAGCACGAGCATTTGATCGAATGGGAAGTAGACTTTCTTGGCTCTATTACTCCATCATCTTATCACGCACATGCCCAATATATCATTGTGGATAAGGATTATCTCACAAAATGGGTAAAAGCGAAGGCCATGTAAGAGAAAATGCACAAACCGCTACACAATTTTTGTACGAATGTCTTTGTGAGGTATGGATTGCCTATTGACATTGTTAGTGATAGGCGCACACATTTTTTGAATGAAGTTATTGAGCATATTTTAGATGAATTCATGGTAATTCACCGCATATTGGCTCCCTATCATCCACAAGCCAATGGACAAGTTGATTCTACAAATAAGACGTTATGCATGGTTCTTACAAAGTTGGATAGTGAGTCAAGAATAGATTGGTATCAAATGCTACATCAACATTATGGGCGTATAGAGTCGCCTATAAGACCACTCTTGATACGCCTTTTAATATGGTATTTGGATTAAGTACGATCTTGCCCATTGAATTTTAAATACAGACTTTGAGGGTTGCCAAAAAGTTACAACGAACTAGACATGAAATGTCAAAACGTCTCGATGATCTTGAGAAATTGAATGAATTATGACTGACTACAATATTGGCCATCTATGCAAAAAAGAGACAACAAAAGGAATCCTTTGACAAACATGTCAAGAGTAAGGACTTCAAAACTGGCGACTATGTCCTAGTCTATACCTTGAAACAAGATTCCAAGAAACCTAAGAAACAGGTGATGGGCCCGTTTGTGACATGATATATCATCTAGCAGTGTTGTTGAGCTTGCTACATTAGATGGCGTCTAAATTACCAACAAGATTAGTGGTTGTCATTTAAAGAAATATCATTTAACACTAACCCCAGACATGTTGTTTAAGATACACTATGGCAGGAAATTGAGGCTTTAACAGGAAAGACGAAAGAAACAGACACAACACAAGGCTCAAGAATGGATTGCAAAGAGAAAAAAGTTTCTAAGGACAATTAATAGGGTGACAATCAAAGATAGAGTATTCATTGCAAATCCCACAAGCCATGAAGAAATCCACAAATTTTTCAAGGCCTCAAAAAACTGTTATTCAAGAAGATGAAACTAGCCAAGCACTAGCACAACTAATCAAGGATTACATGGATAAAGATGACAATATGGAAAATTCTTATAATGAAGACTATCTTACTCCATACATCAAAATTACGGTAAGTTAGGATCAACATGGAGATTAAGCCAAAGAATAGGGACACTCCTTCTCAATACCAAACTTCTGAAGAGGAAGGGGATGATGAGCAAAAGGAGGAATGCACACTCCGCCGGGTACTCCTAAACCGAAGATCTGATGATCATAGAGATCACATACCGATCTCTCAAACACAAAGGTCTATGAAAGACACATAAGCTCAAAGAGAAGAACTCCACAGAAAGATATCTAAAGAAAAGAAAAAACTAGGAGTTAAGGCAGATGATGAAGGAGAAGATGACAAAGATAAACCACTGGACAGTGAAAGGTAGAAAGATTAGAACAAATCAAGCAATACAAAAGAAGAGCTACCAAAGATGACTTGGAAATTGCCAGCAAAATGCAGCAACGATTTTGAAGGGAACTCAAGAAGAAATTTTAACCGGTCTGTATAGCTTAGAGGGCGGTACAATTCAGTTACCTGTTAACTTTGCACAGAGCACTAAGAAGAAAAGAGAACACAGTTGCCTCAAACGACCAGAATGTCAGTGCGCACACGAGACCAACACCTTGTAGGCCCCAAATGTTGGCACCCCTTTCTGTATTTCTTTATTCAATTAACAGTTGACGATCCGTACACTTAGACCAAACTCTCACAAAGCTATCCAAACCTGGCGAGGGCTGAAACGTAGGTTTTTTACCTGTTTTTGGCAGCAGTACACTCAGATAGCCCAGGTCAAAGTGACATGGTAGGTCATCATTCTTCCTTGTTCTCAGGGAGGGTTGAGGATCATAGAACCAACACATTAGAGTAGAGCCCTTCTAGGGAAGTTCATCGTCAAAGGACTTCTTCCAGGAGAGGAGCCGTGGAATGAGTTCTTGCTTCAACGGCTTAGTGCTAGAGTGCCTCAGGCTGGAGGCCCCTGGAGACATTCGACCAGATGGATTTTCATAGAGATGCACAGAGTTGGCTTAACCAGGAGACTGGAGAACCGCTTCGCTGTGAGTTTACTCCGATTCTAGGAGCAGCTACAATAGATCCCCTAGCGTTTTGTAGATCTAGCGCGACGGAACCATCAGAAGCACTAGCATTTTCAGTTTTCAGTATAGACATACCGCAATAAAAGTCCCAAACCTCACATATCTCACCTTCCCGCAGCCTCACCGCACGGTCAAATCCAATGTAGTTTGCAGATTCAACCCAAAAAACGCAGATTTTAGCATTTGCGTTTTAGCGCGTCGTCGTCGTCGCATCGTCGCCATTGACATCGTCATTGACATAGAGTCAAAATTCTGCAGATAAAGATTTACAGATTTTAGCCCTTAACGTTTTTAGATTTCAGCCCGTCTTGTGTCGTCCTCATCATCGTCGACATCGTCAGCAAGTCCAAGCATTATAGAGATTTTTGCAATCAATAGTAGACCACTCTCGCCATAGAGAGTGGGGCCTTCGGAGGAGGGTTTGACAACATTCTGGTGTCATATTCTTGTCTCTCTATCTTTAAGTCTCAGCACCTTTATTCACAGTGTTCACCACTTTGTTTGTGTCCATCGCACTCTCTCACCAAAGGAACGGAAGGTTCTCCCTTCCGTAAGTAAAAGGAACCCTTGAGCACAGTTCGGAGCACTATTCTTGATCAAAGTTCAACATTCACTTCCGCTGCACCTTACATTGGTATAAGAGCTTTGGCAATGTTCTGTATCACTCAAGAAAGAACCACTTTTTTTTTTTTTGCTTGTTGCGGTCGCACGTAACCCAAGTCCTCTTGAGCGTGTCAATTCCTAATCGTGTTTTTAAGAGTGACAGGAAATCCAAGAAAGAAGAGCTTGTCCAGCCTCCCCTTGTTACTCTTTTCACTCATTGAGAGCGAACCGTGCACTTAGCGGCCAGCCAATCGACGTGAGGTGGGAAAAAGCAACCTTGGTGTGAGCACAAGGCCGCCAAGGGGTGCGTCCGCAGAAAAGAGAAGAGCTCGGGTAAGAGAAGATCCTTTTCTAACACAGATTGCAAGCTAAAGAAGAACCTCAAGAACCCAAGAACCCAAGAACCCAAGAACCCAAGTTTCTCGTGAACTTACGAACCCACGACTTCAGTGTATGGTCATTACCCAAAGAGGAATGGATACTTCACATGGAGGTGATGAGCATGGGAGTGGCGAAGAAGAGTTTTCCCCACCAGGAGGTTTTTCCGACCCTCCCCCTTCCCCATCTATGCAAAGGATTGCACTAACTCCTATGGAGGCTTTCGAGAAGATGATGATGGATATAAAGTTAGAACATGAAGCAAGAAAAGCAGAAAGAAAGACAGAACACAAAGAAAGAATGGTAGCCATAGCACGTGAACACAAAGAAAGAAGAGACAAAATAGAGCGTGAGCACCACAAAAGGAAAGCTGCATTAGTCCTATTTTTTCTAATGTGCAGGTGCAGCTTAAAGAGATTTAGAAGAAGGAGACTCTCTCAGTCTTGTCTTTTCCAAAGCATGACACACATGATTTGCATGATAACGATAAGCATGATGAATTGCTTGATAATGATTTGCATGATCAAGATGTGATTATGCACGAGCATGATGATTTGCAAGATAATGTTGTGATTGTTCACAAGGATGATGGTTTAGTTGATACTTTGTCTAGTAAAGCTAACCTCATTGCAGATTCGATAGATCACAAAGAACCAATCTTGGCTCTCGAGTCGAGGTCCAAAGAACCCCCACAGGAATTATTATGTGTACGATTGATTAGTCAGCATGCATTGTTCGAGTGTTTCATTCGTAATGTTTTCCTGTATTTTAGTCACCGTCCTTATGTGATCCCTTTTCACAGGCATGCCATATTGCACGATGAATACGATTCACTCATGAATGAGCACAGATATATGCGGATTACTCATGACGCGATGAAATGTTTGCATTCAAGGAATTCACATTCCATGTCTCTTCCTTGGCATAACACAATATCCGAAAGAGCACAAGAAGGATTGAGCATCAAGCATCAGCATTTCCATTGTGATTTGCAACAGTTGATTGATTTAGATCAAAAAGACAAGTTTTGAATCCATTGTTTACGTGTGTTTGATGAACGGTTTTGACACTCCATCACTTTGTTCATCTGCACTGCATGCACAATTTTTTTGAAAGACTAGAATTTTTCCAGTCACTTTACATGGAACGGGTATGTTCATGTTTTTGTGTTGGAAGTGGTTTCAAGAATTTTCATCCTTGGAGATTCTTGAAGAAGGTAGATGCATGACTATAGACAAAGTTGAAGCATTGAAGGAGCCACAAATGACTTTGTATCGATTTCGGCCCGACCCAAAGAAGCAAGCGTTGCAGACCTTTATGACGTTCAAGTATCGCATGAACCACGCATCAGAGCGGGCCCGCGAAGAGTCCTTTACAAAATTCCAGACGCTGTTGGCGATCTCCCTCGATGACATACAGTTTGGTACAGTACCTCACTTTGAAAAGGAGGGGATGTCACGTGCACATCTAACCCTATGTGTATGGGACAAGCTACTTCATGACATGGGTTCATTTTAGTTAGCTTAAGAAGTGTTCTGAAAATTTTGTGAGTCTGTTCGCACACTGTTGGAGAAATTGAATTGGGGGAACACGCCCGACACAAACACAAGGGCCTCTCTATAGCTGAGGGTATACACAGCACCCCTATCCTCTCAAAAAACACCTTCAAAGAAACACTTTACACCAGCAGACCACCATCTGCTCAATTTCCATTGCTCACACACTCCACAAACCACCACACAAGGTACACCTGCTATACCACTGCTTGTCTCCACCCTTACACACACACAGCCACTCAATCTCACTCTCTCACTCAAAACACCGTCGGTTCGGGGGGCACACACATCCACACAGCCGGCATCGAGGAGAAACATGAAAGCAAGAGAAAGAGAAGGGGGGAAGGGGAAACAACAGCAAGAGGAGGCAACGGTGCCTTGATTGCACTTCAAAAAACATGTACAATGGATTCCACTGCCATCACCATGGCCATTTTGTAAAAAAAAGTTACAAAGGGGCTAGCTTGCTAGAGAACTCCATTGTGCAGGCTTCAAACGACATCCAAAAATCTAGAAAAAAAGCCCTTAATTTGATCCAATTTTGACTTTTATAGGGGGGGCCTTTAAGTTGGGGAATTTACACTTTAATTGGTCAACCTGGGACGTTGATTTGGCATTTTTGGAAAGGGGAGCCGCTTTGCTCTATTTGCTCTTTTCTTCTCTCTTTTGCTCTTGGGGGGGGACATTAGCGATGTCGCTATTGTCCCTTGGGTTTATTTTATTTTTTATTTTTATTTTCATTTTTAAACCCCTTTGTGGGCTTAACCTTGCACTTCTCTATTGGCTTGATTTTGACTTTTTCCCTTTCTGTATCCGACTCCTCTATCACCTCTCTCTTCTTTTCCTCTCTCCATTTGGCCCCCCTTTGGTCTGGCTTCAACCTCACCCTTTGCCTTGGTTTGTCCTTTGCTCTTAGCTCGGATGGCTTCCTTCCTTTGACCTTGGCCTTGATGTGGCCCGGACAACCTTTGCAATGGGCTCCTTGCCGCTCTCGGACCCTCTCTCCTCTTACTTTGCTCCCTGTCCATTCCGTGGGACCTTCCTCTTTCATGCAGGGGGGAGGCAATACCGATGTCTCTATTGCCCTCCCTCTCTTTCTCAAAATTTTGAGGGCACAACCGGGCCGCGGGACCATCCACTTACGCGGGTCTGCCATGTCATCATTCCATATTGGCCGCCACCGGACGCGGTCTCCTCTCCCACGCGGGCGCACACCACCGCGCCACCCCACTCTGCCAAAACCAGCGGTTTCTTCACCCTCAGGTGCCTCGCGCCACCAGCGGCGTCAACACGTAGCACCCTGAGGGCCCAACCATAGCCAACGGGAGGGAGGTCCTCCTCCTTTACTTCATACGCTATGAGGGACACCACCCAGCCTAAGTACCCCAAGGTTCCCCCTCCTCCTAGCACATATGGGATGATTCGGCCCCACGTGGCAGCCTTAGGGCCCATGGCTTCAAACTCTTTGAAAGATTGGAAAAAAACCCCATAAAAATTGCACTTTCCTCCCTTATCTGGCTTGCCTGTCAGCTGGCAATGAGTGATCCAATCACTAAGCTGTGAAGATGTACCCAATCCCCACTTTATTGGCCTCGGGCAGTGCAAACCTGGGCATGTTTTGACTCACCTAAGCCCGCTATTCAAGGCCACAAAAACCTAAGAAAATCATCCGCATGCACTCCTCTACCAAATGCCCCCGACTTGATCCTACCGTATCTTACTGACCAAGTATTCGATTGACAAACCGTCGATTTGTGCTAACTCCACATGATGCACACTATCATTGATAACCTTGGCGATGCCAAAACGATGCCAGATGGTGCCGTTCCTAATGCGGTCAAGTGGGCTCAGTACTGGCCCCTAGAAAAATTTCTACTGACCATATCTTGCTAACCAAAGCTTCGATTCACGATCCGAGAAGAGCAGCATGCTCCGTAACTCAAGCTCTACACATGTACCCGCTGACACCTGCTTGGGCCACCTGTCCCTAGGTGCCCTGTCCGTTGGTGATCTGCTACTCACTCCAGTTTTAAACTTCAGTATCTTGCACACCGGGGCTCCGTTTGATGAGCCGTCTAGACCAGCTTCTAGAGCACGCTAAACACTACATTCTAGGATACTAGCTTGGAATTTCAGAAACCTTCACCTGCCATCCCATCTGGACCATCCCGCAACACTTTTGGCTTAAAAAACCGCTTCAGGCATACTTTTCCGCTATCCTCTGGCTGCCCAGGTCCTTGGCACTGCCCTAGCCTTCTACACTGCACTCGTCTGCTACGTCTGCCTGGCATAGACCACCTCCTAGCTTCGACCAAATTTGGCTATACCATCATTTCCCAGCCCCCTTGTCGAACATTTATGTTCGACCAAAAGCATATGTACAGAAATTTAAAACTGGCACACCAAATTGATAATTTAAAGTACTTGCAAAACCATAACTGTATATACAAGCTATGTACAAAAGCTTCATCTCCTTTTTCTCGCACATCGCATGCTTTAGGTGGGTTGCCCACCCCCCTTGACTATAATTTGCTGCACTTCAGGCACTAAATCCCTCTCGAAATACAGTTTGAGCCGCACACCATTCACCCTGTTCCTAAGAAGCCTGCCATTTGCTCATATCAGATGATAGGTCCCATTTAGAAAGGCTTTTTTCACTTTATATGGACCTTTCCACTTCTTCTCGAACTTGTTTTGGAATGTGAAGTCCAGGTAGCTTTCGTACTTCATGACCAAGTCTCCTTCCTCTATCTTCTTGTTCGGAAAGTTCTGATTGAATTTGGCAACCCGCTTCTTTCTCTGCTTGACATAGTAGTCTGCCGCTGCCTCTTTGTCTATTTGCAAAGCCTCCAAACTGGTTATTTGATCTTGTAGAACCCCTTTTTGAGTGGCATTGACATGCCACATACCCTTCAGAGCACCTAGCTGTGCATGTATTGGAAACACAGCCTCCTTACCATAGACTAGCTCAAATGGAGTGAAGTTTGTAGCCACTTTATAGGACGTTCTATACGCCCACAGACACTTTTCTAGATTTTCTTCCCACGCTGCCTCCTGCTTATATATATACTTCGTTAACATCTTGACATTTTGCCCATTGGCACTCTCGACTAGACCATTGCATTGGGGGTGATAGGGCGAGGAAAACCGATGCTGAATCTTTAACTTCTCCACTAATACACTCATAAGCTTGCTCCTAAACCCCTGACCCCTATCAGAAACTAGCACCCATGGAACTCCAAAACGGCAATAGATATTATCAAACACAAATTGAGCCACCACATTAGCATTTACTTCCCTCACTGCTTTGGCCTCGACCCATCTTGTAAGGTAGTCAATGGCTACCACCACGTATTTCTTACCGCTTGTAGACTTTGGGAGAGGGCCTATGGCATTCAGATCCCACTTCTCAAAAGCACTTTGTGCGATGATGGCACCTTGTGACTCCGCTACCATTCGTCTTTCACCTATAGTCTGACACTCCTGGCACATCTTGCACCAGTAATGCACGTCTTTCACAATGGAAGGCCACCAAAAGCCTGCTCTAAGCACTCAAAACAGAACTTGGTCTTTGCCTTGATGTCCACTTTCTTCGTGGCACTGCTCTAGCACCCTTCTAAGCACTCCGTCACGCCCATAGTTCATGAGATCTTTACCTACTAGTGTGAATTTGCGAGCCTTTTGCACCACTCTTCTCTTTTGCATCTTGGACAAACCCTCTGAACACTACCCTGTACCCAAAAAACCTTCAATCTCCTTAAGAGTCTCCCTACCTACATAAGTGGTTGGGGCCACGTATAAGCCTGCAACATGCACATGTACTTTGCTGCTTGCTAGCTGATCCGCCTCTTGGTTCTGCTCTCTCCTCACATGCTTGAATTGGATCTCCTCAAAAGACCTCAGCATCTTCTTGATGGAAAAGAAACAATTCTTCAAGGAATCACGCTTTACCTTCCATTGGCCTAACAGTTGCTTGATGACTAGCAACACATCTCCTTTCACTACCAACCTTGAAATGCCAAACTCTATGCACTGCTTTAAACCCAAATGCAAAGTGAGATACTCCGCCTCGTTATTGGTGTGGACATCCTCCAGATCATACGCCTTCAAAAATATAGCTTTGCCATGTGGATCGTGTATCACCACACCTCCTCTTGCCTTCTGCACTACCCTTCGATACGCTCCATCGAACCACATTGTAAAAGCATCCTCCAAGTCGGGTTCCTCCTTAGCTTCATCTCGCACCACCCTTGGATAGGCCGGTAAATTGATGGCCTTGCTGACAAGAATGTCTGCCAGTGAGACCGACTCGTGTGATCTACCTTAAACTCAAATTTGAACTCTTGTAGCTCCAACACCCACTTCATAATCCTCCCTCCGAGATTCAAATGTAGCACTACCTCTGGCAATAGATTATTAGCCCCGTCAACACAAAAAACTTACGCACTATCAAATGCACCTGGAACTTTCCGCAAGCGAAGACCAAAGCCATCACCCATTGCTCTGCTTCAGTGTAGGTAGCCTCTCCTGGGCTAATCACCTTGCTCTCAAAGTATATCGGCTTGTAGATTCTCCCTACCTTTTGCAGTAGAACCGCTCCAATAGCAACTGTGTCCACCGTCATAGACACATAAAAGTCATCCTCTCGATTGGGAGGACACACCAATGGCAACTGACACAAAATCTCTTTGACTCTATCAAGAGCCTCCTGAGCTTCCCCATCCCACTCATAACCATGCACTTGCTGAGCCCTCTTTTGAAGAGGATTCACATATTGCTACAGAGATATTTCAGCTTATGAACAAACGAAGCCAAACCTTGAGCATCTGATGGCGGCTCCATTGTTACATATACATGATTTGTGTGAACACACTAGGACCGTCGGGGCATTTTTTCCCTCTTTAGGAGGTTTTTTCCCACGTGCATTGTATATACGCCCATCACTCTAGGGCTATCTATCTTTACATTGCACACTAAGTAACACACTCTCAACTGTGTACCTTGAGCTTCCTTCGTCTTCTCCAAGCTGTGTGTGTCTCTCTGCAACCCTAATTCCAACAATTGGTATCAGAGCAGGTTGCATCCTCCCGGGCTTAGTCGCCAGCAGCTCTAGTACACGCTTGCTCACTTTCTCCGATTTCAGTGAGCTTTGGAGAGCGTTCGCAGGTCGACAAATATGTCGGGCTCAGATTTTTTATTCGGGCTCATTTCGGCCTCCGTTTCCACTACAGGCAGGTTTGCACAAGCAATTTCGTCATTTTGTGAAGAATTTCTGTCAGTGCCGTTTTCTGCATAATAGGTGTCTTATAATCTTCTACGGTGTGTGCTAAATAGCACATGTTGTTCCCGCTCCATTTCTCCTATTTTCAGGTAGTTTTCATATCAGGTGCAGCATCTACCATGGCTGACAACAACAACACAGATGTGTTCAAGATGTTTGCTGCTGAGGACTGGTTGGATGGGGACAATTACCCTATGTGGGCTTATATGATGCAACACATTCTTGTGTCAAAGGCCATATGGAATATTGTACAGGGCATTGATGTACGTCTTGGTCCTGAGGATGTAGGCGATGTTGAGGATGTTGCAGGTCTTGCTGCAAGGATTGCAACTATTAGAGTTGTTTTGTGTGCAGCAGAACAAGATCATTGGGATGTAAACGATGCGCAGACTCATGCATTGATTGTGTTTTCTGTGAAGCGCACCATTGTTCCTCACATCCATTCAGTAAAATCTGCAAAACAGGCTTGGGATATTTTGATTGGTCTTTATGCAAGTCGCAATGAGGCTAAAATTGCTTTGGTGCGTAAAGAGCTGGAGTCGAAGATTATGCATGAGGAAGATGATATGGACACTTTCCTTGCTAGTGTCAAGGATATCATGAGAAACTTATTTCTGTAGGTGAAGTCATTTCAGACAGTTCCCTTGTGAAGACTGTTCTTGATGCCTTACATGATTCTTACGGGACTTTTGCTAGTACTTGGAGACTGATGACCCAAGGAAATCTTGAAGTTGTCAAGTTTGATGCATTATGCACATTGCTGTTGCAAGAGTCACTTTCCTGAAAAAATAGGACTAGGCAGTGTGTAGTTGAATAGGCTTTTATTGCTTCTCAAAGAAAGGGTGGTAACAGTAATGCAGCCACTTCTTATGGTTTTGCTGCGAGTGGCAAAAATTATGACAAGTGTGGACAAAATTTTGCAAATGCAGTTACAGATTCAAGGGCTATTTCAGATGCAAAACTTTGGCATGCACGTTAATTTTGCTAGTTTGCTACGTTTACAGAAACCTGATATGGTTGCTTCTTTGCCGCCTCTTGAAGCACCTGTCAAACATGTTTGTGAAGGCTGTATTTTGAGTAAGATGCAGCGTTCTAAGTTTCCAAAGGATGGTTCAGTTCAGGCCACATGTAGGTTGCAGCTTGTGCATAGTGATGTTTGTGGGCCCATGCAAACTCCGTCCTTGGGCAATTACCTTTACTTTGTGATTTTCATTGATGATTACTCCAAACATGCATGGGTATTTTTGCTTAAGGCGAAGTCCGAAGTTTTTATGTACTTCAAAAAATTTCTGGCTATGGCTGAAAATGTCTCAAAATGTATTATGGGCACCCTCCGTTCCGATCGAGGGGGGGAGTATATGTCTCATGAATTCAATGCATTTCTGGCTAGTCATGGGATAAAACACCAATGTGCAGTGCCTTATACACCTCAACAAAATGGTGTTGATGAGAGGAAAAATAGGTTACTTGCGGAAATGGCACGATGTATGGTCAAAAGTCAAGCTTTGCCGCATTCCTTTTGGCTTGAGGCCATCATGTGTGCCACTTATGTACTTAACAGGTGTCCTACGAAAGCTTTGCAGTCTATTACTCCATATGAAGCATGGCATGATAGAAAGCCTTCTATTGAGCACATGCATGTTTTTGGCTGTTTGGCATATGCTTTGGTGCCACAAAGTACACAACGCAGAAAATTGGATGATAAGGTTGTCAAATGTTTTTTTTTTGGTTATAGTGCTGAAAGAAAAGAATACAGGTTGTATCACCCGGAAACAAAACGTATTCTGGTTTCACGAGATGTAGTGTTTGTGGAAGATTCTGTTCAGCCCTTGTTGTCACAAGACATTTATGACACTTTGTTGCCTATTTTCAGTGGTGGAAATATGAATGTAAGTTCCAATGAGGCAAACGTACAACCTATGGGGGTTTCTGAAAATGTTACAGATCAGCCTATTACTGATGCAGATGTACATGATGTACTTGATGAGGAAAGGGCTGAAAATGGGCAGGCTAGAGGTATGCCAAAATGGCTGGTGCACACTTTGCGTGATAGTAAATTGGATGCACCTTTGTCTAGTCGTACTTGTTTAGGCTCTCGCCATGCATCTTATGCATCAAATTTTTATGCTTTGGCTGTGTCTAGCTTACATGATGTTGAGGAGCCTCCGTCTTTTGATGAAGCACAGAATTCAGAAAATTGGATGGCTGTCATGCAATCAGAATATGTGCACTTATAGAAAATGACACATTGACTTTATGTGATTTGCCTCCTTGCAAAAAGGCCATTGGTACGAAGTGGGTTTACAAGTTGAAACGCAAGCCGGATAGTGAGATCGATTTCCATAAGATTCGACTTGTTGCAAAGGGTTATGCACATCAAAAATGCATAGATTATGAAGAGACTTTTGCTCCCACTTGTCGTATAACTACTGTGCGTTTTCTATGTGCATTGGCAGCTCATTTTGGTTGGGATGTACATCAATCAGACATTGTTACTGCTTTCTTGAATGGTGACATATTTGAGGAAATTTATGTAACGCAGCCTCGCGGTTTTGTCATAAAAGGACAAGAGGACAAAGTGTGCAGATGTAAGAAGGCTTTGTATGGGTTGAAGCAATCTCCTCGTGCTTGGTATGAGAAAGCTGACACTCATTTGGTTAAACGAGGCTTTCATAATAGTCCAACAGAAAGCACATTGTATGTAAAGCGTGAGGGTGATGTACTTCTCATTGTGGTTCTTTATGTCGATGATTTGCTGATCATTCGACCAAATGAGAGACATATTTCTGAATTTAAGGCTGATTTGAATGCTACTTTCAAGATGAAAGATTTGGGGCTGTTGCATCATTACTTGGGTATACAGTTTAAGTAGTGTGATGGTGGTATTGCCTTGTGTCAGAAAAGTTACATAGAGACATTGCTATGTAAGTTTGGACTTGAGCATTGCAAACCTATTGCCACTCCCATGAAAACATGATTGAAGTTGAGTCTACATGATGCTGGCGATCCTACTGATGTCACTCTTTACCAAACTGTTGTTGGCTTCCTCATTTATGTATGCACCCGGAGGCCGGATATTCAGTTTGCAGTCTCACAAGTCAGCAGATTTATGCATAGCCCATGGTCTAAGCATTGGCACACTGCCAAGAGGATTTTCTGCTACCTTAGTGGCACTTTACATCTTGGCTTGTTTTATCCCAAAGGGGGATCATTGCTGCCAGACTTACAGGCTTTTTCGGACTCAGATTGGGTTGGTTGTTTTGACACGCAAGTGTCTACAAGTGGCTTTTGTTTCATGCTTGGCAGTTCATGTATATCCTGGTTGAGCAAGAAGCAACCTATTGTGGCCACTTTGAGTTGTGAGGCTGAGTACAGGGCAGTCTTCACAGCTATGATTGAGTGTGTATGGCTCAGATGCCTTATGGCTGATTTTGGTGTTGGTGGATAGGACACTGCCAACACTATCTACATTGACAATCAGAGCGCATTGGTAGTTGCAAGGAACCCAGTTTTTCATGCTCACACAAAGCACATTGAGATTCATTACCGCTATATCAGGGAGAGGCTCTCAGTAGGAGAGATCAACTTGGCTTATGTGCCAACACACGACAACCTTGCAAATCTTTTCACAAAGGCTTTGTCTCGTGATAAGCTTGAAGATGTTCGCAAAGATTTGAGCTTGCTCCCCTCTATGGACTGATCATGTCCTCAGGGCATGGCACTTCCCTTTACTCATGTGCTAGCTCTAGTTCACCGCATCACTCCAGGGGGGGATTTGTTCCAATATACATGTGGCAGTGATGTGTGTGAACACACTAGGACCGCCGGGACATTTTTTCCCTCTTTAGGAGGTATTTTCCCCCGTGCATTGTATATACGCCCATCACTCTAGGGCTATCTATCTTTCCATTGCACACTAAGTAACACACTCTCAATTGTGTGCCTTGAGCTTCCTTCATCTTCTCCAAGCTGTGTCTCTCTCTGCAACCCTAATTCCAACATCCATCAACACCAATGCCTTCACCTTCTCGGGATCAGCCTCTGTACCATTTTGCAACACCACATGACCTAACAGCTGTGATCGAGACTGTGCTAGCTTGCACTTCTTGGGGTTTAGCTGACCTCCTTCTTTATCGAGCCTTTGAAAGCATAGCTGTAGCTTTGACAGGGGCTCCAATCTTGAACTGTAGCAGCCAATATTATCCATAAAGACCCTAATAAAACGGCCTAGGTATGGACCAAATACCCTGTTCATCCAATATTGGAAGGTGGCATATGCATTCACCAATCCGAATGGCATCCTGCGGCGATAAGCTACACAACCCCATGGACATATGAATGTTGTCTTCAATTGGTCTTCAAGCACAATCTCTATCCAAAAGTACCCCGAAAAGCCATCCATAATTGAGTATCTTTCATGCCCAGCCACCTGGTTTAGGATTTCATCTTGAAACGGCAATGGATAGTGATTTCTCTTGGTTGCCGCATTCAATGGCTTGTAGTCGACACACACTCTCCATTTCCCATTTTCTTAGGGGTTATAACCACTAGCGAGACCCACTCTGACTCTTTCATAGGATATATAATGCCAGCATCCAGTAGCTTATTGATCTCCTGCCAAAGGGCTTCCTTTTGGATTTCCCCTAGTCTTCTCAGCTTCTGTGCTTTAGGCTTATGGCCCTCCTTAAGAACAATCTTGTGCTCCACCCCTTTTGCACCTCGCAAATGCCTCTACTCCGTCACAAATAGATTTGGATAGGACCTCACACACTTGACCATAACCTTCTTTTTCCACTTTGGATAAATCTTCACTCAACATGCTTGAAACCTCCTCTATGCTTAAACCATGAGCTTGAGGCTGCATACCTTCTTCTTTAGGTGGGGAGTCTTCTATGGTGACTCCGAATAAGTCTGCATCTATCTTCAGCATGTCATCCTCGCTCTCCTCCTCCTCTGTGCTAGTATAGCCTTCATCATACGTTTCTGTCTCATACTTGTAGCTCGTCGTGTCGCCCTCATCTTTAACTGCCATAGGACGGAACTGCTCTCCTTGGTCTTCAAATCAATCACAACCTGTCTTCCTTTTTCTTTGTCAGGCAAGGTGAACACTTTGCTCTCCCAATCCTACTTAGCACCTATTGCCAAAAGCCATGACCTACCCAAAATGATCGGATAAGCATTATCCCCTGCTTTCATCACGAAAAAGTCTATCAGGCACTCTATGCCCATCACCTTGACCTTCACATCCTGCGCCACCCTCAGACACCTGGCTTTGGTATGGTTGGCCATCCTCATGCGCACATTTGACTTGACTACTACCTTGACTCCCGTCTCTTTCATGGCTACTTCCGTCATGACACAAACCTGCGCTCCACCGTCTATGTAGGCTTGTACCTACATCCTTTTCTCTATAATCGCATCCACCAATGGATGAACATCAGTGGGGCTACCTACCCTCAAAGCCATGTTTTTCACTGCTTGTACATTTCCCTTAACTCTTGGCAGCCTGGTGCTAACACTTGTGGACCACTGCCTTCTTAACTTTGGGTTTAAGCTAACAGATGACCAAAAGTAATATTTGCCTTTTGATTTTGAATATCACTCACCAGATTGTACTCGGGATAGCCATGCCCTAGCTGGAAATCCACTTGCTTGATTTTGCGATGCCTCATTCTTTTGCTAGGCTTGGGCTGCACTCTACCTTTGTACACCTTCTCTTTGCCTTTGGGAGCTCTAGTTTCCCACCCTGTCTCCGTCTCTCTCTCAGCTCTTGCCCTCTTATTGGCCAAAACTTCGACATCCAGCTTATCCACCCCTATGACGTTTACTCTTGGGACCTCACCTCCGTTTTGTGGAGCTGGCTGCACAAGATTCCCCACCGCTTGCTCTCTTGGACCATTGTATTGTCCTTGCCATCGGCCTCTGCCAAAAAATGGGTACATACCTCCTCTCTCTCTCTCTACGGTTGAGGACAATCAGGTGCATAGTGCCCTTGTTCTTCGCAATTGTAACACCTACCAGGAAGTGGCCTTTCCCTGCCTCTTGCTCCTCTTGGCTGTCCTCTATCCATGACACTGAGCCGTAACTCCTGCATTTGCTCGGACAAATGCACCGTGCGTACCCAATTTTGTGGCACAACACCTACGAATCGGTTTCTGTGATTATCTTTGTGTATAGCCTCTCTTGGACTCTGCGGTTGAACATGCGCCATCGTCTCGTAGCCTGAAACACCCTGCTCTATCTTCTTCTTTATCTTTCTGCTCTTTTATCGGGCAATCTCTACCGCACCATTGTAATTCTTTGGGCTCTCAAAATTGACTTTCTCTCTCACCTTGGGATGTAGACATGCCATGAACTTATCCAGTTTGAAGTAGTCTCCATTAGCCAACTGCATGGCTACCGCTAGCTCTGCCCAACACTCTTCAAAATAAACCAAAAACAAATTGAACTCTTCACTTACATCTTGCTTAAGCGCCTTCAGCTTTGCATCCATCTCGACTGGGGAAGCCTCCTTGCGAAAGTCGTGAAAAAACCTCGCCTGTAGAGCCGGCCATGCTTGCTTCGGTTCACCTTCCAATGCTTCGTACCATGATTTAGCTCTACCACGCATCACCAAAGGAAAAGTCTGCATTTTGCTATCCTCATTTGGCATACGCAACGATAGCATATAAAACTCAAAATCTGACATTCACTCGTCAGGGTTCTCTTCTCCTGTGAAAATCGGTCCATAGCTTCTAGCTGGCTTGACTTCCAACACGAAAAACCACTTCTTTTCGATTAACTAGGAGCAATCAGGGTGCTCGTCCGTGGGGGCACCAGAAGATGGAGAGGGGGAATGGGGGAACACGCCCGACACAAACACAAGGGCCTCTCTATAGCTCAGGGTATTCACAGCACCCCTATCCTCTCGAAATACACCTTCAAAGAAACACTTTACACTAGCCGACCACCGTCTGCTCAATTTCCACTGCTCACACACTCCACAAATCACCACACAAGGTACACCTGCTACCACTACGTTTCTCCACACTTACACACACACACACACAGCCACTCAATCTCACTCTCTCACTCAAAACACCGTCGGTCCGGGGAGTCACACACATCCACACAGCTGGCATCCAGGAGAAACATGAAAGCAGGAGAAATAGAAGGGTGGAAGGGGAAACAACAACAAGAGGAGGCAACGGTGCCTTGATTGCACTTCAGAAAACATGTACACTAGATTCCACTACCATCACCATGGCCATTTTTTAAAAAAAAGTTACAAAGGGGCTAGCTTGCTAGAGAACTCCACTGTGCAGGCTTCAAACGGCATCCAGAAGCCAGGAAAAAAGCCCTTAATTTGATCCAATTTTGACTTTTATAGGGGGGGCTTTTAATTTGGGAATTTACACTTTAATTGGTCCACCCGGCACCTTGATTTGTCATTTTTGGAAGGGGGAACCACTTTGCTCTATTTGCTCCTTTCTTCTCTTTTTTGCTCGGGGGGGGGGGCATTAGCGATGTCGCTATTGCCCCTTGGATTTTTTTAATTTTTAATTTTTATCTTTTATTTTTTACCCCTTTGTGGGATTAACCTTGCACTGCTCTATTGGATTGATTTTGACTTTTTCCCTTTCTCTATCCGACTCCTTTATCACCTCTCTCTTCTTTTCCTTTCTCCATTTGGCCTCCCTTTGGTCTGGCTTCAACCTTAACCTCTGCCTTGGTTTTCCCTTTGCTCTTAGCTCGGATGGCTTCCTTCCTTTGACCTTGGCCTTGATGTGGCCCGGACAACCTTTGCCATGGGCTCGTTGCCGCTCTCAGTCCCTCTCTCCTCTTACTTTTCTCCCTGCCCGTGCCATGGGACCTTCCTCTTTCATGCAGGGGGGAGGCAATAGCGACCTCCCTCTCTTTCTCAAAATTTTGGGGGCACAATCGGGCCGCGGGACCATCCCCTTAAGCGGGTCTGCCACATCGTCATTCCATATTGGTCACCGGACCCGGTCTCCTCTCCCACGTGGGCGCTTGCCACCGCGCCGCCCCGCTCTGCCAAAACTAGCGGTTTCGCCGCCCTTCAGGAGCCTCGTGTCACCGACGGCGTCAACACGCAGCGCCCTGAGGGCCCAACCATAGCCAACGGGAGGGAGGTCCTCCTCCTTTACTTCATACGCTATGAGGGACACCACCCAGCCTAAGTACCCCGAGGTACCCCCTCCTCCTAGCACATATGGGACGATTCGGTGCCACGTGGAAGCCTCAGGGCCCATGGCTTCAAACTCTTTGAAAAATAAAAAAATAAAACCTATAAAAATTTCACTTTCCTCCCTTATCTGGCTTGCCTGTCAGCTGGCAATTAGTGATCCAATCACTAAGCTATGAAGCTGTACCCAATCCCCACTTTATTGGCCCTGGGCCGTGCAAACCTGGTCATCTTTTGACTCACCTGAGCCTGCCATTCAAGGCCACAAAAACCTGAGAAAATCATCTGCATGCACTCCCCTACCAAATGCCCCTGACTTGATCCTCCTGTATCTTGCTGACCAAGTATCCGATTGACGAACCGTCAATTTGTGCTAGCTCCACATGATGCACACTATCACTGATAACCTTGGAAGTGTCGAAATGATGCCAGATGGCGCCTTTCCTGATGCAGTCAAGTGGGCTCAGAATCGCCCCCCGAAAGAATTTCTATTGACCATATCTTGCAAACCAGAGCTCTGATTCGCGATTCGAGAAGACCGACATGCTCCGTAACTCAAGCTCTACACATGTACCCACTGACATCTGCCTGGGACACGTTTCCCCAAGTGCCATGTCCGTCAGGGATATGCTACACACTCGAGCTTTAAACTTCAGTATCTTGCACAACGGGGGCTCCGTTTATCTTGCACAGCACGCTAAACACTACATTCTAGGACACTAACTTGGCATTTCGGACACCTTCACCTGCCATCCCATCTGGACCATCCCACAACGCTTTTTACCTAAAAAACCACTTCAAACATACTTTTCCACTATCCTCTGGCTCCCCAGGTCCTTGGCACTTGCCCTAGCCTTCTACACTGCACTCGACTGCTGCCTCTGCCTGGCATAGACCACCTCCTAGCTTCGACCAACTTTGGCTGTACCACCGTGCATGTGCGAGCACTTAGAGTAGATGCATATCCTTGGGTTGCACATAGCATGATCACCAGATTACCATCAAAACCCATCAGGAGCATTTTTACAGTGCATAGACCTATTTTCCCTATTTTAGTTAATTTTCACTTATTATTTTTAAGTCACTTTTGTTGGGAACTGGGTAGGGAAATTTTGACAGCCAAGTACATAAGAAAACCTAGCGCTAGCACTTTCTGGCAGAAGAGGGAGCAGGGACTTGACATCCAACAGTGCACCTTCTCAGCAAGACCACCCCCGACAGGAGACTTAGCATTTTTAGTGAAGAACAGCCCCCAACGTTTTTCTTCAAGTGTAGAACCAACCCAACATTTTGCATTTGCAGCAGCCGTGGCGACAAGAAAATAACAGGAACAGCCTAGCGTTTTTGCAGCAGACCACACATCAGCCTAGAGTTTTTGCAATAGGAGATCCCCTAGAGTTTTGTAGATCTAGTGCGATGGAACCATCACAAGCACCAACATTTTTAGTTTTCAGCATAGGCATACCATAGTAAAAGTCCCAAACCTCGCAGATCTCACCTTCGCGCAACAGATCCTCGCCGCACGGTCAGATTCAGCGTAGCTTGTAGATTCAACCTGAAAAACGTAGATTTCAGCATCTGTTTTTCAGCGCGTCGTAGTCGTTGCATCGTCGCCATCGACATAGATTCAGAATACAACAGATAAAGATTTGCAGATTTTAGCCCCTAGCGTTTTCAGATTTCAACCCGTCTCATCATCATCCTCATCGTCGTCGACATCGTCGGCAAGTCCAAGCATTGTAGAGATTTGTGAATCAATAGTAGACCGCTCTCACCATAGAGAGTGGGGCCTTTGGAGGAGGGTTTGACAATATTCTGGTGTCATATTCTTCTCTCTCTATCTCTCAGTCTCAGCACCTTCATTCACAGTGTTCACCACTTTGTTTGTGTCCATTGCACTCTCTCACCAAAGGAACAGAAGGCTCTCCCTTCCGTAAGTAAAAGGAATCCTTGAGCACAATTCGAAGCACTATTATTGAGCAAATTTCAACATTCACTTCCGCTGCACCTTACATGCCAGGCTTGTCTTGTGGCTGAAAACGCTAAGTCTCCTGTCGGTCTTGCTAAGAAGATGCAGTGCAAGTTACTGGAACTTCTGCTGCCTCTTCTGCTAGAAAGTGCTATCGCTAGGTTTTATTTGTAGTAGCTTAGAAAATTTTCCCTACCTAGTTTTTCAACAAAGGTCACTAATTAAATAATGTGAAAAATGAATAAATTGGGAAAATGGGTTCTGTGCATTGTGAAATGATCTTGATGGGTATTGAATGTCATGCTGATGATCATGTTGTGTGTAACTAGAGGATATCACTCTTAAGTGCCTGGACATGCACAGCCTGCGCCCAGGCTCACAAAGGTGCCAGAACACTTCCTAAGTTGACCTGAACCCTAGACCTGAAGTAGCTTGTCCACATGCACATAGGGTTAGATATACATGTGACAACTACAATGTCTAAATTTTGAGATGCTGATGCTAATGGGTATTGATGCTACTGATGTTGGGTATTGGTATTGTGATATGGAAGGGTAGTGAGGTTCTAGGTCGATGGCAATGATGTCGGCGACAATGTACTGATGGTGTATGTAGAGGACGATGATGTCGACGATGAGGTACTGATTGTTTATGTGGAGGACGATGATGTCGACGACGAGGTACTGATGGTCTATGTTGTAGACGGAGATGTCGACAATGGGTTCTATGTCAAAGATGGGCTCTATGTCGAAGATGGTGAAGTGGATGACGAGGTTCTAAGGGGACTTTGTCGACGACGGGAAGGCCGACAACGAGGTCCTATTGGCACTATGCCGAAGACGGAGAGGTCGACGAGGGTGATGTCTGCAAAGCAGAACGCTGAGGCTAAAATGGGCTGAAAACTGTCTGCTACGAATGGAGTGATGATTGCAAATGCAAAACGCTAATGAAGCTGCTGGCTGAAATCTGAAAACTGATCTATTGCTGAAAACTGGGACTATGTCGACGTCTTGCCAAAAGGCAAGGTGCTAAAATCTGAAAATGTTGGCTGGATTCAAAATCTGAAAACGCTGGCTGATCTGACGGTATGGCGAGGATCTACTATGGGACGATGAGGTCTACGAGGATAAAAGGCAAGGTGCTAAAATCTGAAAACGCTGGCTGATCTGACGGTATGGCGAGGATCTACTATGGGACGATGAGGTCTACGAGGATAATGGATTGTTCTGCCAACGCCAATGGCTGGAAACTAAAAATGCTGGTTGAATTTGGGTCTTGATGTCTGATTAAAAAAACGCTAGGTGATGTTGCTGGTGCTGAGGGGTACTGCGGAGAGAGAGACCACTTGCCAACACTTAGTGCACCACATTCTGTTGCCTCCTTTGTTGCTCACTAGCGCCTCCCTCCTCCTTTTATAGGGCTGAAATGCTGGGTTGAGCAGTAGCTCCCCTACAACCCCATGACCTCATAAAAAATAAGCTGAAAATCATTTATTAACTAATGCTATGCTGGGGGTGGTTCCCACGCGAGAGGTGCTTGAATGATGAAATGATTGACTATGCAAGAGAGGGTATGCAAGTGTGACCGGCTTGGACATGCACGTCCTACTAGAGGCTCACAAAGTGCCAGGCTGAGTCCTAAGCTAAGTGGCAGAAGCATGTCCACGTGGTGCAAGTGAAGTGTGCACGTGACAATCTGTTGGCAACGATAGGGGATAGGAGGGAGCGACGGGGGCGAGGAAGTATGGGGCATCTTTTCAGTAAGGTGCAACGGAAGTGAATGTTGAACTTTGCTCAAGATGAGTGCTCCGAACTGTGCTCAAGGGTTCCTTTTACTTACGGAAGGGAGAGCCTTCCGTTCCTTTAATGATAGAGTGCAAATGATCACAAACAAGTGGTGAACATTGTGAATGAAGGTGCTGAGACTAAGAGATAGAGAGAGAAGAATATGACACTGGAATGTTGTCAAACCCTCCTCCAAGGGCCCCTCTAGATGGCGAGAGAAGTCTTTGCTATTGATTGCACAAATCTCTACAATGGTCTATATGCAATGGTCTATATGCAATGGTCTTGCCGACGATGTTGACGACGACGAGGACGACGGCGACGAGACGTGTGAAATCTGCAAATCTTGTATCTGCTTAATTCTGACTCTATGTCGGTGACGAAGACGCGACGACGACGCGCTGAAAGCACAAATGCTAAAATCTACGAATAGTAGGTTGAATCTGCAAATGCTGGCTAATTTAACCTTGCGGTGAGTATCTGCTACGGGAAGGTGAGATCTGCGAGGTTTGGGGGTTGCGGTACGGAGTCTCACTACTGAAAATGCAAAACGTTGATGCTAATGGGGCACTTGTCATTGGGAATCTGCAAATGTTCATGGTACTCTGCAAATGCAAAAATGCTAGGTTGATCTGCTGTCTATTACAAAAACGCTAGGCAATCTGCTGTGAATCTGCTAACACTAGGATGATCTGCACTGCAAACACTGGGGCTGATTTGCAATGCCTGAAAAACACTGGCCTTTCTTGATGGCCAAAAACGCTAAGTTGTTCTGCCAAGGGTCTTGCTGAGAAGATGCATTGTGAGACAACTGGGCCTCTGTTTCCTCTTTTGTCAGATACTGCTAGCGCTAGGTTTCTTATATAGTTCGTTGTCAAAAATGCCCTACCCAGTTTTCCAACAAAGTCACTTGATAATAATAAGTGAAAAATGGCTAAAATAGGGGAAATGGGTTCTATGAACTGTAAAATGCTCCTGATGGGTACCGACTATAATCTGATGATCATGTTATGTGCAACCAGAGGAAATGCAACTACTCTAAGTGCCTGGACATGCACGGCTTGCGACGAACAGACTCACAAAGGTGCCATAACACTTCCTAAGCTGAACTGAACTCTAGTCATGAAGTAGCTTGTCCACATGCACATAGGGTTAGATGTGCACGTGACATTTTCTCTTCTCAATGCGAGCTTCACCTCCTATCGAGCTCTAATACCATGTTGAAGTCAGCGATGCGGAAGCTGCAAAACACGAAATGTGTCAAAGCTGGTGATTCAAAAGAACACATGGAAAGAGAGAGAGAGAGAGAGAGAGAGAGAGAGAGAGAGAGAGAGAGAGAGAGAGAGAGAGAGAGAGAGAGAGAGAGAGAGAGAGAGAGAGAGAGAGAGAGAGAGAGAGAGAGAGAACCAACCAACCCTTAGCAACGAAAATAGATAGTCTACAATGGGGGACTAGGGGTTGCTACCTAGAGTTTGACAAATAAGTAAAATAAAATATCTAAAGCCAAAATAAATAATGTAGGTATGTCCCTGCTGCCTTTAGGGTTAGGGTTAGGGTTAGGTTAGGAAAAATTAGGGTTTGGTAAAAATTAGGGTTCGAGTTTCTGGTAACATTTAGGGTTTTTGTAGATTAGGGTTTTTGGACATTAGGGTTAGGGTTTCAGCAGTACAGCCATGTCATCCGAGCCCTAATAATCGAGGAGCCACGTCATCACTTTGTGACATCGTCAGCGACGTATGAGGCCTCGCGAGGCTCGCATTGAGGCTAGAAGTCCACCTCTAGCTCCTCCAAAAGTGTATTGGCCATAGATGGATTATCTGGTGCCATCTCCCACTCAGTGAAGGAATCTTCCTTGTGTGTGACGCTCTTGGCAAGCATGCACAAGTTAGCACTCACAAACACCAAATCATTGGCCCTCTCGACCCAAGGCGATTCCTCTTCTTACACGCAATGTGGCTGTACACACTCCATAGTTGCTCCAAGCAACTAGTGGTACATGCTTGGCTAAGGACACGAATAGCCAAGCAGTGCAAATGTGGGTCATCTCCTCCATAGTCCTCCCACCACAAAACCGAGCCAATCTTGTTGCGATCAACCTGTGCGTCTACACATCCATAGGAGCCCTTCTTTTGCCTGTAGTTGAGTAGCTCGTCGTCTCTAATCTTGTGCCTAGTGTCACTGCTAGGCTCAAGACGCTCCAATGCAAGCTACCATCCTTTGCTCACCTTCTTGTCGGTCTCTTCACGCCTTCCCCGAAACTTAGGGTCAAGCACATAAACTGCCGCATGAAAAGAGTAGTATCCATTCCACCTCGACTCACACAAGCCATGAATCCCCTGTTACCATATACATGTGGTAGTGATGTGTGTGAACACACTAGGACCGCCGGGGCATTTTTTCCCTCTTTAGAAGGTTTTTTCCCCCGTGCATTGTATATACGCCCATCACTCTAGGGCTATCTATCTTTCCATTGCACACTAAGTAACACACTCACTATTGTGTGCCTTGAACTTCCTTCGTCTTCTTCAAGATGTGTGTGTTTCTCTGCAATCCTAATTCCAACAATTGGTATTAGAGCAGGTCACGTCCTCCCGAGCTTAGTCCTCGCCTTGCTGATGGAGCAAAAGATGTCGTGCACACACTCACACACCCGGACAACTTAACACAACACAAGGAATTTACTTGAATTCATCACCTCACTCACTACCACTCAAAATCTTCCTAAAAACTCTACCCACAAGATCAATTCAAACTCCAAATGCCTCGACCTACAAGCCCTTGCCTACCCGCAGACACTACAAGGTGAGTGAGGTGATCAACACTTGAAATCACGCTTGATGGTGACCAAAATATACAAGAAAAACCATCAAAAACCAAAAACTCTAGCCACAAAATTCCACTCTCAAACCATTGCAAAATCTTCACCAAACTCCACTCTGTTGGACTCTTTGGAGTAGCGCCAACCCTAATGGAACCGATACAGGGTCACATAGTCTTGCAGAAATCCGCACCTTCTTCCATCAATTCCTTGCACACACACATCCATGGAAACCTCAGAACTCCCATAGACTCTCCCAAGTGCAAAATTGAAGAGAGAAATCTCTCATTCACTCCTCCACACACTCGAAAACAGGACGCGAACGCAACGGGACTGCACTAGACCACCTGTAGGAACGCTGCTCCCTTCCACACACAGAGGGGTGAAAGTGTTGATATTGCTCTTCAAAAGTCCTCCCTCATCTTGGACCATCACGGAACCGTCAGTGATGTGTCAATTTGAAGCCATTTCACACCTTTTTTGATCATTTTTTGACCTTTCTTGGCCCAGTTTTGGCCAGTTTTGACCCCTAGCGGGGATTTTTCGCAAGAAAAACCCCAAACGGACTCCAAAATTCACCAAATTTTTCACGCTTGATCCTCGTTACCCAAAGCACATTTCCACATCCCCACATTCCATTTTTGACCACTTCTAGGGTGATGCGCGTATCACCGCAGATCAGGCGCCGCAAATAGACAGTTATCGCATGTGTCAAACTTCTCGAGCGGGATGAGAGTACCCACACTTATCACTTGCATTATTTACATCCTAGAAAGCTCAAACACATTATATAGAGACAAAATAATCCACCTAGAACCATATCCAAGGCCCCGATACCCTATCCACGCATGTATATATGCTCGACTGCCGACACGCAAGCACACATATTTACAATGTGCACACATTGCACCTTTTTTCAAACTTGAAACCACTTTTCAAAGCTCCTAAATGCATGTATTTACATTTTTTATACATATGACCATGCATATAAACGCTACTTTGTACACGCCAAAAGTGGTCTATCATCATTGCCTACCCTCTAGGTAGAGCATTTATGCTCAACCAAGAAACTTTGCATTTGGAACCACATCCCTCGCAAAATATTTCTTCAATCGAGACCCATTTATTCTGTCGGGAAAACGTTCACCATACAATTTTTCCAATTCATAGGTGCCATTAGGAAATGTATGCTTCACTATGTATGGACCCAACCATTTGTCCCTCAACTTCTTTTGAAAAGTAAAATCCAAGCGAGAATCATACTTCATCACCAGATCTCCCTCTTTGATTTTTTTCTCTGGCAGCCTCTTATTCATTTTCTCCATCCTTGTCTCTGCTTGTTGAAGATAATAATCACTGGCTTTCTCTCTATTCATTCACAACAACTTTAGAGAAAGAATTCTTTCTTGCAGCTTGTCACTATGCTCACCTTGCATTCTGCACAACAACTTCAAAGCATCCAACTGCACTTGTATGGGCATAAGAGCTTCTTTTCCATAAACAAGCTCATATGGTGTATAAACTGTGTTGACACTCTATTTGCAGTTCTATAAGCCCACAAACACTTTGTTGGGTGTCAAGCCCAAATGGGAACATACTCTTAAAGCATGCAAAGGCTACTGGACATTGCATGTATAAGGGATGGTCAAAATCAATCTAGACTCCTATATATGTAAGGATCACAAAAGAGAATATTGTGTATTTTTCTTGTCTCAGTGAATCTCTCTCTCTCTCTCCATCTCTCGTTTCTCTCTACTGCTGCTCATTATCTCGCCATCGAACTCCTTAGGCTGCATCCACCCTAGCCCTCGTTCCAACAACTGGTATCAGAGCCCTTGAGGCTTCTGAGACACGGCGCGGGATCGGCCGCTTATGCAGAGAGAAGGGAGAAGAATGACCTGCACAATTTCTCCCACAATCAGCATCACTAGAATCGCCTTGCCCTGTGGAGCAATTTTCGTCACATTAGCCTGTGCAAATTCGGCATACACGGCCTACTGCGAGCCATATTATCTACTTGCTCTGCGTTTTTGCGCCAATCTCTGCACAGAGAGCTCGTTTTTTGTGTGTTTTTTTTAAAAATTTCACCCTTGTTTACAGTGGCCTTGCATTCAAGCATGGGTTCCCACCCTCGGGTAACCTCGGCTGCAGCATGGTTGCGTGCAGAAATCTATTGTGCTCGAGGATATGCTCGTGCTCAGGTGGTGTATCCAAGTGGCAAGATGGCGTGTGATGTGGAGATGAAGAAAGGTGACATGATGATGGTGCCCAAGAATTATTATGTCGTGATGCAAGCAGGAGATGAGGGATTTGATGTTGCTCTTGTCATGAATAGTCACATGCCAATATCAATGCACCTAATAGGGAAGGATTCGGTGTTCAATATGATGAAGCCAGAGGTGAGAATGGGAATGTTCAAGATAAGTAAGGAACTAGACGAGCGTATACATGAGGAACGCAGTTCTCGGCACACGCTCTCCTGCCAACTCGGCCTTCCCAGTCTGCTACAACCCATCAGCTTCTTTGCCATCGCTCTGTTTGTCTACAACAGAAAATCGTCGATGGGATTTTTATTTCCACTTCTCCAGAACCTGCTCAAGCAACAATATGTTGAGTTCAAAATTAGTTTTACCTATTGAGTCTCCTAAGTCTACCAGGATTTTGTTTATATCATCATCTATATTTTGTCAAAGCTTTGTTTTATTTTGTCAGTTCTCATCATGTCAAAATTTGTACGGGTTATAGACACTGCCACACAGATCAATGGTAAGACCTCCCAATTTTTTGTCAAATCTCAGCCCATTTTTGTTGCACTCTCATGAGGTTACTGGGTACACCTTAAACCCAAGGTTTGGCAGTGAACCAAAAACTCCAATCATTTTTGGTAGCTAACTATTTTGCCTACACCCTATCTATTCAAGGGGGGGTTACTGACATAGCACCAGGTTATGGATAAACCAGAAATCCTTGGTTGTGAGAAAACCTAAAACTCACGGTTGACGAGTCACCAAAAACTCGAGGTATCATGAGTTGCTTGTCTAGTTCGGGCTTGAGGGGGGGATTGTTGGGTGTCAAGCCCAAATGGGAACATACTCTTAAAGCATGCAAAGGCTACTGGACATTGCATGTATAAGGGATGGTCAAAATCAATCTAGACTCCTATATATGTAAGGATTCACAAAAGAGAATATTGTGTATTTTTCTTGTCTCAGCGTGTCGACTCTCTCTCTCCTTTTCTCTCTCTCTCTTCTTCTGCTCATCATCTCTGCACGCTCCTAGCCATGGTGATTCTCAGGCGGCATCCCCCATAGCCTCCAACCCCAACACACTTTTCCAAGTCCAAGTCCCACTCTTTAGGATGCTCTATAGCATACTTTGATAGCATCTTCACAATTTGACCATTGCAGTTCTCAACCAACCCATTGCATTGTAGGTAGTAAGGAGAATAATGCCTATGCTGAATTTTCAATTTCTCCATGAGAGCAGCAACAAGTTTTCCCCTAAACCCTGGTCCACGATCAGAAATGATAACCATAGGAGCTCCAAACCTGCAACACACTTGTTCATATAAAAAAGAGGCCACTCTTCCTGCTGTTACATCTTTTACTGCTCTTGCCTGTCAAATAGTCCACCGCCACAAGGATATACCTTTTACCATTGTTGGTCCTTGGCATTGGACCTACAGCATCTACTCCCCATTTCGCAAATGCATCAAAAGACATTATAGCTTTCTGAGGCTCAGCCAAAAGCTTCCGATTTGCAAAAACTTGGCATTCATGGCACGACTTGCACCAAAAATAAGCATCTCTCATTATAGAGGGCCAACAGTAACCTGCTGTCAAAACACGAAAGACAACCTGATTCTTGCCTTGATGGCCTGTTTCTTCATGGTAGTGCTCCAAAATCAAGCCTATCTCTTCTTTGTACGGCACTTGTCTCAAAATGCTATCCTTACCATAAAGCATGAGATCCTCACCTACCAATCTATAGTTTCTTGCTTTTACAACTATTCTCTTACGCCGAACCTTTGACATGCCCTCTAGACATTGCCCTTTACCAAGAAATACTTCTACATCTTGCAATGATTCCCTTCTTGCATACAAGGCTTCCTTGACCTTTAAAGGAGCTACCAAGGCATCCAACTTGTCCCTAGCCAACTCATCAGCTTCTTTATTCTGCTCACACGAGGAACATGCTTAAACTGTATCTTCTCAAACTTATGCAAAAGCTTCTTGATGCCATAGAACCACTTCTTCAAATTGTCTTTCTTAACCACAAACCAAGCAACTGATTCATGACTAGCAATGCATCCCCTTTTGCAATGACCCTCTTCAGTCCAAACTCAACACATTGCTTCAACCCAAGGAAAAGCGTGAGTTACTCGGCCTCATTGTTACTTTCAGCTTCATCAAGATCGTAAGCTCTAGAAAAGATTACATTGCCTTTTGGGTTCTTAATGAACTACCCCACCACTTGCCTTTTGAAGAACTTTCCAGTATGCACCATCAAAAATCATTGTATACGCATCTGTAATATCTACTTCCTCTTCATGATCATCCTTGTCAACCCTTGGGTAAGATGGAAGTTCGCCCCCCTTATGTACGACTATGTCTGCCAAGTGAGCTTTAACATAATGATCCACTTTAAACTCAAACTCATACTCTTGAATCTCCAAAGTCCACTTTAAGATGCGCTTGCTAGGCTTCAAATGTTGTACTACATCCGGCAAAAGATTCGATGTGGTGAGCACATAGAACTTTTGGGGCAACAAATAGGTTTTAAACCTTCGACAAGCAAGAACCAAGGCGAATACCCACTGTTCCATTTCCGTGTAGGAGAACTCGCTTATATTCTTCATGTTGCTCTCAAAATAAACTGGTTTGAAGTTCCTTCCTTGCTTTTGTAAGAGAACCGACCCAAAAGCTACTGACCCCACACTAATAGATACATAGAAAATCGACTGCAAGTTGGGAGGACTCATTGTTGGTAAAGCACACAATACCTCCTTGATGCCATCAAAAGCCTGTTGCATGTCTTCATTCCATTCAAACCCTTGAACTCTTTGACTCAATTTCTGGAGAGGATACACATACTGACATAGCATCCAGAAAAAACGTGACAAGTACCTGAGCTTATGCTCAAATGATGCCAAATCCTTTGTGTTGCTGGGCGGATCCATAAGCAATAAAGCCTTAACTTTCTCTGGGTCAGCTTCTATTCCATCTTGGGAAACCACATGTCCTAGAAAATGGACTCTGGCATGAGCAAATTTACACTTCTTTGGGTTGAGTTGCCCACCCTCTTGTTGAATCCTTTCAAAACTCAACCTCAACTTGTCCAAATGTGTGACCCTTGAGCTATAACACCCAATGTCATCCATGAAAACGTGAATGAACTTACCCAAGTAGGGACCAAACACTCTATTCATCCATCTCTTGGAAGGTAGCATATGCATTAACCAGCCCAAAAGGCATTCTTTTGTAGGCAAAACAACCCCAAGGAGTAATGAAGGTCGTCTTCAATCGATCTTCAATCGCTATCAAGATCTGAAAGTAGCCAAAAAATCCATCCATGATTGAGTAACATCTAAAAAGGGTAGTGGATAATGATTCCTTTTTGTGGCAGCATTCAAAGGTTTTAAATCGACACATATCCTAAATCTTCCCTTCTTCTTGGGCACAATAACAATTGGAGAGACCCATTGGGACTCCTCCACTCAAAAGATGAAATCTGCTTCCAAAAGCTTCGCCACCTCTTCATGAAGTGCCTTCTCATGAATGACCCCCAACCTCCTAAGCGTTTGAACCTTTGGCTTGGCACCTTCTTTTAGATTGATTCTATGCTTGACTCCTTTAGCTCCTTGCAACTCTGTATATTCAGTGGCAAATAGTTGTGGAAATTCCTTGAACATGTCTTCATACTCTTTTTTTTTTTTCTATCAAGTCCTCTCCTAGCATGCTCCTTACATTCACTTTGACAAGCTCTACAATTGCTTTTGGACTATCCTTCTCCTCCTTGACCTTCACATCATGCATCGATGATTCCTTTTCAACACTTATCCCAAAAAGATCAGGACGTAATTGCATCAAGCCTTCCTCTACACTTTCCTCTGATGATGTAGACAAAGCATCACTATCGTATGATGTGGTTTCCGTCGAATCCGTATCTTGCATCTCCACTAGGGGCTGTGTATGACTCTCGTGTGTCTTCATGTTGTAGACAATGGTCCTTCCTTTCTCTTTGTCGGGGATGGTGATCAAGCCCATGCTCCAATCCTGCTTAGCACCAAGGGTTATAAGCCATGGCCTCCCTAAAATGATTGGATACGCATTCTCAGCTGCTTGCATCACGTAGCAATCAACCAAGCACTCAATCCCCAAGACTCTAATCTTCACATCTTTACCTATTCCAAGACACCTTGACTTTTTGTGGTTGGCCATTCTCATACGGATCGAAGCATTCACTGACATCTTGACACCTACTTCTTTCATGATAGCCTCGGTCATGACACACACCTGGGCACCACCATCCACATATGCTTGCACTTTCGTCTTCTTTCCCAGCATAGCTTCAACTATTGGCACCATATCCACTAGGTGACCAACCCTCAAAGATGACACCTGGCTTTGATGTTTTTCCTTCTTGGAAGGAAGCTGCGTACTTACACACTTGGTCCACTGCCTCCAAGTTAGCATTCAAAGCCACCAACTGACCAAAAGATATATTTGCCTTTTGATTTCGTATGTCGTCGACAATATCATAGTCTTCAACACCTTGGCCAAGGAGGTAGTCCTTTGGACCAATTTTCCTTCTTCGCCGTCTCTTGCTACTTTCTGGTTTGTCTTCTACCTTAGCCTTTCCTTTCCTTGGTCTTGTTTCCCTCTCTTCTTCTATCTCTTTCTCCCTATCATGCCTAGCTCTCTTATTGGCCAAAACATCCACATCTTGATGCTCAAGGGTAATGATGTTGATAGCCCTACCTTCTCCATTTCCAGGCAACAATTGTGGAGGTTGTTGTGGCGGCAGCGCTTCTAGTGCCCGGTCTTGATGATTTTCTTCTATTCTTCCTCGACCACGTCCATATAAGGGGTATATCCCTCCTCTCTCTCTTGGTGGTTCAGGATAATCAGGGGCGTAGTGACCCTCTTCGTCACAATTGTAGCATCTTCCTTGTAGCCTTTGTCCCCTACCTCTCCTAGCTGGCTGTTCTTCTCTTTGGTTTCTATTCATTATGTTAATCCTTAATTCTTGCAACTGACCGGCAAGATCATGTAGAACCCGGGCCGTAACAGGATCTGGACCTTGAACCACTCGCTCCACTCTATCATCCATTGTCACAGGGACCATTGGTTGCACCACAACTGGCTCAACGTGTGTCATGCCTTGCTCCCACCTTCTCTTGATCTTTTTGCTCTTGGCCTCGACAATTTCCACAGCTCTTTCAAATGTAGCAGGCTCCTCTTGATCGACCTTCTCCCTTACACTTGGATGGAGACAATCCATAAACTGACGCACTTTAAAGAAATCCCCTGGAGGTACTTGGGATGCCGCCTCTAATTGAACCCAAATTCCTTTGAAGTGTTGCAAAAACTCTTTAAGTTAGCATGAACATCTTGCTGCAAACCTCTCAATTTTGTCGTCGCTTCTGTTGCGGTTAGTTTCTTCCCAAACCTGTCAAAAATTGCCAGCTTCACCTGCTCCCATGTTTGATTTTTGTCTTCCTCTAAACCTTCAAACCACTCCCGAGCTTCTCCTTTGAGCGCAAGAGGAAATACATGAAGCTTGGCTTCGTCATTCACAATGTGCATACCAAGTGTATGCCATTCCAAGTCCGCAATCCAGTCCTTCACATCCTTCTTCCTTGTAAACATTGGCCGACTATACGCCATCCCTTTGAAGTCCCTTCTCCCTTGCGTGAGTAATTCCACAAAATTTGAAGTCTTGTACCTCAACCAAACCACCACTTTTCTTCAATGAAGCTCGAACTTCACAGCAAAACCGCTTCACCTGGGTGCACAACCGGCAAATTTCCGCTCCCGAGCAGGATCGCCAAAGGATGATGGAGCAAAAGATGTCGTGCGCACACTCACACACCCAGACAACTTAACACAACACAAGGAATCTACTTGAATTCCTCACCTCACTCACTACCACTCAAAATCTTCTTAAAAACTCTACCCACAAGCTCAATTCAAACTCCAAACGCCTCGACCTACAAGCCCTTGCCTGCTCGCAGACACTACAAGGTAAGTCGAGGTGATCAACACTTGAAATCACGCTTGATGGTGAACAAAATATACAAGAAAAACCATCAGAAAATAAAAACTCCAGCCACAAAATTCCACTCTCAAAACATTGCAAAATCTTCACCAAACTCCACTCTGTTGGACTCTTTGGAGTAGCACCAACCCTAATGGCACCGATATAGGGTCACATAGTCTTGTAGAAAGCCGCACCTTCTTCCCTCAATTCCTTGCACACACACATCCATGGAAACCTCAGAACTCCCATAGACTCTCCCAAGTGTAAAATTGAAGAGAGAAAGATCTCATTCACTCCTCCACACACTCGGAAACAGGACGCGAACGCAACGGAACTGCACTAGACCACATGTAGGAACGCTGCTCCCTCCCACACACAGAGGGGTGAAAGTGTTGATATTGCTCTTCCAAAGTCATCCCTCAGCCTGGAACATCACGGCATCGTGAGTGATGTGGCAATTTCAAGCCATTTCACACGTTTTTTGACCATTTTTTGACCTTTTTTGGCCCAGTTTTGACCCCTGGCGGGCATTTTTCGCAGGAAAAACCCCAAATCGACTCCAAAATTCACCAAAATTTTCACGCTTGATCCTCGATACCCAAAGCACATTTCCACATCCCTACATTCCATTTTTGACCACTTCTAGGGCGATGCACGTATGATCGCAGATCAGGTGCCGCAAATAGACAGTTACCGCATGTGTCAAACTTCTCGAGCGGGATGAGAGTACCCACACTTGTCACTTGGATTATTTACATTCTAGAAAGATCAAACACATTATATAGAGCCAAAATAATCCACCTAGAACCATATCCAAGGCCCCGATACCCTATCCAGCCATGTACATATGCTCGACAGCCGACACCCAAGCACGCATATTTACAATGTGCACACATTGCACCTTTTTTCGAACTTGAAACCACTTTGCAAAGCTCCCAAATGCATGTATTTACATATTTTTGTACATATGACCATGCATATAAATGCTACTTTGTACACGCCAAAAACGGTATATCATCGCGAGCTGCTCCAGCACACACCTGCTCAATTTCTTCGATTTCAGTGAGCTTTGGCAAGCATTCGCAGGTCGAAAAATATTTTGATTTGGGCTCATTTCAGCCTACGTTTCCACTACAGGCAGTACTGCACAGGCTATTTTGTCATTTTGTGCAAAATTTCTGTCAGTGCCGTTTTTTGCATAACAGGTGCCTTATAGTCTTCTACGGTTTGTGCTATATAGCACAGGTTGTTCCCGCTCCGTTTCTCCTATTTTCGGGAAGTTTTCACATCAGGTGCAGCATTTACCATGGCTGACAACAATAACACAGATGTGTTCAAGATGTTTGTTGTTGAGGACCGGTTGGATAGGGACAACTACCCTATGCGGGCTTATATGATGCAACATGTTCTTGTGTCAAAGGGTGTCTGGAACATTGTGCAGGGCATTCATGTACGTCCTGGTTCTGAGGATGTAGGCGATGTTGAGGATGTTGCAGGTCTTTTTGCAAGGATTGCAGCTGTTAGAGTTGTTTTGCCTACGGCAGAACAAGCTCGTTGGGATGTTAAGGATGCGCAGGCTCATGCATTGATTGAGTTGTCTGTGAAGCGCACCATTGTTCCTCACATCCGTTCAACAAAATCTACAAAACATTCTTGGGATATTCTAGCAGGTCTTTATGCAAGCCGCAATGAGGCTAAAATTGCTTTGCTGCGTAAAGAGCTGGAGTCGAAGATTATGCATGAGGAAGATGATATGGACACTTTCCTTGCTAGTGTCAAGGATATCAATGAGCAACTTATTTCTGCAGGTGAAGTTATTTCAGATTGTTCCCTTGTGCAGACTGTTCTTGATGCCTTACTAGATTCTTACCAGACTTTTGCTAGTACTTGGAGACTTATGACCCAAGGAAATCCAAAAGTTGTCAAGTTTGATGCATTATGCACATTGCTATTGCTTTTATTGCTTCTCAAAGAAAGGGTGGTAACAGCAATGCATCCACTTCTTATGGTTCTGCTGCGCGAGTGGCAAAAATTCTGTTCCTAATGCTTCTGCTGGTAGCAATTCGTTTGGAAATTCTGGTGATAAGGGCAAAAAGAAAATGAGTGGCCACTATTGTAAAGCCAATGATCACTTGATCAAGTCATGTCCTAAGTTGAAGGCCAAAGAGGCTAAGAAGAAAGAGGGTGGTTCCACTGCAAATGCTGGTTCTAATACAAATGCAGCCATTGTTAAGTCTTCTGTGAAAGGAGACTGTGTTGCTGATGTTGATGCAGAATGGGCTTTTAGCGCAGAGTGCACTTACAATCCTGCTGTCCATGATGCATGCTTGTCAGTTGATGCAGATTCACATGTGTGGTATTTCGACAATGGTGCTACAAAGCACATTACCTCACATCGTGAATTGTTTACCTCTCTCGAGTCTGTCCCTCATGGGAATTCACTCAGTTGTGCCAACAATGCCTCTTATCCAGTTCAGGGAGTTGGAAAGATTGTGCTTACTGCTACTAATAGCAGTTCTTTCACACTTGCTAATGCACTTTATGTACCTGGGATCAAGAAGAATCTCTTGTATGTATCCTCACTTGCTAGACTTTGACTTGTAGTCAAATTTGTGGATGACAGATGTACAATTCATGATCTCAGTTTTGGTGATGAAATTGTTGCATTTGAGCTTTTGTGTCGTGGGCTGTATAAGCTCACTTTGTATGACAAGTGTGGACAAAATTTTGCAAATGTTGTTGCATATTCAAGGGCTATTTCAGATGCAAAACTTTGGCATGCACGTTTTGGTCATCTTAATTTTGCCAGTTTGCTGCGTTTGCAAAAATCTGATATGGTTGCTTCTTTGCCGCCTCTTGAAGCACCTGTCAAACATGTTTGTGAAGGCTGTATTTTGGGTAAGATGCAGTGTTCTAAATTTCCAAAGGATGGTTCAGTTCGGGCAACATGTAGATTGCAGCTTGTGCATAGTGATGTTTGTGGGCCCATGCAAAGTCCGTCCTTGGTAAGTTACCTGTACTTCGTGACTTTCATTGATGATTACTCCAGGCATGCATGGGTATTTCCGCTTAAAGCGAAGTCCAAAGTTTTTATGTGATTCAAATAATTTCTGGCTATGGCTGAAAATGTCTCGAAATGTACTATGGACACCCTCCGTTCTGATCGAGGGGGGGAGTATATGTCTCATGAATTTGATGCATTTCTGGCTAGTCGTGGGATAAAACACCAATGTACAGTGCCTTATACACCTCAGCAAAATGGTGTTGCTGAGAGGAAAAACAGGTCACTTACGGAAATGGCAGGATGTATGGTCAAAAGTCAAGATTTTCCACATTCTTTTTGGCTTGAGGTCATCATGTCTGCCACTTATGTACTTAACAACCTGGTCATCGTGCTGTAACCAGTTGTCTTGAGATGTGGGAAGAAAAACTCGCTCAAATGTAGATCTTCATCTTCGTTGCGCGAGAGAAAGTTGGCATGAAATATCCTGCAGGCATATGGAGAAACTCCTCAAAGGCGTGGGCTCATAGCATACCCCAAACAGAAAAAATCTCAATGCAAGAGTCATAAATTGAAGCCTTCTATTGAGTCACATTGTAAGAATGGGGGGCACAGTAAGAATGGGGAGTCACATTGTAAGAAGGGGGCACACTAAGAATGGATCCTGTCGAGCAGTTGCAATTGAAATTAACCAGTTTTATGTGGTAAGCATCCTTTTTGTCAAGTTGAAGACACAGTTTTATGTGGTAAGCATCCTTTGTCAGGTTGAAGACACAGTTGAACTAACCCGAACATCTGTTTTCTAGACCATTTTTAGCACGACGTATCAGGAGCAATTTCGTGGCCAAAAATTGTCGGATACTTAGAATGACTTGTTAAGGTACAAGTACTGCTAAACAACATTACAGATGGTTGTTTACACGTATAGCAAGGCTATAAGTTGTTAATGAAAAAGTTTCATTGTCTGTACCTAGAAGTGATCAATGTTTTACCTTCTATTGCCATTCAGACGTTTCAGCAAGGCTTGCAAAAGATTGCAACTAAAACTATTTAGTTTCTTTTCACAACTATTTACATTCCTTTTAATGCGTGCTAGGCGCATCACATTTGCCATAAGTATTGGCAAGCATCATTATGGATATACATGTTCGGGTTAGTTTTTGCTAAATGCATGCACACTAGGTGTTATGGGCCCTAGTGTTTAGCAAAGGCTTATTTGGAATGGCATGCATATTCCTCAGGTTGTTGCTTACGAATCATTTTGCACTCTATGTGCACTATCTCTATGAGATTACTTTTGGGTCTACTAATCACCAATAGAGGTCATGGCTCGGTTTGGACGTTTGTGGATTTTCTCAAGTTAACCACTATGGTTATTTTGGACATTGTTGATTCTTCACCAATGTTAAACACTACTGTGGTTCCCTGTTCACCAGTCATCTAGGATGTCTGTCTGTAAACCGTGAGGAAAACACACCTCAGTATTGTCAGTTATCCAAGGGGATACGCATATTACAAAGAGTAATCTTGTGCTAAAGGATCTGCTAAGAGCATACGTTAGCACAACGCATTTCTGAATAGATGATTTTCTTCCTATTCTAGAATTTGCTTAAGTACGATTTTCGACTTTGAACACCTCTTGTGGTGGGGTTGGAGATTGTGTCAATACTTTCATATGTCAAGGACTTACCAAGTGTGCTGACAAAGTATGTTGGCAAGTAACTGTCATTAGGGATGAACATGTAGTTCTTTGTGTTCCAAACTATTCAGAATTCTAACACGAGGACACTCCCTATCTACAGACTTTTCAAGATACTCAGGCGAGTAGGAAATCTGGCTCACAACTGCATAGAAAGTTACACCAAGGTTTCCTTGCATTATTCCAGTACCTTCAGAAGATCTGAAAACTGGTTATGCCTTTGGACAACTCTTAGTTGTGGTTACTCCTTTACAGCACTCAAGTGAGTCATAAATGGAGTTACCATTTAGACCCAAGTGGTTGCAAACGGACAACAATGTTGAAAATCAAGATGTTGCTCTTGGTTTCATTGAACCTCCTCACTGCACCAAGTATCGGTCATACCGACAACTGGCTCACTTATGGGACGTTAATAAAGAAAACATCAGTGTTCTTAAGTAGATATTACTACTTGTGTTTTCGAGGACGAAAAATCTATAAAACCTTCCATCCACTGCGTTGTAAAAGATTGGCCCTAGGGATTAGGAAACCACAGTTGCATTGTATCAATAATATACTGCAGGTATTGAGGATCTTGTTGTTCCTAGTCCATGAAGCAATTAGTATAGGTAGAGTGGATCAAGCTCTTCAAGCAATTGTGGAAGCGTCGTCTCGATGAAACCTAAAGTATAGGCCATCATCAACGGCATCTGGAACGTCCACATCAGAACTGTACCCCGGATACGGAAAGTCAGTGGAAAATGCTCCCCAATCTCCTCCAAAGAAAGCGTTGAAATAAGAGCCTCCCCACGATCCTCGTCTCTGCTGGCTGTCAGTGGACTCTCATCAGCCCCCAGAGCCACGGAAACTATGTTTCTCACTTTGTCCTAAAGAAGATCGGTGACCACGAGGGCTAGGATGGCCTGATGCTCGTAGCACGGAGGGTTGATGCGAGGGAATTGTAGAAGAGGGTTCTGAGGTAAATGATGAAGGAAATGTAGTAGCGGGGGCCAAGGTAAAGGGTGAAGGATATGTAGTGGGGGGTGCCGAGGGAACGAAGGAAAGGTAGTGGGGGCCTGTGAGGGCATGGGCAAGGGTGAGAGGGAAATCCCATACTGGGACAGTTGATCTGGCATATATGAAAAGAAGATCCCTTGCAAATCTCGCTCATACTCTTGCCACATGTGCAAGAATGAGGCTATTTGGAGATCCATGGGGACCAAATGAGGAGGAGGACAAGGAGGGTAGTGGCCATAGGGGTCGGAGCCCCCATAAGGATTCCTAGAAGAGGAACCCATGATTTTCCTAAAAGAGCGGAAGAAGTCTTCGTCTTTCTTGGCCATCTCAAAACTAAAAAACAGAGAAAAGAGAACTCAAATACAACCTAAACATACTAAACGGGCAGCCCATTGCATGCAAATAGGCATGCCAAAACCTCTCTAATAGAGGGACTATAGCCATGCCATAAACTAGGGGTTTTAGGCAGCCCATTTGGCCCTTCTATTATAGGGGTTTTGGCATGCCTATTTGCATGTAATGGGCAACCCAAACGGGACGTCCACCATTCATGGGGGTGGGAAAAATAGGGCCAAAAAAACATGAGCATCAGGGACAACCCATGGGCTCACATGAGCGTTTAACCCGACCAATGTAAGGCATGAGTTTGGACCCTTTATTAGAGGGATTTGGGCTACCCATTGCATGCGATTACACATGCAAAAACCCCTCTAATAGTGGAGCAAAACTCACCATTTGGACCCTCTATTAGAGAAATAAGGAGGCAGGGATTTGACATGCATATTCACATGCAATGGGCTGCAAGTTGCATGCAAATAGGCATGACAAAACCCCTCCAATAGAGAGGAATAAATCATGCCATAAACTAAGGGTTCAGGCTAGGGTTTTTGACCCCTCTATTAGAGGGATCTTGAAATGCCTATTTGCATAAAATGGGCATCCCATTGCATGTGAATATGAATGTCAAAACCCCTCTAATATAGGGCCAAACCCTAGCCCAAAACCCCTAGTTTATGGCATGAATTTGTCCCCTCTATTGGGGGAGGTCTGGCATTCCTATTTGCATGTAATGGGCTACCCAAACGGGCTGCCCATTGCATGCAAATTGGCATGCCAAAGCCCCTCCAATAGAGGGGCCAAAGTCATGCCTAAAATGAAGCATTTTGGCATGCCTTTTGTCATGCAATGGAACGCTCATTTGGAACAATCCATTGCATGCAAAACCGCTCTAATTGCGGGGGCAAAATAGAATCCAAAAGTCATGAGCATGGGGGACAACCCATGGGCTCACATACCTTGACAATAAGAGAAAATAACACTAATTTTAAAACAAAATGCAAAATTAAAAAGAATATAAGTGCACCTAAATCGAAAATGTGTCGCACGGGTTCAATTTTGTGTGTCTCGTTGCGGCCAATTCTGCTTTGCCACTCTCTTGCCGCCAACATATGCTTGCCTCCAACGTTTGATTATCAAAATAGCCTCCTCCATGTGTTTGTATGTGTGTGTGTGTGTGTGTGTGTGTGTGTGTGTGTGTGTGTGTGTGTGTGTGTGAGAGAGAGAGAGAGAGAGAGAGAGAGAGAGAGAGAGAGAGAGCAAGAGAGAGAGAGAGAGAGTACTAATGTTTTATGGAGATGGAGAAGAAGAGAAAAGCACAAACAAAGTGAAGAAGATGTGCAGAGGGTTAGGGTACAAAAAGCCCCGCCCAGCCCAATGCTATATTAATATAATGCTTCAATATAATCAATCGTGATGATTGCCCTGTTGATTGCCGCCTAGATATCCCAGGGTGCGTTTTTCTTAAATTTGATCACTTCCCCCTTCTTTTGCCAACCTGCTCCCTCTACTTCTTTTAAGAAGAATCTCATAGTTGATTTTAATCATTCTCATTTTTTACTTTAAGCTCTTGTTCCCCTTCCCTCCCTCCCCTCTCGCATTTTGAAGATGCAAGCACCAACGTGGGACGAAGATGGACCAGACAATGTGGTGGAATGTGATTGATGGTTGAACGACACGTTGTTGTGTCCGTGCAAGCATTGCAAAAGGTCCATTCCTAGGCTCCAACTAGTCTTCCTGAAGCATGTCAAGGAATATGGAACGTGGGACGATCCACGAACGCGAATAACCGATCTTCGTGAACTTTTGCACATGGATACCGCTCCTCACTGGAGTCTTGTGAGGGGGGGGGGGGGGCTATCGAGCAAGGAAGTTGGAGAGACAACTGCAAGAAAACAAGTGTACCCCGTCACCAACAATGGGTGAGAGTTTGAGATCCAATGCAGGTAATTATGGAGAGGAGGAGATGACAGATGTACCGCACCATATGGAGGATGATACAGTTATGGAGAATCTGGTTGCTGAGATTCTCGCTTGCGAGGAGGGTCCGTGTGACAATGACGATTGTGGATGTGAAGAGACTGCACAAAAGGAGGAGGATACTCTTTTGGTTGCAAGCAAGACACCTATATATCCCGGAGCTTCGTTCTCTATTCTTTGTACTTTGTTAGAGATTTTGAATCTAGAGGTTATGTGTGCAATGAGCAATACAAGCATTGATCGTCTTTTAAGGTTAAGTAAACTTAGATTTTTGCAGCCTATTTTCAAAGCTAATGGATAAATAAACTTTGCAACTAATGGTTAAATAAACTTTGATTTTTGTAACCTGTTAAATCAAAGCTACTTCCAAAGGGTCATAGGATGCCACAAGATAGACGGAGTGCTTGTAAATTTGTTAATGTGCTAGGTATGGACTACAAAAAGATACATGTGTGTGTTAATGATTGTATTCTCTACCACAACGAGTATGATCGGTTGGAGAAATGTCCAAAGTGTGGTGAGGAGAGATACGAACACCTTCCCATTGATCTAAAAGAAAGAAAGAAGACTCACCTGGTACCAAGAAAAGTTTTACGATAATTTTCCCTCATCCCTTGTATCCACCAATACATGTTTAAGACCATGACCTTCAACAACTCCTTACATGGCATGTCGGTAGTCGCTCTATGGATGGTATAATGCGTGTCCCATCGGATTCACAAGCATGGAAACACATTGAGGAAAAATGGCCCGTATTCAAAGGAGACCCACGATATCTTTGGTTGGTCCTTGCAAGTGGCCAGTTGTCTTGATCAATTACAACATCCCCCCTTGGAAGAGCATCAAGAAAGGCTACATCATGCTACCTTTATTGATCCTTGGAAAGTACAAAGTCAAAAACATGGATGTGTATCTAGCTCCTCTTATTGATGAGTTAAAGGAGCTATGAACTGGTATCCCTGTCCACGATGTGTCTCTACCACCAACGGAGTGTCAAACCCATACTCGAGGCATACTTTTGTGGATTATGCATGACTTTTTGGGTCTTGGAGAGGTCTCAGGTAACCATACATGTAGCCCTCAATTATGGGTTATTGTTAACTAAGAGTTATTATTAATTACGAATATAATGTACTACCAACTGGTTTGTCTACATCCGGACATGCAATGTGTCCTATTTATGGTCCTCTCTTGTCACAGAGCATCCATAACACCTCAAAAAGGTCATTTATCCTAATAGTCATCCTTTTCTAGCACCAACATATAAAAAATACAAAGAATGTTTGAATGGAAAGGCCCCATATAGATGGACAACGAGAGATTGAAAAAGAGCATGGGGTAGGTATTGCTCAATGGAACCCCCTCCTTGACAGCCACCCAAGGTTATGAGACGATGTTCTGTGTTTTTTGAGTTGCCTTGCTGGACCAATTTGAAGGTCCAACATTTGCTAGATCCAATGCACATTCAAAAACGTAGTCCAGATGATTTGGGACCACATCATAGGCAAGAGCAACAGTGTTGGCATTAGGGAGGACATGAAAGTTCAATGCAGATTTCCAGCATCCACAATGCCATGGAAGACAACGGTGTCGAGAAATTTGCGGTCTTGCCAGGAAAGAACCGGGCTTATGGCTATGAGAGTTTGTGAAAGAACTCAACAAAAACTATATGAAGGAGTTAAACCATAGATGCCATGAAGACTAGGGTTTGGAAAGAAGTGCAATCAAAGAAGACCCACTCTTTCTCTCTTGCACTTACACACACAAAGAAAGACCACAAAAGAGAATGTCAAAACAACACAAAGATGAAAACATCAAGGCTATGGTCATATCGTATCATGGGTAGTATGAAAGGGTTAATAGATGAATTAATGGCATTCAATCTTGGCTGACCAAATTTATATGTTTTGTCAAGGATGGGGATTAATTGTGTATACAAATCCTCTTGGTACATAGCAAGATAACTACGCTTACATCAAAAGAAACGTTATAGTCTATGAGAGGTAGTATGATGGGAAGAAAGCCTTCTATTGAGCACATGCGTGTTTTTGGCTGTTAGGCATATGCTTTGGTGCCACAAGTGCAGCGCAGAAAATTGGATGATAAGGCTTTCAAATGTATTTTTGTTGGTTATAGTGCTGAAAGCAAATGTTACAGGTTGTATCATCCGCAAACAAAACGTATTCTGGTTTCACAGTATGTAGTGTTTGTGGAAGATTCTGTTCAGCCCTTGCTGTCATGTACTAGAGATAGTAATGTAAGCTCACAGGACATTTATGACACTTTGTTGCCTCTTTTCAGTGGTGGAAATACGAATGTAAGTTCCAATGAGGCAAATGTACAGCCTATGGGGGTTTCTGAAAATGTTACAGATCAGCCTATTACTGATGCAGATGTACGTGATGTACTTGATGAGGAAAGGGCTGAAAATGGGCAGGCTAGAGGTATGCCAAAATGGCTGGTGCACACTTTGCGTGACAGTAAATTGGATGCACCTTTGTCTAGTTGTACTCGTTCAGGCCCTCGCCATGCATCTTATACATCAGATTGTTATGCTTTGGCTGTGTCTAGCTTACATGATGTTGAGGAGCCTCTGTCTTTTGATGAAGCACAGAATTCAGAAAATTAGATAGCTGTCATGCAATCAGAATATGATGCACTTATAGAAAATGACACATGGACTTTATGTGATTTGCCTCCTGGCAAAAAGGCCATTGGTACGAAGTGGGTTTACAAGTTAAAACACAAGCCGGATGGTGAGATCGATCGCCATAAGGCTCGACTTGTTGCAAAGGGTTATGCACAACAAAACTTGGCATTGATTATGAAGAGATTTTTGCTCCCACTTGTCGTATGACTACTGTGCGTTTTCTATGTGCATTGGCAGCTCATTTTGGTTGGGATGTACATCAATTAGACATTGTTATTGCTTTCTTGAATGGTGACATATTTGAGGAAGTTTATGTAACGTAGCCTCGCGGTTTTGTCATAAAAGGACAAGAGGACAAAGTGTGCAAATGTAACAAGGCTTTGTATGGTTTGAAGCAATCTCCTCGTGCTTGGTATGAGAAAGCTGACACTCATTCGGTCAAACAAGGATTTCGTAACAGTCCAACAGAAAGCACATTGTATGTAAAGCGTGAGGGTGATGTACTTCTCATTGTGGTTCTTTATGTTGATGATTTGCTGATCACTGGACCAAATGAGAGACATATTGCTGAATTTAAGGTTGATTTGAATGCTACTTTCAAGATGAAAGATTTGGGGCTGCTGCATCATTACTTGGGTATACAGTTTAAGCAGTGTGGTGGTGGTATTGCCTTGTGTCAGAAAAGTTACATAGAGACATTGCTATGTAATTTTGGACTTGAGGATTGCAAACCTATTGCCACTCTCATGGAAACAGGTTTGAAGTTGAGTCTACATGATGCTATCGATCCTGCTGATGTAACTCTTTACCAAACTGCTATTGGCTGCCTCATTTATGTATGCAACATGAGGCCAGATATTCAGTTTGTAGTCTCACAAGTCAGCAAATTCATGCATAGCCCAGGGTCTAAGCATTGGCAGGCTGTCAAGAGAATTTTCCGCTACCTTAGTGGCACTTTACACCTTGGCTTGTTTTATCCCAAGGGGGGATTATTGCCGCCAGACATACATGCTTTTTCGAACTTAGATTGGGCTGGTTGTTTTGACACGTGAGTGTCCACAAGTGGTTTTTGTTTCATGCTTCGTAGTTCATGTATATCATGGTTGAGCAAGAAGCAACCTACTGTGGCCACTTCGAGTTGTGAGGCTGAGTACACGGCAGTCTTCACAACTACGGTTGAGTGTGTATGGCTCAGACGCCTTATGGCTGATTTGGGTGTTGGACAGGACACTGCCCACACTATCTACGCTGACAGTCAGAGCGCATTGGCAGTTGCGAGGAACCCAGTTTTTCATGCTCGCACAAAGCACATTGAGGTGCATTACCACTATGTCAGGGAGAGGCTCTCAGCAGGAGAGATCAGCTTGGCTTATGTGCCAACACAGGACAACCTTGCAGATCTTTTTACAAAGGCATTGTCTCGTGAGAAGCTTGAAGCTTTCCGCAAAGCTTTGGGCTTACTCCCCTTTGTGGACTGATCATGTCGTTAGGGTATGGCACTTCCCTTTACTCATGTGCCAGCTCTCGTTCACCGCATCACTCCAGGGGGGATTTGTTACCATATACATGTGGTAGTGATGTGTGTGAACACACTAGGACCGCCGGGGCATTTTTTCCCTCTGTAGGAGGTTTCTTCCCCCGTGCATTGTATATACGCCCATCACTCTAGGACTATCTATCTTTCCATTGCACACTAAGTAACACACTCACTATTGTGTGCCTTGAGCTTCCTTCTTTTTCTCCAAGCTGTGTGTGTTTCTCTGCAGCCCTAATTCCAACATCTCCGCATTCTGAAGAGGGTCAGGCACAAGATTCTCAAGTGCCTCTATCATCCGATCCATGGCTTCATAGACTTTGCCAATGCATGGCTGCAAGCCATCTACAACTCAAAGTAGGTGTAGAATGGGCTTGACCATGGCGTCAAGAGTCTTCACCTCCTCCCACCAAACGGCGTCGTCGGCCCATTCTCGGCATTTCAGTCCTGTTTGCTGATGTAGACTCCGGCATGGCCTGGAACTCATCACTGAGAAAGAGGCCCCTTAAGGCTCCGCCACATGTAGAGAAGCAGCCTAGCATAAGCCGATTGAATGCAAATCTTGTCTCTGAATGTTTGAGCAAGGACAAGTGGCTCCTCTTTGAGAATCCATGGCGCACTTTTGGATGGTTGAGCACAAAGTAGACAATTCGAGAGGCGTCACCAATGGTGGGTGAAATCCATGACAAGTTCCCTATGTCCTTGAAGAGGTTATTGAGGCAATGCGCCATGCAAAATGTGATATGGATGATGGGATACAGGCCTTCAATGATAGCCCTGAATGTCTTATTTGACGCCTCTCCATCTGCAACCATACAAAGGACATTCTCCGGGCCGGTGATCTCTATGGTGCTTGTCCACTCCGCAGCAAGCATCTCCGCGGTCTTGCCATTGTCAGATGCATCATGTGACTCCACAAAGTACAGCTCCCCCCGAGAGTAGTCCACCACTCCGTGGATGGACCACTTGTGGGTGTCGCTCCATCATGTGACTCCACAAAGTACATCTCCCCGCGAGAGTAGGCCACCACTCTGTGGATGGACCGCTTACGGGTTTTGCTCCATCCATTTACAAGGAGAGAGACACCATTGGTCTCCCAAAAAATCCTTTGTTGCTTGGGTTGCTTGCTCCACGGAAAATTTCTTTTTGTCAAGGAGGGTGGTGCGAAGCCTCTCCGATGAAGGTGGCACATAAGAGGAGCCATATTCTCCGATTTTTGTAACCATGGTTCGAAAGTATGGAGACCTATCCACACAAAATTGAGCATGTTGTGTCAGTATGGAGAGTCAAGAGTCGAGTCCCAATAATGAATACAAAATGGAAGATTGCAATGTGCATATGCCAAGGGAAACTCACCACGAAGCATGAAAGGCGATGTGGTTGTGGAAGAAGAATCGGGCAACCGACCCCACCTCTTCCTTCAATTTAGGATTCCAATTTTTGTTGAGGGTGCTTTGGTGATGCGCAACGGAAGAGGACGGTGTAGATGCATTTGTCTTGAACGCTTGAGAGGTGTCGTCAAGGTTGGCTTCCCTTTGCTCTCGTGGTGTCATCGTGGTGGAGGGATCAACGGCAACAAAACGGCCCCTCATGGCTGCTTCCGCGACCTCATACACCGTGAGTTTCTCAAGAAGCTCCAACCTCTTCTCGGGAGATACTCGAGGGAAAAACTTTACCTCGTGACCGGGTTCATGAAGAAGATGGGCTCGCACTTTGTTTGCACCACCCATTCTCTTGTACGAGCATAGCTTGCACGTCCATGGTCTTGCACCGCCACCTTTACCACGTGTGCTAAAGTCCACTTCATCCCACCACGACCATGTTTGCAAGGCGGGTCTCCTTCGAGGAGATCCGGCTTGAGAAGTGGAGTTAGCTTGATATGACATGATGGTGGAGAGAGAGTAGAGCTAATAGCTTAGAGGAGAGCTTGTGTGGAGAAGGAGTAGAGGAGAGCTTCAAAGTTGAGAGGGTAGAAGAGGGAGAGAGTGGGTAGAGAGACTCAACGGTAGAGCTTGAGCGCTTGTAGGTAGATCGTAGACGGCGTAGAGTGTAGACGGTAGACCGTAGAGAGAAGAGCTTGAGAGAAGATGAGGCCCAAGGGTACTTTTATAGCCTCCCAAGGGCCAAACCCCCCCAAAAGAGGTGAACGTTGGCTGCAAATAAACGTTGAAAACGGTCATTTTTTTCAAAATTTGAATTTTTGTTTGGCCGTCCCCGTCTGTTCCCGGTCGTCCCCGGTCCGCCGGCAACATGCAACCCCGCCGGTTGAATGATTCTCCGACCGTTCCCCTCCATCCCCAGCCGTCCCCCTTGTCCTCTATAACTATGGGCTCTATAAGGGACAAAGAAAAGGGCAAGCATCATGAGGAAAGCAGTGATGATGACTCTGGGAAGAACATACGACATCTGCTGGTGTGGGGGTGACTACATTAGAAAATATTCCACCATTCTAGTCATGTGGTCATTGCCGCCACTAGCTTCAATCTGAGAGAGGCTTGTGAGTGGCAGAGAGGGACGTCCAGTGCTCCCTATACTTGATTTGGAACCATGTATCCTAGTTCAAGTTCTTGGTGTTTCAACCTGTGGGTCAAAGTTCAATAAATGTATTTCAAAGTTCATTATCTTAGACTATTTTGGACGTGATGTGTTCACAATCCACGAAAAGAGATTCTTGGGCATAGTGTGGTCTACAGTTCAACTTTTCAAAAGGCAACTGGTATTCAAGATGGCATTATTCTCAGGTGACACATTGATATTAGCAAATCCGAGGTACCAAGGAGCTGTTGTTGGGGTGTCCATGGTAGCTTCTTCATCGACTTGGTCTCACAATTTATGTCCACTATGAGTTGCAGAGACGGTTTAAAGTTTAGACATCTCAAGTGAACTACCAAATGCGATCCCACGTCATTAATTATTTTGGCTTTATGTATTTTATTTTACTTATGTGTCAAACTCTGGGTAGGGCAATTTGCTAAGGTTGCTATATAAGCAACCCCCCACCCCCATTGTATTAACATCAATTCATTGCCGAGGTTGTTTGGTTCTCTCTCTCTCTCTCTCTCTCTCTCTCTCACACACACACACACACACACACACACACACACACACACACACATGCTCACTCCGGGTTTTGCAGCTTTTGCATCGCGGACTTCAATAGCTCTACCATGGGGGCACCTCTATTGGTTGCTGCTTGGTTCATTCACCATGTCTTGGATGTAAGTGGAAGAAACAACTTAAGAGGGCACCGAACTGGCATGGCATCATATGCGCTCATCCATGCACAATAAGGGTCGGGGGCTAGGACAAGAGCTAACAAAAACGGGACATGGTGAAACCAATTGTAGTTCCTCTAGAGGGCAACAAAAGAAAGCATATATTACACAGCAACCAGGGTTCTGGGATACAAGTGTAGCAAAGATATTCACAACACACTGCCTTTCAATTTGTACTATCCACATCAATAGCTTGGTCAAACATTAAAACAATAAGAAAAAAGCACAACAAAGATATTTCACACCATTACATCTTTCAATTTGTACCAACATCAATAGCTCTCTAAAACATATAAAAATTAGAAAAAACCACATTTATTATCGTGTAGATATATAGGAGGGTCATTAGAAAAAACAAGTGATCAAATCACGAGGCCTACCTACTACTAATATGGGGGGAGAGAGAGAGAGAGAGAGAGAGAGAGATGGGTTTTGCAAGGCTCTCATCAGAAACGTAACAAGGTATCGTTGAGCCATAGCTCCTCATGCAATCGGCAAGCATGCACCCTCAATCTCCAAGTTCTATTCCTGCAACTGATCTCGGATGACTATCGTGCAGTCCCAATAATCGGAGTCCGCACATTGAAGACGATGAGGTGGAACTAGGGTTTTAAGAAGAGAGGAAGTCAATGATACGCTTTGACAGAGTGGTGAAAATCTCCGTAGAGAGAGCAAGGGTGTTGAGCTTTTAGTTAGAGAGGAAGGAAGGGTCATATTGGATGGTGGAAGGAAGCTCCGAGAGTTGGGTTAACCACTACTTCTACCTGTGGCTCTGAGGTATTGATAAGGAGCTGGATTCATCCTTTTGTCTCCACCTTCGTAGTGCCAAGGTCTCATGTCCTCTCGATTGAGTTCAACACGCGTCATAATCGAAGAAGGTAGGAGATTCGTTCTCTGAGGATAATTCATGAAGCTCACGGGGGAGGCAGTAGCATATCAATATTTATGGATAGGAAATAAATGCCACTGTAATAGGGAAAGTTTCTCTATGACAAAGTGCCACCCTCTCCTTCTGTTACATATTTGTAAATTGTAGAGAATAAAAGAGGAATGTTTGCTTACACAAGGACACGATGCAATTCAAACGAAAAACAGACCACGGAGCACAAATATCTGTCTCACCAATGGGTACATTCAGCTCTGTGCAATCCAAGTATGGGATAGGTGAACTTACTTGATGCAAGCCAAAAGGACAACCCACATATGGTGCAGGTATTCTATCAGAGAAACCATCATTTTTTTCAATGTGAGTGAAAAGACGAAGGAAAAGCTCACATACTCAGGCCATAATGTAGAATTAATTTCAAAAACTTTCTTAATGAACTTCGATGTGTTTTCATGTCTACAAGTGGGCACAAGGTGTTGATACAATATGCTAAGATATACAAGCTAGTTACTCAAGGTTTTCAAAAAGTATGGGCATTCCAAATTCTGGCCTTGTCGTAAGAACAAGAGTCGGGGCATGCTTGCACTATGGACACAAGCAAAAAATGGTAGCATTGCAAGATGGTTGCAACCACCATCTTGGCCTCAATATTGGCAACAACTGGCCTATGCAATTTTGTGGCCCAAATGAAAATGGAAAACATTCCCCAGGCACTTTGCAAGCCTTTGAAATGCCCTCTTCAAATCGCTTAATTAGGATGTAATGTCTCCCCCAATTTTATGTCAGTGTCTACCTGCCTGAACACACTACCACAGCTTTAAGGGTACAGTCTCATTCATAACCATACCTACCTGCAAAGAGTAACAACAAGACTGAGCATTTCCTACGACGCAAACAAAGGTCTACCGTGCACACGTATTGTGTTGAGAGTCGAGACCATAAACACACATGGCTTGCTATTGTGCAAAAGCTAGTGATGTTAAGGCATGTTTCATCGCTTTACTGCACAATAAATGGGCTGCGGTATTGCTTGGAGACTTACAAGCTTCAGATGGTTCAATGATTCCGCTGTTGGCAGCTCCATCTTTCCGCTTTGTTTTTTGAGGTTCAGTTGAAAAACCTGCACCGTAGATTCTCACGATCAATATGGACTCCCTTCAACCCTCATGAAAAGTTCAACAAGCAATAATGTGATTTGGCAGTCGCATTCAGCTTAGAAAGTAATACTTGCTTCTTGCGTTATTGGAGCCGTGGCTTGCAAATGAACTTGAACAGATTCAGGTCGCATCTGGCTTGCAACATGTTTGTGACGGCTCTGAGGATTGCAGAGCTAAGGCACAAAGAAGAGTTGGAGGACGTTGTTGAGCAAAGGCCGGAGGTGGAGGAGGGTGCTGCAGCGCAGGTGAGTGGGGTGGAGGCCACGTAACAGAGGGCAGTAAATCTACCTGTACATAATAATTAATAAATGCGACCTCTCTCTCTCTCTCTCTCTCTCTCTCTCTCTCTCTCAGTCAGAGATCACCAAGCTCATCCGCCAAGACCTGACCCAACTAGACACCAGGAGGACATGGATACAGCCAGCACAGGAATTGGGCACGAAGATGGCTTTCTACATAGACCACCTTCTCCAGCTTACGGAGGATGGTTTTGTGACGAGACCCAGATATATGGACACCCACTTGTCTCATGGGATACCATGTGCTATTGGCCAGTTATGCACATCTTCTCACCAGCTACGGATTGAGCCTGGGAGATACAGCGGAGTACCAGCAGAGGCCAGGACATGCCCCTTGTGTGACATGGAGCCTGCGACAGAGCTGCATTATACATGCCGCTGCCCCGTCTACTACGAGATACGAGGCCGCTTCCATTGCTTGTTCAAAGAGGGTTTTGGACCACTCTCAAGAGTCATGGGATACGAGAATCAGAGATGCTTGGGTTTGTTCTTGCTCGAGCTGCGCAGACACAGAGATAGCCTGATGAATGGCGAGGCTAACCAGTCTCAAAGACGGATCATAGACTTCTTCAGAGCAGACACGAGACAGCCGCAAGAGCCACTCCCACGCAAAGCTCCCCCTCGTCTCACACCAAAGGCACACTGATCGACCGAGCGACTGAACTGGGGAATTTAAGGCGCCCACGACTGCGGAGGACTACATAGCACCGACAGAGGCTACGTCAGAAGATTCGGAGCACACTGGCCAGGCACGCACGACCCCCGGTCAGACTACTAACCATGGAGGGGATTGATGAGATCCGCCAACGACCAATGCTAGATCTCCTATGATTCAACTATCCCAGCAAGCCACCCATTTTTGCTTAGTTCACATCGACCAGTCTAGGATCCCATAGTATATATCTTTGTTTTGTACTGTTGTTATTTTGTTACTCTCACTTTGTATCAGATCCATCACCTTGTAACTTTCTGGTCTCATAGGTCACTATGGCCTTTTGAAGACGTTAATATAACATTTCATTTCATTTCATTTCTCTTCCAAGTTCCACAATTCTTAAGAAATTGTATTTCGTATCGGACCCCTTTCGCCTTCTCCTTGCGCACCCTAAAATTGAACATTGGTGTGTGTGTGTGTGTGTGTGTGAGAGAGAGAGAGAGAGAGAGAGAGAGAGAGAGAGAGAGAGAGAGAGAGGAAAGGAGGTAGTATTGGAAAAAAATTGGGGTCCAATGTATTTTAATCGACTAAAATTGTAAAATCTCAGTTATATTTTGAGCTTGCTTTTAAAAAAATTGAGAAATTTACACAAGTTTTAGTGTTATTACTGACAAAATCAAAAGAATTTCAAGTTTACCCTTATTTCCATCGGTTAGAGAGAGGGAGAGGATCTTCTTTATACATTTTTAATGATTCACATCAACACCAATATAGAGACACCTTTTAAAAACGCTAAAATGAAAAAAAAAATATTGTATGTAATCAAATGGTGATGAAAAGATTAAAGTGCAAACAAAGAGTACATTACATTTAATGTGATAGTGAAACTTTTGATGGTGAGAGATTTGCACGTTTTTTCTATCAACTCCTCTATATGGCCTTCTTAGCCAAAAAATACACATGGGATATACTTCGATGCCAATTTTTTTGAAAATGGTGCATGGTAGGTATGGGTGCACGATTTAGAAACAAGGTAAAGATTTATGACGGCCTACAGAAGGAAGAGAGAGAGAGATACCTCGATTCCAACGAAGTGAGAGAGTGGGGAGGCACTCTCATATGCACACATTAAAATCCAAAAATGTTCAAATGCCACATGGAGAACATCCAACAATTCAATACAATGATAGAGGAATTGCACCAAAAATCTCGCTTTTCCTTATGCCCTTATGTATGAGTGTTATATTAATTGACCTCATGAAAACATAAAGCATATAAAATATTAGTGAGAGTTTAGGAATTGATCTAATTCTTGCATAAATATATCAATAAAACAAATTACACAATAAAATGACGCATGCTATTAAATGAGATAAATACATAATATCTTTAGGATAGAAATGAATATTGAAAATGTCTAAACCTAATCCCTAATAATAATACATGCACTAAAGTAACAAGGTGACATTTACGTATCAAAACAAAAAGTTGAAAAAAAAATTAGTTGTGATTTTAAAAGCTAATCCCTAATAATAGTACATGCACTAAAGTAATAAAGAGACATTTGCATATCAAAACCAAAAGATGAAAAAAAAATCTTAGTCCAGGTTTTTTTTTTTTCATTTAAGGACAATTTATAGATTTTTAGAAGTTAAGTGAGCATTAAATAAAGAGACCAAATTACAATGATGAAAAGAGACACTTATACTATAAAAGAAAAATATAACCTTTATAAAACTTATAAACTAAACAAAGATTTAAAAAACAAAAAAAGTCAAGTGAGCATTAAATAAAGGAACCAAATTACAATGATGGAAAGACCCATTTACATTATACAAAAAATATAACCTTTATTAAACAAAGAAGTGAATTGAGCATTGAAAGAAGGGACCAAGTTGAAATGATGGAAAAACCCATATATATTATAAAACAAGCTCACCTAACATGTATCACCAATCCGTGATTCTTAATCAACGGTCCAAAAAGTGCACCAATTCTCCACCCACTCTCCTATGGCCTTCTGAAGGCCAAAAATCCACATGGGATATCCTTCGATTCCAATTTTTTTGAAAATGGTGCATGGAATGGGTGCACCACTCAAAAAAAATCCACATGGGATTTTCTTCAATTTCAATTTTTTTGAAAATAGTGTGTGCCGTATGATAGGTATGACATGAAAGGTAGTAAACAAAATGCATTACTTCATAGATTCCCCTTTAGATCCCCCTTATCTACTCGTCGCCTATTGCACCCCTGCCTCCGTTCGTCTCTCCACGGTGCCTCTCCCCCACCTCTCTAAGAGTCCCTCCTTTCCCACAATGTCCCTGACTCAAAATCTCCTCGTAAATTCTCTCCAAAGCCCGTCTTGCAATCTGCAATAGATGTTGTTCTTCATCAGAGGCAGATCAGCTATTCAGGTCATGGGCCGCGCTGTTGCATTTGTTGCAAGGGCATGCATGGCAGCGCGTCTCTTCTTTCTCACTATTGTAGCATTCGGAGTTGCTACCCTATATGCCTTTGCCTTCTTGCACTTATTGTTGACTCTTCCTCTACTTTCTTGTGCTGCCTTCAACATGTTGAAGCTGCTTTCACTTGTTACACCTCCACCTCCCTTGCAGTTTTGCACCAAACACCCTTGAAGTCCACTGATGATGTTGTTGATGTTGATGCGCCTCCGCCTCTACCTTCTTACCTTATAGGTGTAACTACCACTATTAACAACGCCTAGAGAATGGCATCGCTTGCCTACAAGAACTAATTATTTAAATATTTTATTTTAAATGAACTGTGCTTGCAACGTTTGCCACTACAATCCTACCATGCACACTAGACCACCTGTGCCATATGAAGACCTCCTTTCAACCCTTCTCTTTTCCTTCTTGAAGTAATCGTATCACCTATAGGAGGGAATATCTTTTGATTTGCCTCTTCATTTTCTTTTTACAAATTGCAGGCACATACTTATAATCATTCCCTTTATGCAGAGTGACTCTCTCTCTCTCTCTCTCTCACACACACACACACACACACACACACACACACACACACACACACACACACAAGAATTGCAAGAATGGCAGAAACGCTCAAAGAACATCGTCATTCGTGGAATCAAGGGATGAAAGCATGCAAACACCTCAATCTCTTACGGTTGCTATTGAAGGATTTTTTGCTACATACTTTGGCATGTTTGGAATCATGGCTTATGATGCATATCGAGTTGGAAAACAAGGAGTCCCTTGCTCGGGAGAAAGACCTATTGTATGTACCATGGTTGATGAGGTAAAGAGAAAGATCATCCTTGACATTAGTTGGATCTACCTCAAAGGAACGGGTTGTAATGTATATGAGGATCACACTCTTATGCAGGCAACAAAGTTCACGTCGCAAAGTATATAAGGAAAGAAGCAAGAAGGTTAAGGTGTCATCTCAAGAAGAAAAGTCACTTGATGAGGATGCAAGTCCATCCAACAAATAGGGACACATGATCTCTGATACCAACTCACGCTTGCGAATAAGATTTTGGAATTGTAACGGGTATCCATGGAATGCGGGAATTGGCATTGTTGAGCTTACCAATGACTCCGATGTGATACGTCTTGTTGAAACAAGGAAGCGTGATGCGCAATGCGCAATGAATTCTTGGATTTGACAAATACAATGTGCATTCTTTGATGTGGGCCAAAAATGTAAAGCAACGTAGAGGCCAGAGACGTAGCATGTATGATAAAAAAGGGTTTGAAAGATGTTTCCATTGTCAAAGAAGATAAGTATAAACGCTACTTATGGCTGAAAATCAGTCCACCAAATGGTTAGCTCATGTTTGTGGTTGGTTGTCACATTCCTCACTATGACTCCAACTTTTATGCTCGCTTGGATATAGATAATCCCTTTGTTAAACTAGAGGAAGACATTGCTCATTACAAGGACCAGGGTGAAGTCATTGTCTTTGGAGACATGAATGCTTGCACAAATACATTACAACATGACACACAACAAGTCGACATGCCGCATGTTTCAAGAAGAATGGATGACTCATACATGTATAATTGAAGTTCTAATGATGCAAAAGAACTGAATCACTATGGAAAGTCACTTCTACATATGTGCAATAGTACCGGAATGCTCATTGCAAATGGTGTATCTTTATGGCAAGGCACCAATGAAATTACATATGGAAAGCACAATGGTGATAGCGTGATTAACTATATGTTGTTATTAGAAGCCACTCTAGAATGCATACAAAGCTTTAAACTTGTGAATGGAATCTAGAATAGGATCATAGGATGTTATATATTGACCTCCAGTGTGGTAAAATACTCGAGCATGTAGCCTCCAATCATGATGTGAATAATGTGTACCTATGTCTAGACTTTAAACGAGCACTTATATATGCTGATATGGTGGACCAAATGTTAAGCATGACAAAGTATCAAGAGAGACCAACATTAGAATACAAGTGGAAATTTTTCAAAGAAGTAATTTTCTCTTGCGCGAAGGAATGCTTTTTGGTGAAACACATGTCTTGCAAAAGGTCTAAGAAGGGTAGCACTAAGAAGAAATGGTTTGACATGGAATGTAGTCAAATCCAAAAACACTTGCTAAGCTTGGATGTAAGCAAACCAAGGAAGTTTACTTGGAACTTTCACACACATACAAAGAACTTGTTCAAAAAAAGAGGAGAAGGTGGGAAGTCAAAAAACAACTTCTTTTAGCACAAGAGAAAGCACATGCATGTGGCAAGTTTTGGAAAAATCTAAAAGGCAAGCATGTTGAGAGCTTTGGTGACTTGACTTTTGAAGATATGTATACACATTGCAAGAACCTCTATGAGGAACCCAATGTTGATAAGATGGAGTGTTGTAGCTCCCTGTCATTTCTGCCTCCCTTCTTTACCATTGAAAATGTATGTCGCGCACTTGAGAAACATACTACTCGCAAGGCAGGGGGCCTTCAAGGTGTCAAGGATGAAATGATTAAATGGACAAGGGAGAAAACACGGTATTGGATATGTGATATGTTTAACCTTGCACTTCAGCATGGCATGCCTCATGATTGGAGTACAAATTGGATCAAACCTTTGCACAAAGGAGATGTAAACAATGTGAAAAACTATCGCACTATAATGGTTGGTTCTTTGATAGAAACGTTATTTGGATGTATCATAGAGATGAAGATAAGTGAATGGGCTAAAAGGAACGACAAACATGCACTTGACCAAGCAGGTTTTCAAAAGCATCATAGCACTATTAATCACCTTGTCACTCTTCGAGTTCTTATGGAAGCATCTCGATTCAAGAAAGCTTTTGACATGGTATTACGAAGAAATATTTGGAGACGTTGTCAGGAGTTTTTTGGAGCAAGGGATTGCGCATATGTACATATACATGCATGGTGCATCAAATAAAGAATTGCCCATTTTTCAGAGCCAGGTGGTTACGTGGGGCCCACATGTGTACATGTAGGACAGGGTGTACATAGTGCATCGATTTTCACTATTACCAGTACCACTGTGTTTTTTCTACAATAAGGAGGAGTTGGTAGCGCGTAAAACTTCTCGAGGAAGCTATCCACGGGCCGACGACATGAGGTAAGCAGGTGCGTCAGATGGCATCTAGTGGCGTCAGGAGGGCGAACGGGGTCAATATTTGCATGCGGATGAGGACGGACACAACGTGGGTGTTTTCTTGTGAGAGTTATGCAGAAAGGTCATCATTAAGACCGCTTTTTGGGGCCACTTCACGTGGTTGCGAGACGCATTATTGAAAATAAATGAGTGCCAGGTGTGCGGATGATGCAAAAAGGTGACAACTATGCACTGCGAGGTCAGTTTTTGGCCTGTTCGGGGTCCGTTTGAGGTCATCTAAAAGGCCAAGGGTGCCCCACTAATAAAGCTAAGTTTGGGAACTGAAAAAACTGAGAGAAGACCAGAAAAAAACATGGAGAAGAGAGGAGGAACAGCCGCAAGTGTGTTTTTGCTGTTTTTGGAGCATTTTTTGGCCCTAAACTGCTCATCCGAGGTCGGATTTGAGCACTATGACATTGTAGGGTGGGGTTTTTGGGCATTCCGGACGCAATGGCGCTGTTCATTTTGCCAAATTCCTCACAGATTTTTTGCTGTTTTTCTGTGTAATCTTCTCCGGTGAGTGAAGCCTCTGCTTAACTTTGTGGTTGTATCTGCAATATTTCCTCAATACTGTGTAAACTATTTGCCCCATTGGTGTTGGGCTGAGCTTCATTGAGTCTAAACAACAACAATTTGCCTCCTTTGATATGAATTGAGAGTGTGTGTGTGAGTGTTGAGTGGGCAAGTGGGAAATCTCTCTCTTCTCACTCCGTCTATGTGTTTCCTGTCTCGGCCAGGCTGGTTGTGTAAGCTGAGTGGTGCCCCATAATGTGTGTGTGTATCATCCCAAGAATGTGTGTTGGGTCATTATAGTGGCGTTTTGTGTATTTCCATCCCGCTCACCATTCTTTTGGCGCCCCCACGGAGGATCTTCTTCGAGTAGCTTCTGCTTCGAGCTTCGGGATTACAGGTTGCAGGTTGCAGATTACAGGTTACAGGTTACAGGTTATAGGGACAGGTATAGGTACAGGTGATTCACACAGGTACAGGTAGCTGGAGTACAGTGATATACTAGCATTGGTGTCACTTGCAGTTGTTGTGGGTATGCATCACTTGGCGCCTGTTTGAGTGCATTTTTTGTTGGATTGTACGTTACTTGTGGAAACTGCCATGGTACACCTTTGTGGAGCCATATATGGTTTTATTTGGCAGTCCCAGCCATTTCTGAGACTTGGTCTGGAAGATAGTCATTTCTGAGACTTGACTATACGCGATTTGCATTAGCCTTCGTGTGAGGGTCGATAGCGTGAGGTTTTATTGAGCTGGGGGGTTCTCAAATGTGGAGATCCTTTCGGTGATACAGGTAGCTGGAGCACCCTTTTCGTGACCTCGCCATAGGCTATGTACTAGTGAGTCCTATTTGATGCTCGGGTTCTATTGTTGACAATTTATGCATATATATACAGTCTATATTTTGGGTTCCTACTGCTCTACTTCTGGGGAAACTCTGTCAAAAATTTTCCAAGTTATGATGGCTGGTTTCTTGGTCTTTTGAGCCATTTATGTTGTTATGCTGCTGAAATTTTGGCAAAATCAGAGGTTAAGTCAGGTGTGCCTTCTTGGGAGCTTCATGGTTGGCTTTAATGGATGATCAAAATGGCCCTCAATTCACTCCTTTTCATTTAACTCAAAGAATCCAGATAAATGTTCATGTGTCCAGGAAGATTTTTTTCCAGCAGCGCATAGTCTTTATGTTCGGGCCAAGAAGATTACGAGAGATCTTGGAATGTCCTTTGCCTGTTGTAATTCCGATGATCAACTATGAAAACTCATTTGATGTGCATGTGTTTGTCCTTATCTAAAGTTGAGCTCCATTGAAGTTTCTGGGGATTGGGTAGTCAAAAGTTTTGGGTTCTTGCACGTGTGTTCAAAAGGGTTCTCAAAGCATTGTAACTTGGGTAGCCATGGCTTTCTCTTATCCGGAGTTTCATGGAAGAAGTGATGAAGAAGTGGAAGATTTTTTGGAAAAGATGGAGGTTGCCTGCATTAGCAACCAGATTCATGACCGTGCACAGATGTTACGTCTTCTCCAAATTTGTTTGAAGAGTGATGCACGAGTCTGGTCCAAAACATTTGAAGAGGAGTTGCGTGCAGCGGATCCACCTGTAAGATTGAGTGGGGACAATCTAAGGCATGGGTTGGAAGTGGAGTTTGTGAAGATAGAAGAGCCTGACAAAGCGTGGCAAGAAGTACAAGGTTTGGTGCAAAAGGAAGGTGAGCCAGTAGATGCGTACATACGTAACTTCTCATTGGCATGGGAGCGGATGTGCAAGGCCTTAGCACCACAAGTACCCCCGCCTGACATGATGAAGAAGAGTAGGTTCTTGGTTGGTCTTTGGGAGAATATACGTTGGAGAGTGGAGCTAAAGAAGCCTAGGACATATGAAGATGCACTAGAGGTAGCGAGGAACAAAGAGTGGAATTTGAGGAAAATGAGCTAGTTAGGGCTGGAGTCTTTGCCCATGAGGTCTGAATTTCAACCTATAGAGTCTTTACAAGGTCGCATGTCAGGGGTTCATCATCAACCAGTGGTTCCTGTTACTACTCAGGCTATGCTAGCAGTGGTCACTACATCGGTGCAAGATGATGGGCTAAGGCAAGACATGAGGCAAGTGATAGATTTGATAAAGAATCTCAGCCTAAACATGCTAGGTCAAGTGGGAAATAATCGAGGTCGAGGGAGGTTTGCAAATCAGCCAGGAGGTGAAGAAAGGCCTAGGAATGGTGTTGGACAAAGCAATGGTAGGTTTTGGAGGCAGACACCCACATGTTATAATTGTGGAGAGTTGGGTCACATCAGCTCACAATGTGATAAGACACCAAGGATGGAGGGAGACATGTATCCATTGCCAAGACAGGTGCTAACTAGGTCAAATGATTATGTCATCAAAATTAAGGGAGACGAAGGAACCAGTGGACTGACCCAGGCGAAAAAGGGAAAGACAAAAGTGCTAAGTGTAGTCACCTTGGAGAAGGCATCAAAGCTAGAGGATACATTAGTGATGCCTATTGGGAAGAGGACCACAGAGGATAAGGAAGGAAGAAGTGCCCAGGTCCTAGTAAGAAGAAAGGAAAGAGCCATGAAGGTGAGGATGTCAAGGCAAAGAGCAAAAGGAGAGCTCGTCGAAAGTTTCATGTTTCAGATTTTCCACTAGGGGATGGGCAATTAAGCTATGACTTGAAGGAGGATCTGACGAACAGGAAGGAAGATGCTTCTTTTGGGCAGCTTATAGAGATGGTGCCTAAGCTAAAGCGACAGTGGAAGAGGATGGTTAACCCAATGGAGAAAGAGCCAAAGAGAGGTTCAGTAAAGGTGTTGGCAATGGATGAGCTACTAGACATTTGTCCAATAGTAGATGTGTGGCATAAAAGGAAAAATTTGGGACAAGGTTATGTGGATGGTGGAGCCCAAATATGCGTCATAACACACTCATGCGTTGAGAAGATGGGTCTCACAGTGGCTGGGGTGTCAGGTTTTCGTATCAAATTGGCAAACCATCAAAAAGTAAAATGCTTGGGTGTTGTAAAGAGCTTAGAAGTGGAGGCATATGATGCAAAGGCAGTGGTTGATTTTCATGTGATGCCAGCAGGGTTGGGAGCATATCCTATTATACTGGGCAGACCATGGTTACGTGCAATGGGAGCTGTTCAAGATTGGCGACATGGTGTTGGGATTAAAGCCCAAGTGGCCTCTTATGCGGATATGGCCGGCCGCCCGCCTAACTCACTTACCTCTAACTCTTTGTATATACTAACTTATACTTTGTGAATACTAAGATTATTGGGAGATAACCCTTCTAACAGTTCTCTGCGTACTGTACTGTGTAAGCTCACTGTGTGTGTGTGTGAGAGAGTTGATCCACGCTCCGCTCCGCGACTTCAATTGGTATCAGAGCCTTGGTTCAGTGCGGATTTGTGCAATCGCGCGCGCGCACACTTTTCCGGCAGATTCTGGATCCGGAGTTCGAAAATTCACACTCGGCGTTCCGGGAGCGTTTCCATTAGGTGACCTGGGGTTTTACCCCCCTTTCGAAGCCGTTTATGCCCTCAGAATTTCGTTCTGAGCACTACAGCAGAAGATAGATTTCAGCCGCAAAGAAATCCGTCTTGTGTAGATTGGCAAGCAGGAGGTGGTCGACATCAATATCGACTTCGACATACATCACTTATTAGTCTTCAGAGCATCATCTATAGACCAGGTACACATATATATCATCAGATATATATATTGCAGTCTGCATTGTTAGTTCTTGTGCTTGCCAGGTTCCAGGGGAGGTGTGGCCATACGACGGCTTGACACCATTGGCATGTATTGCAAATTGATGTACTGTGATTGTGGGTTTGCTAGTTGTGAGTCACGCTAGCAGACAGACCGCCGCAGCGGTCATAGGACAGTGATTGGTCTATTATAGGATGTATGCTAGTTCTGGGCAGTTTACTGAGCCATCTGAGAGGGTCGTGTGTGAGGTTTTTTGAAGCCAAGCACTGGGGGCTGGGTTACCCAGTGTGAGGTGGATTAGGTTGCTGGAGTTCCCCTCTCCACGCATCCTCTTCGGCGACTTTTATCCCTTAGGATGTATGACTTTGTGTAGACACTGGATTGCATCTTATGCATCAGGCCGTTGAGGCATTGTTCAGGGTTCAGTCTTGAGACAGATACAGGTTCTGTCATCGCCCAGAGAGGAGACAGTGCATGCTTACAGGACAGCATATTACAGAGATTTTTTAGATTTGTCATTGGTCAGCTATTTATGATTGTTTTTTGAGCTATCTTTTGGTTCCCAGAGCTCAGTTTACAGGGGAGACTCTGTCAAAAAATTTTCAAAATACTGACAGTTCCTGAGGAGAGGTGTTCAGCTTTATTACAGCTTGTTTACTGTGTACAGAGGCCAGTTTACAGGGGAAACTCTGTTGGATTTTTCTCAGGAGTAAACAGTTTGGCAGATATGGCATCGTCTCAAAGTGAGACTCTTTACAGCATAAAGAAGCTGGATGGCACAAACTTTCCATTCTGGAAGAAGCAGATTTGGCAGGTTTTGGTGCAGAAAAAACAAGTGAAGCCACTGAAGCTCAAAGGGGAGAGACCAGAATTTATGGCTGAAGATGAGTGGGAAGAGCTTGACGAGTTAGCTTGTTCCACAATCATGCTGACACTGGCAGAAAATGTTTACTTCAACGTAGCAGAAGAGACTACAGCGTATGGCGTATGGCAAAAGCTATGTGGTATGTACGAGAAACAAAGTGCTGCTTCTCAGATTTACTGGCTCAAGAAATTGGTGGATTTGAAGATGAAGAAAGGGACAGCCATGTCAAATCATCTGAATGAATTTCACACAATTTTCAGCCAGTTAACAGCACAGGAGATAGTCTTTCCAGATTCAGTGAAGGCTATGTTTCTCTTAATCACTTTGCCAGACAGTTGGGATACTTTTCGTACAGCGTTAAGTAATTCTGTCGCGCCAGAAGGTCTTACAAGTGCCAATGTAGAAGGCAGCTTGCTCACAGAGGAAGTGAACAGGAAGAACATTGACAAAGGCAAAGGCAATAGTGCTTTGGTCGTTCGAGGGAGACAACAGTTTAAAGAGAAGAAGGGTAAGAAGGCACAAAACCGAAGTAAGTCTCGTGATTCGAAGTCAAAGGATGACATAGAATGCTACCATTGTGGCAAGAAGGGTCACATGAAGCGAGACTGTACGAAGTGGAAACAAGAAAAAGGAAAAACAAAGAGTTCTGAGCAAGATGAAAAGAAGAGTTCAGTGAAGATTGAAGAGGTGAATGTCACAGGATCTGGTTTAGACAGTGATTCTGGTATAGCAGCTGGTGACATCTTCCTTACAAGAAATCTTGATTCTGTTTTCTTGACTGCAGAGGATGGACATGCTATGAGTGATTGGATTATCGACTCAGGGGCATCTTTACATGTTTCTCCGCACAAAGAGTGGTTTACATCATATGTGGCTACTAAAGATTATGTCAGACTTGGCAATGAGCAGGTTTGTGACATACTTGGAGTGGGAGATGTGCAGTTGAAGTTTCAGAATGGCTCTTCTTTATGGCTCAAGAATGTCAGACATGTTCCAGCAATCCGAAAGAGCTTGATTAGTACAGGGAAGTTGGATGATGCGGGTTATGTGACAGTTTTTGGGAACAGCGCTTGGAAGATCTCCAAAGGTTCGATGACTGTAGCACATGGTAGCAAGTCAGGAACTCTGTACACTTTACATGTTTCAGAGGTTAAAAACCATGTAATTAATGTGATTGAGCAGCCAAGTGTGTCACTGTGGCATCGTAGGTTGGGACATATGTCAAAAAGAGGAATGGAAATACTTTCTCATTATGGTTATTTGCCTGGCTTTTCATTTCAAGATTTCAAGTTTTGTGAGCATTGTGTTTATGGTAAGCAAACACAGGAACCGCACAGATCAAAGAGGAATCGTAGGGACGAACGGTTAGCTCTTGTACACAGTGATCTATGCGGACCAATGCCTAGTTTGTCACTAGGGGGAGCAGCGTACTTTTGTACATTCATAGATGACTATTCTCGCAAAGTATGGGTTTACTTCTTGAAGCACAAGGATGAGGTGCTCAAGGTCTTTAAGACATTCTTGCAGCTGGTGGAGAATCAGAGTGGTCAGAAGCTGAAGTGCTTGAGAACTGACAATGGTGGAGAGTACGTTTCCAAAGCTTTTCAAGACTTTTGTGAAGCAAAAGGGATTGAGCGAGAACTTACTGCACCATATAATCCTTCACAGAATGGGGTTGCAGAACGTATGAATAGGACCATACAAGAGAAGGTCAGAAGCATGTTGTCAAATGATGAGTTGCCTGATGGATTTTGGGCTGAAGCAGTGGCTACAGCAGTCCATTTGATCAACAGGTCTCCTAGTAGGGTTCTGGATAAGAGTGCAGTGGCCGAGATGCTATGGACAGGCAAGGCACCTTCGTATAAGCATCTCAGAGTCTTTGGTTGTGAAGCTTATAGCCATATTCCTAAGGAGTTCAGAAATAAGTTAGAACCAAAGAGCAAGAAGTGTATATTTCTTGGCTACAGAGAATCGGGCGAGATGGGTTACCGGCTTTGGGATCCTGAGTCCAGAAAGCTTATTCGTAGCAATGATGTGCATTTCAATGAAGCCAAGTTTCACGCTAAGCCAGAGAAAACAGAGGAGATCAGAAGAGTTGTCTTCAGGGAAGATGGACCTAGTGCTAGCACATCAAGACAGCATGGTCAGGCTCAGGAACAGCCTATAGTGCCTAGAGAGGCAGAATCAGTTGTGGTGAGACGTTCTGAGCGTGTCTCCAAACCACCTGATCGTTATGTGCCATCTCTAAATTATGTCATGCTCACAGATTGCGGAGAACCATATTGTTACAAGGAAGCATTACAAGTGGTTGACTCGAAAAAATGGCAGTTGGCCATGCAGTCAGAGATAACAGCTCTGCATAAAAACCAGACATGGAAGTTGGTTAAATTACCACAGGGCAAAAAGGCTCTACCTTGTAAATGGGTTTACAGGTATAAGATCACCGCTCATGATAGTCAGCCAAAGTACAAAGCAAGGCTTGTTTCCAAGGGCTTTAAGCAAGAACAAGGCATTGACTTTGATGAAGTCTTCTCTCCAGTGGTCAAGATGACTACATTGAGATGCTTTCTTGCATTGGTTGCTATATTGGATTTGGTGTTGCACCAAATGGATGTCAAGACAGCGTTCTTGCATGGTGATTTAGATGTGGAAATTTACATGCAGCAGCCAGAAGGGTTTGTTGAGAAAGGCATGGAACATTTGGTATGCCAGTTGTTAAAGAGTCTTTATGGCTTAAAACAATCACCGAGGGCATGGTACCATAAGTTCCACCAGTTTATGCTTTCTCAAGGCTACAAACGTAGTGAGTTCGATCATTGTCTATATACAAAGAAGGCTAAGGATGGCAGTTGGCTGATCCTTATTTTGTATGTGGATGACATGTTGATTGCTGGCAAACACTTGGAAGAAATTTCAACTTTGAAGTCAAAGATGGCAAAATCGTTTGACATGAAAGACATGGGTGAGGCAAGTCATATACTTGGTATGCGCATTGAGAGAGACAGATCAAAGAAGTTGATTTGGTTATCTCAAACAGAGTATATTGACAAGGTTTTGCAACGTTTCAATATGGAGAAGGGAAAGGCATTGAGTGTTCCATTGCCACCATATGTGAAACTTAGCAAACAAGATTGTCCTGTGTCTGAGGAAGAAAAGGCTGAAATGGATAAGATTCCATATGCGTCTGCAGTGGGTAGTTTGATGTATGCAATGATTGCTACACGTCCGGATATTGCATTTGCAGTGGGAGTGGTTAGCAGATATATGTCAAATCCCGGCAAGAAACATTGGGAGGCAGTGAAAGGTATCATGAGATACTTAAAACATACAAAGAGTATGCGCATATGCTATGGTAGTCAGGATTTGAGTGTCAGAGGATACACTGACTCAGATTATGCAGGAGACTTGGATAAGAGGAGATCTACATCAGGCTATGTCTTTACATTGGCTGGAGGTGCCATATCATGGCGATCTCGATTACAAGATTGTGTTACGCAGTCTACTACAGAAGCTGAGTATGTTGCAGCAAATGAGGCATGCAAAGAAGCTATTTGGCTTGGTAGATTGGTTGCAGACTTGGGAATCAATGCAGATATGCCAGAGTTATATTGTGATAGTCAAAGTGCTATACAATTGTCAAAGAATCCAGTGTTCCATTCAAAGACTAAGCATATTGATGTGAAGTATCACTTCATTAGGGAAGTACTTGAAGACAAGCAGATACAACTGCTGAAGATCCACACCAAGGACAATCCTGCTGATCTACTCACAAAGGGACTTCCAGGAGAGGGCTTTGTGCATTGTCGTGAGTTATTGGGCATTGGATAGATGGCAGCCATGTAAATCTTTGTACATTTATGTTCATAGATTTACAGTTACTTAAAGTGCCACATTGGACTTTAAGTGGGAGGTTGTTGGGATTAAAGCCCAAGTGGCCTCTTATGCGGATATGGCCGCCCGCCCGCCTAACTCACTTACCTCTAACTCTTTGTATATACTAACTTATACTTTGTGAATACTAAGATTATTGGGAGATAACCCTTCTAACAGTTCTCTGCGTACTGTACTGTGTAAGCTCACTTTGTGTGTGTGTGTGAGAGAGTCGACCCACGCTCCGCTCCGCGACTTCACATGGTACGATTAGCCTCTATGGAAAGACAGGTACCAAGAAGCTTTATAATATGGACACAAGGAAACGATTAGAGGAGCTTTATGAAGATGAGGATGAGTCTAGTGATGAAGACTCTTCCACGGTGACAGATGAGGACAGTGATAGCACTACCAGCAGTGATGAGGATGTTGAAGTTGCATTTCTTTTGATGGACAAAGAAATCCAGGAGTTTGGTTTAGTTGCATTTGCGAATGAGGTTGAAGATGAAAGTGAAGGGCCTTATGAAGTGATTGAAGGGCTGATGCAAACCAAGGTTGAGTTGTCAAAGAAGCAGGAATTGATGACACAAATGATCAGTGGAGACCTCTCAACTATGGAGAAGGATATATATTTGCACATGCTGGCTAAATTTCCTGATTTGTTCATTACTTCATATGAAGAGATCAGAGGGTTCAAGGGCGAAGAGATGTATATAGAGCTGAAAGAAGGTGCTAAGCTAGTGCGGCAAAGGCTAAGAAGGATGGGTCAAGAGCAAATGGAAGCCTTGCGAGAAGAGGTGGACAAGTTGTTGAAGGCAGGGTTCATAGTCCTTGTGGAGACCACAGAATGGGTGAGTCTAGTTCTAGTCAGTCCAAAGAAGGATGGGAAGTGGAGAATTTGTGTAGATTTTAAACCCTTAAACGCAGCCACTAAGAAGAACCCATATCCTCTTCCATTCATCGATCAGATCTTGGATTCAATGGCAGGTTATGAGAGGTACAATGTGTGTGATGGTTTTTCAGGCTATTTTCAATTGAAGATTGCTCTTAAAGACCGCACAAAGACCACTTTTATTACGCCATGGGGCTACTATTGCTACACAGTATTGCCATTTGGGTTGTCAAATGGACCTTCCTTCTATCAAGAGAGAGAAAATTGGGTGTTGGAACCATTCATTGGTAGTTGTGTTAAAGCTTTTATGGATGACTTTTGTGTTTATAGCAGTAGGGCTGAACACCATGAGAAGCTGCAGATGGTATTGGCTCGATATGATGAATGTGGAGGACAACTAAATCCAAAGAAATGTCATCTAGCACAGCCAAGGGTGAAGTTATTGGGCCATATGGTGTCAGAAAATGGCATTGAGGCTGATCCAGATAAGGTTAATGATCTTCTAGCTGTTCTCTAGAGAGGTATGATGCCTTGGCTGCTTTGACTGACTCGAGGTCTAGTTGATACGCGGGCTGTTCCTATAGTTTATCCTTTTGGTTGAGCTTCTTTTTAGCCCTCTCCGCTGCTTGCATTGCTCCTGTTCAATGAATAGAGTGCAAAGTTAGCAGATTTGTCGAAACTATCTCTGTAATGTCCTTTAGGCTGAATTGCTGACAATTTGGTCCAATTTGCTTCAAATCAATTTTTGAACAAGCAAAGATGCATAGAAACATGCAAGGAACAAAAACATTATGGTCAAAACAAATATTTACAACCAAAATAAATAATCACGATTATTTATAGCTGAGAAAAATTTTCAACTTTTTGCAAACTTGGATTTATAGGCTTGAAGTATATACCAAATACATGCTGTGAGTGAAATATGGGCTCATTTGGATGCATAGGGTGAAAATGGTACCAACTTTTGTCTTTAGGTCTCTGAAACAGTAGATATAAAGGAAATTTGAGATTTTGAGCTCCAAATTGATTCAAAATTGGCTAGTGGGCTTAACACATCATGTAATTTGGATGTATGATGGCAAAATATCAAGATTCCCCAATTTCGACCAGAAAGTAAATAATCGCTATTATTAACTTTTCTTCCAAAATTGATATTTTTTGGTACAAAATGGTTCTAGGCATTGTATAGACCTTGGGTATGAGATATGAGGTGATTTGGATCAAGAAATGTTGTCCATAACCAAGAATTTGGCTTGCAAAGACTTCTTTGCGTTTTTTGACAATTTTACAAGTAATGGGTGGTCATTTTGGCTTATACTTGATTTTTGGCATGTAATAGGTGTGTACACATGATAGGTGAGGTGAGGTGACAATTTCCAAGCAAAACTGATGCAAAAGTAAATAATCATGATTATTTATAACAGTGACAAAATCTTTGCAAAACCTACCAATTTTGACCGAGACATTTGTCCTAAATTGAATTTGGTCAAGTTTGGTCATGCCGGCATCATTTTGTGCTATGTCGACTCTGAAATCACTGCTTTTTGTGACTACACTTCCTGTTGGGTTGGTCGGTCAATTTTGAGGCTTTGGACTTGTCCGCAACATAGTCATGAAGCAACCTGTTTAATTCTGGCTCATTTGGAGTCAGTTTGACCCCGTATGTCGAATTTGATGCTTTGTAACCTTCAAGTCATTTTCTACTTTTTGAGAGATTTGCTTGATGGATTTCACCAAACCAATCATATACATTGTATATGGACCTCATAAGCAAGCCATCTGTGGAGTCAGGTCACAATTCTGACATTTGCCAAAAACCTAACTTTTCTATTGGGGACCCCCTCGACCCCAGCCGAATGGTCATCTGATGGTATAGGAAGGTTATATCATGTTAGGGAATTCTATGGTTCAAATCCCATCTGATTTGGTGAAACTGGCAGGCCGCTATGGTCAGTTTTAGGTCGTAGGTCTTCGTACACTGCTCGGTTTCTAGGGTTTTTTCTAGGGCTTTAGACTAGCTACCGGCCGTACAAAATGGATTATTGTCGAGTAAAGAACTTACCCCTCATGTCTCGTGTGAGAGGGCGCTGAAAATGGTCAACTGTGGGCTCCGAAAAAGTCGCACGAAAGAGGCCGAAATCTCTCTCTGCAAAGGCTTCAGGGGCACGTAGATTTGGGACATCTAGACTCTTGGCACAATGAGTCTCTAATTTTACTTTTCTCAATAAGAGGGAGTGGAGAGGGAGTGGAGAGTTTTTCGACTAATCAAGACCACCCATCCTTGACTGGCAACCTGAGCCAGCCCCCACTTTCCACCCCACACTCACACTAAGTTAGCTTGTTTTCTAATTACTATCACACTGTTTTACATATACAAACAATGTTCCTTAATCAATTCTAGACACAGATTCTTTTATACATCCCTTCAAAGAATACCTAAACAATTCAAACAAGGCCTAATGAAGACAGCCCTACAATTCAACAAAAATAACTTTTCTAATTTCTCATGAGTTGCTGCTACCCGCGGACTTCCTTTGTCTAACCAACAAAGCCTTTGCAAAGGATTTATTCGCTAACCGCAAATTGCGCAACCTTCCCATCTCGCTAACCACCAGGCATCCTGCTACCCATGAGGCATCCCGCTAATCACGAGGAACAAAAAAGAGCCGATAACCTCAGCTTAATCTCCGCTAACCGCGGGATCACCTCGCTACCCGCAAGAAACAAGAGATATTCTTTCAAGAATTCTTCTCTTTGAATGATTCTTCAACATGATAAACCAACTCTTTATATCAACGAGTATCAACTTATCAAACAATAACAATTTATTAAGCAATAACAATTCAACAAACAATGTCAATTTATCAAACAGTTCTTTCACTAATCTATGAAAACATATTTTTGTTTCTTGTGATAGAATCACGTTTCTTGGACAGTTTAAGAAAATCCCTATGCTTAGCTTCCCAGGTCAACATGAATAGCAATGCAAAATTATAAAATTGTCTTATCGGATTAGCGACATGTTCAATTACCTCTTGTGTTTGACACTGGACGACTTTGACTTCTTCCGCAACCACTACCTCCGCTTGAGCACCATTTGGAGTAGTTGATGCCTTCCTCTGCACCTTCCTTGGAGGTGGAGAGACATGAGCGTCCTTCAAGCTTTGAGTCACTCGCTTCGGGGCCATCATAACGAGGTAGAGAAAAGGGTAAGAGAGAAAGAGAACTCAAGAATCCGAAGGGCAACACGACGATGGTAGAGAAGATTTGGAGATGGAGATCGCTTGAAGGTAAGAGGTTGAGGGAGAGAGGTTGAGGGAGAGAGGATAACTCTGACGTCTGTGTGTTTGTTTCCCCAAAGTGAAGGGAGAGGGGTCCTTATATAGGCTCTCAAGGCTAGCTAAGAATAGAGGGAAGAAAGGAGAGATAAGTTTGCGCACATTCATGACTTCTTTTTTTTATTTTTATTTTTATTTTTGGACACGAATTTTGATGCGCGAATTCGATTCTCTAATATTAGAAGAAGCTTCGCTTCCAAGACAAGAACTCTAAACTTAACGCCCTCCTCTTTCTTTCCTAAAATTACTCCTCCTTTCCTAAAATTGCTCTCTCTTTCCTAAAGGGTCAAATCTTATCATTAGATACAAACTTGACGCTTAAGTTTCTCATCAACCTATAGTTTTCAAGTGAATAAAGACCATACGTAATAGTTCCAGAGTCCGATTTTCAATCCGATCATTTTGTTTGAACGCATTATGACTTAACAAAATGAGAACCTTGAATATTTGCAAAGGGAATAAAATACTTTTATTAAAAAATATTGGATACATTATATCTGGGTACTACATCAACAATGCAGTGATTCTAGTATCCTTATGGTGAGTCAACTTCCCTTCCCCTTATATAGGCATCGATCGATAACACGGCTATATGATGCTCATATGCAAGCCATTATTTCTCTTTAGATTTGGGCCAGCACTCGGTCGGTAACACGGCTAATTGAGTGTCGTTTGTTAAAATCATATGTTTTTGCATAAATATGGTGTTCAGGTCATTAACCCAATAGTACGAACACCATATAACTTGTATGTGCATGTGCAGTTCATTTTTTTTAGTATTAAGTATATGAAATACTAGGTCAGTAATGCGGCCATGAAGAGTATTTCATATACAAATGTTTGAATTGTTCGATATTGTTGTTTTTAAGTGTTCTTATGAAAATATATACTAGCTAATCATATTCAAAAGAATGGTTTATTCATCAATCATCATCGCTATTTTAAATGCTATATTTATATAAATTCTATTAAAAAAGTATATGCACACAACTTTGATGTTAAATATTCATTTTTATCTTTTTTTAGATCAAGACTTTCTTTGTAATTTATCATTGGTTTGTATACTTTCAACGTTTTAAAATGAGCTAAAATAAAATTGACAGTATGTACGTCACGATGCATGTATCTTTTAAGAGGAATTTTTTTAAAATGAATCGTGATAACATGCAAAATATAAACTTAGGTATTATGTTCTATCGAAAAATTTTGAATTGTTGATTTTTAACATGTTCTGTTAGATCTGGACAATTTTATTAGGAGTTACTTATTTTTATTGCATTTTACACGAGTAAACATACCATTTCAAAGTCATAATGATTATCAACCTGAAGTCATATAATCCTGCATAATTTTTTGAAGTCTTTAAGTTAGTGTATGCTTTGTTTGAACTAGTGTGAGAGTGCACGGTGAAAAATATAACTAATAAATACACAATTTGCTGAAATGTTTCATGTTTTTAACTTGTTTGTTTGATTTGGATGAAGTTCTTAAAAACCACTTGTTTGCTCTGCATTTTACACAAGTAAACACTGCATTTTATAGTGAAAATTGTGTGTCCTAGACCTCCTCCTAAAGGCCGAAGTGACCATAACTCTGAAATTACGAAAATTTGATGATAGAGAGTTGAAAAGCGATCCAAATTCAAAATAATTGCGATCCATGTATCCCAGAGATCATTTTTGGTGAAAAATGATCAATGACGCTGAGCATTAGTGGGATGTTGCTCTGATCAAGTCAAAAATCACATCAGAATTGACTGTTAGGGCAAAAACAGCAAAACAAACATTGCAGACACAAAATTTGGGACTTTTTAACTTTTTGGGATCCAAATTCAAAAAGGGGTGAGATTTGGCTTCTACAGGGCATAGAGAACGTGGAGAACAAAATTCATGAGAAAATGTTGTCAAGCATGGGTCACGATCCATGTATCTTTTGACATTTGGGGCTGATATTTGACAAGTACATCCGTGATAACTAGTGGAACAACTTTGCCAAAAGGGACCATGTCAAAAATTTAAAACGTTGGTCAAAATAGCCAAGTATAGAAACTAGCCAAAAACCGCAAAGCAGATAGAAAAACTCACTTTTGATTGGGGAAAAATTGTACAAATCCAAAAAGAAGTGGTGGAATAGACTATTGACACTGCAGGTAATCATCAAGCCAAATTTGGTGTTCAGATGTGATGGAACATGGATCATGATCCATGTACCTCATGAAATTTTTTTGAAAATCTTTTGGCTAAGATTTGAGCAGCAAGTAGCTGAGACACAGACAAACACTTTTCCCAAAAGAACCAACTGCAAAAAAAGTATAAAAAGTGATCAAAGAGCAAAAAACAAAACATTTTCTAAACTATCACGATAGACTGTAGAAGTCTGTTTGGGTTGGGCAAAACTGATCCAGATCCAAAAATTCTTTGTGGAGCAAGCTACAAACATCACAAGCTATCAGCACACCAAAATTCATATCCAAAAGTGGTGGAACATGGATCGCGATCCATGTATCCTTGAGAAGTTTTTGGACAAAAACTTTTACAGCCTGTATTAGAGACCATTGTGAACAAAAATCCCCAAACAATTTTTGTCAAAAAAGTTCAAAAAATGGGTGAAAAGAGACAAAAGCAGTTCAAGGTGAAAACCCTGAAATAGACCTAGGGATTGACTTTTGCCTGACCTAAACAAGTCCAAATCATACAAAAGCCATATAGCAGGGATCAGTGGACCAAGGGGAAGTTGTGTGCTACATTTTAGTCCAATCTGACACAGAGGTACATGGATCGCGATCCATGTTCCTCTATCACAGACTGATACCAAACTTGCACCATAGCTAGAGTACATCACAGGGAGTCTAGTGGTCTTTTCAAAACTGAATTTGGATACCAAAAACCAAACCAAAAGCCTAGAACTATAAAGTATGTTGAGCAAGTGCCAAAATTGACCTAATTTTCAATCCAAAGGTCCATTTAAAAAAAAATTGATACCATAGGACCTACTAATCATGCTGAATCTGATGGTACCAAGAGAAGTCAATTTGGGTTCCAAACATGGATCGCGGTCCATGTACCTATAGTGACAGCTTGACTTGAAATTTTCCAGATCAGTAGGACACACATAAGGAAACATATCCCCAAGTCCAGTTTTGGAAAAAATTGAGCAAATTTAGGTCAAAAGGGATCAAAGCAGATGATAGACTGAAAACCGCTCTATGGACCTAGTGTTTGCCATTTGACCTGTCAAAACAAGTCTAAATCCAAAAAGATTTGAGATAGAGTGTAACAAGCTGCCAAGAGATCAAGTCCAAATGTGGTTGAACATGGATCACGATCCATGTACCACAACCTCATAATTTGTTGAAAATTGGTGCAGAGCCTGCACATGACCTTGTCTACACATAGACAAAATTTGGAGAAAAAAATTTGACAAAAGAACATGGATCGCAGTCCATGTACCTCAGCATAGTGGGGGCATCTAACTTGGTGATCTTGTAGACATACTTGAGAACATCCCGAATCTCAAGTTTGAGCTAAAAATACCTTCTAAGACCAAGATACAAGCCAAAGTTCTTGTGTTCTGGTCTTGAGACTTATTTGAGTGCTGTTTCAAGTGAAATTTACCAAAAGTGCTCTAAGTTTTGATAGACAACTCCAAATTGAGTTAGGTAAATCCAAGAAGAAATCTTGCAGGCAATAGGATAAATTTTTCTAGGTTTCCTAAATCCAATTTAACATTTAAGGCACCCTAAGACTAGTTTTCAAAAACCAAAAAAGTCACAAATTCTTGACTTTTGCAAGGAATAAGTTTCACTAATCCAAAGTGGGATTGTCAAGGACTATCTTGAGACTTTTGAGAGATCCTTAACCATGATAAATCATCCACCACTAGGGTTTTCTACTCCACTCACATACATGAAAAATGCATCAAAAAACTACAATGCCGACAACAATGGGATTGGGAGAATACATAGATGAGAGGCATCCTTTGATCAACAAACCAAACGTGAGATTCATCAGAACCAATGAAGCCATGCGAGTTCTTACGGATTATGCTCATGAGGGCTTGTATGGGTTCACAAATGGAGATCCATATATCTTCTACAAGTGTGTAGAACCCAATGCTAGAGAGTTGATCACCCGTAAGAACCTCTATGCATTCACATATATAGATGCCCATGGAGTACAAGTTTTGATGGTAGATAAGTATGGAAGTGAGTACAAACTTGTCAATCCAATTGACTTAGAACGATACACATACAAGGGTTCTCCAATCTCTACTTACTTGTAGCCAAATATGATACAAGAGTACACATTAGAGATGATTCCACCAGGATTTTCTCCAAGACTAAAGGAGAGGACGAGAGACATCTTTCCAAGAGACCATGAATTGGTTAGATTAGTGACTAGACCATAATAATTAAGACCATATCAAGTGGCCCAATGTGTCAAAACAAAGTACGATGGGACAGAGGATCCATATACTCATGTCTCACTCTTCAAACAAGTTTTGAGAGCCGAACAGATTGCAAATTTTCATACTCAGTATGAGAGATTTGGCTTGACATTGGAAGGAGAGGACTTGACTTGGTTCCAAGGACTAAATAGGGATGATTTTTCCAGCATAGCACAACTCTTGTAAGAATTCACGGAGGAGTTCTCAAAAAGGGGAATCAAACATAACACGGCATCACACATCTACGCTTTCAAACAAAAAAAAAAAGAAAAAGTGAAGGAAGCTCTGCTTCGCTTCAAAAAATACATCAAGAGATGTCTTGTGAGAGAGCTACCGCAAGATGAGAGATTGTTAGTCCTCTTCATAGAGGACTTGAGCAATGAAACTCTCAAAGAGGAACTAAATTTGAAAGTATGTACGGCATTTGAGCAAGTCAGTAGGGAGGCTCTTTATCGAGTTGACAATTGCAAGGCCTACGGAGAGGTGACTGAAGATACAGAAAACATGACTAGTAGTGCCTCATCTCCAAAAAGCAAATCAACAACAAAGAGAGATGTTCAAACTCCTTGGAAACCAATCATTGATCAAGTGGTCAAGGGGGTGATTAGAAGAATAAACCAAGGCTACAAACAAAACCTAGATGTATGACAACCTCAATTGAGGAGATGTAATACTTGTGGAGGGGATCATCCCACTCCATGGTGTAGCACTCAACCAAAGATGCAACAAATGCTGGGGCAGCAACCACCTCTTCTGAATGATGGTAGTGTAGTAGTGAACTACACTCAACCAACATATGTTCCAAAACCCGTGAAAAACCAGTACTCCTTGGATGCAAATATGCTCATGTTCATAGCCAATCAAGAGTATGGTTCAAAGAACATTCTTACCAGGCAAGAAAAACCATTAGCTGGATCACCAGCTGTGAAACAAGAAGGCCCATGCTGTGAATGTGAAGGTGACCATTGGGCACGAAATTCTCCAAACAAGGGTCCACAAAAGAAATATTTGTATTCTCTGAACATTGTGGGAGATACCATCTACGCCAACATTGTGCTAAAAAAAGGAAAAGCAACAATAAATGTTGTAGGCGTGATGCCTTCTTCAAGCGGATCCGAGGTAGAGCCTACAATTCCTTTAAAGGTGATGACTCGAGCTACAACTCAAGAAGCTACCAAAAACAAACCAGCTGAGGAAGCCACATTGCCTATTCAAACAGAAACCAAAAACTTATTGGTGAGAACATGAATAAAATCATGGAAAGCTAAACGAGACAAAATAAAAGCGAAGAGATTGAAGGAGAAAATAGCTTTAGAAACTAAACTAAATCAAACAAGAGAACATCTTAGATGAGAGTAAGAAAGCAATAAAAACGCAAAGGGACCTAAAGAGTCAAAGACTAACTCGAGAGGTTCAGTCTTTGTTGACAAAGTCTTCAAACCTTTAGATACAATTTTGAAGGCCTATGAAGCTAGTCTAAAACCCAATCAAACCCAAGAGGATAGATGGCTAATATATCCTCATCCAGAGTATGAAAAAGAGAGGGTGCAAATGTGCAAGGAGCTCATCCAGAACGCCCAAGCTCTCATGGAACCACATATTCCAGATGCTCCAAAAATGGAGGTGCTAATTCACAAAAAAATCCAAGAAATGGAGAGCCGTGGTATTGTAAACAGAGACCAGGAAGAGCCAAGAGTCGAGTCACCTTTAGATACAAGGGAAGTAGCCAATAACACACATGGGGTGGGTTCACAAGCAGTGATACCTATTCTAGAGGTAGAAGAACCGTGGCCACAATCTTATGGGAATCAATCAGAAACCAAAAAGATGGTAGTGCTACTTTACAATGAGTACCTATCTCTAAGATAAACATGGATCACAAATGTTTCTTAGGGGATATAAGATCTTTATATGGGGATGCCATGTCTGTCGCATTTGAAGAGAGTAAACCGTGCTCTCTAAAGACTTTGCCATCTTTCATAGGAGAACTTGAAACAAAATTGGAGGTTAAAATGGTAGCTTCTCAGTGGAAAGCCACACCAAAAATGATGGAAACCAAGAGCTTGCATGAATTGATGCCTTCTCCTATACAATGCACACTTTATCTCTCAGAGCTACTAAAAACTAGACCGCATCTATGGGGCCAAATGGGCAAAGACCTAGAAAACATGGGGTTGATTATCCCTTCACATGACCAACTTACGGACAAAAAAATGGATGACACCTCACTTGAGAAACCACAGACAAAGGTAGTACCAGTAAATAATGTGGGTGACTACTTTGAAGGAGAAGAAGGAAACACCACCTTACCACTTGAGTACAAACAAGTAAAGACGGTTGCCATATTAGATGGTGGGGTAGGAATTACCATTGCAACCAAAGAAATATGGAAAAAAATGGGAAAAGCCTGCTCTTACAAAAACTCGACTGAAATTGCAATTAGCATATGGATACGCAGAGGAATATTAGAACAAATCATTGTATCCTCGTGTGGCATAGAGTTTGAACACACCTTTGCCATAATGAATTTTGACAAGAGCAGCAACTTTGATATCATATTGGGCAGACCATTCATGTGTCAGCTCAAAATGGTACAAGACTAGGGCTATAGGTCAAAACAAAAATAAGTGTCAAAGATCATAGTTATAGAGATGTAGAGTGAACCCCGGAGGAAGAATTACACTCCACAAATGAAGAGGAAAGTGAGGTACCTACTTGGTTGCAAAGCAAAGTGCATGTTTGGATGTGCGGAGCTTCGGGGTGTGGAAGTCTTAGAAAGGAAGATTGCATTCTAAAGTGTTTAGTTGAAGATGAAGCTTATATTAAGGAACCATTCCCAGTGGAGTTATTTGAACCCTTTGGATGTGATCAAATACTGGCGACTCTTGATGTTTGCATAAATGAGGTGACCAACACCAAATTTTGTGGTGAAGATGGCTATAATATAACTCCCTTATTTACAATAAAGGTGTTGAAGGAATCTAAGAAAGTTTGTGAGTGTGAAAGCAAAAAAGGTGAGACAGATGGCTACGTCATGGAGCATGAAGCCAAAGTGCAAACAAAGGATGTAGAGCAACCACATGAATATGTCATCAGTGACATACCTAGAGAATCGCCTATAGCTATTTCAAAGAAGACGACTCCAAAAAAAGCACAAATGAAAGCAGATAAAGAAAAAAAGTTTCCAAGTTCAACGTCAAATGTTCAACAAACGCAAGATCAAAAGAAGAATGGGGACAAGGAAGAAGATCGACTGTATCCTACAATGATGAAATTCAGCATATGCGGAGAAACATGACTCAAAATCACATGTTCAGCTGTAATAGATCTAGAAGCAACAAAGAATCTAATGTCTTATGATACGTGGATAATGATGGGAAAGCCGCCAATCACTGAGCTAGAGAAGATCGTGTACACAAGCTAAAAAATGCTAATTCCTAGATTTGGCATGGCCGAGGCCCTACGCAATTTGAGTATCAGGGAGTATAAGGATACTTTCCATATAATTGAATCCCATCATATCAAAGAGAATCTGACCCTGACAAAAAACTGGAGGAACATCTTCTTTCAACCACAAGGAAAAGCTTCAACAACAACACCATCAGAAGCCCCAAAAGAACCTCAAATCCATGTAAAGAAGAAATCACCAACCATCCCGAAAAAAGGTAAAACTAAGGTAAACATTGAAGTATATCAACCTTGCAAGACGACTTGACTTCAATGAGCCTACATCCAACTTCCAACGAAGCCTCTACATCAAGAGCCACACCATCAACAATGCAATGGAAACCAAAGCAAAAAGTTTACCAACCAAAGTTTCCATCACAAAAAAGAAACCAAAAGAAACCAAAGAGAATCAACCAAGTATTAGTATCCAAAGAGCACATCCAAGTCAAAGACCCAATTTGGATACATAAGACAAAAGTTAAACCTCAACAACAAAAGGTGACAGGGTGGGTAGGATCAAATGAGTCAATCACTGCACCGGGCTACTTCCAAGGAAACACTAACGTTTGGGCCAAAAAGCCTAAAGTAGAAGCTTGGATTTACTCACCTCAAGAAAGAAGTTCTACAAGGAGCGATCCAATCTATTAATGAAATACAAACAACTCAGGCAAGCAAAATAAAAACAACAAAAGGTAGAAAAAAGACCTTCCAAGCAGGCAATGCGAAAAGTATGGGTGTCGAACTCATACCTGAGCCTAGCTACCCAACAAACAGAGGTGAAGCAACAACTAATTCTAGTCAAGCTACTTGAAGCACAAGGATTCTATGTAGGTAACACTCAAATATGGTTACCAAAAATTGTAGCTCAATCTGGAAAAACCAAGAGAAATCATGCAGCACAAGCTTCTACCCGAAGGCAAGCAATGATAACCAACAGCCAACAGAAGCCAATTACAACCAGCGCTGCTGCAATCTCTAGATAGATACCTCATCATCAACTACAAAATCAGGACTTCTACAATAGAAATAATCAGTTATGGGTATCGAAGCCTAGTGTCAATCAAGTTGTCAAGAAAAATAAGAAAATGCCTAGTGTCCACCATCAAGTTGTCAAGAAAAAGAAGAAAATGCAAAAGACGATCACACAAGGACAAAAGACAAGGTGGGTTCCAAAATTTCTAGTAGAAACTCAATCACAAAGAACCCACACACATCAACAATCGCTTCTAATTGGAGATAAAGCAAAGACTACATCAATCCCTACCAGAGCTGAAGGACTTGTTTCACAAAGCAGTGTAAAGATACGACAAGCAAGTCAACAAGAGCAAAAATTTGCCAACCTACTTGACAAAATGGTGGCATACAAAGACCAACACAATGGAAGAGTCCTAAATTTCCAAAACTTATGGAATTGGGTTTCTGACCTTGAACCAGTAAGTCCAAGTCGCCATTAAACATACATGGCATAAAAGTCAGAGTCGAGCAGCTAAGCCACTAAATGAGCAAGGCGTTAGTTCCAAACCCTCATGTAATATTCTTTGTGGTCTAAGTGTCTTAGTTATTCTACGTACTGCTCAAGCTGGAAGAGTTGAGTATAATATTTTTGTGTCGCTCAAGCTGGTATAGGTGAGCATAAGAGTTGAAGTCATTGTAGTATAGTGGTAAGTGAAGGAGGAAGTCCAACAGAAACTCACGCACTCATCATAGTGAGGTATGAGCGGACAAGCTTCTAAATCAAAAATCCTTTTTGGAAATGTGGAAACTATTGAGAAGTCCGTTGATGTCACACGTGCTACATTTGCTCCTTGAAGAACCCATCATCTCCATCTCTTACACTACATGCTTTTGTTCGACAAATTTTCATATGCATATAGAGTGTCCCATAATTGGCACTTGCATTATACACTCTTCCTTTGTTTCTCCCAAGCACTCACCTTGCATGAATGACAGGTACTTCAAGTCCAAATACTCAACTCCAATAAGAGCGTATACCAAAGGCACTTTTTTCCCACCGGGTTTTTTTTCCCTTTAGTCATCTAGCTTGTTTTAAGACCCTAATCTAGAAACCCTCATCACATCGACTTCTTGTATATATTACTTCTACATCAACAATAAGAAAATGGATACCCAAATCAATCATCAATGACTTGGAGATAAAGTTGTAAATCATAACATGCTTATCGCGATCAACAAAGCTCCATAAAAAAATGGCAAGTTAAAAAATAGCCTACAACGACAAGCAATGAAAAATTCATCAAGCGAGCTATCCACAACAACCATACGTAGCTCACACAGTGCTTCAATATTGGCTACCTATTGTGGAAAACTCGAATTGCAATGGACCTTGAAAGCAAATCCATCATAAAGTCTACTCCACAAAGAGGATCAGTTCTACAAGCTCAGACACATCAACATCCATCTTTACGACTGCTAAGATTGGCAACAAAGAGGTGAATGCACAATAAGAAGAAAAGTTGTCTCGACAATCAAAGATCAAATCACATATCAACAACATGGTAGCTATGCATCACTCAAAGAATAGGGGAGCGTCATCAACAACAATGCACTTTCCAAGCTGAAGACCCATCTTGAAGACAAAGTTGAAGATAACCCTATGAGAAGACTGCACAAGGTCGTGTCAAGGGATTACATGATTTAGGAAGGGGGGAATGTTAAAAAATAGACCGAACGGGCTCCCACTTGGTCGGACACATAGCCGGACACCACATTTGTACTCTATTAGGTTTTTGAGCTAGTGTAGTAATACTCTGTGTAATCCTGATTCTAGAGTAGTGCATCAATTCCCTGAGTTGTAATGCTATAATGACGTTTGTAAAGGTCCATATGAGTCGGCCACTCGCCATTTAGAATGCCCTATGTATAAAGGTCAATAACTTTAATGTGAAAGGAGGCTTATCTTTAGAGAAGAAAGAGCTCTGTTGTATGTACACTCAAGCTACGAAGCTGCTCCAGCCTGTAATCATTGTAGCTATTGATTGGGTAATCCGTTTTTAGTTTTGAAACTTGCATTGTGTTCCTCTCTCTTTGCTCTTTCATTTAAGTGTAGAAATTGTCAGGTTTGGTGTGGTTCACAACTACGTGTTAGTGAGCCTTAATTGGAAATTTGAGTGCTTAAATCACTATTTTTAGTCATTTTGACCATAGGGGAGTGTTCTTAGACCATAGGGAGACATTTTTGGAATGTTCACTACAGACGTCCATCGCAGCGACCCGCTAACAGAAAGGGTTCAACGAGATGCGATACAATTTTCACCTTTTATTCACTTTTCTTAAACATTTCTTGCATGTGGCTTTAACAAAGCTTGGGTTGTTTGGATCATCTTCTTATACATCTCCAACCTTCACTTTTCCAACTCAACGTATGGATATGTCGTCCATATTTGTTCCTCAGTCAAGTTATTCTTAAGCCGTGCCTCATAAGCTTTAAGAAGTGTGTCTAGAGGTTCCTTCACTTTTTTAGTTAGAACAGATCCTCCCAAACTTGCATTTTTTGGTTCCTCCTTCTCAAGATCTACCTCAAGATTCTCCTTTCCCTGGTTGGCTTCTCCTTCTAGTTTTCTCAGTTTCTGCTTGGTTTATTTCAGCTCCTGCTAAGGAAGTTTGTTCTTGCTCCTTCCTAACTTTCATGCGTGCTTTCCTAGATTCCAAGTGTTTCATTGGAGTTTTTGCTCAACATTCGGTGCATTTGTTCTAGGTTCCTCAATTATTGGGCCTTTAATTGCTTTTAAGGGTTGCACTCTTGTGAAAACCTGTATAGGTGTCACCGTTTTGTTTTCAACGCCACTACTTGATGGGATTGCCTCTAGCACGTTTTCACCGTTTTATTTAGGTTTTTTGGGCAATTACTAATCAAATGAGTTGTTCCACAATCTAGAAAATATACATTCACTGTAATGATCTCTGTATGAGCAAAATCTTTCATAATATGGTTGCCACCACACTTGTAGCACGGTCCTAAAGGTTGTCGAGGCACTCCTAGAGTCGCTCTCTATTGATAGGCATGCCTTCGTCTTGCTAAGCCACCATTGACTATGAACGATAATGTTCTCTCATCTAAGCTATATCTACCTTCTCCTGCAGCATGAGTTGCTATTGTTGGTGGTCCAACATTCCCAATCATGTGGTGCTTTTGGCTCTTTGAATGGATAATATGCTGAACTAGCCATATATCCACTCGGCTCTTCGTAATATGCAACAATAGGCACTAAGGCTTGTTTCTCCCGTTCTTCTACAGTGGGTGCATACCTAACGCCTACTGTTCTTGATCCTAGGAGAGGTGGTTGTTGCCATTCAACCCCTACTGCTCCTAGAAAATTCCCTGACGTATACATAGGCATTTGTGGTACTTGAGGAGGTGCTACCTAGGTTGGTGGGGTACTACTAATCTCTTACATATCCCTTGTTGGAGTGACATTGTTCCATCACATGATTAGTCCATTTTTTCTCGATGGTATGCCACTTGGTTTGCTTAGCCTATGGCTTAGCAAATGGGCTTATCCTTTTGAGAACTTCTTCAATACGTTTCTCCTGACTTACAATTGTCTCACTCTTTTGTGTTGATTATATGGACTTTGATTCACTATGTTGTGATGATAAATCTTCATTTAAGTCTTTATAGTCACCTTCCTTGTATACCACACAGTTGTCTACTAGGTATAGAGCTTCTTTGGTCACCTCATTTAGAGTTTTTCTCTTCTTCATATGCAGATCCTTTTGAAGGTTCTCATTCCTCAGTCCTTGGATAAATATCAACATGAGTCTAGACTGCGTTGGTAACTCCTTCATAGGGTAGAAGTTTACATAGGATCTCAGCCTTAAAGCTGCTCTTCATACAAATTCTCCTTCTTTTTGCTTAAACTTATGGATTTTCAAGACTGTATTGTGGGATATCCCTCTTTGAGAGAATTCCTCAATAAACCTGTCAAATACCTCCTCCATTGACTCAAAATATCTACGTTCATCGGAATCAAACCAGGTGGCGGCATCCTCCTCTAAAGTTAACCCAAATCTTGCAAAATCCTTGGAAAAATCTACAACTTCCTTAGCTTTCATGACATGCAAAAATTCTACCACATGATCCCTTGGGTCCCTGTTTCTAGAATATTTCTTGTTAACCCATTTTTGGACTTAAGATGGTATGATCCTACGATGATCCATCAATCTAAGAATATGATCTCCCATTCTTCCTCCATTAGGATTTTTTGGTCTCATATATGGTACGTGTTCCTCACCTAGGGGTGCTCCTAGTTCGTAATTCCTGATTGGTGTAGCCGCTGGTGATTCCTTTGCTCAGACCCTTTCTTCTCTTTCTCATTCTCAATGTAGTGCTTTAGCCCTGGTTGGATTTTCCATTTTTGTTCTACTCTCATCTTGGTATTGTTGATGGAGTGACGGTTTTGGTGGTGCTTCATGTTCAAGTTTGATGTTGCAAATTGCTTGAGCCACGCTTGAAATGATAGCGGCGGTGAGTTTTGTGAGTATTGATGGTTGGAAAATGGTTGTTTATTTTATTGAGATGTGGTTTCGTACTCATCTGAGAAGGGATTTGTAGATTTGTTAAGGGTTTCTATGGGATTTTTCTTCTGTTCAGAAGCCTGCGCCAACAGTCTTGGCATTATCACTCTCCCTACATCTTTTGGATGAATTGGCTCATATTCTTGTCCGTACTTATCGACAAAAATGATATGGGCTCCAATAATTGCAGAATCATACAAAAACGAGTATAAGACTTTGTCTTTGCTTAATTCATTCACATGGGGTTCCATGCACCCGTAGTAAGAGGTGACTCTCCCCTGCCAGTGCTTGTAAATCCCAATGTTTTCATGAATTGTAGCCACTCTCACTACTCTTTTGTTATGAATGTAGAATACTCCAGGAGGAGTGAGTTTAGGAGACAATTCTTGGGTCTCCATACCATCTTCCCTTTTGCTATGTTGTCTCCATAATGATTGTAATTTTTTGGGTCTTTGACAATGACGTAGTGATTTTCCTCCTCATTGCAAAACCTATCACTATCGTTGTTTACCACCCATGATTGCTACCAATCCTCTCAATGGCCATTCTTCAATACAGATGCATTGACATCCTTGAACATCAACATACACTAGGGCTCCATGGGTGTTTGTTCTCTTCAGCAAGATTGTGGTGTATTTTGGTATGTTTAAGGGCTTTTGGGAGGTGCTACCCCCCATAGTCCCTTGTTGTTGGAAATCTCCAAGTTGTTTGTTAGCCATCCACTGATAAGATTCATCAAAAGAGGTGTTAGTATCACTGCCCTCTTCTATGATTGGTGCTAGAGGATCTATCCTTGCTTGGTTTACACTCTCTTCTATCGACACTAAGCTAACCTGATCTCCTCCCACTCTCCGTTCTCTTTGAAGACACCTACTAGATCTCAAATTCATCAAATCTTTCACGCAACAATTATCAACCCCAAGCCTCTTACCTTAGAAGTTTTCTTGCAGTTGCTCTTTGCGCTAGCTTTCTTTCAAACCGCTTCCTCAACTTGTAAAATAATTAACGCTCCAAAATAACCAATTTTCAAGATCCTTGGTTCTGGCTATCTATACAAAATTTTCAGCTCTACAATTCTTTGTCAAAATAATGATTGTCACTTAAGTACTCTATGATGTTGATCGGTATAAGTAGAGGGTTAATTTCAGCCAAACAATTGTATATAAGGACACAATTCCCTATGAGAGATCTATACACTGATCGAAGGAGACAGATGGGATCCTAGGGTCACAAGGAAAGCTCTTGGACATTCAAAATCAATTCATGTGCCCTAAACTGAGCCTCCAAACTTCATACAAGTATGATGTCTAAGTGCTCAGAATTAGCCCAAACTTGAAATTTAGACTCTCGTTTTGATGTGCTTTTTCCAAATCCAATCCTACTTTGTGCTTTCAACACCTGTCAGCATGTCAATCTGTCCTAATTTTGTCTCAGATGTTGTCATCCTCACTGAGATGTCTTCTAATTCAAAGATGATCCAAATTGGATGAAACTTGGTCTTTAAGCTTGTTTTGTGGTGCTAAACACTTTGGTCAGCTCTTATGCCAGCTCTGATCCCAAAAAATTCCCTTCAGATATCATATGCGTATAAATGAGGTAAAACTCACTTGAGAGGTCTTCTACCACGCAATCAACTCACAAAATTTTTCAAAACTCAATTTTCAGCCCTTTTTGTGCTATATATGATCAATTCAAGCATTCACTTTGCCTAGATCCGTCTCTTGACCTTTACAAGCCCAAAAATGCTTCGAACTCAATGGGATTTTTCCTTTTTTCTTCTTAACTGCTATAGATCACAAGGGTGTACTCATGCTACCATATACATGTGGTAGTGATGTGTGTGAACACACTAGGACCGCCGAGGCATTTTTTCCCTCTTTAGGAGGTTTTTTCCCCGTGCATTGTATATATGCCCATCACTCTAGGGCTATCTATCTTTCCATTGCACACGAAGTAACACACTCTCTATTGTCTACTTTGAGCTTCCTTTGTCTTCTCCAAGCTGTGTGCGTTTCTCTGCAACCCTAATTCCAACAATTGGTATCAGAGCAGGTTACATCCTCCCGGGCTCGGTCGCCAGCTGCTCCAGCACACGCCTGCTCACTTTCTTCGATTACACTGCGGTTTTGCAAGCGCTCGCAGCTCAGATTTTTGATTCGTGCTCATTTCGGCCTCCATTTCCACTACAGGCAGGTCTGCACAGGCAATTTTGTCATTTTGTGCAGAATTTCTGTCAGTGCCATCTTTTATATAACAGGTGCCTTACAGTCTTCTACGGTTTGTGCTATATAGCATGTATTTTTCTCGCTCCGTTTCTCCTATTTTCGGACAGTTTTCACATCAGGTGGAGCATTTACCATGGCTGACAACAACACAGATGTCTTCAAGATGTTTGCTGCTAAGGACAGGTTGGATGGGGACAATTACCCTATGTGGGCTTATATGATGCAACACGCTCTTGTGTCAAAGGTCATCTGAAATATTGTGGAGGGCATTGATGTACATCCTAGTTCTGAGGATTTAGGCAATATTGAGGATGTTGCAGGTCTTGCTGCAAGGATTGATGCTATTAGAGTTGTTTTGCCTATCGCAGAACAAGCTCGTTGGGATGTAAAGGATGCGCAGACTCATGCATTGATTGTGTTGTCTATGAAGTGCACTATTGTTCCTTACATTCATTCAGCAAAATCTGCAAAACAGGCTTGGGATATTTTGGTTGGTCTTTATGCAAGTCACAATGAGGCTAAAATTGCTTTGTTGTGTAAAGAGCTGGAGTCAAAGATTATGCATGAGGAAGATGATATGGAAACTTTCCTTGCTAGTGTCAGCAATATCAATGAGCAACTTATTTCTGCAGGTGAAGTCATTTCAGACAGTTCCCTTGTGCAGACAGTTCCGTTGTGCAGGCAGTTCTTGATGCCTTACCAGATTCTTACCAGACTTTTGCTAGTACTTGGAGACTTATGACCCAAGGAAATCCTGAAGTTGTCAAGTTTCATGCATTATGCACATTTCTATTGCAAGAGTCACTTTCTAGAAAAAACAGCACTAGGCTTTTATTGCTTCTCAGAGAAAGGGTGGTAACAGCAATACAACCACTTCTTATGGTTCTGTTGCAAGTGGAAAAAATTCTGTTCCTAATGCTTCGGTTGGCAGCAATTCCTCTAGAAATTTTGGTGATAAGGGCAAAAAGAAAATGCGTTTCCATTATTGTAAAGCTAATGATCACTTGATCAAGTCATGTCCTAAGTTGAAGGCCAAAGAGGCTAAGAAGAAAGAGGGTGGCTCCACTACAAATGAAGGTTCCACTACAAATGCAGCCATTGTTGAGTCTTCTGTGAAAGGAGACTATGATGTTGACGTTGATGCAGAATGGTATTTTAGTGCAGAGTGTACTTACAATCCTGATGTCCATGATGCATGCATGTTAGTTGCTATAGATTCACATGTGTGGTATTTCGACAGTGGTGCTACAAAGCCCATTACCTCACATCGTGAATTGTTCACCTCTCTCGAGTCTGTCCCTCATGGGGATTCAGCCACTTGTGCCAACAATGCCTCTTATCCTATCCAAGGAGTTGGAAAGATTGTGCTTATTGCTGCTAATGGAAACTCTTTCACATTTGTTAATGCACTTTATGTACCTGGGATCAAGAAGAATCTTTTGTCTGTATCCGCACTTGCTAGACTTGGACTTGTAGTCAAATTTGTGGATGACAAATGTACAAATCATGACTTCAGTTTTGGAGATGAAATTGTTGCATCTGGCCTTTTGTGCTGTGGGATGTATAAGCTCACTTTGTATGACAAGTGTGGACAAAAATTTGCAAATGGAGTTGAAGATTCAAGGGCTATTTTAGATGCAAAACTTTGGCATGCACATTTTGGTCGTCTGAATTTTGCCAGTTTGTTGTGTTTGCATAAATCTAATATGGCTGCTTCTTTGCGGCATCTTGAAGCACCTGTCAAACATGTTTGTGAAGGCTGTATTCTGGGTAAAATGCAGCGTTCTAAGTTTCCAAAGGATGGTTCAGTTAGGGCCACATGCAGATTGCAGCTTGTGCAACCGTGATGTTTGTGGGCCCATGAAAACTCCGTCCTTGGGAAATTACCTGTACTTCGTGACTTTCATTGATGATTACTCCAAGCATGCATGGGTATTTCCGCTTAAAGAGAAGTCCGAAGTTTTTATGTGCTTCAAATAATTTCTGACTATGGCTGAAAATGTCTCAAAATGTACTATGGGTACCCTCCATTCCGATTGAGGGGGGGAGTATATGTCTCATGAATTTAATGCATTTCTGGCTAGTCGTAGGATAAAACACCAATGTACAATGCCTTATACACCTCAACAAAATGGTGTTGCTAGGAGGAAAAACAGGTCACTTACGAAAATGGCATGATGTATGGTCAAAAGTCAAGCTTTTCCGCATTCTTTTTGGCTTGAGGCCATCATGTGTGCCACTTATATACTAAACAGGTGTCCTATGAAAGCTTTGTAGTGTATTACTCCATATGAAGCATGGGATGATAGAAAGCTTTCTATTGAGCACATGCGTGTTTTTGGCTGTTTGGCATATGCTTTGGTGCCACAAACACAATGCAAAAACTTGGATGAGAAGGTTGTCAAATGTATTTTTGGTAGTTATAGTGTTGAAAGCAAAGGTTACAGGTTGTATCAAGCGTATTCTGGTTTCACGAGATGTAGTGTTTGTGGAAGATTCTGTTCAGCCCTTGCTGTCATGTACTAGAGACATTAATGGCTGCCATGCAATTAGAATATGATGCACTTATAGAAAATGACACATGGAATTTATGTGATTTTCCTCCTGGCAAAAGGCCATTGGTACGAAGTGGGTTTACAAGTTGAAACGCAAGCCGGATGGTGAGATCGATCGGCATAAGGCTCGACTTGTTGCAAAGGGTTATGCACAACAAAAAGGCATAGATTATGAAGAGACTTTTTCTCCTACTTATCATATGACTACTGTGTGTTTTCTATGGGGCATTAGGAGATCATTTTGGTTGGGATGTACATCAAGCAGACATTGTTACTGCTTTCTTGAATGGTGACATATTTGAGGAAGTTTATGTAACACAGCCTCGCGGTTTTGTCAAGAAAGGACAAGAGGCCAAAGTGTGCAAATGTAACAAGGCTTTGTATGGGTTGAAGCAATCTCCTCGTGCTTGGTATGAGAAAGCTGACACTCATTTGGTCAAACAAGGCTTTCATAACAGTCCAACAGAAAGCACATTGTATGTAAAGCGTGAGGGTGATGTACTTGTCACTGTGGTTCGTTATGTAGATGATTTGCTAATCAGTGGACAAAATGAGAGACATATTGATGAATTTAAGGTTGATTTGAATGCTACTTTCAAGATGAAATATTTGGGGCTGTTGCATCATTACTTGGGTATACACTTTAAGCAGTGTGATGGTTGTATTGCCTTGTGTCAAAAAAGTTACATAGAGACATTGCTATGTAAATTTGGACTTGAGGATTGCAAACCTATTGCCACTCCCATGGAAAGAAGTTTGAAGTTGAGGCTACATGATGCTGGCAATCCTGTTGATGTCACTCTTTACCAAACTATTGTTGGCTGCCTTATTTATGTATGCAACACGAGGCCAGATATTCAGTTTGCAGTCTCATAGGTGAGCAAATTTATGCATATCCTAGGGTCTAAGCATTGGCAGGCTGTCAAGAGGATTTTCCACTACCTTACTGGCACTTTACATCTTGGCTTGTTTTATCCCAAGGGGGGATCATTGCCACCATACTTACATCTTTTTCGGACTCAAATTGGGTTGGTTGTTTTGACATGCAAGTGTCCACAAGTGGTTTTTGTTTCATGATTGGCAGTTCATGTATATCATGTTTGAGCAAGAAGCAACCTACTGGGGCCACTTCGAGTTGTGAGGCTGAGTAGAGGGCAATCTTCATAGCTACGGTTGAGTGTGTATGGCTCAGACGCCTTATGGTTGATTTGGGTGTTGGATAGGACACTGCCAACACTATCTACACTAACAGTCAGAGCGCATTGGCAGTTGCAAGGAACCCAATTTTTCATGCTCGCACAAAGCACATTGAGGTGCATTCTTACTATGTCAGGGAGAGGCTCTCAACAGGAGCGATCAGCTTGGCTTATGTGACAACACAGGACAACCTTGCAGATCTTTTCCCAAAGGCATTGTCTCGTGAGAAGCTCGAAGCTTTCCGCAAAGCTTTGGGCTTACTTCCCTTTGTGGACTAATCATGTCCTTAGGGCATGACACTTCCCTTTACCTATGTGCCAGCTCTCGTTCACCGCATCACTCCAGGGGGGATTTGTTACCATATACATGTGGTAGTGATGTGTGTGAACACACTAGGACCGCGGGGCATTTTTTCCCTCTTTAGGAGGTTTTTTCCCCTGTGCATTGTATATACGCCCATCACTCTAGGGCTATCTATCTTTCCATGCACACTAAGTAACACACTCTCTATTGTGTTCTTTGAGCTTCCTTCGTCTTCTCCAAGCTCTGTGCGTTTCTTTGCATCCCTAATTCCAACAACTCAATGGTGTCCTTTGACCCCAAATCTGGCCTCTAGGACATCATACGGGTATGATGTCTATCTAGTCAGAATGAAATTCTGTTTCTACCCCAAGTTCTCCTTGATGTGTACAACATGCACATGTGCTCACACAATAAATTTTGGAAGTCAGACTTGCACAAAATCACCACTTTTTGACAAGGAATTTGCTAGAAAGTGGAAAATCCTCTCAATACTCAATCTATATGTCCAATTGAAATGAAGATTGGTGTATGTGCTCAACACAACATGCAAAATATGGGTGTGAAGTCAAAAAGTCAATTTGGATGCTAGATTCACCCGTCAAACATCATATACGTATGATGTCTTCTGATGGATTTTTGTCCAAAATTTATCCACATGTCTCCAACACTAGCTTTTAAGCACTTTTACCAATTTGCATGCAAAGATATGCTCAGAATCACAATCTGACCCTCTGCCTTTTGTCTTTTGAGTACTAAGTGCTGGCCAAAAATTTAGTCTCAAGATGTACTTAGGATAAAACACCCCTTTTGAACACTCTGGTGCAGTCCATTTTGTCAAATTTGGCCTTTTGCTAGCCCTTAATACATCATGTGAATGATGTCTAGAGTTGCATTCAGTCATGCACAAATATCCCCAAAATCTTCTTTGTTGCATTTTCCCCTTAAAAATAAAACTTTTCTAAAATTTTAAAAGCAAACAAGCACACTAGAAAATACATCTATGATGAATAGCTCTAGATCATAATCAACATGTCATATCTACAATTATTCCTACACATCATATAGGGTGTTTCATTTATGATTAGAAAAACACTTGGCTGCCTCACACAGACTAGCTATCGTTTTTATCACCTTACAAATCAATCACACATCACCAACACTAAAACACAACTAATACTACCCATGTCGGAAAATCCAGATGAGCCACACGCTCCATAGCACCTCTCCTAGATCTCAAGAGTCCAATCCTCAGATCCTATATAAAATAAAATAACAAGACTCTAGCAAACCAAAGTTTCTTCTACCTTGTAGGACTAGACTAAGGTTATTTGCCTAGGGCTCTCGTCCTTGGCAACGGTGCCAATGTTGGTAGATATGTCACAAGCAGACGCTAGCATAGTGAGAACTAGACCAACATACCAAAATGTTGGCCAAGGACATAGCTCGACCCGCAAGCACGTGGAAGCAAATAGATGATTGTCAAACACCTACTCGACCTTCTAAGACACTCACTACTCAAGGAAATCAAATCCAGACATCCTTCTAAGACACTCACTACTCGAGGAAATCAGATCTAGACATCCTATGTGCTTCTGACTGCAATACAACCTACAATGTTCACACTACCAAAATCAAGACCAAAAGTCCTCGAATCACCTCGAAACTCACGGGGGCTACTCTATTTACCTACGCTGACCCTATATCCCGCCCGTAACCACTTGGTTTAACAAACATGTATGAAGACAGCCAGCCAATTATAGGTCACCAATTTTTAACTTCTATGATCCTAATGTGTAGTTTTTCTTGGCGTGAACCTACTGGTATGAAGAACTAGCAAAACAGACACTCAATTCGTAAGATAACTCACTCAAAAGCTAGTGGGATCTCACCTTCTGATGGAGCCAAAACTTTGCAAGCTTGGCATTGGTGTGTAGCCCTCACCGTTGCTAACTCGTTGGTGGTGTCATCTTTGCAATGGATGCTTTGTAGCACACATAGCAAAGAAATAAGCTCTCTCTCTCTCTCTCTCTCTCTCTCTCTCTCTCTCTCTCTCTCTCTCTCTCTCTCTCTCTCTCTCTCTCTCTCTCTCTCTCTCTCTCTCTCTCTCTCTCTCTCTCTCTCTCTCTCTCTCTCTCTCTCTCTCTCTCTCTCTCTCTCTCTCTCTCTCTCTCTCTCTCAGCAGTCGCTCAGACACGGTAGCAATTAGCAAAAAAATTGATTAATTTAGAAGTCCCCTTAGGGTTAAAAAACTTTGGATTATATATATGCCTCTTGAAGGGAATATTTCCATTTAAAAAAATCTCTCAGGCCTTTCAAAATTAAATATTACAAAAAATAGGCAATCCTTCTCAGTGTTCCATCAGCCAACAACATCAAATTTTTGCACAATCTCTAACGCCTTCTTGAGTACCTAAGGGAAGGCTTTCAAAAAGAGGAGGGAGTCGTCCACAAACATCTTGGGGAGGAGCTAGTCGTTACTCAGAAAAGTTAAACCTTGAATTTCACCCCACGATGCAACAACTTAGAGCATCATTATTAGAAGATGAGACATAGTGGAAGAGAGAAGAGGGGCCATGGGGGATCCTTTCTTGATAGATCTTTTGGATTCAAAGGAGCTCACAATTCTATAATTGAACAAGATCTCAACTCGACTGCTTGCACCCAGAGTGTGTATAAGTCGGCAAAGGTGAGGATCAAAGCCCAGTGATTTCATGACATCTTCAATGAAGGACCACATGATCTTATCATACACCTTGTCAAAGTCTAGATAAACAAAAAATCACTCCTGCTTTGTGAAGGTTGCGTACTCAATGCCAACCATTGCTGCTAAGATATTGTCATATATTGACCTTCCTTTGATAAACCGGTGCTGATAAGGGGAGATGAATCTGTCTAAGAGGGGGGCAATTCTAAGAGCAACTCCCTTGGCAATGATTTTGTATGCCATAGAAATCATAGTTATGGGACACCAGTTCTTAATATGTGAGAAACAAACCTGTTTTGGGATAGGCTTGATAAGCCCTGTTTTCACACTAGGAAGCTTGGTTAGCCATAACTTTGATTAGGACCTTGAGGTCATTCCAGAATTCCCTGAATAATTTAGTGGTCAGACCATCCAAGCCAAGGGATCTCTCCTTGCCAAGACCTTGCAACGCAAGCGAGCACTCATCATGGCATCTCAAGATGATTGGATTCGAGCAAGGTCACTCTAGCTTTGTCCAATTCCTGAGGGCGGGTCTTTGGTTCAAGGATTTCACTAACGTGATCATGACCCCGTGATTATGTCAATAACATGAGTGATCACATATGAATATTATGTGATCACATTGATTGCTAATGTGACTCTCATGGGTAACCTATAGAAACCACCAGAGTCGATAGCCCCGGTAACCTGTAGAAAAGCTCAGCAAGCTCATCTTTATATAGTAAAACCTCTACTATCCTTGGCATATTGATTAGGCAAATCGTGGGGAGTGTATCCTAATGAAGGTACATTCATTTATCCTTGTGAATTGACCTAAGGTTATAGAGTCACAGTGTTTATTAATAGGGTAACCACTTCTATAAAATTTTTAATCCTTGACCGAAGAAAAAGATACAATTCTAAACAAATAGAATCTTTGAAGAGTCTGCTCATTGAAAAGAAGCCCCTTGTCTATAAAAGGGATGAATTTGATTTTAGAAAATGGGCATATTTAAATCATTAGAGGATTTCGGAGGTCATTTGGAGGGCCTTCTAAGAAATTCTATCTCTCTTTCTATAGAAAATTTTCTTAAAATGCCTTTGCACTTATTGAGCACGTCCAGAAGGACAACTAGATTTTTTGAAAAGGAAACCTAACTTTTCAGCGGTCCTTGAAAACAATCACTTTTTCATTAAATGTGAGTGTCTTTTTCACAATACTGATGCCGCTCATTCAATGTGGCTTGCGTCATCATTGAAATGAAAAAAAAATCACAAAACTATCAACTAGTGTCAATATTTGAAGATTTTGACACCACAATGCATCCAAAATGCCCAAAAACCTAAAAATCAAATGCCTACTTACCTTTTTCTAGCACACGGAGAGAGAGAAATTGCCAAAAAACCTCTAAAAGAGGGTTTTTGCCAAATGGCACGCGAGGGGCATTTAAAACTTTTGTAAATGGGCCTCTGTGCGCCATTTGCAACATTGACGGCACGAAGAGGCCCATTTACAAAAGTTTGAAGTGCACTCAAACGCCATTCTCCCTCTCCGGTGTTAGAATAGGGCAAGTCGACATTCGATTTTTAGGTTTTTGGGTGTTTCGGATGCATTGCTGTCAAAATCTTCAAATTATGACACTAATTGATAGTTTTGTGAGATTTTTTAATTCATTAATGACGTAAGCCACATTGAATCAGTGGCGCCGATCACGTGAAAAAGACACTCACATTTAATAAAAAATGACCATTTTCAAGGACGGATCATTGAATGTGTGGATGATACCTTTTTTATATTTTTGTTAATATAAGATTTTTTTCTATGTAACGTTGGCTTTTCTCTCATTGGAGGAGCTCTTTTTTCTCTCTTTGGTAAAAGGACCTCCAAAAGACCTCCACAATTTTCTAATGAAGAGTTGATAGTCAAGGTCCTTTCGTTGTGCTTGTCTACTGTGCTGGTATCCCTGTTTCTCTCTTTCAAAGCGTGCTTGTTTTGAGCTGGCTCCTCTTGGTGTGCGGCCACAGCTTTTATTTTCACCTCTTCTCTCCGATCTCTCTTTTCTTCGTTGTCAGAGCTCTCGCTGTTGTGCCTTTCCGGTGAGCTGCCAGCTGACTCTTCATCAGATTTATATGATCTTTTTCCTGACCTTGTAGCTCTTGGAGAGGGTTGTTCTGCCAATATCCATGTGTTCTGATCAGGAGCAGGTGGTAGGTTGTTGGCTACATCATAGAATTATTTGGGCAGGAGTTGCAACTGCACCTGATGCCCTTCTTCACTCTTGAATTTGCCAGTGACTGTAGTGTGGTGCTCTTCTAGCTGTTCGCTAGAGAGGTATGATGCCTTGGCTGCTTTCACTGACTCGGGGTCTTGTTGATAAGCGGGCAGTTCCTGTAGTTTCTCCTTTTGGTTGAGCTTCTTTTTAGCCCTCTCTGTTGCTTGCATGGATCCTGTTTAGTGAATAGAGTGCAAAGTTAGTAGATTTGTCAAAATTATCTCTGAAATGTCCTTTAGGCTGAAATGCTGACAATTTGGTCCAATTTGCTTCAAATCAATTTTTGAACAAGCAAAGATGCATAAAAACATGCAAGGAACAAAACTGTGTGGTCAAAACAAATATTTGCAACCAAAGTAAATAATCGCGATTAGTTACAGCAGTTGAGAAAAATTTTCAACTTTTTGCAAACTTGGCTTTATAGGCTTGAAGTATATACCAAATACATGCTCTGAGTGAAATATGAACTCATTTGGATGCATAGGGTGAAAATGGTACCAAATTTTGGCTTTAGGTCTCTGAAATAGTAAATATAAAGAAAATTTGAGATTTTGAGCTCCAAATTGATTCAAAATTGGCTAGTGGGCTTAACACATCATGTAATTTGGATGTATGATGGCAAAATATCAAAATTCTCCAATTTTGACCAGAAAGTAAATAATCGCGATTATTAACTTTTCTTCCAAAATTGACATTTTTGGGTACAAATTGGTTCTAAGCATTGTATAGACCTTGGGTATGAGATATGAGGTGACTTGGATCAAGAAATGTGGTCCATAACCAAGAATATGGCTTGCAAAGATGTCTTTGCATTTTTTTGACAATTATACAAGTAATGGGTGGTCATTTTGGCTCATACTTGATTTTTGGCATGTAATAGGTGTGTACACATGATAGGTGAGGTGAGGTGACAATTTCCAAGCAAAACTGATGCAAAAGTAAATAAGCACGGTTATTTACAACAGTGAATAAAATCTTTACAAAACCTGCAAATTTTTACCTCGACATATTCCATACATCTAATACAAGTCCTAAATTGAATTTGGTCAAGTTTGGTCATGCCGACATCACTTTGTGCTTTGTCAACTCTGAAATCACCATCATTGATCTCTCTTACTTTTTCCCATAAGTCTCATGGCCAGTCTTCCTCTACGAATGGAATTCTGTCTAAGGCATCTTCGCTGTTAGGCACTATGAGCTCTGGTTCGTTTGTTTCAAGATGGGATTCTGCCACCACATCGGATTTTTGCTTTTGTTTCTTTTACTACAAGTTCCTTAGGTTTTGCAATACTTTCAAGCTTGGGTTTTTGTTTTTCAAGCATTTCTTGAGTGATTCTTATCAAATTTTGATAAGCTTCCAGCTTAGCTGCTTCCATGTCTGGATATGGATAATTTTTCCATTTGTTTTCCATGTTTTGGCTTGCTTTAATTCCTGCTTGGTAGGCTTCCAAGGCGGCATTAATAGGCTCAAAGATTTTATCAACCAGAATGGATCCTCCAAATTTCACGGTTGTTTCCTTGAATTCACTGCTAGTTTCTTTCAACTTGACAGGGACTAGCTTCTTTGCTTTCTCCTCGATTTCAACCCGTTGTTTTTGTTTTCTCATCTCATATCTTTTGCTTCTGCTCCTTTTGATTCTTTGAGAAGAAACTTTCATATTTTCAGAATCATCAGAGGAGTTGTGTTTCTTTTTCTTTGCCTGAACTCTAGTGATTTGATTGGAACATCGGTTTACTCTCTGATGAGATACTAGGCATCACTTGGACTACGTTTACCACGGTTTTACCCTTGTTCAAAGGATTTTTGGGACAATATTCTAAAAAGTGTCCTCTCTTTTTGCAACATTGTATGCAATAGGCTTCAATTGGTTTGAGGCTTTTGTCAAGCTCTGGGCATTTATTTTTTCAATGATCATCAACACCACAATTATGACAGTTTTTTGTTCTTGGCTTCATCATGGGTCTTTCCATGGGAGGTCTGACACCTTGATTAGCTACATAATACATTGGTGCGAGCTCTGATGGAGTATAAGTCACAGTTTCTTCCATTGGTGGTGGATGTGGGTTATACCAATCTCCTTCTATCATTATATAGATGGACTAAGCTCTGCATAGGGTGTAACAGGAACTAATGCTTGCTCATCCATGACTACTTCAAAGTGCATGTACTTTACAGGCACTGCATTATGTCCTGGATACAGAGGTTGCTGTCCCAACACAGGTTGAGTTCTTTCCATACCCATTGGTGGTCTTTGAGCTTGGGCCATATTAGGATGATATCTGTACATGGGTTGTTCTTGTGGCCTCATGGGCACATACTAAACATTCTCATCATACTTTGGCCTGAAGAAGCACTCATGGGTCTCATGGTTGGTCCATTTACCCTCGATTGTACACCATTTTTGTGGCCTAATTGGTTGTCCCTATGGAGGTATCCCTTGTCCTGCTGGTCCTCTCATAGGTGCTTTTTGCATGTCGTTCATCCTTTTTAACATATCTTCTATGGCTGAGAGTGTTGCCGCAGCAACTGTTACCACTTGTGCTGGTTTATTGGATGCCGTCTTCTTGCTTTGATTATCCTTAGGGACATCTTCTTCGTTGAAAATCTCGCAATTGTCTCCTAGGTTAATAGCATCCGACACACACGCTCCGAGGGTTGTATTCTTTTTACTTTAGAGTATAGCATGAAGTTCTTTTCCATTAGCAGTCCCTCCAGAAACAAAGATACAAGTCGTTCTTATGCAAGTATCTCCATCTCTGGGCATCTGGCAATGTATTGTTTCATTCGAGTTGCACAATCCCTAACAGACTCACCACGTTTCTGTTTAAAGCTATTGATTTGAGATACCGTATTATGTTTGATTCCTGTTTTAAAACAAGCAGCTACTGAGGCGGTCCGGGGCGGGCAACAAGAAGAGCAACCTCTAGACACCCTTCAAGGCTCCCGTGCTGCTCAATGGGGCTGGGGCACAACACAACACAAACCAAAACAACAAACCCACAACCAAATCCCAACTACACAAAGGGCACCATCTAGTTTAAGAGCGAACTAGGAAGCAAAAGAGGAGAATCGTTAGAGCAACCCACAAACAAGCAAGGAATTTATACTAACCCTAACACCAATGGAACACTCTCACACACTAAAACACGAGAGAGAGAGAGAGAGAGAGAGAGAGAGAGAGAGAGAGAGAGAGAGAGAGAGAGAGAGAGAGAGAGATGGTGTACAACTTAGCTTCAACTTTATATTTTGCACAAAAAGGAACTTAGAGCTTGCGGAATCAAGTGACAAGATTTGGTTATAGCATCACTAGCACATTGTCTTAGGGTTATGGGAGCCCTCTCACCATCCACCCTCTTACAATGGTAGCCAAACAATAGCCAATGAATCACAAGCAACAAAACAACAACCTTCAATGAAACAAGTCACCTTATGAAGCTAAATGAGTTTGCCAAGCCAAATTGGAGGAGAAGCGTGAGCCTTTGGACATGAATTGCACCCAAAACTACCAATTCATTGATTTTGGGGTAGATACAACAATGGTAGAAAGAATATCTTCTACTCGCACTCACTCAAACTAGCTCAAGCTTTTCTATGCACCAAGGTGATGGTGTATAGAAAGCTTACTCTCTCTTTACAACCAAGATAGAACTGGCGTGTGGTACGCTCAATCTAGTGTGCAATGGTATAGTGATGTCTTTTACAAGGAGGAATGGGTTCTATTTATAGGTTTTAAAAGCCTTGATTAGGATTAAGCCTAATCAATTTTATTAGGAAAGATCAAAGATTATGAATTTTTATGAATTTCAAATGAGAATGGGGTCTCTCTTTTCTCTTGAGTCACATGGATGTGGGCTCAAGTAAGAGAATTATTGATGTGGTGAAAGGAGAGAAACTTCCATGGCAGTGAGTGAATTTGGTTTACTTGTGCGGTTGCCTACTCCATATGTTGATAGTGTGGGTGCATTTTTACAAGAGAAGTTAGTTATTAGTGGTAATAATCACTAGAATTGTTAGTGATACATTTACAATGGGTAGGATGAGTTGATTTGATGAAGGAAGAGGGGTGAATTAAAAGAGAATCATTGAGATGGTGAAGCTTTGAAGAAGCTTGAACTCACCCTTGTGTAGATTGTGGAAAAAATGACCGCTGGTCTTCTTCTTCTTCTTCGCTTCTTTACGCCGCCGCCACGGTTGACCACCACGATGAAAAGAGGATTTGTTGATGAAAAATCCTCAATTTGTAGAAGTTATCATGGTTAAGATGCTGAATTTTAGATATTTTTAGGAGAGGTAAATGAAATTGTAACATAGAAGCAATAGAGAGAGACATGGAGAGGGTGTATGTATGTAGAGGTTCATAAAAGAACTATAGGGATGAGAGAGAAGGGTAATGGTGAAGAGGGTGGGAGAAGCCATGGAAATTGCAGGTTTGAGTGAGGGAAGGAGAGGGAGGGATGTGTAAGAGTGAGTAGGTGTGTGGAAGGGTGAGAGAAGACTAAGGGCTACTTGTGAGAAAAGTGGGCAGATTGGGGTCCATTCAAAAAATCATAGCTCACTGTTGGTAGCTCCAAAACTCATGAAAACATTTGAGGTGATTATTTAGAGCGTGGGCTACATTTTTTCTTTAGACCATCGCTCCAAACTTGGAGTGGAGATAGGTGCCAAAATTCTCACCAAAAAGCCTGTTTTTATGCCTGCAAAAGTCTTTTAGTGGCCCCCTCCTTTGTTGAATTTGTACAATGCATCCAAGAGCGAGCCCCTCCTTTGTCATATTATAATACAAAGCATCCAAGTTTCCCTTGACCCATGCATGGAGGAGGATTATTGGTGAATAAAGAAATATATACATGGTGGGACTAGTGTATGGACTATTCATGGACTTTAGCTCAATGAGCACATGGTGTTAGAATAATGAGTAAAAATAATAATAAAAATATGGAGGAGTTATGGATATGGAAAGATATTGGAATCATATGATATGGTCACTCCTTGAATTATTTTGGGTGAAAGAGGAAAAGGTATGCAAGTAAATAATATAATAAACGTAACCAATGAGTAGAAATTAATTTTTTGTTTTCACGAGGGTGAGGGTGAAAATGTGGGAGTGATTTGTATAAAGGAAAAATATGAGGTTAGAGTATGTACATATTGGCAAAAAATATAATTATGGTGTAAGAGGATGAAAGAAGGTGTACATAGGTTTAATAAAACACACACCTAAGTAGAAATATTTAAATAAAATACCAAAATAATTATAAAAAATCCCTATATTTAGGCCATATATACAATGAAATATTTACACACAAAGAGGCCATAATATACTTTTATTTTTTTATTTTTTATATTTTTTTTGGCTCAACTAGCCTAGTGACTAGCTAGCTGAGGATTTTTAAGAATATATGGGAAAAGCCCCCTAACTCACACACGCCTATGTACAGTGAAATGGTAGGGGTAGCCATAGCGTTTGGGTGAATTTGATAGGGTGGAGTAACTTACTATGGCAATTATGGAGAGCCGAAAAACGGCTATCATTAGCCCTCCCCCAGGATGATGGTATATTCATGTACCATCATAGAGCATCTTTTCCAAAAAGAGTGCTGCAGAGTCCTTCACGAGATCTTCATTGTTTGGCCCCTCAGAATTTTGGCTGTAGTTACACTCATGCTTCATGTAACAATACTTACATGAGACAATGGCCTTTGGACAGATCTTTGGTAGATCCTTTGGTAGAAGGCGACTCAAATAGGGCTTCAAGCGATACCCGTTTACCTTCCTGGAGTGCTCTTTACCATTCAAGTCCATAAGCTGATAGTAACTAGAATTGAAAACCTTCTTGACTATGTATGGACCTTGCCATCTAGTTTCAAACTTGGCATCAAAACGATTGTCAAGTCGATTGTCATACCTTAGCACAAGCTCTCCTTCCTTGATGCCTTTGTCCTTCAGTTTCTTGTCGTGCGTTTCTTTTGCTTGTGTGGCTTTCCTCTTGTAGCACTCATATGCTGCTTCTCTTTTCCACTCAAGCTCCACTAACGTAAGAAGTCGATCCATCCATACTTCTTTATCATCTTGTGCTCCTTTGCCATGAAGTCGCATTGTTGGAATGTTGAGCTCGATAGGCTGCAAAGCCTCTTGACCATAGACCAAGTGAAATGGTGTGAACTCCGTGGCTTCCCTATATGTGGTTCGATATGCCCACAAGGCACCATCCAAGAAGTTATCCCATAATTTTGTCTTATTTTGCACCATCTTTCTAATGATTCCTGCAATGACACCATTAGCCTTCTCCACCAAACCATTTGACTATGGGTAGTATGGTGTGCTATGACGATGTAGAATGTGAAGCTCTTCACAAACTTCTGTGAGAAAGCCCTTCCTAAACCCTGGACCATTATCAGAAACAATCTCCAAAGGTGTGCCAAATCTGCAACAAATGTGATTGTACACAAACTTGTTAACTGTCCTCTCATTCACTCTTGCCACACTTTGAGCTTCCACCCACCTAGTCATATAGTCTACAGCCACTAGAATGTAGAGTTTAAAATTTTTTGTCCTAGGCAGAGGATCCATAGCATCAATGCCCCACTTTTCAAAGGGTCCATTTGCAAGCACTATTTGCCTCGGGCCATGCACCAACCTTCTATTTCCATTTATCTGACAATTGTGACAGCTTTTACACCAATGTTGAACATCCACATGCAAGCTTGGCTAAACATACCTCGCAAGCAAAATCTTCTTCACAGTTGATTCTTGGGCAAAATGACCACCACATGCCTCTTCATGCAAACCTTTTAGAATGGCTGGAATTTCCTCGATAGTTGGTACTCTTCTGCACACTTGATCCTTCCCTCTTTGATAGAGGGAGCCTTCTAGGAAGAGATAGAAACTTGCCTTCTTCATGAGTCTCCTCTTCTGAGCCTTCATGAAGTCTTGTGGAAACTCACCCTCCAAAATGTAGCCAATAATGGGAGCCAATGACCCCAATCCCTGGTATCTCGGTTGCTTGACAGCTGCTGCCACCATGATGACCTGTACTTCTCTCTCAACACATGTAACTGCTTGTTGTGCAAGTAAATCGGCATCTTCATTTTTTTTCCTCAGAATATGATATAGTTGCACTTCTTCAAGCTGATTAAACATCCTACGAATGGCATGAACTTTTGTCCTTAAGCTTTCATTCTTGCATGCCCAAATGCCTAAAATCTGTTTAACAATGAGAAGTGCATCTCCCTTTACCATGAGACGTTTTATCCCTTGTCCAATGCACATCTTCAAACCATGAAGTAGTGTGTCGTATTCTTCTTCATTGTTGCTAGTTGAACCTGGTAGATTGACCTTCTCTTTCATGACCACCTCTCCACCTGGGTTGAGCAACACTAGCCCTCCCCCTGATTTCCCTATGGCTCGTCGAAAAGCTCCATCAAAGAACAAGGTAAAAGCATTGGGAATACTTTTTGGTGGTGGCAATGGTAGGGTCTTTACTTGAGGCACCTTAATTTCCTTCTCATGTACCCTATAAGTGAGAATCCCTGCCAATTGTGCACGCACACTATCTTATACCTTGAAAGAGTATTGGAACTCTTGCAACTCCATAATCCAGTTTGAGATCTTAGTACTAAGATTCATTTGAGATGACACCCAAGGGAACAAATTTTCTGCAGTGAGAATTACAAAAGGTTTTGGTAGCAGGTAGTATCTAAACTTTCTCACCGCAAACATGAGAGAAAGCATCATGAGTTCTGCTTCTGTGTAGTCTCTCTCCAAAGCATTCATGACCCTACTAGCAAAGTAGATGGGTCGCATCCTTGTACTGTGGGGATCTTGTTGTAGCAACACAGCACCAATTGTTTCCCTTCCAACACTAGAGCTAACAAAGAATGTGTACTCCCAACAAGGAGGCATGAGTGTTGGTAGCTCTGACAAAATGACTTTAATGTTACAAAAATACTCTTCAAGCTCATCAGACCATGCAAATTCTACTTGTTGTGTCGACTTTTGCAAAGGATGAAGCAACTCCGAGGCTAAGTGAATGAAGCGTGACATATACTTCACCTTCTGAATGAAAGAGATCACCTCCTTAAGACTCTTCGGTGATGGGAGCTCAATAAGAGCCTTTGCCTTTGAAGGATCCACCTCAATGCCTTTATAGGAAACCTTGTGATCGAGCAAGATCACTTCATCCTCACCTATGTGGCACTTGTCGGGGTTGAGTTGACCTCCCATGCCGTAGAACTTCTTTAAACCTTCTTCTACCCTTTGTAGATGCAATGATTTTGAGCTATAAATGCAGAAATCATCAATGAACACCCTAATTGACTTTCCAAAGAATGCTTGAAACACCATGTTCATGAAACGTTGGAATGTTGTAGGAGCATTTGTCAGACCAAATGGCATGACTCTAAAAGCATAACAACCCCAAGGAGTGATAAAGGTTGTTTTCAATTGATCTTCCAATGCGATACCTATTTGAAAGTAGCCTGAGTAGCCATCACACACAGTGTACTTCTCATGACCAGCTACCTCATTTAGTATCTCATCCTGAAATGGGAGGGGAAGTGATCTCTTTTTGTTGCCTCATTGAGTGCACGGTAATCCACACACACCCTCCACTTTCCGTTTTTCTTAGGAGTGACAACAACGGGAGAGACCCACTCTGAATTCTCCACTGGATAAATGAAACCTGCTGCTAGAATCTTTCTTACCTCCTTGAGCAAAGCCTACTCCTTGATGACTCCTAGCCGTCATAGCTTCTGAGCCTTAGGTGTGGCCTCTGGCTTCAACTCAATTTTGTGTTGAACAGCATCTACTCCACGCACATCGGTGTAGTCTTTAGCAAAAAGCCTAGGAAATTTCCTTAGCACACATTTGAACTCCTCTCTTTCATCCTTTGTAAGTGTTGTAGATAGCATACCTTCTAGCATTCTTTCATCTTCCACTTTTTGGTTCTCTTGGGAACCTACCTCCTCCAAACCTTGACAAGAGGTCTCTTGGTTGGTTGGCTTAAACCTTACCCCCATGACTTCGATGGAAGACTCCTCTTCAGTAATGCTGCCGCTACTTTCTTTTTCTGAAGTGTTATCGGTCCAACCTTCTTCCGTCTCACTTTGAGATGATTCTTCATGGAGCTCCTCTTGGCGTTGCTCCTTCATGTCAAAGACAACCTTCTTATGATTGTCGTTCCTTAAAATTAGCTTTCCACTCTCCCAATCCTGCAAAGCTCGCATTTTCATTAGCCATGGTCTCCCTAGGATAAATGAGTAACCATTTCCTTTGGTAGACATGACATAGAAATCCACTGCCTTCTTAATGCCAAAGGCCTCCACAGAAACATTTTTACAAATGCCTACGCACCTAGCCTTGCTATTGTTTGCCATCTTGACCTTAATTTCAGGTGTCTCATGGATGTGCATGCCTAGTTTTTTCATGAGTCCCTCTGTCATGATGCAAATTTGTGCACCCCCATCCACTAGACCTTTCCTAACCAATCTCCCTTTTATGTAACAATCTAGCACAGGTGTAATGTCCTCATTCATTTTAGCTTGTGCAATTTTTACAACAGGCACACTCTCTTTTACCTTTCTCCTAGTGCTAACTGCCCTTGCTAAATCCCTCCTAACTTGTGGACATAATGCAAGAAATTGAGGCCATGAGATATCAGGACCCTTACCTCTCATGTCTTCCAACAGGTTGTATGGAGCCATTCCATGTCCAAGAGGAAAGTCTTGGAGGTTGATACGACGTCGAGTCCTCTTAGCTTCCTTGGTCTCCTTTGCCTTCTTTTCTCGTCCATGGTCACTTTGTGATGTAACTCCTTCTTTCTCCTTACCTTTCCCTCGGCCACGCTTAATGCCATTTGCTTCCATGTCAACCTCTCTTGAATTTGTCACCTCTACCACATGCACGTTTGGGTCTGGCAAAGGTGGAACTCCTTCCACTCCTTGTGGAGGTGGTCTTGCTCCATTTGGCCTTTGTATAAGCCGTGGTTGCTGACTAGTTCCTTCACCTGCATTCATCACTGGGTAATTCAAGTTAGGTCTCCCTGGCTCCCCACGGGGCCAAGGACAATTATACATCCCATGTCCAGACTCACCGCAATTCCAACATTGATAGACTCTCCTAGGTCGTGAGTCTCGCTCTTCAGACTTCTTTGCTTGTCCCTTTGGACCTACAGCTTGTGCAAGGTGAATTGACAAGCTGCTTAAAGATTCATTTAACTTCTCAATCACTTCCACCGTTACCTCAGGAAGCTCCTTAGATGTTGATGCTTGTGACTTACCTTTGGGTCTAAGACCTTCTATTGGAACCTCCCCCCTTAAGCACTTGAGTTTCCTATATTTCTCAGCAGCCCTAGTTTCAGCTGCATCAAAGGTAGCAGGTGCACCCGCCTCAACTTTTACCTTAAGGTCAGGAAAGAGTCCGGCTATGAACCTCTCCTTCTTTAGAAATTCTGCACCATCACCAGGGTTAGCAACATTTCGTATCCATAGAGCCCAAAGACGTAGGAACTCTTGCTTGTACAAGTAGTAGTCATCTAAGTCTTTTTGCTTATGAGAAACAATGTCTTGCCATAATTTCTGAGTGTTTTGGGGATCAAAGAAGTATTTGTTGAAACGATTCAAAACTTTCGTGTAATTCCCTTTAACTTCCTCAGGCAAAGAGTCAAACCAAGTACTAGCATCTTTCCTAAGGACCACCCCAAACATTTCTACACGTTCTTGATCAGTTACTATCCTCTTGATACGGCAAGACATCTTGAAATTCGCTAGAAATAATTCTGCATCCTCTCCAGGCTCTCCAAAGAAAAGAGGATATCCAGACATTTGGTGTTGGCTCTCCATTGAATTGATTTCAAAGTGACGCGTTTTTGTTTTTTCTTTCTTTAAAAGATTTACACAATAATATTTTCTAAATTGCAATCTATTCTACAACAAAATAAAAATATTCACATCAAATGACCTATGATAATCAATAAGAGGTAGAATGACAGGGTTTGGTGACGCGAGAATTTCTCCTACTCTTTGGGCACCAAACATGAATACCATACGTTGTTGAAAATGGATTTTTCTACTAATTGCAATGTTTACTCTAATGTGTGGAGTGAAATGAAAGGGAAAAACCTGTATTCCTGGGCCATTATCCATGGTCTATGCATGACCTAATTCTTAAAACAAAACAAAAATATAGATGTCCAAACTAAGGTCGTACCTAATGAGAGGCAAAATAAAAGGATTTACTTATGCGTTTATCTCTACCAATCTAAGAGGACCTAAAATTCTACGAATTACTCGCTGAAATTGCAACTTAGTACTAACAATTATGTGTACCTTTTGCCTTGCAATGGGAATGAAGGGATCATACAAATTCTCGTGATTCATGCAACCTACTTGATTATGCTAAAGGTTGAGTCTTCACAAAACATAGACAAGCCTGTCCTCCGTGGGGGCACCAAAATTGAGGCGGTCCGGGGCGGGCAACAAGAAGAGCAACCTCTAGACACCCTTCAAGGCTCCCGTGCTGCTCAATGGGGCTGGGGCACAACACAACACAAACCAAAACAACAAACCCACAGCCAAATCCCAACTACACAAGGGGCACCACCTAGTTTAAGAGCGAACTAGGAAGCAAAAGAGGAGAATCGTTAGAGCAACCCACAAACAAGCAAGGAATTTACACTAACCCTAACACCAATGGAACACTCTCACACACTAAAACACGAGAGAGAGAGAGAGAGAGAGAGAGAGAGAGAGAGAGAGAGAGAGAGAGAGAGAGAGAGAGAGAGAGAGAGATGGTGTACAACTTAGCTTCAACTTTATATTTTGCACAAAAAGGAACTTAGAGCTTGCGGAATCAAGTGACAAGATTTGGTTATAGCATCACTAGCACATTTTCTTAGGGTTATGAGAGCCCAATCACCATCCACCCTCTTACAATGGTAGCCAAACAATAGCCAATGAATCACAAGCAACAAAACAACAACCTTCAATGAAACAAGTCACCTTATGAAGCTGAATGAGTTTGCCAAGCCAAATTGGAGGAGAAGCGTGAGCCTTTGGACATGAATTGCACCCAAAACTACCAATTCATTGATTTTGGGGTAGATACAACAATGGTAGGAAGAATATCTTCTACTCGCACTCACTCAAACTAACTCAAGCTTTTCTATGCACCAAGGTGATGGTGTATAGAAAGCTTACTCTCTCTTTACAACCAAGATAGAACTGGCGTGTGGTACGCTCAATCTAGTGTGCAATGGTATAGTGATGTCTTTTACAAGGAGGAATGGGTTCTATTTATAGGTTTTAGAAGCCTTGATTAGGATTAAGCCTAATCAATTTTATTAGGAAAGATCAAGGATTATGAATTTTTATGAATTTCAAATGAGAATGGGGTCTCTCTTTTCTCTTGAGTCACATGGATGTGGGCTCAAGTAAGAGAATTATTGATGTGGTGAAAGGAGAGAAACTTCCATGGCAGTGAGTGAATTTGGTTTACTTGTGCGGTTGCCTACTCCATATGTTGATAGTGTGGGTGCATTTTTACAAGAGAAGTTAGTTATTAATGGTAATAATCACTAGAATTGTTAGTGATACATTTACAATGGGTAGGATGAGTTGATTTGATGAAGGAAGAGGGGTGAATTAAAAGAGAATCATTGAGATGGTGAAGCTTTGAAGAAGCTTGAACTCACCCTTGTGTAGATTGTGGAAAAAATGACCGCTGGTCTTCTTCTTCTTCTTCGCTTCTTTACGCCGCCGCCACGGTTGACCACCACGATGAAAAGAGGATTTGTTGATGAAAAATCCTCAATTTGCAGAAGTTATCATGGTTAAGATGCTGAATTTAGATATTTTTAGGAGAGGTAAATGAAATTGTAACATAGAAGCAATAGAGAGAGACATGGAGAGGGTGTATGTATGTAGAGGTTCATAAAAGAACTATAGGGATGAGAGAGAAGGGCAATGGTGAAGAGGGTGGGAGAAGCCATGGAAATTGCAGGTTTGAGTGAGGGAAGGAGAGGGAGGGATGTGTAAGAGTGAGTAGGTGTGTGGAAGGGTGAGAGAAGACTAAGGGCTACTTGTGAGAAAAGTGGGCAGATTGGGGTCCACTCAAAAAATCATAGCTCACCGCTGGTAGCTCCAAAACTCATGAAAAACTTTGAGGTGACTATTCAGAGCATGGGCTACATTTTTTCTTTTGACCACCGCTCCAAATTCAGAGTGGAGATAGGTGCCAAAATTCTCACTAAAAAGCCTGTTGTTATGCCTGCAAAAGTCTTTTAGTGGCCCCCTCCTTTGTTGAATTTGTACAATGCATCCAAGAGTGAGCCCCTCCTTTGTCATATTATAATACAAAGCATCCAAGTTGCCCTTGACCCAGTCATGAAGGAGGATTATTGGTGAATAAAGAAATATATACATGGTGGGACTAGTGTATGGACTATTCATGGACTTTAGCTCAATGAGCACATGGTGTTAGAATAATGAGTAAAAATAATAATAAAAATATGGAGGAGTTATGGATATGGAAAGATATTGGAATCATATGATATGGTCACTCCTTGAATTATTTTGGGTGAAAGAGGAAAAGGTATGCAAGTAAATAATATAATAAACGTAACCAATGAGTAGAAATCAATTTTTTGTTTTCACGAGGGTGAGGGTGAAAATGTGGGAGTGATTTGTATAAAGGAAAAATATGAGGTTAGAGTATGTACATATTGGCAAAAAATATAATTATGGTGTAAGAGGATGACAGAAGGTGTACATAGGTTTAATAAAACACACACCTAAGTAGAAATATTTAAATAAAATACCAAAATAATTATAAAAAATCCCTATATTTAGGCCATATATACAATGAAATATTTACACACAAAGAGGCCATAATATACTTTTATTTTTTTATTTTTTTTATTTTCTTTGGCTCAACTAGCCCAGTGACTAGCTAGCTGAGGGTTTTTAAGAATATATGGGAAAAGCCCCCTAACTCACACACGCCTATGTACAGTGAAATGGTAGGGATAGCCATAGCGTTTGGGTGAATTTGGTAGGGTGGAGTAACTTACTATGGCAATTATGGAGAGCCGAAAAACGGCTATCACTACAAATCCTTGAGATAATGTGTTCGAGTCTATGATTGACCTTGGTGGAATGTTTTGGAACCATGTCAATGCTTTTCCTTCTAATGTCATTCCAAACCCCTCGAAATGAGTATGAAAATTGAATATACGCTCTGATCTTAGCACTTGCTTAAAGCTTGGTAAGTGGTCGTATGGATCCCCTGATCAGCTTTATTTATTGACCCATTTTTGCAAATAAACTGGTCTGACGCGTCTGTTTGGTTCAATTTTTGGTCTTTTGGGAGTTGGTCATGTTCAGAGTCCTTCAAACCAGTCTATTGGAAATAGGGACTCATGTACCCCTGGACTAGCCTTAGTGTTACCCGGTTTTCTATGTGATGAGGTGGTTTTTGGTTTCTTTACATTACTCTTAGATGATCTCTCACGGTGTTCATCTCTTGGAATTTTTTCTGTTCCTTGCCCCAATATCTAATCCCGTATGGAATACCCTTGGTATTTGGTTTTTTCTACCTCCTCAGGAGTCATCATAACAAAGTTGTTGTTATAAGAATCCCTAAACAGATAGGTTGGTAGGTTTGCATATCCCTTATCTTTGATCTTGAAGATATAGATGATTGTCATGGCCATTAATTGTCCTGGTTTAGCATGAGAAATCCATAGAAGATCTTTTATGTTTCTATATTCCCAAAAATAGACTCTGATCCTAGGATTATCCGTACTAAGCCGTTTCAAAGGCTTCAAGTCTACTTGATCATATCCCTCGAATTCTACAGTTGGTGGTCCTTCTTTTGCTGACATATCTGGGATTATGGTGTTTACTTCTAACCCCCATTTGTCTATCACGTCAGGGTTTCTGACTTGTAAATAATGAGTTTCATTTCGATCCATGTACATTTTTTCCTTGTTTGTTTGCCGTGACCTCTTCTTTGAACTCAATACCATGGTCATCAATGCGAATAGCATACTAAGTAAACCTGGGCTCCATGATGATTAGTCTTGTAAAAAGATAGTATATGCTTATAGCGCACTGTCATTCCGATTTTCGAGTGAGTCGAGTAAGAAGACATTTCGGATGTTGAATCTGAAAAAGTGTCTGATACTTCTTCAGGAATTGTGTGGTAGGAATTGCCTTGATTCACGCTTTCTTTGGTAGATACTCTACTGAAGGTTTCTCCGAGTATGCCCTGATTTCCTAGTACATGACCAGATCTAAGGTTCTTATAGACTTATGAAGCCCTGGATAGAGTACTCACCTTTGGATTGACTTGTCGTCAATTTCCACTTGATTCAATTGCAAATTTATGTCCAGCCACGGATTTCTCGTCTGCAACCTGATTCCTTTACAATTTTGATCAAGTTAGCTATTCTTCTATAAATACGGTAGAGTTTTTGCTAACTCTCATAATTGGTCTCTGTGTATCACTTCAAATCGAGCTATGAGAGTCAAAATTTGACTTTCAAATTTGACTTTAGGAAAAATCAAAGGTTTGATCTGCAACCTGAAAACTAAGTGTACATGTATCAATTTTGATCCGATTGAACCCAAAATTGCCCCTGTGGATTTATATTATGTTGGTCTATCACTGTATACGTTCAAAAGTCAAAATTGATGTCTCTGGATAGCAGAAGTAAATAATCGCGATTATTTACTTTTGTCAAATTTTTGCACTTTTTTTATTGGTTTGGCAAGTATACAACTTGTTAAAGTCTTTGGACAAGTTTCAACAAGTTTGGACAAAATCTGATCATTATCAACTGTTTGGTGTCCCGTAGACTCTAATTTCGAGATTCTAGCTTAAGTCTCATTGTTAGGATCCAAATTTCACCAAAATGGATTTGTGAGGTCTACTTGATGTGCTTGACCTTGTGGTATACTCAATTTTGCAAAATCATCAAGTTTTGAAGCAGATGTAAATAATCACAATTATTTACTCCAGCTATATTTTTGCAAGTTTTTACCCCAACTTTGACACAGATATGTTAAGCACCTTAAGTTAAGGTCACTAGCCAATTTTCATCAAGTTTGGACAATTTTTGGTCAAATGGTCATTAATTATCTGTCCGCAGACTAACTTTGCAATTTTAGTCACAAGTTTTAATCCATTGATCCAAATCTTACCAAATTTGGTTTGTGGGCTTATTACAACATAGTAAAACTAGTGGTATGCTGACTTGGTTAAAAAGTTTTAAAAAGTCGGCAGATGTAATCACGATTATTTACATTTGATAAATTTTTACAAATTTTTGGTCAACTAAGCATGTACACATGTTTATCACATCAATATAAGCCTATGCATCAAATTCCAACAAGTTTGGATAAATTCTTCCCCAATTTATACTCAAAATTCAAAAAGTCAGTACAAACTTTAGTTTTTACCAAGTTTTTTGCCAGTTCAGTGATCCAAATCTCTTGGGCCTTTACAAAAGTTGTTTGTACATATGCAATGCATCAAAGGTATGAACCTTGGTCCATTTAGAGCAGAAAGTTAATAACCGCGATTATTAACTTTAGGCTTGAAATGAACACTTTTTTGTAATTTTTTCAAAGACAGTCTTTATATGAGCTATTTTAAGCCTATGAATCAAGTCAAAACTTAATTTGGCTTAAAATATCAAGAAAAAGTAAATAATCCGAGTTTTGGCCAACTCTTGAAATTTTTACCTCAAAGTGTCTTTGAGCTTACCAACTGGTTCAGATAACTCTTAGGCTTACTCTCCAGTCGGATTGAGTGGATTTGAGTATTTTTGAGCTATTTCTAGCCGTAGACCTGAAATTCTGCAACTTCCAATAACAACTCACACTTGATTCTTTCAGAGAGAGCAATGTTCTGAAATCCACCTCGGATCCTACTTACCCTACTCCTAGATTCTCATGAAATGGGATTGTGGAACGTGTCCACAAACACTTGTTTTCTTGTGTTTTATGTTTTTCGAAGCACTGATCTTAAGACTTGTCTCGTCTAGAAATCATTCTCCCAATCCTAATCTAAATCTACAATCCTACAATCCTAAAGGTACTCAGTAAGTACGATTACTTCCAAGCTACCTCTACACAGCAAAAGACGACAATCTTATGCTATGCGGTTTCTAAAAAAAAGTTTTGAACTCTAGGTGAGTCTAGAGGAAGTTCAAGGACAACTACACAAGACGCTCGTGTTTTTTCCTAGTTTAGGTCTCTTCGATCCCCGGCAACGGTGCCAAATGTGGGACGCATGTCTAACCTCACTGTCCTATTTTATTGCAGTATTAGCAAGAACCACGATTAATTTGTCAAACCATGGGACAAAGCTGACTCGACTAGTGCATAGAGGCTACAAGAGGTTGTCAATCTCTTAGAAAACAACTTGCATCTAACTCAAGTGACTGAAATCACCAAAAGCCAATCGCTCATTGGCAAGCAAATCACATCCGTTACAGCATCAAATGACATCCAAACGTAACAAAACTTCTATGACAAGTTTATAAGACCTAAGCACACATACTTATAGTCTCAAACTCCACTTTAGGTCAAGTTCCAAAATCGCGATTATTAATAGCAGTGGATTTTTGACCTAGTCGTTTTTGACCCAGAATGCATCTAAATGCTTAGCAATGATGTCCCAATACCCCGACTATGCTTAGTTTTTTATTTAAAAGTGTATGTTCCTAATTATGATAAAATTATGGCCATGCCAAAAGCTACGAAATATTATGAATGGCTTACGTCAATGCTTAAAGCTCTTACCTACGGTTGCAATGCAACAAACACAATCGCAATGTGACAACCGAAGAGGGAGTATGAAGCACAAGAAGGAGAGAAGTGAGCCCCAATTAGCTCACCCTGTGTATTTCTTATCCAAAAACTTATAAAAAACTTACAAAAATTGGCTTTTATACCTTAGCCAAGGTTTTTGGTTGGTCAAAACTAATAATCTGGAGTAATACCAAAGGTGGGTAATGATTGACTGATACAATCCAATGCATTCTTGTTTACATTCTTATCACATGAGGAAAGGATGCTTTTGCGTGCTTTCCAAATTGACAAGCTTCACATACTTTTGTCATTTCAACAACTCTAAATGTAGGTAAGATTGTAACCAACTCTTTAGTCTGCATCATTTGCATCCTCTAAAAATTTACATGACCAATACATTTGTGCCAAATCTCTATATTGAAAACAACACGTGCACCTTGTGCAAACATGGAAACATTCACCTCGGACACATTTACATCCAAAGTAAACATTATATCCACTTTACTTTCTTGCACAACCAGCCTTCCATTCTTCTTATGCTCTTCGACAAAGAGACCATTGCAGTTAAACCTGTCCTGCAAACCCTGCTCAACCATTTGCCTAACAAAAACCAGGTTCTTTGTAAGGTTGTGTACATGTAGTACATCATCCAAGTACTTCACTTTACCATCTATCATAGACAATGGCACATTTCTTGTATGCATAATTGAATGTGCAGTATCATCCTCAATTTCTACATAACCAAGTTGTTGTAAAGTCTACATTTCCTTGAACCATTCACCATGATTGTTCATGTGATTCGATGCACAAAAATCCACATACCAAACATTATCATTGGATTTTTCCACATTTGCAGACATAGTATTCAGCATGTGCTACATCACAAATAGCCTCTTGGGCTCATCTTCATTCCTGCTAGTGGCTACATAATTATTAAACTGCCTCCTGTCTGGGCAGTCACATTCAAAGTGACCATGTCTTACATAACCCCACCATGCTACATTTCCATGTTGACGTACACTATTGAACTACACATTTCCATGACCTCTTGGACTCCACCTCCCCCAAACGTTTCCTCAACCACCACCTATATTCTGACCCTGATTTTTGTTCTGTTGTTGTTCTTGGTGGTTGCCTCTTCCTTGGTCACGTCACAATTTGTACCACATCTTCTTCCTCTTCCTCTATTGTTGAAAAGACCTGTTTAGAATTGTTTCCACCCTATGTAAATAAGTCTTCCTCAAGTTCCTTCTCTTCCACGATCAATAAGGACACTAAATTTGTAAGTGAGGGAATGTTCTCTTGAAGATGGTTGCTAGTTTTAAACTGTTTGTAATTTATCATCATCATCGATTGTAACACCAATCGATGCAAGTGACTCACATATTTTCTTTATCTTTAGTGAATAGTCATTGATGGACATGTTTTTCTTTTGCACAATATTCAGCTTATTCTTCAATTGTAGCTTGCTTGCCTTTGTGTCGGTCACATCCAATGAGAGTAGAGTGTCTAAAGCCTCCTTAGGAGATTCAGAATCATATAATGCCCAATCATAGTGTCATGTATAATGAAAAAAATCAAGTAAGCTCCCTGGTTCCAATATTTAAATGTATTAATTTATGCAACACTCACACCTGGTGGTGATGTCTCATGCTCTCCATCAATGTAGTCCCAATAACCTTTTCCCATAAGAAAATTACTCATTTTGAACTTTCAAGCATGGAAGTTATTCTTGTCTAGCTTCTCACTGATAACCTGATTGAGCCCATCAATGTTGGAGGACATGTCTCCAACCCTTCTCACAGTCTCTGAGCAATCTGGCAAAATAAGTCGGTTACCACTTCTAACCACAATCTATGTACATACACATGTTTTACTATATGTGTGCACACTATAGCCAAACCAAAGCTTTCTGCACCATCTTTATGCAAATCTGCAAAATCTTGAACTTTAGCATTTTTGCATGCGAACACACTCTAACTCCACAACGCGGGTCAAAATGCGTCCGGAATGGAAATTTGGCTACATAGACCTAGTTCAAAGGAATGTATAGAACACTAAGATGCACACACTCCAAGACGAATCACTTGAATTGGAGATCGTTGACAATGGCTCCTAAGAATATCAAAGCCGCTTCCTGGACTCGTCAATCTTGAGCTTGTCTTCTTGACATCATGCTTATATCTCACAGAGAGAGAGAGAGAGAGAGAGAGAGAGAGAGAGAGAGAGAGAGAGAGAGAGAGAGAGAGAGAGAGAGAGAGAGAGAGAGACTCACACACACACTCAAAAAAATTGTCTTGAAAATCGAGCCAACATTTTCAAAAGAGCCAATTTTCCTTGTTTCTCTCTACCTCTTCGACGTGTCATCTCTCACCTCTCCTCCTTCTTTTCCCTTCCCAAAACACCATAGGATATCCAATTATTCCCCCTAATACACTTTATGTAAAGTCTGACACATCTACTCAAAGAATATGGAGAATCGATTGTCTCTTGTTTCTCTCTACCTCTTCGATGTTGGTGTAGCCAAAGTGTGTTGACCCTAGCAGAGGACACAAGTAGTGATATGTAGAATATGGAGAATCGATTGTCTCTTGTTTCTCTCTACCTCTTCCATGTTGGTGTAGCCAAAGTGTGTTGACCCTAGTAGAGGACACAAGTAGTGATATGTATGTTGAAAGGTGCATGGCAGAGTGTTAAACCAGGTATGGAAAGACTAGGTAGGCAAGTGGCAGCGGAGATGTATGCCTTATGGGGCTATTTGGACCAAAAGGGCTCCAAAAAGAGCTTGATGGGATGGCAAGTGAAGAATGTCCAAAGTGCAAGTTTTTTTCTTGGAAACTAGAGATTGAACTTCTGAGTGAGAAGGTCCATACCACTCATCAACCAAAGCTACAGAGTGCAAGATATTTGAGTTTGAAGGTGTAGCTCATTGCAGATCTGAGATAGACATGGTAGGTGGAAACACGTGGTCAAAGTGGGTTTTAGAATATGGTGTTAGTAGCTCATTATGTGGAGAATGTCGGTCTTTTCAAATCGCCATTTGGAGTCTTGGATGCCAAGTTATTGCCAGTTGAAGTTCATCGGGGACCAGTTCTGTGCCAATTTGGTCACCTTGATCGGGGTGCCATCTAGAAGTTTTTGAAGCTCAATCAAGTTCTAGACTGTGCTATGCAATGAATGGAGCTAGTAGGAAGTTATTTCTTGTCGATCAAAGGCCAGATTGTGGAGATATTGCAAGATGAAGTCCAAAGCAATTGGTACAATGCACGGCCGTATGTTTTTGTCCGTTTCTGGGTCAGCTCGGTTGAAGCCTGGTGAAATCAAAGTGCGGTTGAGATGGTGGAGCTCGAAGCTAGAGGGGTGAAGTTTTGGTGGGAATTTGCAGCTCAAAGATCAAGGAACCATTCAACAAGTGCAGCAGTGGAAAGACTCAAGAGAAGAGAAGAGAAGAGAAAAAAGAATTTAGCTAAAAAGGTTTTATGAGTTCTTGATGGGTTTTGGGAGGCCACTGAACCAACACCTGCCACGTGCCAAATAATAATCCCATATGGCTAATGGGGGCCAAAAGGGCCACACCATATATAATGGGGCAAGTACTCACAAAAGATATCAAGGGGTGGGGAGGGAGGTTGAGCTCTGTGCGAACTTGCTATGGCATGTGTTGTTTCTTCCTCAAGGAGTGCTACTTGTGGTGCAGTTAGGTGGTGTCGGTGGGTGCTCAGGCGGTTTTGGGCCAACAACAGTGGTGGGCACAGTGGCATCATTGACAGGTGGTGAGGAGTCAATTGATGATGTGGCATGTTCGTTGATGTTGGTTCCCATGCTAATATTTTTTAGGGTAAGGGGAGAGGGCACCAACGGGGATGTCAATGCCTCTCCTAAGAGGTGGTGGTCAAGGTGGATTTGTGCTCAAGCAAAGGGCCAAATTTAGCGTGCCTTCACATGCAAGAAAGGATGGGTTTGTAAATAGAAAATCTAGACAAAAATAGGGGGGGGGGGGGGGGGGGTTTCTTTTGGAGGAGCTCGTTTTTGGCCAAGGGGGGAACTCAACAAGGAGTTCTCAGCAAGGTTTGGAGGAGCTCTTCGAGGAGAATTTGTGGACTATTTTGGAGCCAATGAGGGCACCAACGCAAAGGGTTTTCTTTACTCTCAAAGCAAGGAAAGCTACACGGAGGTGAGGCCAATGATTGCACAAAGTTTTTTGCGCTTTCAGGTTGTTGCCAATGGAGCCAATGGTAGCAAGTTGGATGGTGTCATTGTAGATGATGTTTTTAATAAAATTGAAGCAATTCATACCAAATTTCTCTGCAGGGTTCCCGTTTTCCCCCTTCTTGTTTTTGTACTATTCCAACCATTTGGTGCCATGTGTGAGATGCGTGTGCCTCCTTGGACCTCTCTATGTATGAGAGACAAAGAAAGAGTGGTGCATGCTTTGTGAAGGCTATAGACGGCGGGCAAAATCAGTGTGGTGTGATATCAATCAAATGTGAATTGCGTGCTTGTGTTGGTATGATGGGCTATAGAGAGGCATGTCGGTTGTGTTTCAGGTGTGTTCCCCTTTCTTCCTATCTATCTTCTGGTGGCCCCACTGAGGAGCACACTGATGCTCCTATTTGAAGTTGAAAGTGTTGTTCAAGACCAAAAATATTTTTGAAACAATTGAGATCGAACAAACAAGTGATTGCAAACGAATAGTGGACGAAGCTTCTGTATGGGATCTTCCACACGATGCTGAAGACAAACTTTCAAGTGGCTATGTTATAACTCTCTTATTTACAATAAATGTGTTGAATGAAGCTAATGAGGTTTGTAAGTGAGAAAGCAGAAAAGGTGAGATAGATAGCTACATCGTGAAGCATGATGCCAAAGTGCAAACAAAGGAAGAAAAGTAACCACGAGAATATGTCATCATCAACATACCTGAAGAATTGACCAAAGCTGTTTCAAAGAATCCAACGCCTGAAAAAGCACAAATGAAAGCAGATAAAGGGGCAAAGTTTTTCCAAATTCAGCGTCAAATTTTCAACAAACACAAGATTAGAACAAGGATAGCAAAGAAGATCGATTGTCTCCACGATGATCAAATTCAGCATATGTGGATAAATAGGACTAAAGATCACATATTCAAGTGTGATAGATTCTTTTGCAACAAAGAATCTAATTTATTATGGAACATGGATAATGATGGGAAAGCCTCCAATCAAAATATTTAAAAGAGACAGTGTACACAAGTTCAAAATCTTCAATTCCTATCTTTGGCATTGTAGAAGCATTACTCAAGTTGAGTACTGGGGAGTTTAAGGATACACTCCACATAATCGAATCCCATCACATCAAATAAAGTCTAATCCTGACAAAGAGCTGGAGGAACATCTTCTTTCAACCACAAGGAAAAGCTACAACAACATCAAAATCCCCAACAGCACCTCAAGTCAATGAAAAAAAGGAGCAACCAAGCATCACGAAAAAGGGTAAAGCTAAGGTAAACACCAAAGTAGGTCAACATTGCAAGATGATTTTACCTTCACGAGGCTCCATCAAACTTCTCACATGGCCTCTACATCAGGAGGCACACCATCGACAATGTAATGGAAACCCAAGAAAAAAGCTTATCGACCAAATTTTTCTGTTGGAATTAGGGTTGCAGAGAAACACACACAACTTGGAGAAGACGAAGGAAGCTCAAGGCACACAATAGAGAGTATGTTACTTAGTGTGCAATGGAAAGATAGTTAGCCCTAGAGTGATGGGCGTATATACAATGCACGGGGGAAAAAAACCTCCTAAAGAGGGAAAAAATGCCCTGGCGGTCCTAGTGTGTTCACACACATCACTACCACATGTATATGGTAACAAATCCCCCCTGGAGTGATGCGGTGAACGAGAGCTGGCACATGAGTAAAGGGAAGTGCCATGCCTTGAGGACAGGATCAGTCCACAAAGGGGAGTAAGCCCAAAGCTTTGCGGAAAGCTTCAAGCTTCTCACGAGACAATGCCTTTGTGAAAAGATCTGCAAGGTTGTCCTGTGTTGGCACATAAGCCAAGCTGATCTCTCCTGCTGAGAGCCTCTCCCTGACATAGTGGTAATGCACCTCAATGTGCTTTGTGCGAGCATAAAAAACTAGGTTCCTCGCAACTGCCAATGCGCTCTGACTGTCAGTGTAGATAGTGTTGGCAGTGTCCTGTCCAACACCCAAGTCAGCCATAAGGCGTCTGAGCCATACACACTCAACCGTAGCTGTGAAGACTGCCCTGTACTCAGCCTCACAACTCGAAGTGGCCACAGTAGGTTGCTTCTTGCTCAACCATGATATACATGAACTGCCAAGCATGAAACAAAAACCACTTGTGGACACTCGCGTGTCAAAACAACCAGCCCAACCTGAGTCCGAAAAAGCATGTAAGTCTGGCGGCAATGATCCCCCCTTGGGATAAAACAAGCCAAGATGTAAAGTGCCACTAAGGTAGCGGAAAATCCTCTTGACAGCCTGCCAATGCTTAGACCCTGGGCTATGCATAAATCTGCTGACCTGCGAGACTGCAAACTGAATATCTGGCCTCGTGTTGCATACATAAATGAGGCAGCCAACAGCAGTTTGGTAAAGAGTGACATCAATAGGATCGCCAGCATCATGTAGACTCAACTTCAAACCTGTTTCCATGGGAGTGGCAATAGGTTTGCAATCCTCAAGTCCAAACTTACATAGCAATGTCTCTATGTAACTTTTCTGACACAAGGCAATACCACCATCACACTGCTTAAACTGTATACCCAAGTAATGATGCAACAGCCCCAAATCTTTCATCTTGAAAGTAGCATTCAAATCAGCCTTAAATTTAGCAATATGTCTCTCATTTGGTCCAGTGATCAGCAAATCATCAACATAAAGAACCACAATGAGAAATACATCATCCTCACGCTTTACATACAATGTGATTTCTGTTGGACTGTTACGAAAGCCTCGTTTAACCAAATGAGTGTCAGCTTTCTCATACCAAGCACGAGGAGATTGCTTCAACCCATACAAAGCCTTCTTACATTTGCACACTTTGTCCTCTTGTCCTTTTATGACAAAACCGCGAGGCTGCGTTACATAAACTTCCTCAAATATGTCACCATTCAAGAAAGCAGTAACAATGTCTGATTGATGTACATCCCAACCAAAATGAGCTGCCAATGCACATAGAAAACGTACAGTAGTCATACGACAAGTGGGAGCAAAAGTCTCTTCATAATCTATGCCTTTTTGTTGTGCATAACCCTTTGCAACAAGTCGAGCCTTATGGGGATCGATCTCACCATCGGGCTTGCGTTTCAACTTGTAAACCCACTTCGTACCAATGGCCTTTTTGCCAGGAGGCAAATCACATAAAGTCCATGTGTCATTCTCTATAAGTGCATCATATTCTGATTTCATGGCAGCAATCCAATTTTCTGAATTCTGTGCTTCATCAAAAGACAGAGGCTCCTCAACATCATGTTTAAAACTAGACACAGCCAAAGCATAACAATCTGATGCATAAGAAGCATGGCGAGAGCCTGAACGAGTACGACTAGATAAAGGTGCATCCAATTTACTGTCACGCAATGTGTGCACCAGCCATTTTGGCATACCTCTAGCCTGCTCATTTTCAGCCCTTTCCTCATCAAGTACATCATGTACATCTGCATCAGTAATAGGCTGTTCTAAAACATTTTCAAAAACCCCCATAGGCTGTACATTTGCCTCATTGGAACTTACATTCGTATTTCCACCACTGAAAAGAGGCAACAAAGTGTCATAAATGTCCTGTGAGCTTACATTACTGTCTCTAGTACATGACAGCAAGGGCTGAACAGAATCTTCCACAAACACTACATCCCGTGAAACCAGAATACGTTTTGTTTGCGGATGATACAACCTGTAACCTTTGCTTTCAGCACTATAACCAACAAAAATACATTTGACAGCCTTATCATCCAATTTTCTGCGCTGCACTTGTGGCACCAAAGCATATGCCAAACAGCCAAAAACACGCATGTGCTCAATAGAAGGTTTTCTATCATGCCATGCTTCATATGGAGTAATAGACTGCAAAGCTTTCGTAGGACACCTGTTAAGTACATAAGTGCCACACATGATGGCCTCAAGCCAAAAAGAATGCGGCAAAGCTTGACTTTTGACCATACATCGTGCCATTTCCGTTAGTGACCTGTTTTTCCTCTCAGCAACACCATTTTGCTGAGGTGTATAAGGCACTGTACATTGGTGTTTTATCCCACGACTAGCCAGAAATGCATTAAATTCATGAGACATATACTCCCCCCCTCGATCGGAATGGAGGGTACCCATAGTACATTTTGAGACATTTTCAGCCATAGCCAAAAATTGTTTGAAGCACATAAAAACTTCGAACTTTGCTTTAAGCGGAAATACCCATGCATGCATGGAGTAATCATCAATGAAAGTCACGAAGTACAGGTAATTGCCCAAAGACGGAGTTTGCATGGGCCCACAAACATCACTATGCACAAGCTGCAACCTGCATGTGGCCCTAACTGAACCATCCTTTGGAAACTTTGAACGCTGCATTTTACCCAGAATACAGCCTTCACAAACATGTTTGACAGGTGCTTCAAGAGGCGGCAAAGAAGAAACCATATCAGATATCTGCAAACGCAGCAAACTGGCAAAATTCAGATGACCAAAACGTGCATGCCAAAGTTTTGCATCTGAAATATCCCTTGAATCTACAACAGCATTTGCAAAATTTTGTCCACACTTGTCATACAAAGTGAGCTTATACAGCCCACGGCACAAAAGCCCAGATGCAACAATTTCATCACCAAAACTGAGATCATGAATTGTACATCTGTCATCCACAAATTTGACTACAAGTCCAAGTCTAGCAAGTGCGGATACAGACAAGAGATTCTTCTTGATCCCAGGTACATAAAGTGCATCAACAAGTGTGAAGGAACTGCCATTAGCAGCAGTGAGCACAATCTTTCCAACTCCCTGAACTTGATAAGAGGCGTTGTCGGCACAAGTGACTGAATTCCCATGAGGGACAGACTCGATAGAGGTAAACAATTCACGATGTGAGGTAATGTGCTTTGTAGCACCACTGTCGAAATACCACACATGTGAATCTGCAGCAACTGACAAGCATGCATCATGGACAGCAGGATTGTAAGTGCACTCTGCGCTAAAAGCCCATTCTGCATCTACATCAGCATCACAATCTCCTTTCACAGAAGACTCAACAATGGCTGCATTTGTAGTGGAACTAGCATTTGCAGTGGAACCACCCTCTTTCTTCTTAGCCTCTTTGGCCTTCAACTTAGGACACGACTTGATCGAGTGATCATTGGCTTTACAATAATGGCAACGCATCTTCTTTTTGCCCTTATCACCAGAATTGCCAGACGAAGTGCTGCCAGCAGAAGCATTAGGAACAGAATTTTTGCCACTTGCAGCAGAACCATAAGAAGTGGCTGCATTACTGTTACCACCCTTTCTTTGAGAAGCAATAAAAGCCTGTTCAACTACACGCTGCCTAGTCCTGTTTTTTCTAGAAAGTGACTCTTGCAACAGCAATGTGCATAATGCATCAAACTTGACAACTTCAGGATTTCCTTGGGTCATCAGTCTCCAAGTACTAGCAAAAGTCTGGTAGGAATCTGGTAAGACATCAAGAACAGTCTGCACAAGGGAACTGTCCGAAATGACTTCACCTGCAGAAATGAGTTGCTCATTGATATCCTTGACACTAGCAAGGAAAGTGTCCATATCATCTTCCTCATGCATAATCTTCGACTCTAGCTCTTTACGCAGCAAAGCAATTTTAGCCTCATTGCGGCTTGCATAAAGACCTGCTAGAATATCCCAAGCCTGTTTTGTAGATTTTGCTGAACGGATGTGAGGAATAATGGTGCGCTTCACAGACAACGCAATCAATGCATGAGCCTGCGCATCCTTAACATCCCAACGAGCTTGTTCTGCCATAGGCAAAACAACTCTAACAGCTGCAATCCTTGCAGCAAGACCTGCAACATCCTCAACATCGCCTACATCTTCAGAACCAGGATGTACATCAATGCCCTGCACAATGTTCCAGACACCTTTTGACACAAGAACATGTTGCATCATATAAGCCCACATAGGGTAGTTGTCCCCATCCAACCTGTCCTCAGCAGCAAACATCTTGAACACATCTGTGTTGTTGTTGTCAGCCATGGTAAATGTTGCACCTGATGTGAAAACTGCCCAAAAATAGGAGAAATGGAGCGAGAACAACTTGTGCTATATAGCACAAACCGTAGAAGATTGTAAGGCACCTGTTATGCAGAAAACGGCACTGACAGAAAATCTGCACAAAATGACGAAATAGCCTGTGCAGTACTGCCCGTAGTGGAAACGGAGGCCGAAATGAGCCCAAATCAAAATTCTGAGCAGACCCAGCTCTTTGAGCTGGTTCAAAATATTTGTCGACCTGCGAACGCTCGCCAAAGCTCACTGAAATCAGAGAAAGTGAGCAGGCGTGTGCTGGAGCAGCTGGCGACTAAGCCCGGGAGGATGTGACCTGCTCTGATACCAATTGTTGGAATTAGGGTTGCAGAGAAACACACACAGCTTGGAGAAGACGAAGGAAGCTCAAGGCACACAATAGAGAGTATATTACTTATTGTGCAATGGAAAGATAGTTAGCCCTAGAGTGATGGGCGTATATACAATGCACGGGGGAAAAAAACCTCCTAAAGAGGGAAAAAATGCCCCGGCGGTCCTAGTGTGTTCACACACATCACTACCACATGTATATGGTAACATTTTCATCGCAGCAAGGCCTCAGAAGAAGCCAAAGAGAATTAACCATGTATTAGTATCTAAAGATAACATCAAAGTCAAAGACCCATTTTGGATACATCAAGCACGGGTTCAATCTCAACAACAAAAGGTGAAAGGGTGGGTAGAATCAAATGAGTCAATCACGGCTCAAGGCTACTTCCAAGGAAGCACCAATATTTGGGCTAGAAAGCCTAAAGTAACAACATAGATCTACTCACCTCACAAAATAATTTCTACAAAGAGCAAGCCAAAGCTATCAATGAAAGCCTAACAACTCAAGCAAGAGAAAGAACAACCACAAGAGGCAAAATAACAGATCACAGGAGAAAAAAATGCGACAAGAACCAAAGTTAGACTTCAGCCAAGCTACCCAACACAAACAATTGCAAATGTGGATGATTCCAATCACGCTACTAGAAGCACAAGGATTTTATGAGGTTAAAACTCGAATATGATTATCAAAAGTAATAGGTCACAACTAGGATTATCCAAGAAATAGAGGGCTCCACCCAAAGGCAAGCAAGGACAACCACGCGCCAACATAAGCCAATCACAACTAAGGGTAATGCAACTTCTAGATGGATACCTCATTTCCAGCTACAAAAGTAAGGCTTCTACAACAAATATACCTTGGTATGGATACTAAATCCTGGTGTCCATCCAGTCATCAAGCAAAAAGGGAAAATACAAAAGATGTCACCAAAGGTTCAAAGACAAGGTGGGTTCCAAAATCACTAGTAGAAAATCAATCACAAAGAGCCCACACACATCAACAACCAACCACAAGGTCAAGCATTCAAGTATACTCCACAAATCAAATTTGGTGAAATTTGGATCACAAAAGTGAGATTTAAGCGAGATTCTTGAAAATTGAGCTTGCAGACTCTAACTTGGGTAAATCTTGTTCAAATTCAGTGAAACTTGTACAAGGACTTCAACAAGGTGTTTATATGGCAAAACAATTCCAAAAAGTGGGAAAATCTATGAAAAGTACATAATCATATCATTTACTTCTGAGCCTCAGAGACAAGATTTTGGACTTTTGAGCTTGTACAATGTTAGAACAACATAATACAAGGCTACTGGTTAAGAATGGGTTCCATTAGATCCAAATTGGTACATGTTAACTGAGTTTCCAACTTGCAAATTAGTCGTTTAGCTCTTTGCAAGGGTAGAATTTGAAAGTCTCATTTGTTGACTCACTTAGCTCAGATTGAAGTGATATACATAGACCAATCACAATAGTTAGCAAAAATTATACAATCTTTGAAAGAAGACAACTAACTTGGTTAAAACGGACACAAGAACTAGGTTCCATGCAAAGAATTGAGAGCTTGACAGAAGTTGAATTCAAGTGAAGTGGAAAAATGGATAACAATTCAATCCGATGGTAAGTACTCTATCCAGGGCTTAACAAGTCTATATGAACCTTAGATCTGGTCATATTTGGAGAGACCACTAGTAGAGTATCCACTGAAGAGAGTGTAAATTAGGGTGATCACTTGGGCACTATCTTTGAAGAAGTCTCAGAAACTTATTCAGACTCAACATCTAAAATGTCTTCCTATTCGACTCACTCAAGAACCGAAACGCACATGCGATGCCTGTAAAGTACAAGCATTCAAAAGGAATCATAGATGAACAAGCACTAGTGCTTGTTACACCTTATGTTGATCTTAGTCCATCTACAATAATGGTAGAAGGGGAGTGGTTTAATTCACATCCACCTTCAATGTAAGAACCTGTGACTTATGCTACACCAGAGCTTACACCAATGTACTATGTAGCTAGTCAAAGTGTTAGACCTCCAATGGTAAGACCCATGATTAAGCCAAGGATTCGAAACTACCATAATTGTAATGTCGATGATCATTGGAAAAATGAATGTCCAGAACCTGACAAGAACATTAAGCCAATTGAAGTTTTTGTATACAATGTTGCCAAAAGGGTGGACACTTCCCTGAAGACTGTCCAAAAAAATCCTTTCAACAAGGAAAAAGTAGTGGTGATTGTAGTCCAAGTGATACCTAGTAGCTCTTCGTAAAGTGAACCTATTGTTCCAATCAAGGTGATCACTAGAGCCCAGGCTAAGAAAAAGAAACATAACTCCTTTGATGAATCAGAGAATACTAAAATTGCCTCTCAAAAGACCAAGAAAAGACAAAGTCAAAGGTATGAGATGAGAAAACAAAAACAAAAGGATGAAATTGAAGAAAAATCCAAGAAACTATTCCATGAAAAACTGAAAGAAACTGGGAGTGGAATCAAAGAAACCACAATGAAATGTGGAGGATCAATTTTGGTAGACAAAATTTTTGAGCCAATCAATGTAGCCTTGGAAGCTTTCCAAGAGGGACTTAAAGCATGCCAAAACATGAAAAACAAATGGAAAAACTATCCTTCTCCAGATATGGAAACAGCTAAGCTTGAAGCTTATCAACATTTGGTAAGAATTACTTAAGAAATGCTGAAAAAACAAAAACCCAAGCTTGAGATTATAGAAAAATATGAGGAGCTTGTGGTAGAAACCAATAAAGAGAAATCCAAAGTGGTGGTAGAACCCCACCTTAAGACGAAAGAGCTAGAACTCATAATGCCTCACAGTGAAGATGCTTTAAATGGAATTCCATTCGTGGAGGAAGACTGGCCAGGACATTTATGAGAAAAAGTAAGAGAGAAATGCCTCTTTGTAATACTCAGTGTAGAGGATCAATGACTAAGTGGCATTCCTAAAGCAGATCAAGGAAAATCCGGCCATAGCATGTGTGCTTAGGTCTTATATACTTGTCCTAGAAGTTTTGTAACATTTGTTGATGTTGTAACGGTCATGTTTTGTTTGCCGATTAGTGACTAGCTTTTGATTACTTAGGTCATTTGAGTGTAGCTTGTGTTAGATGCGAGTTGTATGTTATTTTCCAAGAGATTGATACCATCTTGTAGCTCTATGCACTAGTCAAGTCAGCTTCATCCCCCATGGATTGACAATTATGTTTGTAGTTCTTGCTATGTCTACAATAAGATAAGAGTGAGGTTAAGAAACTTATCCCACATGTGTGCTAAGTTTCATTTCAATCTCTGCCAACTAGGTACATGGATCGCGATCCATGTTCCTCTGACACAAATTGATACAAAACCTTCACCATATCTAGGGAACATCCAAGGACTCTAATGATCATTTCAAAACTGAATTGGGATATCCAAAATCAAGCCAAAAACCCAAAACTGTCAAGCATTTTGAGCAAGTGCCAGAATTGACCTAATTTTAAATCTAGAAATCCATTTTCAAAAATTATAGTTCCAAATGACCTACTAATCATGCTGACTCTCTTGGTACCAAGAAAAGTCAGTTTGGCCTCTCAACATGGACTGCGATCCATGTTCCTCTAAGTCAGAATAAGAATAGAATTTGACCAAAGAGAGAGATAGTCCCCAGGACCCTGGTGGCTTTTTCAAAATTGAAATTGGACCTGAATTGTTGATGTTGTGAGAAAATTTTTGGAGTATTGAAGTATCTAATTTAAATTTTGTCGATTGAAAGCTTGAACTAATAGGAGTGGCTGTAAGCTCATAGCCATAAAACATTTTTTGACCAATTGCAAGTGCTAGAGAGTACGACCCACCAAGTAAGACCAACTCAAGGAGTTCAAGTTAGCCAATGAGGTAATAAGGTTTAAATTATGTAAGATCAATTCTGCATGTATTCGCAATCAGGAAGATTATACAAGAATAGGAGTTCCAGCGTCATAGACCAAGTGAGAAATCACTAAATTGAAGGTAGTGTGAATAAAAAACCATTGCATCCTCTAGAAGCCATTATAGAGGAAAGTTTTTTTGATAGCTCATCAAAAAGATCATACACCATAATGACTGAGGAATCCAACAAGGTGAGCCCTAAGGAAGGAACTTCCACGGGGACAGGTCCTTCTCAATCTGCATCTGACGTAAAAATTTTGTATCTAAAATTTCAATTTGAGATGAGCTTAAAGCCAAAATCTATAAGTATGGAATGGACCACTATTGTCTTAAGCTGGAAAACAAGCCAAGCGGGTTCAAGGACCTTGTAGATGTGGACTATGACGGAGATAGATACTTTGATCGGGAAGGAATGATGTACCTCGTCGTTCTCAATCCCTTTATTTGGACAAATGCGGATTGAATGGCATCAAGGACAAGGTAGATGAAGAGTTGGTAGATGAACCACCCAAGATGGACAAGTGGCTTAATACAGACAACACTTATGTGGGTCTAATTCAATAATAGAGAACAGACACTCTATTATATATGTGATGAACCCTGCATCAAGGAGCTGGCTGTCTGCAAAAGACTATACATTTTTACATACATAGAGGGGAAAAGTATCCAAGTGGTCGTAATGGATAAGCATGGCCAAAAGTACTCTCCTATGGACCATAAGCAGATAGAGTGATATAATTATTTTGGTGGACCACTCCACCAATACTATATGTAAATTTAGAGGAAGTTAAACCCATAACTACTCAAACGAGACCATAAACTAGGTATGTAAGTCCACAGAGTGAAAGATTCATTTGGGCACCAACGATTCTCGAACACAAGGCCCATGGGATTAATGGGTTCTAGGGCTTCTATGAACAAACACAAGGGTAGTGCAGCACCTGATTTGACTTACACGACTAGAATCCCTTCGAATACTACACGAGATCGAAGAGAATGACTTGATGAACATATGGCGGAGAGGACACTGATTGTAGTGCACAGGGGAGAATATGAAACTAGAGAGATCATATCAGGAGGACCAGGGATGGTTAGGATGGTTGTGGAGTCTAGAGCATGCGACCGTCTCAAGTGGAAAAGTGCGTACCCAAAAAGTATAATGGATTGGGAGATCCGTATGCTCATGTATCAATATTCAAACAAGTGTTGAGGGTTGAACAGGTAACCAATTTCCATCCTCAATATGAAGGATTTGGATTGACCCTAGAAGGAAGATCCTTGACTTGGTTTCAACCTTTAAACAACCGGGAATTCCCAACTATCAAGCAACTTCTTTGAGAATTTGCAGAGCAATTCTCAAAGAGAGGGATTAAGCATAATACGGTCTCCTAGATCTGTGCATTTAGACAAAGGAGAAGGAAAAGGTGAAGGAAGTCTCACTTCAATTTAAGCAATACATAGAAATATGTCTTGCTAGAGAACTACCACAGTATGAGAGACTGTCTGTCCTTTTCATAGAAGTATTGCGAAATGACACTCTCAAAAAAGACTTGCACTTAAAGGCATGTGTTACTTTTGAGCAAGTCACAAAAGAGGAGTTGTATTTGGTAGACAATTGTAAGGCATATGGGGAGGTGACGGAGGACATAGATCCAGTGACAAGTAGCACCTCTTCAACCACTAGTGAATTTTCCAACTCATAGTCAAGGCCTCCAAGATTTTTGGAGAAAGAGCTGGCAAACAAGGCATCCTTTGAACCCCAATTTAGAGAGATGGTTGAAATCTTATTTGAGGCACAAATCAAAGTTAACTAGTCACTCCCTCAAGGATGGATTCATATAGCCTCCTACTATCATAAGCTTGCCAAAGCTAGAGTGACCAAAGGTAGAAGGAAAGTTCAATATGTTTTTAGGTCATTTTGGTAGAACTAGCGACAACCATGCAATTGGCTAATGGAGACTACTTCAAGCTGGACAAATTCATGGCGTGTCTGCATCCTAAGGAGAGAGAAAAAGTTGATTTCAAGACCCCAAAAAATTACAATGGTGCGGTAGCAATTGCACGATCAAAGAGCAGAAAGATAAAGAAGAAGATTGAGTAGGGTGTGTCGCACTACGAGATGATGGCTCCCCTTCAAATGTAGAGTCCGAGGGAGGTGTTTTTGTGGTGTACAGAGAGTTTGTCTTGGGTGTGCAGTTTTTTGGTGCAATAAGCCTACGTGTGGTTGAACATAAATGTTCAACGAGGGGGTGGGCAATGATGGTGCAGCCAAAGTTGGTCCGAGCTAGAAAGTGGTATATGCCAAGCAAAGGTTGCAGGCAGGTGCAATGCAGAAGGCTAAGGCAGGTACCAAGGACATGGGCAGCCAAAGGGTAGCGGAAGTGTATGCTCAATGTGGTTTTTTAGGTCAAAGATGTGCTGCAAAGAACTAAGCAGGTTGATGGCCTTCTGTGCCCGATGGAATATAGAGGAGCAACCTCTTACCTTTGAGATATTATATGGCCTTTAGGATTGCCTCATGTCGAGAAATCTTTCCATACATTTTTTTCAAACTCAAGTCCCACATTTTTTGTCTTACATAGCACATTTACAAGCCCGTTCTGTGGGTTACAAAGCTATGGATACATCCAACGATTTATCCATCAAAATAAGAAATAAGGAATAAGAAGAGAGGTATCAAAGATGGAAAAACTATCTCTATGGACTCGATATTCAACACTTCCAACCATGACATTGAAGTGACACCACTCATGTCGAGGACAACATGGACTAGGAGGGGGAGAGTGTTGGAAAATGCCAATGGTTACCAACTACGGCTTTATTTTTTGATATCCCTTCATTTTTAGAATCCCTTGTAATTTATTTAGTATGATTATGAATCACTAGAAATTCCAAACGGGATGCTTGCACTTCCAATTTGTATTACTGAGTTATTATCCTGGCAAGCAATTTCTCTTTTTAGAATAGGTTTTTCTTAAGTCTCGGGAGATTATATAACCAAATTTTTGTGAAGTTGTATTATCTTTTTAGCTAAGAAGAAGTGTACAATGGTTGAGCCCAATCGTGTGTATTGTGACTACTTCTTGAGCTTTCTTCTTCATGTACGTGCATCCTATTGCAAAATCAATTAGTGTGTTGTTACAATAACCATGTCAAGCTCTCTCCTCTACCATAATTACCTTAAGTTATTTATCTATCATTAGTTCTTCATTTGGATGTGGTTGGAAAAATTGGATTCTAAACCCTAGAACCCTTCTGGGTGGTCCAAACTAATTAGGGATTGGTCTTTAGCTTATGAGGATGTCCCATTTCTATTTAGGTGGGATTTGGTCAACTATATGGGCTTATGGTTCTTTGTTTGTGCCATGTGTGTGTGTGTGTGTGTGTGTGTGTGTGTTCTGTTCCCATGCCCCTATGAGCTATTGTAGCTACCCAACATACACATAAAACTAAGCATTGTAATGTTTAGAAAGTACATCTCATGTCTGGTGAAAAATTGTGAAGTGAGCAATGCGTACAAAACATGATATCATCAACTCTCTCTCTCTCTCTCTCTCTCTCTCTCTCTCTCTCTCTCTCTCTCTCTCTCTCTCTCTCTCTCACACACACACACACACACACACACATGTACTCATGCACGCACACACATCCATACAAGGAAATAGGAGAAATGGGGCTACCTAGGATCTTATGACTATATGAGTTTTGCGGACCTGACCTATCTATTTCTCATACTTACCCATTGACTTTGTGCACAAACAACTATGAAAACGCATTTTTTTAAATCTTTGCATCACACATGAACTTTAATTGATGGATCATGGAAGAAAAAATGCCATGAGAGGCAACAAGAAAACCCCAAACACACATCTAGATTGACCCAATGCCTATGTAGCTCAAGCATCATTGCACAAAATCAATCAAGCCCTATGGATTGCATCAATGCAAAAAAGAAGGAGAGAGCTTGAGCTCTTGCAAGCATGCGCGCGCGCGCGCACACACACACACAAAGACGAAGACAAAAGACTGTACTTCTTCTTCTTCACTAACTCAAGATAAGATGTCTACAAAAGATAAGGGAAAATACAACATAAAGGGAAACTAGTACAACTGTCTAATGTAAAGTGCTAGTGAGTGAGGTGAGTGGATAAGTGTGCCATCACTCTGGTAGGTAGACAAGCTCAGTGTAGTACATCTATAGTATTAGTAGCAAAGGTATGCGTATCCACCAAGGTGTTCCAGTGATGATGACTATTGTTGTTAGTCATCCAGGAGTCATACACGTTGAGCTTGACATACCAACACTCCCCCTCCACCTCAATGCCATCTCTTGTATGCCAAGCATCGATTGGCATTTCCATAACTTCTTTGCTCCAAGGGCCTTCATGAATATGTCCGCAACCTTCTCATCCATCACCATGTACTCAAGGTCAATGTTGCCTGCTGTTATGACCCGCCTACCAAGGTAAATTTGCGGGCCTTTTGCACAAATCTTTTTCTCTGCAACTTGGACAAACCCTCTAGACACTGGCCTATACTCAAAGTGGTTGGGGCCACATATAGGCCTCCAACATGTACTTGCACTCTGCTACTTGCTAGCTGGTTTGCCTCTTAGTTTTGCTCTCTTTTCACATGCTTCCTCTTCAAAAACCTTTATCTTTTTAGTGCCAAAAAACCAATGCTTTAGACAATCCCACTTTACGTGCCATTGGCACAATAGTTTTTGGATGACCAGTACCGCATCACCTTTTCACCACCAACCTGGAAACACGAAACTCCATGCACCACTTCAAACCCAAACGCAGAGTGAGATACTCTGGCTTATTGTTTCCTCCAAGTCATAATCTCTCGAAAAAAGATCACTTTGCCCTGCGGGTCTTGTATCACCACTTCACCACCTGCTTTTTGCACTACTCTGCAATACACTCCATCAAACCACATGTTGAATGCATCCTCCAAGTCAAGCTCCTCTTTAGATTTATCTCGTACCACTCTTGGATAAAGTGGAAAATCATCACTCTTGTTGACCAAAATATCCAGTGTTGACCTTGAACTTGAAGTCTTGCAGCTCCAATACCCATTTCATGATCCTCTTCCTTGGCTTCACATGTAGCACCACCTCCAATAACAAATTGTTATATGTCAACACACAAAAAATTTGCATACAGCCAAATGGACTTTAAACTTCCTGCAAGAAAAAACCAAAGCCATAACACATTGCTCCGCTTTAGTATAGGCCATCTCTCCTAGGAAAATCACCCTGCTTTCAAAGTAGATAGGATTTTAGCTTCTCCCTACCTTTTGGAGCAACACTTCTCCAATAGCAACCGTATTGTCATAGCCACATAGAAATCATTCTGTTGATTGGGAGGACACACCATTGGCAATTGACACAAGATTTCTTTCACCCTCTCAAAAGCTTCTTGAGCTTCTTCATCCCACTCAAAACCATACACTTGTTGAGCCCTCTTTGAAGACAGTACACATATCAACATCCAAAAAAAGTGTGACAGGTACTTTAGCTTATGCCCAAACAAAAGTCAAACCTTGAGCATTTGATGGCGGCTCCATCAAGACTAGAGCCTTGACCTTCTCTAGATCTTCTTCAATTACATTTTAAGACACCACATGACCCATCAACTATGCCCGTCATTGTGCCAACTTGCACTTCTTAGGGTTCAATTGACCTCCTTCTTCATCAAGCCTCTAAAAACATAATTGCAGCTTTAAGAGGTGGTCTGTTCTAGAGCTATAGCAATTGTTAACCCTCACGGCTCACGCACACCCTATTACCTATGATGGACGTTGTAACCTACGGCGGACATTGTATTATTTATTTGGTAGAGTCAGGTATCGGGCTTGTCGGTCCAATAGGAAAAGGTTAAGAGTGATTGCCGATGAGAGGCGCACTCTAACTGGAACATTCAAGGGATTAGTTGGCTAAGCATGGGCGCCCAAGTGTGAATGGGGCGAGCTCATATAAAAGTCAACTAAACCTAAAATTCACTGATTCTCTCATTTGTGCAATTGATGAGTGCTCTTGCTCCATCTCCTTCTTCTTCTTCTTCATCTCTTTGTGTGTGTGTGTGAGAGAGAGAGAGAGAGTGAGAGAGGGAGAGAGAGGGAGTGTGTGGGCGATCGAGCATTACGAAGGCACGATGGCGGTGAAGCGGTTGAGCGCGGCGTAGCGGCGTCTCCTTCTTCTTCACAGCGAGGAATCCTCCACGAAGCAAGCGTAGAGCGGTGAGTGACACACCATCGCCTTCTTGAGCTTACTAGTTTAGGCTTGTTGTGTGCTTGGAGCCATTTGTGGCTCACACACGGTGTATCAGCAAGTTTCTTGCATTGACACGTGCAACATACGCGCACATTTTTGGCGCCGTTGTCGGGGAATGCCATGCATTAAGCTCGAGTACCACTCTGTGCTTCTCCATGGTGCAATTTCAATTATAGGAAAGGTAGGAAAAGAGTGTGTGTGTGTTGAGAAGAGGGATTTGGTGTTATACTGTGTGTTTTTTTTGTTAATGGATATTTCAAAGGTACTGTGTTTATTCTCTGTGTATTAAGGTAGTTAGTTTTCTTTGTTAATGGAGATTTCAAAGGTTCTGTGTATTAAGGTAGTTAGTTTTCTGTGTACAGTAAGTAGGAAGTAGATTAGTGAGAGTTAATAGAGTGTGTTAGTGTGTAAGAGTAGGTGTATTAGTTAGAAGTAGGTAGATAGACTGTGTGTGTTCTCTCATGTAGGCTGCGACGACCTTATCCTTTAAAAAATATTTTTATATTTTTTTTAAAAAAATTTAAAGGTAGGACCGGGATCGAGAATATCTCCCAGACCCAAGCCTAAACCCAAGCCCAAGCTCACGCTCAAGCCTAGGCCTCAGTCGCCTTTTAAAAAAACGAATTTTAGATTCACACGTAGCTAAAAATCGATTTTTTAAGGACCAACGGAACGTCAGATGCCCGAAAATTGTGTTGTAAAGCACACATCGACCCTCTAAGTGATACGCTCGTTTTGAGCTATCACACACTTTAATAAAAAAAATCAAACATTCAAAAAAATCAAAAATAACAAAAAATCAAGTAGAAAACGGGGTACAAAACACCCACAAACAAAGCAAGTAACCTTTGAGGGTACTTGCCGACCCTTCTAGGGCACCCAAAGCACATGTATCTACGCTCTGGTTGTGTGCTAGAGTCCAAACAACTAGCTAGTGCTTCGATTTACGGGGGTACTCACTATCCTTCCACGCTAGGGTCTACGCCCTCGGCAGGGACCCAAGGTAGTGCAACCCAAGACCCAAATATAGCCGCTAGTTACTCTTCCTCTGACTACGATATTATGGAAGAGCATCTTACACAAAGCCCCGGGGGAACAAATGAAACCGTACCCAGCTGGGCCCAACAACCTGGAACTAATGTTTTTAGCCGTTTGATGGAAACTTTTAGTAGAGCTACGTGCTCTGAACCTACGGCTAGTGAAGTAAATGAAGGGGGTGGGGAAGTAGAATCACCATTCACATCTCTTGTAGACCCCACACTCCCTCAGAGTGTCCACGTGGACATTCTACCTACCTCATTTAATGAGGGCCCTACCGAGCTACCACCTTCCAAAGTCGCCTCTAAGGTAGCGGTGACTAAAAGTCAAAACACGGGAAGCAACATTGCATCCACCTCACGGCAACCCTCTAGTACACCAAGTTTGGACGCGGTATTTCTCAATGAAAATTGGGAATATGACCAACACACGGAGACTTTGACCGACCTATACATGGGCTACACATACCATGTGGGTTGGTTAGAAGTTGTACAATCCACATCTATTGCCACTAGTCTAGAGGAACAACAACACATATCTGCAATGTCATCCATAGGATTATCCAGTCCGAGAGGCAAAATCGAGGAATAAACATACCTTCGACGGGTCCTATGCGATTTTTAGACACGGGCAAAGCAAAAAACCCACTCTATCACAAATGGAGACTCCCCCAGTGAGTCCCATCGATCCCCCATATGTTGTTTCGCTAGGGGTCTCAATGCAATCTGAGCCCACAAGTAATAGCTTTACTTTTCCAAGTCTAGCTCATCTTTCCCTGGATTACACCATGGATACCATGCCTACCCCAATGATGGGCATGCCAAGAAACACACCATGGACCTCGTTTGTTATTAAAGCGCCGCTACATGGTAGCGCAATGCCTGCAATAGTACCTACAAGTGCGTACCAATCATATGCACCTATGGGTCCATGTACTCATGTAGTCACTACCCCTCCCATTGTTTCAATTACCTATGCTCCACAACCGCAATACACAAGTTCTTATTTCCATGGGACTATACCGGCTAGCATTAGCGTGTCACATCCGACGTCTGCTATGCCTAGGGCCACTCATATGAACTATGGACCACCACATGGCACAACATCGTACCCAACGTGGAACCCAAGGGCTTCCTATGTGCCAAGCCCAATGCCAATACCTACCCCACATGTAGTCTCTGGAGCACCTTCACCCACGGTGCCTGCTCACTTAGGTGACTTGGCAACATTTTCTGAAGCTATTGGTTGATCTATTGCTGAGAATATGCGTAACACGCCTAATAGAGAGCCTAAAAGTAAGGCACTACAAATAGCCAAGCTCACACAAAAATTTAGCGGAGATAGGGATGTGAGAAAGCGTATCAAAGTGTTTGAACAAATATGTGATTCTCTAGGAGAACACAATGACCTACATAAGAGCAATGCTTTAAGCCTAACCTTAAGTGGAAAGGCTGGGGATTGGTATAGAACCCTAAGGGTGGAAGAAAAAACGATTTACCCTACTCTTAGGAGACTGTTCTTAAAATAATACATACGAGAGGGAGTGCTTTGGGGTGTAGCCTCTCAGCTTCAGAAAGCCCAACGAGAGGAAGGAGAGTCGGTGAGAGACTTTATAAGTCGCTTGAAGCATTTGAATTCTCGTTGTAATCCAAATGAGCGCTTCAACAATAACCAATTGCTTGATAGATTCATTAGGGGATTACGACATGAGGATATCTACAATGGTCTAGTCATTAGAGGTATCACCACTTGGGAAGCAGTCACCACCAGTGCGATCCAATTGGAGGATAATTTAATGATTCAAGGAGAAAGAGTGTCTGGTGAGACTAAATCTATTATCTCGCAAGCATCAGGGCATCAACCAATGACCCTAAAGCCTATTGCTAAGGAGCCAAAGATATCTGAGATGACTTTAGAAGATCTCACCAAGGCTATTCAAGAGAGTCTTAGAGACAATCGTGCTCCGCAAAACAATCATATGTATCCAAGAAGGGATCAATAATGGTGCTCAGTATGCTATGGACCGCATAGTACCAGTGAATGCCCTTTTTTTAGAGTAAAATTCAATGGGAGCTGCAATGCATGTGGAAGGTATGGTCATCAAGCTAAGGATTGCATAGTATTTAAGCGCGCGATGGCCAATAGACCAACCTTAACATGGACAGACACACCTCGAGTGCCTACATTGATGTCGGCCCCACCTCTTGAACAAACAGCACAACACATGGTCCCTAGGGCCCAAAATGTTGTCCAAACAACACCCTTACCACCTCCAGTGCTAGGACCGCAACCACCACATCCGAGAATCACTTCTATGAATCAAGTGGGTTGTGAGTCATCTATTTCTTGTTTGGAAGGCTGTGAAGAAGATATAGATCCTAATATCTCCTATGGGATGGATGTGCTTGAAGAAAGTCCACAATACTACATGGAGGACTATTGGGGACAAGTCAAACCTGTTATCAAGTAGCTGCTCTTGCGGCAAGAGGACAAAATATCAATTACACTGCTAAGTGACCACCTCTTCAATGCTATGAGTGTGGAGGTCCACATCGTGTAGCCGAGTGTCCTATTGGGCTACAAAAGAACGCCACACTAATGCAAACCAATCAAGCGATCACGTCTACAATGCGGATATTCATGTGTAATTGATGTGGCTTAGATCATTCGATTGCCCAATGTCCAAATAATCCAAATGCACCGAAGATTACGCCATTAAACATGATTGAAGTTACCGAGGAGCGATCACAAAGTACACCTATGCTACCAATAAACGTACTCACACAATCGATGCTCCAAAAACAGAATTATATTCTTGAGGAAAGAGACACGGCATCAATTGCCCAATCTCAGAAAAAGAAGAAAACACGAAGAAAGAGATCGCAAAAAGCAGCGAAGTCAGACCCCAGTTCAAAGACCAACATAGGGACTGGTGGCGACCCCATATATATGAACGAAGGTGAAGAAGATTCTCATTCAGGTGAAACCACGGCGACCAAAACGACCACTAACATAGATACCAACAAGGAAGATCTTCATGAGCCACAATAGCCAGATCCAAAAAGAAGATAGGAACTTACCCAAACCCTACAGAGGAGATGAGCGAGTCAAGCAATTAAGGAGTTTGGTAGAAGATACTCAAAGGGATCTAGAACCAGCACCTAGGAAGATCCAGATTACAGACACCGTGTTCCCTACGCAACAAGAACCTCACCAAGTCCATAGACCCTTGGACATACCTAGTGTCATCCAAGAAGAAAGTGACTTAAATTTTTGGGAAAGTGGGCGTACTTAGTTCTTGATGGAAAGAATTTTTACAGAGAGACTACCTGATCCTATCGAAGAAATGGAGATCCCATCTTCCCCACGTCAAGGGACTCAAGGCCAAAAGACGTCGTTAAACATTGCGAAATTGATGGATTTCATGTGTTCAGAAGTTAGAACCACCATCATGTCCAAACTATATAAAGACCCCGAGCTAGTCTCAGCCCTTCGAGTCTTCCTCAATGGAGAACTGAAGTTTGGGCTACCACAATTTGCACAGATGGATGGAGCTGGGGAGATGCCAATAGAGGAGGACCACTTAGATCCACAACCCAACCTAGATGAGAACCTTGTTATAGAAATTCATGTTAACAAGTTGGGACAATACTTTGAGGGTGATGAATCCAGTACGACCATACCAATCACTACTAAGGGATTAATTGTGAAGGGAATCCTTGATGGTGGCGCTGGGGTTAGCATTGTGACTAAAAAATGCTGGGAAACTATGGGAAGACCTCACCTTGCGACCACAACCATAGTAGTGAAGATGGCCAATGGGTCTATTGTTAAACCTATTGGGATGCTAGAAGATCTCAAGATCAAGGTCTTTGGACATAAAATAAGGATTACCTTTATTGTTATGGATTTCTCCAAACACACTATGGAATCGGAGAGGATCTTAGGACGTCCTTTCATGAGGGAAGCAAAAATGGTGCATGACTGGTCTAAAAACCATGTCTACTTGCAGTTCCAAGATTCTGTCATTCGAGTGGATCTTGTGACGGGTCGAGCACATCCTCTAGGAAACAGGTTTATAATTGATCATAGATCTGACACCACAGTTCACTTGGCCCCATTGCAGTATTGTTACACGTGTAAAGCGGACGCTGATGTTGGAGAAGATTCTCCTTATATGGATGTACTACTTGGGATGACTGAGTTGGACAATGTGGATTGGGTCCACCTAGCAGCAACCATAGACACTTGGGGAAATACGGGGATGACCTGGGTAACACCTGAGGGGGATGAAATACCACCACATGTACCCTTAAACATGCTAGAAGCAATGCCTATAGCTTCTGATGATCTACAAGATGAAAATTTGACTAGCATTGAAACCAGTGGCGCCTCACAAGACTATAGCCCACACAATTTGGGGTTAGAAGAGTCAATTGAAATTGACTCTGAGGACAAATAATCTGAGTTAAATCTTAGTGAAAATGTGGGGACAAATCTTAGTGCAAATGTGGGGACAAACCATTCAGGGCCCAGTGGTAACCTAGATGATAATCTATCCAAGGGAGCAGAAGACACAAGTAGTGATTCATCTAGTGAGTCTTCACTAGAAATCGATCGTACTCAAGAATTAAACAAGAAGAGTAAGAGATATAAGAGGCGACGATATCGAGAAAATGTGCGTGCTAGAACAAATGAAAAGAAATCTACGGCAGAATGGCTTAATTATATAGGGGCATGTGATGCTCATCGAAAGTTGGTAGATAACTGGGGTGAATACCTTCAAAGCGTTATGTGGTGTAGTCCACAACCCATTGACATCGCACAACTAGAGGCTACAAAGAAGCCAAAGTTGAGTCGTACCGTAAGGAGACGACAGAATCGAGAGTTAGATCAGCAACAAAAGGAATCAGAAGTTAAATCACAATCCACAGAACAACAACACCCCACAGACTTACACCCTGCGCTTGAACATTTCAAATCCTATACCACAGAGGAACGTAAGGTTGTGTATACAAAGTCTCAAAGAAAACCTATCGATGGGAGCAATGGAATCTATGATGGTCCAGGGATAGTTAAGGAAATAGAGTTAGCAGACCTAAGAGAAGAGTCTAAACCTGTTTTCATTGCCGAAGATCTGACCGAGACTGAGGAGTGTGTACTTAAAGAACTTCTCAAGGAATTTAGGGATATATTTTCCTGGACTTATCATGATATGAAAGGTGTTCCACCTTTCGTGTGCAGCACAGAATCCCCATGAATAGCATGGCTAAACCAGTTCAGCAACGACCCTACCCAATGAATCCTAAATATGCAAAGATCGTTCAAGAAGAGATTGAAAAGCTTGTGGAATGCGGATTCATATACCCTATCGAGCACTCAGAATGGGTGTCTCCAATAGTGATTGTGCCAAAGAAGAATGGGAAACTCAGAGTGTGCGTGGATCTCAAGAAGGTCAATGCCGCCACTAGGAGAGACCATTACCCCTTGCCATATTCAGAACACGTTCTTGAAAGAGGTGCAGGGAAGGAAGCTTATATCTTTTTAGATGGGTACTCTGGCTACAATCAAATCACAATTGCATTGGAGGACCAAGCTAAAATAGCCTTTATAACCGAATTTGGAGTGTTCGCATTTCGTGTTATGGCTTTTGGTTTAACCAATGCCCCTGCTACCTTTCAAATATTAATAAACACTGCTTTTAAAGAATACTTGAGGGAGTTTTGTGAAGCTTTCTTAGATGACCTTTGTGTTTATTCCTCTTGGAAAGAACATCTATCATGCTTATGAAAAGTGTTTGAGAAGTGTAGATTGTATCGCATGTCCTTAAACCCTTTAAAATGCCAATTTTGGGTTAAACATGGAGTCATTTTAGGGCATATAGTGTCCAAAAATGGGATTTCCACAGATGAGAGCAAAATTAAATCCATTACTGAATTGCCACCACTTACAAATTATAAAGGAGTTCAAAGGTTCATGGTCCATGTTGGTTATTACCGAAGGTTTATTTTAAACTTTGCCGAGATAGCTCGTCCTTTGTACAAGCTTCTTATTGAGTTCCAATGGACTACGAAGTGTGACCATGCTTATGAGTCATTGAAAAAGACCTTGACTAGCGCTCCTATTCTACGAGTGCCCGATTGGAATGTAATTTTTCATGTGCATATTGATGCATCGAACTTTTCTATTGGGTGTGTTCTAGCTCATCCAGGAGAACATAAACTGGACTACCCCATTAGCTTTGCAAGTCTTCAGTTGAATGATGCCGAAAGAAACTACACCACTACAGAGCGAGAAGGTTTAGGTATGATTTATGCAGTGAAGAAATTTTGCTACTACCTTCTGGCCAACAAGTTTGTGTTCTATGTTGATCATCAAGCCTTGTTGTATCTAGTAAATAAAACTTGTTCCACGGGAAGAATTACACGATGGTTTTTAATTCTCCTTGAGTTTGATTTTACCATTGTGGTGAGAACTGGTAAAAGACATGTCATGGCTGATCATTTGTCTCGCATACCCAATGGTGAAGCCCCTACTGGAGTCGATGATGAATTGCCTGATACTTCTCTATAGTCGAAACCATACCTGAATGGAGTGAGAAGATTGTGAACTTTCTAGTTAATGGTTTTCCACCCAAAGAGCTTCGTAAAGACATAGCTTGAAAACTATTAAAAGAATATGAACCTTACTCTCTCATTGCGGGAACTCTCTACAGGCTAGGGAAGGATGATATTCTTAGACGTTGTGCCCGTGAGGATGAGTATTTATACATACTGAAAGAAGCCCACATGGGTATAGCCAGGGGACATTTCTCAAGGGAACTAACAGCTAGAAAGGTATTGCAATCAGGCTATTGGTGGCCAACCTTATTTAAGGATGCATCACTTTTTGCAAAAGGATGTAATGAATGACAACGTTACAAGATCACACAACAAAAGGATAGGATGCCCTTACATCCTGTTAAAGTGACTCAACCATTTGAAAAATGGGGTTTGGACTTTGTAGGCCCAATTAGTCCGGCAGCTCGTAGCAGTCAATCTCGATATATTATCGTTGCCACTGACTATGTAACAAAGTGGGCGGCGGAAGCTAGGGCGACACGAAAGGTTGATGCGAGGTCAACTGCCAAGTTTCTCTTTGAGAACATTATTACAAGATTTGGTTGTCCATGTGAGATTGTGGCTGACAATTGTACTCATTTTATAAATGGAGTAATCAAAGAACTCACTACTAACTTCATGATAGAGCACCATAAGTCCACACCTTATTATCCACAAGCAAATGGCCAAGCTGAGAGCACGAATAAGACCTTAATCTCTATCTTAACCAAAACGGTGGAAGCTCATCGCACAAATTGGGATTTAAAGCTTACATCAGCTCTATGGGCTTATCGTATTGCGTATAAAGTTGCCATTAATTGCACACCATTCAAGATGGTGTATGGCCAAGAAGCGGTTATGCTATGGGAGTTTGTCGTTCCTAGTCTTCGAGTAGCTTCTCAAGAAGGTTGGGATGGTGTTGCACTTTTTTTTGGCCAAGGGCATGGGATTTCGACAGAGAAACAGAGCATCTGTATGAGATTTGAGTGATGAAGCGAGCTTGAAAGGTTGTTTTATCATAATTTTCACGATGATGATCTCAGTACTTGGTCTACTTTAAGGAGTTTTTTTGACAGGGTATGATATGCTTGGAAATGCTACAATGAAGTCCTCGACCTTGACAACTAAAGATTGAGATCGAGGTGTACAAAGGAAGCTGGGCAAGACTTTGAAGAGGATGACCGCTTATTTTTTTTTGCATATCATCTGTGACTTTATCGTATTGTGCGAGTGTGTGAGTGCAAGAGTGTGGGTGTTTGTCAAAGGGAGTTCGGAGAAGCCTTTGTCACAATTATAAAAAATGTGCTTTAATTGTTTGTTTAATGTGTTGCGGGGAGCGTGATGAAGCTGTCCAGAGGAAGGAAACTGAGCATGATGAGGTAGCCATATGCGTTGTTTTTGAGCCATGTCGAGGCTGTCGAGAACAACAGGACCACAAAGACCGCGAGGGGGTCGCAAGAGGATGAGGGATTCCCCTATGTGTGTGTGTATCCGTGAAAAGAGAGAGAGAGAGATGAGAGAGAGCTTCCGCAAGATTGGTGTGAATGGGAGGTTGAAAGAGTTTGATTAAATAAACAAAATGGGTATTTTTAGTATGTTTTTTTATAATCCCATGAGGGGTGCCAAAGGCGGGTGTGTTAGGAGGCACCGCGGGTTACAGGGGCGCGCAAGAGAATGGCCAAGAGTTGCGAGGTGCCAGGAGAGTCGCCAGGAGCACGATTGTGAGGATGGGGGGAAGAGTCCATCCAGGCCATAGCCGTGCAAGGTAGGAAAAATGCGTCTATTGACGTAGACTACCGAGAGCGAGTAAGGAGAGGAGAGAGCCTCTGAGCCCGCTGCTGTGCCGAGGTGAGAGAGAAAAAGGCTTTGCCCTATGAGCCATAACCATTAAGGAAGAGAGGGGGCTCATCTGTGGGCTGCCGAGAGCAAGGGGGAGAGGAGAGATCACGACGCCATGCAGGCAATCCGCAAGAGAGTGAGGCTCTGGCTGTGTTGAGAAGGAGGAGGGGGTATGCAGAGCTTGGCTGCATGCCGTAACGACCTTTGCTCCATGCCGAGGCCTGAGAGAATAGCGGTATGCAGGCCATGAGGGCATTGTGAGCATGCAGGAAAGCCGAGAGGGCTTAGAAGATCCTTAGAGTGCTGCCGAGCGAGGACTTCTGAAGGGCAAGCCATGCAAGCAAGGCCAAGGGCTGCCGAGAGCAAGGGAGGAGAGCATTTTTGCTGGTGGTGACGAGCATGAGAGGGGCGCCGTTTGCAGGCAGGGGTGGTATGCAATCCATGATTGAGAGCAGGAGAGAGAGAGAGAGCAAGAGAGGGCGCTGCCCTATAGCAAACCGACACGAGGAGCAGGAGATGACGAGCCAAGGGCCAGTAAGAGGAAAGAGCGCCAGTTTCGGGTTGAGCCGACTGAGAGGGCGTGCAGGCCGTAACCAAGAAACCTCTGTCGTGAATTTAATGAGAGAGAAGAGAGATGTTTTTCTTTATTTTTAGCCTTTGAATTTATTAAATCCTCAAAGGGGGATCCCATAGTCGAAAAGAGGGGGAGGAGAGAGCGAGACTCTCTTTGCATGATGGCATGAGAAGATGCCACGATTGAATGTGGAGGGAAAGAGAGAGATTCGAGAAGAGATCGAGAGAGTGAGAGAGATTCTCTCTCTCTGTTTGGGTTTGCATAGCCAATGAAGGCAAAAAGAGAGAGAATGTGAGCACTTGCTTGGGATGTTGAAAGAAAGAGAGAGAGTAGGCCATTGTGAGGGAAAAACTGGGTGTTTGATGCTACTGAAAAAAATAGTTTCGCTGCCCTATACGGTGTAAGCTTGTTGTCGCGCTGTCCTATAGGGTGTAAGCCCTGATACCTTCAAGCAAAGTGGAAGCCTACGAAGCTTCATCGACGAAAGGTTTTGAAGCCAAAGATAAGTTTTGTAAAGCTTGCTGTAAAAATAATATTTTCGCTATTCAAATTGCTCAATAATTTCACAATATCTCGTTCTCGTCTCAATTTTCGTCTCTCTCTTTTCAAACTAAAGACAACATTCTCTCTCTTCCTTTTTGTTGAACTATTAAATGATCATGTTCGTGGATAATCATTGATACAATCTGGCACCGAGATTGCATTGCATATTCCTTGGTAGCAAATTTTAGCAGCACATCTCCAGCCATAGTTCCTTGTTGGTGGGCTTGGGTTGGGAGTTTGTCTTTTTGTCTTTGCTTGGTTTTTCTTGTCTGGTCCTGTTCCATGGCCCAGGCATAGAAAAATATCCATCAGATGGTAACCCCTTAGTTGAGCGATTATATATCCTTGAAAGGCTAGATGAAGAGAGGCAATTAGCTGTGCAAAATGCACTTGTGGAGAAAGATAGGAGGAAGAAATGGTTTGACCGTCATCTAAAGAACAAAGATATCAATGTTGGTGATAAAGTCCTTATGTATGGAGTGTGTAACGAAAAGAAAAAGTTGAAATATGCAGGAAAAGGACCATATAGAGTATGTGAGATCACCCCATAAGGAACCATTCGTGTGGAGACTCTTGATGGAGTTGAAACCATTGGATTCCTCAATTGGAGCAAATTTAAAAGATACTATGATCCTTTAAGCCAAGAGGAGTTGCATGCTATCCATACAAAAAAGGCAGGCAAGGCACAAATAGAATTGAAGAAGATACAAGCTCAAGTTGAGGCTAAGGAGCGACAACAACGTATAAGACGAAAACGAGAGGCTAACCTTGGAGTCACACATGCATTCCACGTTGAAATCGACGAGGATTAGTTGGACTCTGACACACCTCTATGATACCCTATTGAGTTAAATAGCACCTATGGAAAAGTGCTATATAACGCCTTATTGGACACGGGTGCTAAATATGATCTGCTATCATATGGGGTGTGGTGTCAGTTAGGGAAGCCACCTCTATCTGAGAGTATTATCCAAGTCAAGGGTGTCAACAAGAAAAAAACTACGGTTTTTGGAATCTGCCACACTTCTGTCAGTTATGACAATGGGGTTGTAGCTCAAGACTTTTTGGTCATGCCTACTGAAACTATGGAGGGTAATATAAACCTAGGACGCACGTGGATGATAGCCACCAAATGGACTATTGATTGGGGGACAGGGGGTGTCACAACACAGAAACCAACTCTTAGCCCTGCCACACAAGACATAGTCCGTGAGATATTGATTCTTAAGGAAATAAAACCCAAAACATTACATGTCCAAGAGGTTGAACCATATGTCCCCATAGCCCAACTCTCTAGAGCTTCAACTAATGTAGTTGAAAGAAAGCTTGAGACACACAAGAACCATCCTAATATAACAAAGAAAACATAGAAATGGGTCCCTAAAGCTTCTTTAGTAACCATGGCTGATACTAAAAATCGGAGGCCTCGTAAGAAACGTCCCACTCACTCCAAGAAATGTAAAGAAACATTGCGTTGGATTGCTAAACGACTATTGGAAGCCCAAGGATACTATGAAGGAAATGATCAAATCTGGGTGCCCAAACGTAAATTGTACTCTTACCTGTCACCTGGACCATGTAAACCCAATCCTATGGCTCCAAAACAAATTGAAAATCGTGGAAAAGAAAAAATCACGGAATGCGACAAACCTGCTCCAAAGCTAGTTTGGGTACCAAAGAAAGAACGATTTGTTCCACCTAGCTCAGGAACAAGGAAAGCAAATGAAGCTTCTTGCTCTTCATGTAGTTCCTATACAGAAATAGAAGCTTCAACACAACCTCCACCTACCATTGTACATATCCATACAAGCAAGAAAGAGTTTGCACCTCCCCTTGTAGGTTCACCACCTACAACAATGTTGCAAATAAAATCATGGGAGAGTACCTTACCACCCTTGCAACTAGATGAAACACATAGGGCGATCGAAAACTATTGGTTAAAGCCTTCACCCATAACAACTTGGAACAATTGGTTTCAAAAGGTGATGATATCATTCCAAAAGGTATGATCTACCCAAGGAAGGGGGGAGTGTTTGCTGACATCCATCATTCACTTGCTTCCCTCTCAACCTTCCTCCCTGACCTCTCAATCTCCAATCCTAGGGAATGCATATATAAAGCCTTATACTAGTTCTAGCAAACAAACAAAAAAAATATTTTTAAACAAAAAAGAAAAGAAAAGAGCAAGAACGACTAGCAACGAGAGAGCACCCTATCAGATCCTACACATAAGTCTAAATTCACCATGTCACATCAAGCAACACACAAAAACAACTCATGTTTTAAAGACCTAACCAAATCTATCTGTATTCTCAAAGATGGCTAGTTCACCAGAGGCATGCGATTCTATTTTTTATGAAAGGTACCCTTTTTCTTTTTCTCAAGTGTTTCACATCTGCTACCCTGTACTTTCTTGCGAATGGGATTTGGTAGAGAGACTTGCGCGTGAGCGAAATTTTGAGGAGTTAGAATGGCTGATACGTCTATGGATAACTAGTGATCCCTACCCAGTAGCGAATGTTTCTCTGGTGGCACGTGCTTATTCTTTTGCACAGGATGAGTATCCACACATCGCGAGGTTCTTGATTAGCACGCTTGCGCAAGAGGATGATGAAGAAGAAATAATAGAGACCGAGGAAGACTATGGCCTCACAGAAAATGATTTCGTTTATCTAGATGATGAGGATAGAGGCCTAGCCTTAGGGTGGCCGGCCACCCGGTTTATATAATATTCTCTTTCCTTGATTCTAAAAGGGATGACAGATAGGTAGGTTAGGGGTCTGGATTGTGTTTCGAGTTTGTTTTCTAGAAGTTTTAATTTTTTCACACTGATATGCCTCCTAGAGGTATAGTGCTTGTTTTTTGGATGTGTTAGGTAGGACTTATATGGATCTCCATCCACATGGATGAGGACATCTGCTTCGACGAAATGAGCAACTCCATACCTCCAGGTGTACTACTTTCCATGATTCATATTGGTGGATATGTATAATTGCTAATAATGATTTTTCATGGTTTGTTTGAGTGCAATAGTTATGTTTGTTATCTCCCATTATAGATGTATAAATTTGTCTTTGCTTAAGTTGATGGAACTAGAGTTTAATCTTATGGATGAGCCTTGAGATTAGGAGACCGTGACTTTAGGTTAACTCGTTTACTTGACCACTAGGCCTAGCTGATAAAATTATCTGAGTATTTGAAACCTTAGGAATGTTTAAGGCATAGAGAAGCTTGCTCACTTAAACAACAAAAACACTAGTGAGAATACAAAGGAAATGGAAGCAAAAAACATAAGTGACACAAATGAAAAATCTAATGCTGGAAGAGAAATCCTGGCTTGATTTGGTACTTCACTCACATGTATTGTCTATGGTACTAGAGCCCTAGAAGTTCCTAGTGTGGGCGCTTTTCTTTGAGAAGCAAAAAGCCCCGGACATACAAAATAAGCACACACGTCAAATGATTGTGAACCAAAGTAAAAAAGAGAAAAAGAAAAAAATGAATGACATTTAAAAGACTTCCATCGAGCTTACAGTTAACATTTCAAGCTTTTGTTTGCATTTGTGAGAGCTAGTTGGCTAATCTGAAAAGCACAATTAGGGAATCTTGCATTTAGATAATCTTCTTAGCTTAGCTAGTACTAGAGTAGTTGTTTTAACCTTAGTCATAGCTAACTAATTAATAGACTCACCCATAAGCCCAAAACTCTTGATTAATTAATTTACTCAAAGTGTGATTTATTTGTCCTTAATGGCAATCTAACATTTCATAAATCTTGAATTTACTCATTTCCACATGTACTTTACATTCCCCTCATGATTTATGGCCATATAATTCCGCTTGCTGAAACAGTGACTTTGCCCGCAGATTCAAATCCAGATGCTCTACAACATGGACATAACAAGCTTCAACTCAATAGCTTTCGAGGACGGAATCTACATCAAGAAGGGGGGCATGTTAACCCTCACGGCCCACGGACACCCTATTACCGACGATGGACGTTGTAACCTACGGCGGACATTGTATTATTTATTTGGTAGAGTCAGGTACCGGGCTTGTCGGTCCAATAGGAAAAGGGTAAGAGTGATCGCCGATGAGTGGCGCACTCTAACTGGAACATTCAAGGGATTAGCTGGCTAGGCATGAGCGCCCAAGTTTGAATGGGGCGAGCTCATATAAAAGTCAACTAAACCTAAAATTCACTCATTCTCTCATTTGTGCAATTGAAGAGTGCTCTTGCTCCATCTCCTTCTTCTTCTTCTTCATCTCTTTGTGTGTGTGTGTGAGAGAGAGAGAGAGAGGGAGAGAGGGAGAGAGAGGGAGTGTGTGGGCAATCGAGCATTATGAAGGCACGACGGCGGTGAAGTGGTTGAGCACGGCATAGCGGCGTCTCCTTCTTCTTCGCGGCGAGGAATCCTCCACGAAGCAAGCGTAGAGCGGTGAGTGACACACCATCGCCTTCTTTGAGCTTAGTAGTTTAGGCTTGTTGTGTGCTTGGAGCCATTTGTGGCTCGCACACGGTGTATCGGCAAGTTCCTTGCATTGACACGTGCGACATACGCGTACAACAACCTATATCATCCATGAAAACCCTGATGAATCTGTCCAAGTACAAACCAAATATCATATTCATCTAGTCCTATAAATTAGTGTAGGCATTCACCAACCCGAATGGCATCTTGAGATAGGAAAAACATCCCCATGGAGAGATAAATGTAGTCTTCAACTGGTCTTCAAGCATGATCCCTATGTGGAAGTACCTTGAAAATCCATCCATAATTGAGTACCTCTCATGGCTAGCTACTTGATTTAAGATCTCGTCTTGAACTGGCAATGAGGAGTGGTTTCTCTTGGTTACCATACTCAATGGCTTGTAGTCAACACACACCCTCCATTTCCCATTCTCTTGTTGGGATTATGACCACTAGGGAAATCCACTTACTCTTTCACAGGGTATATGATACCTGCATCCAACATTTTTTATTTTTATCTTGTGGAAGGGATTCTTTTTTAATTTTCCCTAACCTTCTTAGCTTCTGTGCTTTAGGCTTATACCCTACCTTGAGAACTATCTTGTGCTCCACCCTTCTTGCTCCTCAAATTTAGAAGCATAGATTGAAGATCTCAAAGATTTGGATTATGTTTCAACAAGGAGAACAAGACCACCAGACTTTTGAATGCCCAAACAAAGTGATTGATAAGGTAGAATGGAGCAAGATGACTAAAGTAAAGACTCTTGGCGATGCACATGATAAAGGTATGTCATTTGACCCTCTTTTCTGATGCTTAACATTTTTTATGAATCCTTTGAAAGCTTTGTGATCAAATTCATGCGTAAAATTTGAGATTTAAAGTGAATTTCTTAATTGATTTGGGTACTACACATTGCTTCTTATTCTTTGAATTGATTGAGAAATTAAACATGAACTTAAACTGAGAAATTAAAAGACTTGTGGACTTAGCTAGTGATAATAAAAGGTTCATGAAAGAACTAATTAAAAAACTGTCTTTTTTTTTAATAGTCATAATCCTAAGGGCAATTTTTATGTTATAAACATGAGTATGCATGATGTAATTATTAATATTAATTAGATGATTGGAAACCATGTTTGGATTGATTGTGAAGAAAGAAAAGTATCTCTTAAATAATTTGATGAGGATAGTCACACTCTTCATGGTGAAGAAAGAGATTCTAAATCTAGTTTTGGCCATGAAATTGATAAGGTGACTTAAACAAGAGTGTAGACTTTTATAACTTTCACAAATGAGTTAAAAGATGGACGCAAGGAAGAAAAATAAATAAAAAATCATTGTATGTAGAAAAGCTTCTAGATGTATACCTTCTCCTACATCACTAAACCTTGGGATTCATGTATATCTAGAATTCAAATCGTACTCTTGATCTCCTTACATATTTAATATAGATGAAATTAAGGAGCAAAAACTTCAACTAAATGACTTGTTTAAGAAAGGGTTAATCAGACCTAGTGTATCTCTTTGGGGTAGCCTTGTTCTTTTCCAAAGAAAGATGGATGGGACTTATAGGTTGTGCATTGACTACAGGGATCTTAATAAAAAAACCATAAAAAGTAAATATCATCTTTTGCACATTGATGAGTTGTTAAGTCAACTTAGCAGTATGCAAGTATCTTTAAAGCTTGACCTTTGATTTGGATACCACCAGATTAGAATCAAGGAGATATTTTCAAAACTTCTTTTCGTACACGATATGGGCACTTTGAGTTTACAAATTTGGCTTTTGGTTTGACTAATGCATCAGTGCCATTCATGTGTTTAATGAACAGTATATTTCATCCATATCTTGATGACTTTATTTGGTGTTTTTGGATGACATTTTTTTAAAGAAAAATCTAAGAATGAAAAGTATCATGAACTGTATTTAAGGAAAACTCTTAAAGTATTGCGTGAACATCAATTGTATGCCAAACTAAGTAAGTGTTTCTTTACCAAGGAAAGAATTGTATACATGGGAAGGGTAATCTCTAAAGAGAGAATTCATATTATGTATGCGGAGGAAATAGCCAATGCCAAGTGCTCAGTGCAGCTTGAAGAGGTGGAGATTGTTCTTGTGGAGTGTTTGTATGAAAGGGTAACATATTGTGGCCAAGTTGTAGGTGCGAAAAGCCTAGAGTTGGATGAAAAAAGTGGAGAGAGCCAAGATGATGGTCAAGCTCTTGTGGAGCAAAGGGAGGATGAAGATGCAGATACAGAGTCCGCTTATGGTGATGATGGAAGTACAAGTTCAAGATTTTGGGAGACAAGTGAGGAGGATAAAGTGGATGAGTCCACCTTCTATGGCGAGGAGACACATTCCGATGAATTGGTGTTGGTAAGGGTAAGGCTACCTTGCTATATGTCTGATGAAGTGATTGTAGCCAATGTGAAGGAAGAGCAGGTCAAAGTGTTCGAGCTTGTGGAGGAAGATATGCTATCAAAGAGGGCATGTAGCGCTATGTTGGTGACCATGTTGATGAGAGTTGTGATGACAAGTGTTGTGGTTGTGCGGTTGGTTCAAAGCTATGCGGAAAAGGATGGACCTGAGTCTATGGATAGCTAAGTATCTTACAAGGACCAACAAGAGGATGGTAATGAAGTGAAAACCAAAGAAAATTGAACAGCCTCCTTGACGTGCAGTTGCAGTTGCAGTTGCAGTTGCCTACAGATTGTGGTGGTGATGTCTTGGGTACATGTTCTTTTGGTATGGTATGCATTGAAGACAAAGTCAATTGGGGGTCTGATGACCCTGTGGTTGAGATGGATAAAGAGTTACAAGTGCTTTCTTGGAAAGCTTTGGCTAGGATATAGGCAATGTGAGGGTATGCCCCTCCACAGGTGGAGGTTCCTTTGGGAGGAGAATGGTCTCCTGCTATGGTTGTTCTGACAGAGGCTACTTCGGAGGAGTATGTGTATCAACCACAGTTCCCTTCATAGGTCTCTTTACTTGGTTGCAAGGGAGGGTCACGTACGTCTTTTTTGAGTGATGGTATGTTTGGTATGAAGTGGGCTGTATGCCGAGGCATTTAGGAAGATGATAGCAAGTGATGCAGGGGGGTTTGTCAACCCACCTAAGGAGAATAGAGCGCGGAGGACATGCAAATTTGTATATATTGTATATATGATTATGCTTTTTTGCAATTTGTTTTATATTGTATATATGATTATGATTTTTTGCAGTTTGTATATATTGTATATATGATTATGCTTTTTTGTTTTAGTGCTAGCAAGGTGTTATAGTTCTTAGGTTCAACAAGCTTGTGTCTGGTTGAACATGATTGCTCAAATGATGGTGCAACCAAAGTTGGTGGATGCTAAGAGATGAGCTATGTTCTATTCCAGATGCTGATAGGTGTGGGATAAAGTGCTTGAGTAGGTACAAGGATCCTGGGTAGATAGGTGTCAGTGGAGGTGTATGTATAATGTAGTTTCTTAGGCCAAGTAGGCTCCAAAGTGGGACAAATAGGATAGTAGGTGAGGACGTTCAAAGTGCAAGTTTTTTTCTTGGAAAGTTAGTGCTTGAAATGATGAGAGAGGTGATCTAGACGGCTCATCAAACGAAGTTTCCGTAGCACAGATATAGGTGTTTGAAATTTTGTCAAGGGCTAGTTCAGAGCCAATTTGATTGCTTTGGGAGATGTGCCAGCCAATTTTTTTTGAGGCTTGACGGGATTTGCATAGTAAGGGGGTGATGTATAGAGATGCCCAGTCAATAAGTTACAACCCGATGAAGATTGGTGCAGTTGATGGAGAGGAGGTTCCAGATAACTTTTTCAATTTTTGGCCACTCAGATTGGAGGGCCTGACAAACTTGAAATATTGCAAGGATGAAGGGAATCAAAGCCAAGAACGGGATCTACTTGGGATGCTTTGCTGGTTGGCAATAGGTTCAGTGAGAAGAGGATAAGGCCTTTCCAAAGTTGGGGGGAAAAAAGGTCCTTTTTGTCAAAAAACTTGAAGAGTTTTTTGGGCCCTAGGCCCCAATGAAGGAGGCGATGCCACATGGCATGGGTAAAACCCATATGTGCAGTTGGTAGTGTTGGATCTGGGGTATAAGTACAAGATGGAGTGCTTCCTATAGGCAATGATTTTGGGAGAATGGCTCTCATGAGATCTTGGAGATCTATGGCGATGGCGGGCATGTGCAGGCGTTGTGCGTGCAACGCAGTCAGCCCTTGGCGGCGGTTCTAGTGTACGATGGTGTGTTGCTAGTGTTTGATGGTTGTGCAAATGCTGATGATGTGGCCGGGACTCAAGTAGCCATATGCCTTTCATCGAGGAGGAGGTTTCCCATGGGTTGTCATGGCACTGTGACATTGTTAACCCTCACGGCTCACGGACACCCTATCACCTACAATGGACATTGTATTATTTTCTTGGTAGAGTCAAGTACCGGGCTTGTCGGTCCAATAGGAAAAGGGTAAGAGTGATCGCCAATGAGAGGCGCACTCTAATTGGAACATTCAAGGGATTAGTTGGCTAAGCATGGGTGCCCAAGTGTGAATGGGGCGAGCTCATATAAAAGACAACTAAACCTAAAATTCACTCATTCTCTCATTTGTGCAATTGAAGAGTGCTCTTGCTCCATCTCCATCTTCTTCTTCTTCATCTCCTTGTGTGTGTATGTGTGAGAGAGTGAGAGAGTGAGAGAGAGGGAGTGTGTGTGCAATCGAGCATTACGAAGGCACGACGGCGGTGAAGCGGTTGAGCGCAACGTAGCGGTGTCTCCCTCTTCTTCGCGGCAAGGAATCCTCCACGACAGGAAGCGTAGAGCGGTGAGTGACACACCAACGCCATCTTTGAGCTTGCTAGTTTACGCTTGTTGTGTGCTTGGAGCCATTTGTGGCTCGCACACGGTGTATCAGTAAGTTCCTTGCATTGACACGTGCGACATACACGCACATTTTTGGCACCGTTGCCGGGGAAAGCCATACATTAAGCTCGAGTAGCACTCTGTGCTTCTCCGTGGTGCAATTTCAATTGTAGGAAAGGTAGGGAAGGAGTGTGTGTGTGTTGAGAAGAAGGATTTGGTGTTATACTGTGTGTTTTTTTTGTTAATGGAGTTTTCAAAGGTACTGTGTTTATTCTCTGTGTATTAAGGTTGTTAGTTTTCTTTGTTAATGGAGTTTTCAAAGGTACTATGTTTATTCTCTGTGTACTAAGGTTGTTACTTTTCTGTGTACAGTAAGTAGGAAGTAGATCTGTGAGAGTTAATAGAGTGTCTTAGTGTGTAACAGTAGGTGTATAAGTTAGAAGTAGGTAGATAGAGTGTGTGTGTGTGTGCTCTCGCGCAGGCCGCGACGACCTTATCCTTTATTTAAAAAAATTAAAAAATTTAAAGGTAGGACCGGGATCGGGAATATCTCCCAGACCCAAGCCCAAGCTCACGCTCAGGCCTAGGCCTCAGTCGCCTTTTAAAAAAAAACAAATTTTAGCTTCACACGTAGCTAAAAATCGATTTTTTGAGGACCAACGGAATGTCAGATGCCCGGAAATTGTGTTGTAAAGCACACACCGACCCTCTAATTGATATGCTCATTTCGAGCTATCACACACTTTAATCAAAACAATCAAACATTAAAAACGTAAAAAACACGAGTGAAAACGGATGCTGAAAAAAGATAAGCGGTTAACCTTCGAGGTTATTCGCTGATGTTTGTAGGGTGCAAAAGGCACATGCATCTGCGCTCTAGTCGTGTGCTAGAGACGGAGCATCTAGAGAGAATTTCCACTTACGCGAGTTCTCAATATCCACCTACTTTAGGTTCCGGGCCCTCGATGGGGACCCAAGGTAGTACAAACCAAGACCCGAACATAGCGGCTAGTGACTCGTACTCATGTAGTCTCTACCCCTCCCATTGTTTCAACTACCTATGCTCCACAACCACAACACCCAAGTTCTTATTTCCATGGGACTATACCGGCTAGCATTAGCACGTCATATCCGACATCTGCTATGCCTAGGGCCACACATATGAACTTTGGACCACCGCATGCCACAACATCGTACCCAATGTGGAACCCAAGGGCTTCCTATGCGCCAAGCCCAATGCCAATACCTACTCCACATGTAGTCTCTAGAGCACCTCCACCCACGGTTCCTGCTCACTTAGGTGACTTGGCAACATTTGCTCAAGCTATTGGTCGATCTATCGCTGAGAATATGCGTAACACGCCTGATAGAGAACCTAGAAGTAAGGCAGTACATATACCCAAGCTAACACAAAAGTTTAGTGGAGACGGGGATGTGAGAAAGAATATCGAAGTGTTTGAACAAATATGTGATTCTCTAGGAGAACACAATGACCTACAAAAGAGCAATGCTTTAAGCCTAACCTTAAGTGGAAAGGCTGGGTATTGGTATAGAACCCTAAGGGTGGAAGGAAAAATGATTTACCCTACTCTTAGGAGACTGCTCTTAAAAGAATACATACGAAACAGCGTGCTTTGGGGTGTAGCCTCTTAGCTCCAGAAAGCCCAATGAGAGGAAGGAGAGTCGGTGAGAGACTTTATAAGTCGCTTGAAGCATTCTAATTCTCGTTGTAATCCAAATGAGTGCTTCAACAATAACCAATTGCTTGATAGATTCATTAGGGGATTATGAATGAGGATATCTACAATGGCCTAGTCATTAGGGGTATCACCACGTGGGAAGCAGTCACCACCAGTGCGATCCAATTGGAGGATAATTTAATGATTCAAGGAGAAAGAGTGTCTGTTGAGCCTAAATCTATTAGCTCACAAGCATCGGGGCATCAGACAATGACCCTAAAGCCTATTGCTAAGGAGCCAAAGATATCTGAGATGACATTAGAAGATCTCACCAAGGCTATTCAAGAGAGTCTTAGAGACAATCGTGCTCCGCAAAACAATCATATGTATCCAAGAAGGGATCAACAATGGTGCTCAGTATGCTATGGACCGCATAGTACCAGTGAATGCCCTAATTTTAGAGTAAAATTCAATGGGAACTGCAATGCATGTGGAAGGTATGGTCATCAAGCTAAGGATTGCATAGTATTTAAGCGCGCGATGGCCAATAGACCAACCTTAACATGGACAGACACACCTCGAGTGCCTACATTGATGCCGGCCCCACCTCTTGAACAAACAGCACAACACATGGTCCCTAGGGCCCAAAATGTTGTCCAAACAACACCCTTACCACCTCCAGTCCTAGGACCGCAACCACCACATCCGAGAATCACTTCTATGAATCAAGTGGGTTGTGAGTCATCTATTTCTTGTTTGGAAGGCTGTGAGGAAGATATAGATCCTAATATCTCCTATGGGATGGATGTGCTTGAAGAAAGTCCACAATACTACGTGGAGAACTATTGGGGACAAGTCAAACCTGTTATCAAGTAGCTGCTCTTGCGGCAAGAGGCCAAAATATCAATTACACTACTAAGTGACCACCTCTTCAATGCTATGAGTGTGGAGGTCCACATCGTGTAGCCGAGTGTCCTATTGGGCTACAAATGAACGCCACACTAATGCAAACCAATCAAGCGATCACATCTACAATGCGGATATTCATGTGTAATTGATGTGGCATAGATCATTCGATTGCCCAATGTCCAAATAATCCAAATGCACCGAAGATCATGCCATTAAACATGATTGAAGTTACCGAGGAGAGATCACAAAGTACACCTATGCTGCCAATAAACGTACTCACACAATCGATGCTCCAAAAACAGAATTATATTCTTGAGGAAAGAGACACGGCATCAATTGCCGAATCTCAGAAAAAGAAGAAAACACGAAGAAAGAGATCGCAAAAAGCAGCGAAGTCAGACCCCGGTTCAAAGACCAACATAGGGACTGGTGACGACCCCGTATATATGAACGATGCTAAAGAAGATTCTCATTTAGGTGAAACGATGGAGACCAAAACGACCACTAACAAAGATACCAACAAGGAAGATCTTCATGAGCCACAATGGCCAGGATTCAAAAAGAAGATAGGAACTTGCCCAAACCCTACAGAGGAGATTGAGCGAGTCAAGAAATTAAGGAGTTTGGTAGAAGATACTCAAAGGGATCTAGAACCAGCACCTAGGAAGATCCAAATTACAGACACCGTGTTCCCTACACAACAACAAACTCACCAAGTCCATAGACCCTTGGACATACCTAGTGTCATCCAAGAAGAAAGTGACTTAAAGTCATGGGAAAGTGGGCGTACTCACTTCTTGATGGAAAGAATGTTTACAGAGGGACTACCTGATCCTATCGAAGAAATGGAGATCCCATCTTCCCCACGTCAAGGGACTCAAGGCCAAAAGGTGCCGTTAAACATTGCCAAATTGATGGATTTCATGTCTTAATAAGTTAGAACCACCATCATGTCCAAACTATATAAAGACCCTGAGCTAGTCTCAGCTCTTCAAGCCTTCCTCAATGGAGAACTAAAGTTTGGGCTACCACAATTTGCACAGATGGATGGAGCTGGGGAGATGCCAATAGAGGAGGAATACATAGATCCACAACCCAACCTAGATGAGAACCTTGTTATAGAAATACATGTTAACAAGTTGGACAGTACTTTGAGGGTGATGAATCCAATGCGACTATACCAATCACTACTAAGGGATTCACTGTGAAGGGAATCCTTGATGGTGGCACTGGGGTTAGCATTGTGACTAAAAATTGCTGGGAAACTATGGGAAGACCTCACCTTGCGACCACAACCATAGTAGTGAAGATGGCCAATGGGTCTATTGTTAAACCTATTTGGATGCTAGAAGATCTCAAGATCAAGGTCTTTGGACATAAAATAAGAGTTGCCTTCATTGTTATGGATTTCTCCAAGCACACTATGGCATCTAAGATGATCTTAGGACGTCCTTTCATGAGGGAAGCAAAGATGATGCATGACTGGTCTAAAAACCATGTCTACTTGCAGTTCCAAGATTCTGTCATTGGAGTGGATCTTGTGACGTGTCGAGCACATCCTCTAGGAAACAGGTTTATAATTCATCATAGATCTGACACCACACTTCACTTGGCCCCATTGCAGTATTGTTATACATGTAAAGCAGACACTGATGTTGGGGAAGATTCTCTTTATATGGATGTACTACCTGGGATGACAGAGTCGTACAATGTGGATTGGGTCCACCTTGCAGCAACCATAGACACTTGCGGAAATAGGGTGACGACCTGGGTAACACCTGAGGGGGATGAAATGCCCGTACCCTTAAATATGCTATAAGCAATGCATATAGCTTCTGACAAGACTCATCCTAATATAACAAAGAAAACATACGAGTGGGTCCCTAAAGCTTCTTTACCAACCATGGCTGATGCTAAAAAACAGAAGCCTCATAAGAAACGTCCCACTCGCTCCAAGAAAAATAAGAAAATGTTGCGATGGATTCCTAAAAAACTATTAGAAGCCCAAGGCTACTATGAAGGAAATGATCAAATCTGGGTGTCCAAACGTAAATTGTACTCTTACCTGTTACCTGACCCATGTAAGCCCAATCCTATAGCTCCAAAACAAATTGACGATCATGGAAAGAAAAAAATCACTGAATGCTACACACCCGCTCTAGAGCTAGTTTGGGTACCCAAAAAAGAACGATTTGTTCCACCTAGCTCAGGAAGAGGGGAGTCCCATGAAGCTTCTAGCTCCTCATGTAATGCATCCATAGAGGTCAAAGCTTCTCCACAGCCTCCACCTACAATAGTGGACCTCCATGAAGCCACAAAGGAATCCACACCTCCGAGTGTTCAAGAATCACCTGATGAACCACTTCAAGTTCAATCCTGGGAGAGTACCTTACCACCCTTGCAACTCGATGACGCACCTTAGGTAATAGAAAACTACTGGCAAAAATCCTCACCTATTACCGACTGGAGAAATTGGTTTCAAAGGGTGACAAACTCATTTCAAATGGTATGATCTACCCAAGGAAGGGGGGAGTGTTTGCTGGCAGTCATCATTCACTTGCTTCCCTCTCAACCTTCCTCCCTGACCTCTCAATCTCCAATCTTAGGGAATGTATATATAAAGCCTTATACTCACAAAAAACAAAAAAAATAAAGAGCAAGAACAATTAGCAAACGAGTATGCACAATAAAAGTCAAAACATTGACTCAGACCTACACATTTGCATTCGGTACACTGAAACAGAAACCTATGCCATAAAACACCTCTGATCCTCATCACTAGAGTGATGGAGGGTAGGTAGGATTAGTACGATAGGAGTGTTTCTGTTTTAGAGTTGAGTGATTAGCAAAGTTCCTTTTTACCACTGATGTGCCTCCTAGAGGTATTCTTTGTGTTTCTTAGTGTGTACAGGAACGTGTTGCTGTTGTTAGGATTTGGACCTTCATGGGATCTTTCTCTCATTCACACTTCAAATCAAGCGCGACCATCGACATAAACAAGTGTTTCTTGTCCATTAGCATTGCCCCTTATCTTTTTGCATCCATGTTTGTCTGCTTTGATTGTGATTGGTAGCATAATATTCAGCGCATTTTCTTAGTACCAAACATTAAATTCAATGAATTTTTTGTCATAATCACTTGTCTAGATTTAAAAATCAAGCACTCCGACTAAGCTAGTTTAACCAAGTTAGGTGTTAGAGATCTTCTCTTAATACCATGGGGAATGCCTTCCTAATTATCAATGGTTACTTAGGTACTAGGGCTTTCTAGTGGGCTTAGTCCCTATTGACCTTTAGCTTAAGTATTCTAAAGGGAGTTTACTAGTGTGATGAGCCTTGGGAGGTGTAACAGTGTCATATGACCCCCCAAAGTTACAAAATTAAAATGCTGAAACGAAAAAACAAAAAAAATCAAAGTGCCACAATGTAAAATCTTAAGCTGGAAGAGAAATCTCAGCTTGATTTGGTACTTCACTCACATGTATCGCCTATGGTACTAGAGCCCTAGAGGTTCCCAGTGTGGGCGCTTTTCCTTGAAAAGCAAAAAACCCAAGGCATACAAAATAAGCACACACATCAAAAGTAAATCAATGAGAAAAGACTTTTGGGGGGTGTTGACCGTTGGGTCAACAAGACAACATAACTCAAGTTTCGTACCAAAGTCTTATCTTTTGCGAGTTATGAAATGCTGCGGATTATGGCTATAAACGTCATTTGTAATGAGTAGTTATTCTAGTTTCAGAAGCCGGGGTGCAATGACACTTCCAGATTGTAAATACAAAGCCATTTGACCCTTTCAACCCCATTTTTGGTTAAACCTAAGGTAGCCTTAGTATATAAGGTACCTAGGTCATTTTGTAAACAGGGGGAACTTTAATCATAATCTAAACTGGAGCGCTGTCGTCTACTGCGTGTGAGATAAAAAGAGAGTGAGCATGAGCTTTATCCTCTCGCTATGCCCAGCTCGCTCAACACATTGGAGATCCGACTGCACCATTGTTGTAGGCTCGAGGAGAGCTATGAGACAACGCCAAGCATTCCACGTGAGACGAAGCGCACACGCCGATGCATCTACGAGCTATTTGTGGCCGTAAGTGTATCAAACGATGTCTGTTTTCTGCGTGCTAGTAGTCTATAAAATCGTGGCGACATAAGCTACGCATAGGTACTCATAAATTTCAGTTTCAGGTACTTTCAAAATTCTGCTCTGTCATCCTATGCGTTTTTCGCAGACGGGTTTAGAGTGAGGGTTTTGAGTGTAGAAGAGTAGGGACAGGTGTATCCTAGTGAGGGGATGGCGTTCCTTAAGTTTCGTACAAATCTGGCATGATTAGGTGAGTTACCTTCCGTATGTGTGTATGTGGCTAGGTGGTGTAGTTGAGAGCAGTGAAGTTCTTGATTGTGGTTTAGTTGGCCTTCCAGAGTGTTGTATGTGTAGGATTGTCTTAGCCTGACAAGCTAAAGAGATTTCCTCCGTGTGCCTATCGTGTCATCTGTGTCCTCGATTGACATTATGTTGATCTAGGTATTGTTTGCATGCACTTCATGGGTGTGTGAGTCGCTTCCGCAACAGGGGGTCAAAGAAAAGGTAATCAGTTAGGCGATGATTTTGTGAGAAATTCCTTTTATTGTAGCTTAACTACAAGGTCTTCTAGGTATAGCCTCTAGTCATAGCCTCTAGTCATAGCCTCTAGTCAGCCCTCGAACATTAAATACTTGGCTCTCACGATTAAACAACTTAATTGACTAGAGAAAATTAAAAAGCTTGCCCATGGTATTAATAGTCGATCTCTAGTGCCTTTCGACCATTAAATTAGGGACCCCAGACTTGTTTAATTTTTTGAGTGTAGAGGCTTCTACTGAGAGTGTTGATCGTGGAATCCACCTCCGGATCCACTTAAGAAAAATGCTTTCTCTAGCCGAAACTAAATCAAGCATACCCATATTATGCATGTTGTGTTGGACACACACACTAAAGCTCATGTCATTTGGACATATAGACTGAGAGTTAAGGGGATGTTACTCTTTCAGAGAAATATTTTCCCAAAAGTCGTGATTCTGAGCAATTTTGACATCCAAAATTTGTTGTGATCACATATTCTTGTTATATGCATCAAGAAGCACCTTGGGTAGAAACAGAAGTCCATTCTGAGAAAAAAGACATCCTACGCGTAGGATGTCTACAGGGTGATCTGGTGGAAATTTTGAAATTCTGAGTTGACCAGTGTGTTCAAAAGGTAGGTTTTACCCTATTTTCATATAGAAGGGAAACTTGACCATATCTTGGCAGGATAAGACCAAAAGACGAAAATTGCCAGACATCCTACCCAAATTGTGCCCAAGGCATAATTTTTGAGACCAAACCATACGGTGACTTCATGTGCATGTTATACATGATGTTTTGAGTGCATGTGAGATTTTTCATCTCATTTGGGTGAGAAAATTGGGTTTTAAGCAGACTTTAGAGTTTTTTTTATAGAAAAAAAGGCTAGAACAGTTAGTTTTGGGGTCTTTTGACATCCAAATTAAAATCTAAGCATAGCATTGGGTTGCTGACATCAAGGGGAAGCTGTGGCTCAAGTTTGGGGCAATTATAAGCACTTAGACATCCTATGCATAGGATGTCTTCACCATGATTTAGCACTCCAAATCAACCTTTGAGCATACCATAGTGATCAGCACCTTAAGGAGATTCTGTGGTTCAAATTTGGCGCAATTCTGAGCAGTTAGACATCCTACGCGTAGGATGTCTAAGTCATGATTTAGAGACCAAATTCAAACTGTGGACATAGCAGGGTGTTGTATAGCCTTAGGAAAGCCTCCTAGTCAATTTTGGTCCAATTTGGAGTTGATTTGACTAGTGAATTCATCAGAACGGACATCAGACTTTTGGAACAGATTCTTGATCATTTGACCAACCTATAGGTGTCAGAATTAAAAAGTAAAAATAGCTGTGAGTTTAGCACATCAAGGGGAAGCTACAGTGCAAGTTTGAGCTGAAACAGAGCAAAAAGACATCCTACGCGTAGGATGTATCCTGGGTCATAAAGTGGTCAAAATTCTACTATAGCCATAAAGGGAGGTTCTAAGTGTCTCAAGGATTCCATAACTTTTTTCAAAAGTGAATTTGGACCTTGTTTGGCCTATTTACCAAGCAAAGACAAGAATTGTTAGACATCCTACTCTTAGAGTGCACTAGAAGCTCTTGCAGCCTAAATCTTGACCTATTGGCATCCAAATTCAATTTTGAGTATACCATTGGGTTGCTGAGCACTAGGAGAATCTTGGGATCAAGTTTGGACAAAATCTGAGCAGTTAGACATCCTACGCGTAGGATGTCTCCAGCTTGATTTAGGACTCCAAACCAACCTATGAGCACACCACTGTGATCAGCACATCAAGGAGAAGCTGGGGTGAAAATTTCAAGTCATTCTGAGCAAAAATACATCCTACGCGTAGGATGTCTCAAGGACATTTTTAGGTCCAAATCAACCTCTGAGCATACCATTGTGTTGCTGGACTTAAGGGGAGTCTCTGGACCAAATTTTGTTAAATTCTGAGCATACAGACATCCTACGCGTAGGATGTCTCTAGGCCAGTTTTAGGGTCCAAAGCACAAATCCACAGACTATACTAGAAAGAGGTGGATATTTGGTCAATAAAGGACCAAAAATGCCTCCATCAAACACGAGAATTCCTATAGGAATTCCAAGAAGAGAGCCACCAGGATTCCCTTCAAGAGCGATAACGGAGAAGGATTGGGAGAGTCTCTGGTTAGACTTGTAGACAATCGACGAGTTAGACCATCCCAAGTCCAGAAATGGGTAAACATAAAATACTCTGGAGATAAAGATCCGAGAGATCACGTAACGGCTTTTAGAAGAGTGATTAGAGCAGAGGAAGTTTCAGATTTTGCGACACAGTGTGGGATTTGGATTGACTCTAGAAGATGATGCAGCTACATGGTTCGACTCGGTGGAAAAATGGGATTTTGAGACCCTAGATGAGCTGTTTGAGGAGTTTATTGAAGAATTCTCGCCAAAAGGCATTGCTCACAACACGGTCTCGCAAATACATAGATTCAAACAGAAAGAGGATGAATCAGTACGGAAAGCATCATTACGGCTCAAGAGATATGTTAAGCTCTGTCCGAGAGCGGAATTACCTACGCAAGCACGATTGATGATGATCTTTATCCAAGGAATGAGACATGCGGGCCTTCAGAAGGATCTGCATATGATAAGGAGGATGACGCTAAACGAGTTGATCAAAGAAGATCTTTATCTAGTGGATAAGTGTGAGGCATACAAAGAAAAGGACTTAAAGAGTCAAGGAGATGACACATCCTCTCAGCACAATGTTTCACAGATAAGTGAGTCTATTGCCAAGCCAACGGCACCTATTGATCAAGAAAAGCTTATCGACGACTTGGTCAAGAGGTTGATTCCTCTTGTAAGGTCTGATTCGGGAGAGCCGAAGTGGTGTGAAATTGAGAGAAAATGGACGAACCATACGGGGGAAGAGTGCTATTATAGCATGTAAAATGCTAGGGAGAGGTATGTACAGCCTGTTCCAGAAGCACCTACCCCACCTACATACATTACGGGGAATGCGCAAGGACCAGTAGGAGTTTTAAGGCCACAGCTTGTCTTAAGACAAAAACCTCCGCTACCAGGTGCTAGAATGCCGGTAGACATGAGATACATGCCAATGATGAAAGCATCAAATAAACCAATGCCAGTACCAGCTACAATGTGGTATAGCAACCAAAGTGAGTACTACCCTTCGAAGCAACAAAATGTGAGAGAAACACATGGAGTGGTGAGGCCGGTACAACCTCCACCTCCTGGGTTTCAGTCGAAAGAAAGAAGATATGAAATGGACGAAAGGACATTGCGATTCATTGCAAATAGCGGCTTATCTAGGTCAAAGCTTGCTTATAGCCAAGAGGAAATGCTAAAAGAATCTCCTCAACCAGAGACATATTGTCACAAAAGTCATGACAACCACTTGGTCAAACAATGTCCTCATACGGAGATCACTGAAGTAAATGCCTATTGTCTTGAGTGTGGCATCACTCACTTGATCCCCGATTGCCCGAAAAACCCAAACCAAATCAGGAAAATCACGACAAATGTATTAGGGATTGTTCAGCTACCTAGTAGCTTAGAAAATGAAAATGTGGTACCAGTTCAAGTGGTTACGAGAGCACAAGCTCAAAAGAAAGCTGATGACAATCAAGAGACAAAGAACACAGAAAGTGACACGAGTCCAAAGACAGATGATGGACCAAAGACAGAGGCACCTAGTCAGAAAACCAAGAGCAAACGAAATAGTTGGAAAGCTAGAAAGTCTAGGATGAAAGCATGCAAGGAACGAGAGCAAAAATCCCTAGCTGAGAAGCTTACCGAAGTTGAGGAGAAGATAAAACAATATGAGGAAAAGGAGGCACCTTTTCTTACATAGATGGTTAAACCTCTAGAAGAACCATCCACGGATGAGACATCGAGAAGTGCTAGTTCAGGAGGATCTGTGTTGGCAGAGAAGGTTAATGAGACATTGGATGCCCTCTTGAAAGCCTTTGATGTGAAGCTCAAAAACAACCAAACCCAAGAACACAGGTGGATGACACCCTCTGCGGAACTAGAAAAGCAAAGGTTTGAAATGTGCCAGAAAATGATTCAAACATCCCAAGCTTTACTAGAACCACCAGTTGCAAAACCTAAGGATGTGATCCGTGTCCTACCTCTACACAAGTAATCCCACCAAACCAAGAACTAAAAGAGCCAGATTCTAGTCATGAGCACATACCAAACCTCAAAGACCCAGCATTAGAACCAAGGATAGTACTGAATACCATGGATAACTCTTCCGAGGGATTTCACCAAGCTATACCTGAGGATTGTAAAGAGATAGATGGTCTTGAAGAATTGTGGAAACAAGTCAGAGAGGCCAATGAAGCCGATGACCTAAGAAGACTAGTAGACAAGACTGGTGATGAACGAGGAGTGTTTCTACCACCAATAGAGGAATTTGAGACTGGATCTCAAATGAATCTAGACGTGCAATCGTATTGGGGCGACAAAGGATCTGTACAATCTATGGATAGTCAACCCCATTCACTAAGAACACTACCGTCCTACATGGGAGAGTACGAGACCAAGTCAGATGTGGTTGCAGTCCCATCACATAGACTGTCTCCCAACAAGGCCATCAATTCAAAGGGGCTAGTACATTTCTATCCACCCCAGTCACTTGTACAATAATGTTAGCTGAGTTGCTCAGAATAAGACCAAACATGTGGGCTAATGTGGGTAAATGTCTAGAAAAATTTGGTGTAAAAACCCCAATGACTCAAATCGAGGAAGGCATCAAAGAGCTTGAAATGCCTCAACTAAATACTAGGCCAGTGCCATTAAACAAGGTAGGCAAGTATTACGAGGGAGAAGATGGAAACACCACCCTTCCTGTAGAATTCAATGGTGTAAAAACCATGGCAATCCTTGACAGTGGAGCTGGTGTGGCCATTGCAACCAAAGAGGTTTGGAAAAAATGGGGAAAACCTGCCTTGATATCCACACAAATGACCCTGCAGCTTGCAGACGGACACAAGGAAAAGCCCCTAGGAATGCTAGAAAAAGTACTTGTTACTTCTTGTGGCATTGAATATGAACACATTTTTGTTGTTCTTGACTTTGGCAAGAAGAACAACCATGACATCATTCTGGGAAGACCATTCATGCGACAATTGAAAATGGTTCAAGATTGGGGTTATGACCATATATACCTGAGACATATGGAAACCATAACAAAGATAAACTTGAGGGACCATATCTATAGGGATGTGATGAGAACACTGGTTCAGGAGTTTGATTTCGCCCCAGTAGTAGGATCAAAACTTCCAGCTTGGTTAGGTAAGCCTAAAGAACTGTGGATGTGTGGAGCTTCACAGTGTGGTATCTTGAAACGTGAGGAATGTATCCTAGAGCGGGTTATAGAGGATAGAAACTATATCCCAGAACCATTTCCTAAAGAAGAGTTAGAGCCTTTTGGATGGGAACACATCTTGGCTACTCTGGACGTGTGCGCCGTGGAGGATGCTCCCACAACAAAGTTTTGTGATGAAAATGGCTATGATGTCGTTCCTTATTTTGCAGTGAGTGTAATCCAGGAAAACGAAGAGATCCAGACATCAACAAGCTCTCGAAATAAGGAGCAAACAAAGAAATGTGGAGAATCAAAAGATGAAGAAGACGACGAGTTCTATGACTCTGTAGAACATTTCGAGCTTCAAGAAGATCAACGACCCGGGAATCAATGTCATCGCTACACGAATAAAGTGTATCAAAAGTGGATGTCAAAGTCCTCGGTGAAGACACAGCCACCACAAGCATCCTCATACATGGCTCCTAATAAGGATGCAAAGACTCATCTAGGAGGAATACGACCAGAGCAACGAGCTAACAATACTCTAATCAATGGGCTCGAAAAGTCCTCCAAGAAACTACCACCCACGAGCAAACAGACAGTAACTTTCCACTACCAGCCAAAAAATCAAGGGAAAGTACAAGAAGTCAACCTTGTTGAGGATAGTAGCGATAGTGATGAATCTTACGACATCCCCTATCATCAACTCAAGCCATCACTATCACCAACCCCTTCAGCAACAACCATGACAGGTCAAAAGAACAGGACAACAAGTCAAAGCCAAAAAGCTTGACAAATCTGGATACCAAAAAGCCAGATCGACCAAAAACAAATATGGATCAAGAAGACAAAGATCTCTAATGAAAAATCACAAGATCCAACACCAAAACAAAAACAAGGAAAGAGTGCACGAACGGGTAAGAATATCACAAAGTCGCAAGCTTTCACAACTCAGGTTTGGGCTCCAAAGAAGTTGATTCAAGCACAAAAAAGTCAGGAATTCATTTGGATTCCAAAACAACCACAGTATCAACTTTCAAAGCCTAAATCCAGTCCCCAACCAAGCGTACAAGGGCTGAAGCAAAGACCATTGTCGACTCACACAACAAAAAGGTGGATCCCAAAGAAGTCTCTTCAAACACAAACGAAGCACAGGCAAGTATGGGTTCCCAAACGAGCGTCAGCAACAAAACAGCCAATAATCGCAAAGAAATGGGTCCCAAAGAAGAACAACAAAACGGCTGTCAGTGCATTGCCGCTTGAATTCTTAAAATTCTTCCTACGATTACAGTACAGTTAGAAGAGAGCAAGTCGCTTCAATCAAGCAACGATACAGGAGCTTCAAAGACCATTACATTGCTTAGAATAGGAATCCTCGCCAACAAATGCCAATAAGAAAATTGCTTATACCCACATCTTGCACAACATAAATCTTTTCCATACATTGACTGTGTATGCATAATAGGGCTACATTACAAGGCCTGCATAGGCACAACTTTTAATTGCCCAAGCACAACACATACCCTTTGCGATACCCTGTCGTAAAGGATGACTCCAAATAGGAAGGGGGGAGGCATTCTAAATGCAGACCTAACATTATGACTATTAGAGGGCAATGTTTTGTGAGATGCATTGAATTTTTGTGTTTTATTGTGATAATGTTTTGACGAAATTTAGAGTATATGCCCTCATAATAGTGTTACAGAGGAGTATGGGGACAAAATCCATATATGAGCCCCTAGGGACATGTGTATAGTGTACATAGCATTTAGATTTCTATTTGAATGATTTTTCTTTTGTTGAGTTGTTTTAAGATTTTCTTTGTTTATTATTAAGAAAAATTAAAAAAATCCATAATCCACATGAAGAAAAGACTAACGAGAGGCCTCAGCACTACAAAGAGAAGAAGGTACAAGAAAACGATGAAACTTCACGAAGTGTGTCTCAGCAGCCACTACAACAGCCGAAGAACTTGTCGCAAAGCAGTGTCAACATGCAACCGACAAGTCATACAAGTCAGAGTCGAGTAGCTAAGCCACAAAATGAGTGAGGTGTTAGTCCCAAAGCTTCAAGTAATATTCTCTGTGGTCTAAGCGTCTTAGCTATTCTATGTACTACTTAAGCTGGAAGAGTTGAGCATATTTACGTTGTGTCGCTCATGCTGGTATAGGTGAGCAAAAGAGTTGAATAAGTACTTAAGTCTGGTGAAGTGAAGGAGAAGGTCCAAAAGACACTCACGTACTGAGCACAGTGAGATACGAGTGGAGAAACTTCTACATCGACAACCCTTCTTGAAAGGTGGAAGCTATTGAGACATCTTTTGATGTCACATGTGCTACATTTATTCCTCGAAACACCCATCATC